>NC_142608.1:62591888-63273173 GCF_041222555.1 Hakea prostrata
TTATGCACTTTTATTTTCCTTGCATTAGTGACATTTGTTCAAGTATAATTATGGTATGTTATTCAGAAATGTTCTATTATGCCTCAAAGTTCAAGTTTCTAATTCTGTGTTCTATTATTCACTTCTAAGAGTAGAAGAGTCATTTCAGATCAATGACTCAGGAATTTCAGTTGTTGTCTTTTGTGGTTAGGATCTCCTCGAACCTTGGGCTCGATACCAATCATCACGCCCTCCCAGCCGGTACCCTATCTCGGCATACCCGAGAGTGTGATCCACAGCCCGAAGATCGGTATCGAGTGATCAACCTCCCACATAAACAATAACATAATCATGAACAACCATAACAAGAGTGCGGAAGATAAATCATAGATCCAATAATGAAAGAATGAATCATAAACGAATCAGAATAATAGACATAATCAGAGTATCAAACAGATAAGTAAAGTGAAGCAAAAATCCCACTTTACATCCAGCGGAAAAGTAGCTCTAAAGAATAACCTAGATAAAAGCTAATCCCAGTAGCAAGTACATTGGGTAACTAAATTATTCTCCACTTTGTAGACGACATCCTTGTAGGTGTAGATCTCATAAATAGCACAAGGACGCTTCCACTCAATGGTCAGACTAAGCATCGTACGGAGCATAACCACCCGCGGGATCTTCAGAGTAATTGTGGTAACCACAATCACCTTCCTGGAGATATGTCTCTTCGCCTTGCGCTTCCTCATAGGAACCGTCATAGTACTCAGTACCTGCAGGATAGTCTAACAACATTGTACAATAAAGGAATGAGTTTCAAAGAAACTCGGTAAGAAGGCGCTTAAAATCCATAATAACATAAATGGCAGAATTCCAGAACAAACATAAATGCAATAGGAAATGAGACAAACAATGAATGAATGAATCTAACTCTAAGTATGCTGGTCTCTATTGGCAGACATGCTTTAAGTCATAGCACCGTACTTCTTTAGGAAAGTCCACTCACATCCTCAACCATTTAAGATATCTTGGATTCTCTCACGGATCATTTCACCGGTCTTGAGCAGCCGTTTGGTAATGGGTCCTTCATCCCTCGGACAAACCTTGGCGAGGGGTTATATCAACACACTCTCTCACAACCATTTGGTATAAGTACTTGGCGCATGTCGTGGTAAAACCTAGCCAAATGCAAGTCTTCTACTTAGTTACATCAAGTCGATCCAGATACTTCCATTCCTCGTCCCCCCGACGATCCTTTCCGGTATCCTTCACACTAGAGTCGGCGTATCCTATGGCACCGACCAACTCGGACTACGGACTCATCAACCCTATTGGTTATCCACATATGGTAAACGGGAAGCTCTCACGTCCTCTCACGGGTTGGTTACCGGTCTTAAGCGCCCGTGAGCCCAAGTCTAACCATATGCAACCCTACCAATAAATGGCCCCCACAATGTGATTCCTGTCCTCTCACGGGTTGGTTACCGGTCTTGAGCGCCCATGAATCCCCATTGCTACCACGGGTCGTTCGGTCTCAATACCCCTCCGATTAGGGTCCGACATAACAGACATCCTAGCCAAACACTACTAGACAATCCTATATATGTCATCCAACAGTTTAGGAAGGTGTCCAGAGGGCATCTCCGGAAATATCCCATAATATTCCCGTAGTAGTCCAAGGACAGAAGTGTCGAAAGGACACCTCTCCTTTCCAAACCATACTTAAGCATACACATGCATCAATTCATATCATCACATATATGGTAACTTCATATATGGAAAGAAATCAATAAGTACAATCACTTGTATATAATTGGTAAGTAAATCATACATGAATCAATTCAACATGAATAAATAATGCTACTGTAATCAAAGTTATGCAACAGTAGTATATCATTGTAAGAATCTAATTTAGGAATCATATCAATGATATTCAAATATAGAAACTAGATTCATGCTATCTATGTAATTAAGGAAATAACCATCCTTACCTTTTATAACTCGCAAAGAATCCTAAGAAATCAAGTAAGATCTTGGCAAACTTGAGAAGAAGGTCCTAAACAAGTATATACAACACATTAGGAAAGATCCCTAGCAGAATATATATCAAAATATCCGAAACAGACCAATTCTGGAGTTGCTGTACTCATTGGTCGAGTGGATTGGTCGAGTGGTCCAGTCGACCAATCAGTCGACCAATGCAGACAGTAGCTTATAAAATCAGAGTTTTGAGATATGAAATCCGAATTTGGTGGTTCAAAAGGGTACTAATCAAGGGGTAGACTACATCAGTAGTATTCTAACATATAGGGGACCTCAAAACACTAATCAAATCAAGGTATCAAGATCCAAATTAGGAAACAAAAGGTTACCATAAATAAATCCAACATGGATCTTGATGAACTTTGAAATAGAAAACAAAGACAAGAACAATAGGAGGATGGATCATTGCTTTCGGTAATGAAAACATGAAAACATGCATAGGTCTTCATGGAATAGGGCTTAGAAGCATAAATCTAAATAAGGAAATAAAACCTACCATATATGTACTATCATGCATCATGAAGAACACATAGTAAGGTAGAAGAGAACAACTAGAATTCTATGGATTATGGATCATAGAAAGAAAACACCACCATTAACCACTAACATGATCAATGAAAGAAGATCCAAAGAGATCAGAATTCAGATTAGGAAATTAACAGAGATTAAATCATGGTTTGATCATGAATCCTTCAAAAGCTTGCAATGATCATGGTTAAGATCATTGTTCTAGCCTTAAATCCTTAGGATGATCATGAGAACATGTTCGAGAGATGTTTGCAACAGAGGATGCAGCATCTCTTCTACTGTCTCAACTCAAAAAGGAAAGAAAAACAAAGATGTAGGAGAAGAAGAGAGAGTAGACATACCTTTTGATGCAAAAAGAAGAGTTCCGACGAAGATCCGCCAAGAAAACTCCAAGGATGCAAGAGAGATGACTTGCAGAGGTCTTTGGTTCTGTTCCGGAGGGTTTGGAGGCAGCAAATACGAAGTGGACTTGAGGTTAGACTTAAATAGAGCAAGAATCAACCTAATTGCCAAAGACAAAGCACCCATTGGTCGAGTGGATTGGTCGATCGGCCCATCCGACCAATCAGCGACCAATGCCGACAAAGAAGGCCAAAACAGGGAATTGAAGGCCCAGATCAAATCCAAACCTAAAGGGGTTTTGCACACAAGTCAAGTGACTTACCTAGTAGGTAGAAATGCCTTCAAACCAAGATAGAGAGCACTCCAAGTCCATCAACTAATTAGATCTTCATCAGGATTCTGTTTCCATAAATAGAACCTCATCATCAACCTTCATGGATTCAAAGCCAGACACCAAGTCCTCTACTAGGGTGGCCCAAAGCTGACTTCTTACTTTACTTCGGGTCATCGGACCTACAAATAACAAGGTTTCCGGGTCAAGGTTAGGGCTGGGTTTCACATTATCAACCTGTTTATAACTACTAAAACAAAATGCTAAACTAAACATTCTCAACAACAAAGCAAACAACCTGTTTGATAGTTTGACTCATAAACATATATACACAGTTTGAAATCTTGTTGTGTTTACATTTGACCTTTCAACAGTGTCTAGTTCAGTACATACAGTCTCAAAGGAATATATACATCTACAGTCTAGTTAAGCAATACCTCAATTGCAACAAAAAGATAGAAAAGAAAAGTTTTCCATCTTATACTTTAAAATGCACTATAAGGTGGCAGAACTTGCCCTTGTCATATATCTGAGGACCTATCAACATTTATAATAATGAGATTTGTAGCCCAGTAAGCAATATAGACAACCATGTAAGTAAGTCAGGAAATTCATCATGCATCAATTATCACATCAAAGTCATATAACACTGCATTTCAATTTTCCTTTCATTTATGTTATTTGACATTATAGTGTTGAGCCTAGGAAAATCCAGAGGAAATACTTTTCTCTTCACCACCGAAGTGGCTTCTGTCTCTTGACCACCGAGTGGCTTCTGTCTCTTCACCACTGAAGTGGCTTCTAGGCACAAGGCCGTGTACACTTCATGCATTGCCATCAGCACAGACTCAATCTTTTCACTTTTCAGTCTTGCTTCATAAGTACCAAGACTTACAGAAGCCATTACATTTCCTTTCCTTTTCCATTACTCTTTTCATCTTCAATTCCAGTATTGCATTACCATACTCTGTCCATTTCAATATACATTTTGCATTTCATTATCATTTGGTCTCATCTGGGGAAAACTAGACACCCAGTCATACAATCCAATCATTTAAAACATGAGAGCATGCTAATTCTACATTTAACTTGCATAAACATCATTTCAAATTCATGATTAATAGTTCAAGAACACTATCAACAATCCAATTCAAACAGTTCAATCAAGTCATTAAGCTGTCATCCAATCCCATGCAACTTTTATCAATACACAAAGGCACATATCATGCACTTTCCATAAATTGCATCAACGAATAAATAAAATGAATTTTATGTTATCATGTGAATGTTACAAGTCTACTAAAGGGAATCACTCACTTAACATACATAGGTTGGTCAATATCACTTACCTGTCCCTGTTCCATGTGAGTGTGTTTTGACTGTCACGCCCTCCCAGCCGGTACCCTATCTGGCATACCCGAGAGTGTGATCCACAGCCCGAAGATCAGGTATCGAGTGATCAACCTCCCACATAAACAATAACATAATCATGAACAATCATAACAAGAGTGCGGAAGATAAATCATAGATCCAATAATGAAAGAATGAATCATAAACGAATCAGAATAATAGATATAATCAGAGTATCAAACAGATAAGTAAAGTGAAGCAAAAATCCCACTTTACATCCAGCGGAAAAGTAGCTCTAAAGAATAAACTAGACAAAATCTAATCCCAGTAGCAAGTACATTGGGTAACTAAACTATTCTCCACTTTATAGACGACATCCTTGTAGGTATAGATCTCATAAATAGCACAAGGACGCTTCCACTCAATGGTCGGACTAAGCATCGTACGGAGCATAACCACTCGCGGGATCTTCGAGTAATTGTGGTAACCGCAATCACCTTCCTGGAGATATGTCTCTTCGCCTTGCGCTTCCTCATAGGGACCGTCATAGTACTCAGTACCTGCAGGATAGTCTAACAACATTGTACAATAAAGGAATGAGTTTCAAAGAAACTCAGTAAGGCAGTTAAAATCCATAATAACATAAATGGCAGGATTCCGTAACAAACATAAATGCAATATGATATGAGACAAACAATGAATGAATGAATCTAACTCTATGGATGCTGGTCTCTATTGGCGGACATGCTTTAAGTCATAGCACCGTACTTCTTTAGGAAAGTCCACTCACATCCTCAACCATTTAAGATATCTTGGATTCTCTCACGGATCATTTCACCGGTCTTGAGCAGCCGATTGGTAATGGGTCCTTCATCCCTCAGACAAACCTTGGCAGGGGGTTAAGTCAACACACTCTCTCACAACCATTTGGTATAAGTACTGGCGCATGTCGGGGGTAAAACCTAGCCAAATGCAAGTCTTCTACTTAGTTACATCAAGTCGATCCAGATACTTCCATTCCTCGTCCCCGACGATCCTTTCCCCGTATCCTTCACACTAGAGTCGCCGTATCCTATGGCACCGACCAACTCGGACTACGGACTCATCAACCCTATTGATCATCCACATATGGTAAACGGGAAGCTCTCACGTCCTCTCACGGGTTGGTTACCGGTCTTAAGCGCCCGTGAGCCCAAGTCTAACCATATGCAACCCTACCAATAAATGGCCCCCACAATGTGATTCCTGTCCTCTCACGGGTTGGTTACCGGTCTTAAGCGCCCATGAATCCCCATTGCTACCACGGGTCGTTCGGTCTCAATATCCCTCCGATTAGGGTCTGACATAACAGGACATCCTAGCCAAACACTACTAGACGAATCCTAGATACGTCATCCAACAGTTTAGGAAGGTGTCCAGAGGGCATCTCCGGAAACATCCCATAATATTCCCGTAGTAGTCCAAGGACAGAAGTGTCGAAAGGACACCTCTCCTTTCCAAACCATACGTAAGCATACACATGCATCAATTCATATCATCACATATATGGTAACTACATATATGGAAAGAAATCAGTAATTACAATCACTTGTATAACATTGGTAAGTAAATCATACATGAATCAATTCAATATGAATAAATAATGCTACTGTAATCAAAGTTATGCAACAGTAGTATATCATTGTAAGAATCTAATTTAGGAAACATATTAATGATATTCAAATATAGAAACTAGATTCATGCTATCTATGTAATTAAGGAAATAACCATCCTTACCTTTTATAACTCGCAAAGAATCCTAAGAAATCAAGTAAGATCTTGGCAAACTTGAGAAGAAGGTCCTAAACAAGTATATACAACATATTAGGAAGGATCCCTAACAGAAAAGATATCAAAACATCCGAAACAGACCAAATCTGGAGTTGCTGTACTCATTGGTCGAGTGGATTGGTCGAGTGGTCCAATCGACCAATCGCCGACCAATGCAGATGAAGAGCCTATAAAATCAGAGTTTTAAGATATGAAATCCGAATTTGGTGGTTCAAAAGGGTACTAATCAAGGGGTAGACTACATCAGTAGTATTCTAACATATAGGGGACCTCAAAACACTAATCAAATCAAGGTATCAAGATCCAAATTAGGAAACAAAAGGTTACCATAAATAAATCCAACATGGATCTTGATGAACTTTGAAATAGAAAACAAAGACAAGAACAATAGGAGGATGGATCATTGCTTTCGGTAATGAAAACATGAAAACATGCATAGGTCTTCATGGAATAGGGCTTAGAAGCATAAATCTAAATAAGGAAATAAAACCTACCATATATGTACTATCATGCATCATGAAGAACACATAGTAAGGTAGAAGAGAACAACTAGAATTCTATGGATTATGGATCATAGAAAGAAAACACCACCATTAACCACTAACATGATCAATGAAAGAAGATCCAAAGAGATCAGAATTCAGATTAGAAAATTAACAGAGATTAAATCATGGTTTGATCATGAATCCTTCAAAAGCTTGCAATGATCATGGTTAAGATCATTGTTCTAGCCTTAAATCCTTAGGATGATCATGAGAACATGTTCAGAGATGTTTGCAACAGAGGATGCAGCATCTCTTCTACATGTCTCAACTCAAAAAGGAAAGAAAAACAAAGATGTAGGAGAAGAAGAGAGAGTAGACATACCTTTTGATGCAAAAAGAAGAGTTCCGACGAAGATCCGCCAAGAAAACTCCAAGGATGCAAGAGAGATGACTTGCAGAGGTCTTTGGTCCGCTCCAGAGGGTTTGGAGGCAGCAAATACGAAGTGGACTCGAGATTGGACTTAAATAGAGCAAGAATCAACCTAATTGCCAAAGACATCACTCATTGGTCGAGTGGATTGGTCGATCGGCCCAACGACCAATCAATCGACCAATGCCGACAAAGAAGGCCAAAACAGGGAATTGAAGGTCCAGATCAAATCCAAACCTAAAGGGGTTTTGCACACAAGTCAAGTGACTTACCTAATAGGTAGAAATGCCTTCAAACCAAGATAGAGAGCACTCCAAGTCCATCAACTAATTAGATCTTCATCAGATTCGGCTTCCATAAATAGAACCTCATCATCAACTTTCATGGATTCAAAACCGGACACCAAGTCCTCTACCGGGATGGCCCAAAGCTGACTTCTTACTTTACTTCGGTCATCGGACCTACAAACAACAAGCTTTCCGGGCCAAGGTTAGGGCTGGGTTTCACATTCTCCCCCCTTAAAGAAATTTCGTCCCCGAAATTGAAAGCGTACTGTGCTTCCAAAGAGGTAAGGAAACTTCTCCTTCATGTCTTCTTCCTTCTCCCAAGAAGCTTCTTCAGGGGTATGGTTCTTCCACCGAATCTTCACCAAAGGAATGGCGCGATTCCGCAGCTGCTTGTCCTTCCTATCCAGGATTTCGGCCGGTTCTTCATCATAGGTCAAATCAGCACTAAGTCCTTCAGTGCTTGCTGCAAAATGTGTTCCGGATTCCCTATGTATTTTCGGAGCATCGAAATATGAAACACATTGTGCACACCAGCAAGAGACGGAGGTAATGCTAATCGATACGCAACAGTCCAACCTTTTCCAAAATCTCGAAAGGTCCAATGTAACGAGGGCTAAGCTTTCCCTTAACATTGAATCTCATCACACCCTTCATTGGTGAGACCTTCGGAAAGACTTTCTCTCCAACTTGAAATTCCAAATCGGTCCTTCTCTTATCAAGATAAGATTGCCGTCTCGATCAAGGCACTTAATCCTTTCTCTTATCATATCTACCATAGCACTTGTAGCTTCAATCATCTCGGGACCTAAGACTTTTCTTTCACCTGTCTCACACCAAGACAAAGGTGTCCTACAAGTACTACCATACAAAGCCTTGAATGGAGCCATGCCTATTGTTGCTTGATAACCGTTGTTATAGGCAAACTCAACCAAAGCTAGGTGTTCATCCCAATTACCACCCATATCCACCACACAAGATCTCGAGCATGTCTTCCAATGTCCGAATTGTCCACTCGCATTGTCCATCGACCGTGGATGATGAGCTGTACTCAAGTTCAATTGGGTTCCCAAGGCCTTCTCGCAAACTATTCCAAAACCTTGAGGTGAACCTAGGATCACGATCCGAAACAATACTCAATGGCACACCATGCGACTGAACCACATTATCCACATAAAGCCCGGCTAGCTTATCCGGAGTATGAGTGATCTTCATAGGAATGAAATGGGCTGATTTGGTCAACCTATCAACAATCACCCACACAGTGTCATTGCCTTTACTTGTCCGAGGCAAACTAGTCACAAAGTCCATGGAGATATCTTCCCACTTCCAACTAGGAATAGGAAGGGGTTGAAGTAATCAAGATGGAGGTTGTCGAACGGCTTTCACACGTTGGCAAGTCTCACACTTGGCAACAAAATCATCAACATCCGCCTTTAGACCAATCCACCAAAAATGTTCCTTCAAGTCCTTGTACATCTTGGTGCTTCCCGGTGTACAAAGAAAGACCGACTGGTGTGCTACCTTCAATATTTCTTTCTTAACTTCTTCGTTTGCAGTGCACACACAGTCTTCCTCTAAACAACAAAGCACCATCCATGGATATACCAAAGTCGGGGTCCGACTCAGATTCGAAGAAATCTTCTCAACTTTGATCAAAAACTCTTGATCGAACTCTGCAGAGCAACAATCTTATCTCTAAGACCAGATCTTGCCGTCATGGCAGAAAGAATAAAATCAGAATTCTTCGGGACGATTTCCAAATCAAAACTCTCAATAGAAGACCACAATGGTAATCTCAAAGCATTCAAATCCAACGTCTTCTTCTGGTTCTTCCTACTAAGAGCATCGGCAACAACATTTGCTTTCCCAGGATGATACTTGAATATCACAATCATAATCGGAGACTAGTTCCAACCATCTCCTTTGTCTCATGTTCAACTCCTTTTGGGTAAAGAAGTATTTCAAACTCTTATGATCCGTGAAAATGGCAATCTTCTCACCGTAAAGATAATGTCTCCAAATCTTCAAAGCAAAGACAACGGCGGCAAGTTCTAGATCGTGAGTGGGGTAATTCCGCTCATAATCCTTCAATTGCCAAGAAGCATAGGCTACGACCTTGCCATGTTGCATCAGTACACAACCCAAACCAATCTTTGACGCATCGGTATAAACTGTCATACCACCGGAACTATCGGTATAGTCAAAATCGGGGCACTTGTCAATCTATCTTTCAACTCTTGGAAATTCTTCTCACAAAGCGTCGACCAAACAAACTTCTCTTCTTTCCTGGTCAACTTAGTCATAGGAGCAGCCAACCGAGAAAAGTTCTCAATAAACCTTCGGTAGTAACCCGCCAATCCAAGAAAACTTCTTATTTCCGTTCTCGACTTCGGTCTCTCCCAATCAGCCACAGCTTGGACCTTTTCAGGATCGACACGAATACCTTCGGCTGAAACTACATGACCAAGGAAAACCACTCTCTTAAGCCGGAAATCACACTTGCTAAACTTAGCAAACAACTTCTTTTCCCGCAACCTTTGCAAAGTGAAACTTAGATGACTCGCATGCTCTTCTTCGCTCTTCGAATAGATCAAGATGTCATCAATGAAAACAATCACAAACTTATCAAGCACATCATGAAATACTCGGTTCATGAGGTCCATGAACACCGGCAGGAGCATTGGTCAATCCGAAGGGCTTGACTCTAAACTCATAGTGACCATACCGCGTTCGGAAAGCTGTCTTGAAGATATCACTAGACTTCACTTTCAATTGGTGATATCCGGACCTTAAGTCAATCTTCGAGAACACAACTGCACCCTTCAACTGATCGAAGAGATCATCGATTCCGGGCAGCGGATATCTATTCTTGATAGTCAACTTATTCAACTCACGGTAGTCGATGCACAAGCGCATACTACCGTCTTTCTTTTTGACGAACAAGACCGGAGCTCCCCAAGGTGACACACTAGGCTGTACGAAACCTCTATCAATGAGCTCATTCAACTGATTTTGCAACTCTTTCAACTCAGTAGGAGCCATCCTATACGGAGCTTTAGATACCGGTGCAGCACCGGGGGACGAGATCAATAGAGAATTCGACATCTCTCGTCCGGAGGCACTCCCGATAGATCATCGGGAAGACATCAACAAAGTCGCAGACAACTCGACTTCATCGACTCTTTTCTCCACTATACCCTTGCCTTCAGATGAAGCATCATCCACTAGGGCATAGACTTGCATCGGTCACAGAAAGACCTTCTTACAAACCCTTCTCTTTTCACCCTGAAATTCAAAGACCGGACTTCCACAAATATGTAACTGAATCTTCTTTGAGGAACAAAGGAACACAGCTTTGTGGGCTGTCAACCAATCGATTCCCAAAATAACATCGAAGTCCTTCATGTCAAGAATCACAAAATTGGCTTCCAAGTTCTTCTCACCAATCAACACAGGACATTTAGATAACCCCTTATCTAGTTTCACAACAGACCAGTAGGTGTACGAATCAATAAACAACTAGACAACTTCTCGGGGATTAGGATAGTCTTCTTGATGAATGCGAGATGACATGAACGAATGAGATGCACCCGTATCAAATAAGACAAATGCGAAATAGAAGCGACTAAACAATGTACCCGTAATCACATCATGGCTTGGATCCTGCTCAAGATCTGGAAATACCGAAAACCCTACCGGAGGGAGGAGCGGGAGCACTCTTCACCACCGGGCGGGCTGTTGAGTGGAGCCGCTTCGGACGAGCACGAGCGAAATGACCAGCTTGCTTGCGGTAGAAGCAAACAGGATTGCTGGATCCAACGGGGGTGGCTGCATTAGAGGGCTTCGAACAAAAGGCCTTGCACTTGCACTTGCACTTGCACTTGCATTTGCTGGTGGTCGGTTTCCGCCATCTTTTGTTTAAACCGGCCGGGCTGCTGAAAACCCGTGTTCGACCTACACTCTTAGCCCGAAAGGTAGGAGTGGGGTAGGGTGTAGGTCTCACATAACGACGGTCATTGCGATCCACCAAACCAGAATTCCTTGACTGCCAAGGCTTTTGCACACGAGCACTTTCCTTCTCTGTTTCTTCCAACTTCTTCGAGTTCTCGCACCACTTGAGCATAGCTCACTATAGGCTGGACTGTGAGGTAAGCTTTAATGGCGGGCGCAGTCCTTTGAAGAACTTCTTTGCTTTGGCGAGGTCTTCCTTCAAAGAATCTGGAGCAAAGAAATGAAGCTCCTCGAACTTCCGTTGGTACTCCAACACGGACAAAGTTCCTTGAGTCGAATCATAAACTCAGCTTCCTTCGCATCCTTCACCGCCTCGGGAAAGTAGTTCATACAAAAAGCCTCTTTGAATAACTCCCATGTTACAACTCCGGCATGCAAACCTTCCAAAACGGGACGAGTGGAAATCCACCATGCATCGGCTTCTTGTTGCAACTTCGCTCGACAAACAAAATCTTCGAGCTTCCGAGCATTGCGGATGTCGGAAAGCCTTCTCCAACTCACGAAGCCACTTGTTAGGAAACAAGGGGTCCTTGGTAACTCCAGTAAAAGTGGGTACTTGCATCTTGAGAAAACTCTCCATCAGGCGAGTATGAGGAGTTCCGCTAAACCTCCCGCATTCGGGATTGCGGCATGAGGATTCACATTAGCACCAGCCCGGGTCTCATTATGCGAGTCATGAAACCCACCAACATCTGGTTGAACCCAGAGCTGCTTGCTCTTGCATCATATTGCCCATAATATTGGCAATATCTCCGAAACTTCCAACATTCGGGGCACCGGGGATCTCATGAGTACCTCGATCAGCATTTGGTATCTCACCACCTCCATGAGGTACTTCACCACCTCCCCTGAGGTACTTCACCACCTCCATGACCACTTGGATTCACCACGCCCACTTCTCGGAGTAACCATTCACGCAAAATCGAGAACATCAAAATACCGAATTTCAAGATTCAACATAAACCACAAGTCCAAATGATTTGAAAACTTAAATCATGCTCAAATATATCCATAAAGTCATCAAACAATATTCCATAAGGCAAAAATCACATTTTCCAAAAATTCAACAGCAAATGAGGTCACCGTGACCATTGGTCGAGTGGTTGGTCGAGTGACCCGGTCGACCAATCGATCGACCAATGAAGACAACGAATGCGAAAATTCGCATTATAAGCCTCATTTCCACATTTCAACCTCATTCTAACTTCTTCCAAAGGTGAGAGAGCTCTAGGGAAAATCTCCAAGAGTTCCCACAAGTGTTCTTGAGGTGATTTAGTGCTTCAACAACAACACCACAACACACCATCTTCACAAACAAGGTAAATCTCTCATTCTTCCTTCCATTATCATCTTCTCATGCTTGCATTTCAATAAAACCATGCTTTACTTGTATCCAATGCTAGAAATCATGCTTAGGAATGTTTAGAAACATATTCCCTAGGTTTTAAATACAATGCCATGCATAGACAACAAGTTTTAACACATTTGGTGCTCATCTCGCAAAGTTTTATACCGAAATCGATATCTTTAGAAAAATTCCGTTTTCTCTCAAACCGCTTGAAATTTTCGCACGAGATCAAATGCTACATGCTCAAGATGACATTGTAGATAGGTCCATACAATTTGATTTAACCAATTTCAACTTTTCAAAAATCCAATTTTGACCTAAATTGCAAAATCCCCAAATTTCTTCTTGCTGAATTTTTCGCTTTAATCCAAGTTTTCGATCGATTTTCATCAAAACAACTTCATAGACATGAAATTCCAAGTATTGCGCACATGCTAGCATGTTCAAATCAAATTTCCCCCAAATTTGAAATTTTCCGAAAAATTACGAAAATACCCTTTTGGCTCAAATCTTAAAATAGCACTAATTGGAAATGTCTCTTGTCTCTTCCACGGATACACCATGCGAGAGGGGAGGACGAGGAGGAGGTAGAGGTCGAGGTCGCATCGTAGGTGCTCTTAGGGGCAGAGGTCGGGTTCCTTTCGAGCCTAGAGAGGAGGTTAGGAGACCGGACATGTTTGACACACCTCGGGCCGAGTTTGCAGTACGAGGCCTACTTCAGCTATTGTAACATCGAGATGGGGCGTCTACTTCATTTACGCCAGCTCGGAGCCTTTAGGATCCGGCGGAGGTTCGACACTTTACAGTGGACTCATCTCTTCACCGAGGATTTGCCGGTATACCGGAGCTAGTGAGGTTGTTCTTCAGCAACCTTACTTACACGAGAGGAGGCTCGAGGCCGGAGACATCCACTCGACTTGTCCTCGGGAGCGGGGTCCTCCGGACTCGGATTCGCTTCTCTACCCGGACACGGGCTGAGATCTTGCGGGTCCCTTACTATCCACAGCGGTGTGTGTGGATACCTGCAGGAGCAGATCTGGACAGCCATCCGATGCCGTACGAGCTCGCGAGATATGCTCTACGCTATGGGATAGCCGTCGATGCTACACACCGTGGACTAGCGGACGGATGACGGGTTCTGCACGTATTATCGGTCGCATAGTCGGCCGAAACATCATGCCGAAAGCCGGACATCACCATCGGGTCACGGTGATGGAGGCCTTGGTCATCTACCGCATCTACATGGGCTTCGAGATCGATCTCTCCTACATCATTCAGCAGGTCATGCTTTGGACTTAGTTCTGCGGCCTAGCATGCGGAACCTTTGCTATGGGAGGCTTCGACTTTGATCTTCGGGCATTTCGGGGTGAGTTTCGAGGATACACCGATGGACACTAGATCACGGGGATACCCCATTGGGACTCGGACCATTCGACGGATGAGACTACATCGGTTAGAGAGATCTCTGGTCCGGAGGGTGAGGATGATGATGAATCGGAGGATGAGGATCAGGGGATCGGAGGATGGAGGAGAGGATATCGGTCCCGATAGTGATGATCGGGCCGGAGATGATACTGATATGCGCGAGGCTGAGCACATGCATCACGAGTTTCCTTCATCACACTTCGAGGCGGCGGCCCTTCACATGCGGTTCCGGAGACTTCGGATCTTGGTGCACGATGAGATCGATGACTTCCATGCTAGAGAGGATGGAGGTCGGACAAGAGCAGATGTACGAGAGGATGGAGTCACGACGAAGATAGGATAGAGCATCGGGTGACTCGGCTAGCGAGAGGAGTTCGAGCATACGAGAGATCGAGTAGATCACCTAGATAGACTGTACTTTAGGATTTTCCATTTATGCATTTCAGATGTAATCATTGTAAAAACTTTTGAAATTAATGAAGTTCATTTTGTTTCTCTTTAATTATTGTATGTTATGCACTTTTCTTTTCCTTGCATTAGTGTCATTTGTTCAAGTATAATTATGGTATGTTATTCGAAAATGTTCTGTTATGCCTCAAAGGTCAAGTTTCTAATTCTGTGTTCTATTATTCACTTCTAAGAGTAGAAGAGTCATTTCAGATCAATGACTCAGGAATGTTCAGTTGTTGTCTTTTGTGGTTAGGATCTCCTCGAACCTTGGGCTCCCGATACCAATCATCACGCCCTCCCAGCCCGGTACCCTATCCGGCATACCCGAGAGTGTGATCCACGGCCGAAGATCAGGTATCGAGTGATCAACCTCCCACATAAACAATAACATAATCATGAACAATCATAACAAGAGTGCGGAAGATAAATCATAGATCCAATAATGAAAGAATGAATCATAAACGAATTAGAATAATAGATATAATCGAGTATCAAACGGATAAGTAAAGTGAAGCAAAAATCCCACTTTACATCCAGCGGAAAAGTAGCTCTAAAGAATAAACTAGACAAAATCTAATCCCGAGCAAGTACATTGGGTAACTAAACTATTCTCCACTTTATAGACGACATCCTTGTAGGTATAGATCTCATAAATAGCACAAGGACGCTTCCACTCAATGGTCGGACTAAGCATCGTACGGAGCATAACCACTCGCGGGATCTTCCGAGTAATTGTGGTAACCGCAATCACCTTCCTGGAGATATGTCTCTTCGCCTTGCGCTTCCTCATAGGGACCGTCATAGTACTCAAGTACTCACAGGATAGTCTAACAACATTGTACAATAAAGGAATGAGTTTCAAAGAAACTCAAGTAAAGCGCTTAAAATCCATAATAACATAAATGGCAAGGATTCCGGAACAAACATAAATGCAATATGATATGAGACAAACAATGAATGAATGAATCTAACTCTATGGATGCTGGTCTCTATTAGCGGACATGCTTTAAGTCATAGCACCGTACTTCTTTAGGAAAGTCCACTCACATCCTCAACCATTTAAGATATCTTGGATTCTCTCACGGATCATTTCACCGGTCTTGAGCAGCCGATTGGTAATGGGTCCTTCATCCCTCAAGACAAACCTTGGCAGGGGGTTAAGTCAACACACTCTCTCACAACCATTTGGTATAAGTACTGGCGCATGTCAGGGTAAAACCTAGCCAAATCCAAGTCTTCTACTTAGTTACATCAAGTCGGATCCGAGATACTTCCATTCCTCGTCCCCGACGATCCTTTCCTGTATCCTTCACACTAGAGTCGAGCGTATCCTATGGCACCGACCAACTCGGACTACGGACTCATCAACCCTATTGATCATCCACATATGGTAAACGGGAAGCTCTCACGTCCTCTCACGGGTTGGTTACCGGTCTTAAGCACCCGTGAGCCCAAGTCTAACCATATGCAACCCTACCAATAAATGGCCCCCACAATGTGATTCCTGTCCTCTCACGGGTTGGTTACCGGTCTTAAGCGCCCATGAATCCCCATTGCTACCACGGGTCGTTCGGTCTCAATACCCCTCCGATTAGGGTCTGACATAACAGGACATCCTAGCCAAACACTACTAGACGAATCCTAGATATGTCATCCAACAGTTTAGGAAGGTGTCCAGAGGGCATCTCCGGAAACATCCCATAATATTCCCGTAGTAGTCCAAGGACAGAAGTGTCGAAAGGACACCTCTCCTTTCCAAACCATACGTAAGCATACACATGCATCAATTCATATCATCACATATATGGTAACTACATATATGGAAAGAAATTAGTAATTACAATCACTTGTATAACATTGGTAAGTAAATCATACATGAATCAATTCAATATGAATAAATAATGCTACTGTAATCAAAGTTATGCAACAGTAGTATATCATTGTAAGAATCTAATTTAGGAAACATATTAATGATATTCAAATATAGAAACTAGATTCATGCTATCTATGTAATTAAGGAAATAACCATCCTTACCTTTTATAACTCGCAAAGAATCCTAAGAAATCAAGTAAGATCTTGGCAAACTTGAGAAGAAGGTCCTAAACAAGTATATACAACATATTAGGAAGGATCCCTAACAGAAAAGATATCAAAACATCCGAAATGCGAGACCAAATGAGAGTTGCTTGTACTCATTGGTCGAGTGGATTGGTCGAGTGGTCCAGTCGACCAATCAGTCGACCAATGCGAACGATAAGCCTATAAAATCAGAGTTTTAAGATATGAAATCCGAATTTGGTGGTTCAAAAGGGTACTAATCAAGGGGTAGACTACATCAGTAGTATTCTAACATATAGGGGACTTCAAAACACTAATCAAATCAAGGTATCAAGATCCAAATTAGGAAACAAAAAGTTACCATAATTAACTCAAACATGGATCTTGATGAATTTGAAATAGAAAACAAAGACAAGAACTATAGGAGGATGGATCATTGCTTTCGGTAATGAAAACATGAAAACATGCATAGGTCTTCATGGAATAAGGCTTAGAAGCATAAATCTAAATAAGGAAATAAAACCTACCATATATGTAACTATCATGCATCATGAAGAACACATAGTAAGGTAGAAGAGAACAACTAGAATTCTATGGATTATGGATCATGGAAAGAAAACACAACCATTAACCACTAACATGATCAATGAAAGAAGATCCAAAGAGATCAGAATTCAGATTAGAAGATTAACAGAGATTAAATCATGGTTTGATCATGAATCCTTCAAAAGCTTGCAATGATCATGGTTAAGATCATTGTTCTAGCCTTAAATCCTTAGGATGATCATGAGAACATGTTCAGAGATATTTGCAACAGAGGATGCAGCATCTCTTCTACTGTCTCAACTCAAAAAGGAAAGAAAAACAAAGATGGAGGAGAAGAAGAGAGAGTAGACATACCTTTTGATGCAAAAAGAAGAGTTCCGACGAAGATCCGTCAAGAAAACACCAAGGATGCAAGAGAGATGACTTGCAGAGGTCTTTGGTTCGTTCCAGAGGGTTTGGAGGCAGCAAATACGAAGTGGACTCGAGATTGGACTTAAATAGAGCAAGAATCAACCTAATTGCCAAAGACAGCACTCATTGGTCGAGTGGATTGGTCGACTGGCCCGATCGACCAATCAGTCGACCAATGCTTGACAAAGAAGGCCAAAACAGGGAATTGAAGGTCCAGATCAAATCCAAACCTAAAGGGGTTTTGCACACAAGTCAAGTGACTTACCTAATAGGTAGAAATGCCTTCAAACCAAGATAGAGAGCACTCCAAGTCCATCAACTAATTAGATCTTCATCAGGATTCAGTTTCCATAAATAGAACCTCATCATCAACTTTCATGGATTCAAAGCCAGACACCAAGTCCTCTACTGGGATGGCCCAAAGCTGACTTCTTACTTTACTTCGGGTCATCGGACCTACAAACAACAAGGTTTCCGGGCCAAGGTTAGGGCTGGGTTTCACATTGACCCTGGTTCCGTTAAAATCCGCTCTCCCTCTTGTACCCCGAATAATTACTGGCTATTTCGATTACGCAGGAACCAACGGGAGATTTTCCCCTTTTTTATTATTTTATCTCTCCTACTTTCTCTCTCCTTCCCACGGTTTTCCTCTCTCTCCTCTCTTGCCTTTCTCTTCTCTCTCTCCATTTCTTCCTCTCTTTCCTCTCTTGCCCACTCCTCTCTCCTCTAGGCTTTCTCCTCTAAGGCCTTTAATGGCTTCTCTTTTAATTCCTCTTCTTCTATTTCTATCTTCATGTTGCATGTACAAGTACAAGTCGCTTTCAATCCTTCATAAACCCTCTCTCTCTTCTCCTTAATTATTTTGCGGGATATGCACTCCTGTTTCTCTCCTCTTCGACTTTCTCCTCTTTCTCTATGTTATTTATCTTGCTTCTCTTTCCTCCTTAAGCATCTTTCTCTTAATCTCTCTCTATACTTCTCTTTTATTTTTCTGTTTTCTGTAGTTACATGTAGAAACAATCTTTCTGTGACTTTCTTTCCACGCTATTCATAAAGCCTTTCCCTTGTTTGATTTTCCCTTAATTGAGTAAGAATCATAATATATCTATATGCCGTTACTACCATGTTATCACTTGAATAAAATTACCACCTCTTTCTATTTCTCTTTCTTTCTTCTCTTGTTACATGCCACAAACTCATTCCCATTTCCTAATAGCTCACCACACCCTTCATCGTTGCTATCTTCAGGAAAACTTTATCGCCTATCTCAAATTCCAAGGGCTTCCTCCTCACTTCTGCATAACTTTATAAATGTAAGATTGAAATTCATTAAAAGACATTGTTCAAACGATCACAACCCTTGTGATCAAACTATAAAGTGGAAAGATGGGTCTAAGCCAATAATAGTAATCTATGAGATGTATATGGCCTTGTGCTTTGTGACTGAAGCCACTTTGGTTGTAAGACTAAAACCACTTCGGTGGTATAGACAGATGTACATCCTCTATGATTCGCTTTGGCTTATGAGTAAAACTTAAAAAGGAAATGAAATTGAAAGGATTTGAATAGAAGTATAGATAGTATACATTTTCAATATGATTGAATAATGTATTTAATAAAGATAGCAGAATTCATGTCAGTTATCGATTATGAAAGGAAGTTTGAGGAACTCTCTAAATATGCACCTCATATGATTAGTACTAAAGAAATGAAGGCTCAACAGTTTGAGTGAGGGTTTAGGGCTGACATATAGACGTCAGTGGGTGTTCTTCAATTGAGGACATATACTGATGTGGTGCATAGATCTCAAATATAAGAAAGCATTGAGAAGACAGAGGGACAAAAGAAAAGAAGAAAAGAAAAGTGATGACTGGAGGTCTTTTAAATTTGAAGGATTTTGATGTGATTCTTGGAATGGACTGGCTAGTTGCAAATCATGCTAAGTGTTTTATGTTATGAGAAAACAGTGATGCTAAGACCTGTAGGGAAGCTTGAGATTCAATTCTTAGGGTTGAAAATAAAGTCTTCCCCAACAAGAATGATATCAGCTATTCAAGCCAAGAGATTGCTTAGGCAGGGATGCCAAGGGTGTTTAGCTTCTATGCAAGATTTAGAAATAATTGGGATGGCTTTACCTGAAGTACCAGTGGTGAAAGAATTTCGTGATGTCTTTCCAAAAGACTTATCAGGGTTACCACCAGAAAGAGAAGTAGAATTTGCTATCGAACTTGTCCCTGGTACAACCCCAATATCTAAAGCCCCATATAGAATGGCTCTAAAAGAACTGAAGGAATTGAAAGAACAATTGCAAGAATTGTTGGATAAGGGATTCATACATCCTAGTGTATCTCCTTGGGGAGCCCCAGTTCTATTTGTGAAGAAAAAAGATGGGACGTTGAGGATGTGCATTGATTATAGGGAATTGAACAAAGTTACCGTCAAGAACAGGTACCCTTGCCTAAAATTGATGATCTGTTTGACCAACTACAAGGAGCAAAGGTATTCTCTCAGATTGACTTGAGGTCAGGTTATCACCAATTGAAGGTGAGGGAATAAGATGTGCCAAAGACTACTTTCAGGACTAGATATGGACATTATGAGTTTCTTGTTATGCCTTTTGGGTTGACTAATGCACTAGCAACTTTTATGGATTTAATGAATGGGTGTTCCATAATGTCCTGGATCAGTATGTCATTGTCTTTATTGATGATATATTGATATACTCAAAGAGTAAAGAAGAACATGAGGAGCATTTGAGAGTAGTTCTGCAAACTCTAAGAAATGAGAAGCTTTATGCTAAATTTAAAAAGTGTGAATTTTGGCTTGACAAGGTTGTGTTCTTAGGACATGTGATCTCTGCTCAAGGTATTATGGTGGAACCTAGTAAAGTCCAAGCTCTAATGGATTGGACCAGACCAACTAACGTGACTGAAATAACAAGTTTTCTATTATAGGAGATTCATTGAAGGATTCTCTAAAATTGCAATGCCATTAACTCGACTCACTAGAAAAGGAGTCAGATTTGCTTGGGTAGATGAATGTGAGCAAAGTTTCTAAGAGTTGAAACGGAGATTGATAACTGCACCTGTCTTAAGTTTGCCATCTGGAACTGGAGGATTTGTTGTATATAGTGATGCATCAATCTTAAAGCATCAGCCACCACATTTACCTTACCATGATGGTAGTTAATATTGTAGTCATAATCTTTAAATTATTCTAACCATCTTCTTTGTCTCAAGTTCAATTCTTTTTGGGTGAAGATATATTCTGAGACTCTTGTGGTCAGTGTATATCTCACATTTTTCTCCATACAAGTAGTGTCTCCATATCTTTATTGCAAAGATAATTGCTGCCAACTCCAGATCATGAGTTGGGTAGTTTTGTTCATGGAGTTTCAATTGTCTTGATGCATATGCGATGACCTTTCCATGTTGCAAAGCACACAACCCAATCCATTTTTGATGCATCACTATATATAACAAATCCTCCAGTTCCATATGGCAAACTTAAGACAGGTGCAGTTATTAATTTTCGAATTGGCTCTTGGAAACTTTGCTCACATTCATCTACCCAAGCAAATCTGACTCCTTTTCAAGTGAGTCGAGTCAATGGCATTGCAATTTTAGAGAACCCTTCAATGAATATCCTATAATAACTAGCTAATCCTTGAAAACTCCTTATTTCAATCACATTAGTTGGTCTGGCCCAATCCATTACAACTTGGAGTTTGTTGGGATCCACCATAATACCTTCAGCAGATATCATATGTCCTAAGAATACAACCTTGTCAAGCCTAAATTCAGACGTTTTAAACTTAGCATAAAGCTTCTCATTTCTCAGGGTTTGTAGAACTGCTCTCAAATGCTCCTCATGTTCTTCCTTATTCTTTGAGTAGACAATATATCATCAATAAAGACAATAACATACTAATCCAGGACATTGTGGAACACCCTATTCAATAAATCCATAAAAGGCTACTAGTGCATTAGTCAACCCAAAAGGCCTAACAAGAAACTCATAATGTCCATATCTAGTCCTGAAAGTAGTCTTCGGCACATCTTCTTCTCTCACCTTCAATTGGTTATAGCCTGACCTCAAGTCAATCTTAGAGAATACCTTTTCTCCTTCTAGTTGGTCAAATAGATCATCAATTCTAGGCAAGGGGTACTTGTTCATGATAGTAACTTTGTTCAATTTCCTATAATCAATGCACATCCTCAACGTCCCATCCTTTTCTTCACAAATAGAACTGGGGCTCCCCAAGGAGATATACTAGCACGTATGAATCCCTTATCCAACAACTCTTGTAATTGTTCTTTTAGTTCCTTCAGTTCTTTTGGAGCCATTCTATATGGGGCTTTAGATATTGGACTTGTGCCAGGGATAAGTTCGATGGAAAATTCCACTTCTCTTTCTGGTGGTAACCCTGACAAGTCTTTTGGAAAGACATCAGAAAATTCTTTCACCACTAGTACTTCAAGTAAAGCCACCTCAATTATTTTCAAATCTTGCACAGAAGCTAAATACCCTTGGCATCCTTGCTTGAGCAATCTCTTGGCTTGAATAGCTGAGATCATTCTTGTTGGGGAAGGTTTTCTTTTCAATCCTAAGAATTGGATTTCAGGTTCCCCTACAGGTCTTAGTATCATCATCCCCTTATAACATAAAACACTGGCATGATTTGCAACTAGCAGTCCATTCCAGGAATCGCATCAAAATCCTTCAAATTAAAAGACCTCCAGTCATCACCTTTCTTTTCCTCTTTCTTTTGTCCCTCTGCCTTCTCAGTGCTTTCTTATATTTGAAATCGATGCACCACATTAGTATATGTTCTCAATTTATGAACACCCATAGACCTCTGTATATTAGACCTAAGCCCTCGCTCAAACTGTCGAACCTTCATTTCTTTAGTACTAATCATATGAGGTGCATATTTAGAGAGTTTCTCAAACTTCCTTTCATAATCGATAACTGACATGAATTCAACTATCTTTATTAGAATACCTTATTCAATCATACTGAAAATGTTTACTATCAAATATACTTCTTTTCAAATCCTTTCAATTTCATTTCCTTTTTCAGTTTTAGTTATAAGCCTAAGCGAATCATAGAGGATGTACATCTATCTATACCACCGAAGTGGTTTCAGTCTTACCACCAAAGTGGCTTCAGTCACAAGGCACAAGGCCATGTACATCTCATAGATTGCTATTATTGGCTTAGACCTAGTCTTTCCACTTTATAGTTTAACCACAAGTGTTGTGATCGTTTGAACAATGTCTTTTAATCAATTTCAGTCTTACATTTATAAAGTTTTCACATGAGAAATAATTTATCATAATGTTTGAAACAAGTACATATATTTCAAACCAAAATGCAATCATGTATAAACAAAGTAACATAGCATATCACCCATCATACAGTCATAGGCTTACAGAGTCCTTACACTCATTCAGTTCAGTCATACAATCGCTCGTATCCTCATCTCAGTCATTGAAGAATCATTCATCTATAAGATATAGTATCTTAGTATATTACTGTTATGCATACAAGTCACACTCCACACATCATACACTACAATCATATATATCTATTAGTGGAGTCATAATCCTCATATCATACATTACACCCATATATACACAGAGTTGAGTTATAATACTCACAATTCGTAATTCATTTCATATAATTGTAAAAATATCATTATACCTCAATCCAACATCTACAAACATCCATTCTTTCCAATTTAGCCATCTCAATGTATGACATTACATAGTCAATCCTTTCACCGGTATTTTCATCTTTTTCTCACTAGTCAAATCCTCGATATTATCAATCAAACAATTGAATCTCAGATTAGTCCATTCACTGAATCAAAATTAACGTTCTCCCAATCTAAGTCTTCTTTTCTCAGTTTCTTATATCATCACTCATTCTAGTCTACAAAATCTATTGCTCTAATACCACCTTTGTCACGATGCCAGTTTTCACAGGCTTGGTGGGGCCCACAACATGGACATTTAACTAGGGCACGTGATAGTTCCTTTCTATATCAACTTGTTTATAACTACTAAACAAAATGCTAAACTAAACATTTTCAAGAACAGAAAAAACGACCTATTTGACAGTTTGACTCATGAACATATTTACACAGTCTAAAGTCCTATTATGTTTACATTTGACCTTTTAACAATGTCTAGTTCAGTACATACAGTCTCAAAAGAATATATACATCTATAGTCCAGTTAAACCAATACATCAGTTGCAACAAAAAGAAAGAAAAGAAAAGTTTTCCATCCTCTACTTTAAAATGCACTATCAGGTGGCAGCACCCTTGCCCTTGTCATATATTTGAGGACCTGTCAACATTTACAATAGTGAGCTTTGCGGCCCAGTAAGCAATATAGACAACCATGTAAGTAAGTCAGGCAATTCATCATGCATCAATTATCACATCAAAATCATATAATATTATGCATTTCAATTTTCCTTTCATTTATTTTCATTTATGTTATCTGACATTATAGTCGTGAGCCTAGGCAAATCCAGAGGATATACTTTTCTCTTCACCACTAAAGTGGCTTTTGTTTCTTCACCCTGAAGTGGCTTCTGTCTCTTCACCACCGAAGTGGCTTCTATCTCTTCACCACCGAAGTTGCTTCTAGGCATAAGGCCTTGTACACCTCGTGGATTGCCATCAGCACAGACTCAATCTTTTCACTTTTCAGTCTTGCTGCATGCCCTCCCATTTGGGTACATTAAGCACCAGGGCTTACAGAAGCCATTACATTTCATTTCATTTTTTTTTTACTCTTTTCATATTCAATTCAGTATTGCGTTACCATGCTTTGTCTATTTCAATGTACCTTTTGCATTTCGACCATCATTTAGTCTCATCTGAATAAAACTTGACACACCATCATACAATCCAATCATTTAAGCATGAGAGCATGAAAATTTACATTCAACATACATAAACATCATTTCAAATTCATGATTAACAGTTCAAGAATACTATCAACATTCCAATTCAAGTAGTTCAATCAAGTCATTAAGCTGTCATAAAATCTCATGCATTTTTGTTCAATACACAAAGACATATATCATGCACTTTCCATAAATTGCATCAATGAATGAATAAAATAGATTTTATGTTATCATGTGGATGTTACATGTTAGGGAATCACTCACTTAACATACATAGGTTGGTCAATATCACTTACCTGTTCTTGTTCCATGTGTGTGTGTCTTGGTTCCGTTAAAATCCACTCTCCCTCCTATATCCCGAACAATTAATGGCTATTTCGAATATGCGGGAGCCAACAGAGGATTTTCCCTTTTTTATATTATTTTCTCTCTCCTTCCCACGGTCTTCCTCTATCTCCTCTCTTGTCTTTCTCTTCTCTCTCTTCCTTTAATGTTCTGCAAACATACAGATATTCCTCTTTCTCTTTCTTTTCTCTTTTTCACTTCTTTCTCCTCAAGGCCTTTAATGGCTGCCCTTTATGCTCTCTCTCTCTCCACTCTACTCTTCTCTCTCTCTTACTGGTTCTGCAAATTGGGTATGGGTACTTCTCTCTTTCTGGTTTTTCTCTTTTATTCTTCATTCTTCATTCTTCATTCTTTCTCTCTCCTTTCTTCTATTCTTCTTCTCTCACTTCCTTTAAGCATTCTGCAATTGCAACTGCAAGTGCACGTACTTTCCTTTCTCTTTCTTTTCTCTCTCCTCCTCTAGTTTCTTCTCTCTTATCTACGTTATTCTCTCTGATTTTTGCCTTCACTTCACTTCCACGTATAGGTAAGGATTCTTTCTCCTCTTCTGCAACTTCTTTTTTCTTCACTCCACTATTCTCTCCGCTCCGTCTCTCTCCTCTTTAATCCTCTTCTCTTTTCTCTCCCCTCTGTTCTCTCAACTAACCTCCCTTTGTTTCCACGCATGCTGCCTCTCCATTCCTTCATCTAATTTCTCTATCCTATCCCTTAATTATATTGTACATAAAAAATATAATATGATAGCAATTGTCTTACCCCGTTGATATGGAGAGATTATGATCAGACCGGGTTCATACCTAGTCCGACCCTCGACCCCGGTCGAGACGGAGAGAACCGACTTGCTCCCGAGCGAACCGGATCTAGAAGATGGCTTGCTGAAGAAGAAAGCTTATTCGGCTGCAAGCGTGCCCTAATCCTACTTATGGATTAGGGTAATTACCCTAATGATGGCAGACTCGAATTGACGGCTGCGGATAATCATTACCGAAGGGATAACCATCACATAACCTAAAGGTTATCTCAGGAGTCCTCTACTAGTCCAAAGTAGTAAAAGTCTATTGCTCAACGGATCTAACAGTTAAGATCCAACGACTACCCGAAGAAGGCTCAAGTGCATCCAACGAAGGAGATTCGAAGGTACACTCTATATAAACCTCACTACCATACAAGTTTCCCCCCCCCCCCCCCCCCCCCCCCCCCCCCCCCCCCCCCCCCGGCCCCCCCCCCCCCCCCCCCCCCGCGCCCACCCCCCCCCCCCCCCACAAAAAAAAAAAAAAAAAACAAAAAAAAATAAAAAAAAGGGGGGAAAAACAACCACCCCCCCAAAAAAGAAAAAAAAAATCATTTATAAATCCAATTCTTATTTTAACCCGAGTGTCTAAAACAGATAAGTAAAGTGAGGCAAAATCCCACTCTACAACCAAATGAAAAGTAGTTCTAAAAGAGAATAAGCAAGACAAAATCTAATCCCAGTAGCAAGTACAATGGGTAACTAAATTGTTCTCCACTTTATAGACAACATCCCTATAAGTATAAATCTCATAAACAGCACAAGGGCGCTTCCACTCAATGGTCGGACTAAGCATCGTACCGAGCATAACCACTCGCTGGATCTTCAAGGTAATTGTTGTAACCACAATCACCTTCCTAGAGATATGCCTCTTCTCCTTGCGCTTCTTCATAGGGGCCGTCATAATATTCAAGACTGCAGAATAGTCTAACAAACATTGTACAATAAAGGAATGAGTTTCAAAGAAACTCAAGAAGGCGCTTAAATCCATAATAACATAAATGGCAGGATTTCGTAACAAACATAAATGCAATATGGTATGAGACAAGCAATGAATGAATGAATCTAACTCTACATATGCTGGTCTCTATTGACAGACATGCTTTAAGTCATAGCACCGTACTTCTTTAGGAAGGTCTCAATCACTCATCATCAGTTGGTAATGGGTCCGGCATCCCTCGGGACATTCCATGGCTGGGGGTATAGGTCACCACTCTCTCACATCACCATTGGTCTAAGTACCGGCGCATGTCAGGGTTAAGCCTAGCCAAATGCAAGTCTTCTACTTAGTTACATCAAGTCAGATCCAGATACGTCCATTCCTCGTCCCTGACAATCCTTTCCGATATCCTTCACACTAGAGTCCTCATAGTCCCTGACTACGGACTCATCAACCCTATTGATCATCCACATATGGTAAACGGGAAGCTCTCACGTCCTCTCACGGGTTGGTTACCGGTCTTGAGCGCCCGTGAGCCCAAGTCTAACCATATGCAACCCTACCAATAAATGGCCCCCACAATGTGATTCCTGTCCTCTCACGGGTTGGTTACCGGTCTTGAGCGCCCATGAATCCCCATTGCTACCACGGGTCGTTCGGTCTCAATACCCCTCCGATTAGGGTCCGACATAACGGGACATCCTAGCCAAACACTACTAGACAGTCCTAGATATGTCATCCAACAGTTTAGGAAGGTGTCCAGAGGGCATCTCCGGAAACATCCCATAATATTCCCGTAGTAGTCCAAGGACAGAAGTGTCAAAAAGACACCTCTCCTTTCCCAACCATACTTAAGCATACACATGCATCAATTCATATCATCACATATATGGTAACTTCATATATGGAAAGAAATCAATAATTACAATCACTTTGTATATAATTGATAAGTAAATCATACATGAGTCAATTCAATATGAATAAGTAATGCTACTGATATCAAGATAGCACCACAGTAGTATAACATTATAAGAATCTAATTAAAGAAATAAATTAACAAGATTCAAATATAGAAACTAAGATATGCAATTTATGTTGTTAAAGAAGTAACCATCCTTACCTTTTATAACTCGCAAAGGAATCCTAAGAAATCAAGTAAGATCTTGGCAAACTTGAGAAGAAGGTCCTAAACAAGTGTATACAACATATTAGGAAAGATCCCTAACAGAAAAGATACTAAAACATCCAACACACACCAATTCTGGAGTTGCTGTACTCATTGGTCGAGTGGATTGGTCGACTGGTCCAGTTGACCAATCAGTCGACCAATGCAGACAGTAGCCTAAAAAAAACAGAGTTTTGAGATATAAAATCCGAATTTGGTGGTTCAAAAGGGTACTAATCAAGGGGTAAACTACATCAGTAATATCCTAACATATAGGGGACCTCAAAACTCTAATCAAATCAAGTCATCAAGATCCAAATTAGGAAACAAAAAGTTACCATAATTAGATCAATTATAGATCTTGAAGAATTCAAGATAGAAATCAAAGACAAGAACAATAGGAGAATGGATCATTGCTTCAGGTAAAGGTATCATGAAAAGCATACTTAGATCTTCAAGAAAATAGACCTAAGAGCATAAATCTAAATAAGGAAACAAAACCTACCATATATGTAACTATCATGATTCATGAGGAAAACATGGTATGGTAGAAGAGAAACAACTAGAGATTGATAGATCATGGATCATGAAAAGAAAACACAGCAATTGACTACTAACATGATCAATATAGAAGATCCAAGGAGATCAGAATTCAAATCAAAAGCTAAACAAAGACTAGATCATGGTTCGATCATGATTCCTTCAAAAGCTTGCAATGATCATGGTTAAGATCATTGTTTTAGCCATTAATCCTTAGGATGATCATGAGAGACAAGTCCAGAGATGTTTGCAACAGAGAATGCAGCATCTCCTCTACTGTCTCAACTCAAAAAGGAAAGAAAAACAGAGATGGAGGAGAAGAAGAGAGTGTAGACATACCTTTGATGCAAAAGGAAGAGTTTTGACGAAGATCCATCAAGAAAATCACCAAGGATGCAAGGGAGATGACTTGCAGAGGTCTTTGGTTCATTCCAAAGAGTTTGGAGGTAGCAAATACGAAGTAGACACGAGATTGGACTTAAATAGAGCAAGCAAGACCTATTTGCCAAAGACAGCACCCATTGGTCGACTGGTCCAGTCGACCAATCAGTCGACCAATGCAGACAGCAATTCCAAAACAGGGAATTGAAGGCCCGATCAAATCCAATCCTAAAGGGGTTTTGCACACATATCAAGTGACTTACCTAATAGGTAGAAATGCCTTCAAACCAAGATAGAGAGCACTCCAAGTCCATCAACTAATCCGATCTTCATCAAGATTCAGTTTCCATAAATAGAACTTCATCATCAACTCTCATGGATTCAAAGCCAGACACCAAGTCCTCCACTGGGATGGCCCAAAGCTTACTTCTTACTTTACTTCGGGTCACTTGACCTACAAATAACAAGGTTTCCGGGTCAAGGTTAGGGCTGGGTTTTACATTCTCCCCCCCTTAAAGAAATTTCGTCCTCGAAATTGAAAGCGTACCTGTGCTTCCAAAGAGGTAAGGAAACTTCTCCTTCATGTCTTCTTCCTTCTCCCAAGAAGCTTCTTCAGGGGTATGGTTCTTCCACCGAATCTTCACCAAAGGGATGGTGCGATTCCGCAGCTGCTTGTCCTTCCTATCCAAGATTTCGGCCGGTTCTTCATCGTAGGTCAAATAAGCACTAAGTCCTTCAGGTGCTTGCTGCAAAATGTGTTCCGGATTCTCTATGTATTTTCGGAGCATCGAAATATGAAACACATTGTGAACACCAGCAAGAAGCGGAGGTAATGCTAATCGATACGCAACAGGTCCAACCTTTTCCAAAATCTCGAAAGGTCCAATGAACGAGGGCTAAGCTTTCCCTTAACATTGAATCTCATCACACCCTTCATTGGTGAAACCTTCAGAAAGACTTTCTCTCCAACTTGAAATTCCAAATCGGTCCTTCTCTTATCAAGATAAGATTTCTGTCTTGAATGGGCAGACTTAATCCTTTCTCTTATCATATCTACCATAGCACTCGTAGCTTCAATCATTTCAGGACCTAAGACTTTTCTTTCACCTGTCTCAGCCAAAGACAAAGGTGTCCTACAAGCACTGCCATACAAAGCCTTGAATGGAGCCATGCCTATTGTTGTTTGATAACTGTTGTTATAGGCAAACTCAACCAAAGCTAGGTGTTCATCCCAATTACCACCCATATCCACCACACAAGATCTGAGCATGTCTTCCAATGTCCGAATTGTCCGCTCGGATTGTCCATCGATCGTGGATGATGAGCTGTACTCAAGTTCAATTGGGTTCCCAAGGCCTTCTGCAAACTATTCCAAAACCTTGAGGTGAACCTAGGATCACGATCCGAAACAATACTCAATGGCACACCATGCAGACGAACCACATTATCCACGTAAAGCCTTGCTAGCTTATCCAGAGTATGAGTGATCTTCATAGGAATGAAGTGGGCTGATTTGGTCAACCTATCAACAATCACCCACACAATGTCATTGCCTTTACTTGTCCGAGGCAAGCTAGTCACAAAGTCCATAGAGATATCCTCCCACTTCCAACTAGGAATAGGAAGAGGTTGAAGTAATTCAGATGGGGGTTGTCGAACGGCTTTCACACGTTGGCAAGTCTCACACTTGGCAACAAAATCATCAACATCAGCCTTCAGACCAATCCACCAAAAATGTTCCTTCAAGTCCTTGTACATCTTGGTGCTTCCCGAGTGTATAGTAAAGACTGACTGGTGTGCTTCCTTCAATATTTCTTTCTTAACTTCTTCGTTTGCAGGCACGCACAGTCTTCCTCTAAACAATAAAGCACCATCCATGGATATACCAAAGTCGGGGTCCAACTCGGGATTCGAAGAAATCTTCTCAACTTTGATCAAAAGCTCTTGATCGGAACTCTGCAGAGCAACAATCTTATCTCTAAGACCAAATCTTGCCGTCATGGCAGAAAGAATAAAATCAGAATTCTCAGGGACAATTTCCAAATCAAAACTCTCAATAGAAGACCACAATGGTAAACTCAAAGCATTCAAATCCAAAGTCTTCTTCTGGTTCTTCCTACTAAGAGCATCAGCAACAACGTTTGCTTTCCCAGGGTGATACTGAATATCACAATCATAATCGGAGACTAGTTCCAACCATCTCCTTTGTCTCATGTTCAACTCCTTTTGGGTGAAGAAGTGTTTCAAACTCTTATGATCCGTGAAAATGGCAATCTTTTCACTGTAGAGGTAATGTCTCCAAATCTTCAAAGCAAAGACAACAGCGGCAAGTTCTAGATCGTGAGTGGGGTAATTCCGCTCATAATCTTTCAATTGCCGAGAAGCATAGGCTACGACCTTGCCATGTTGCATCAGTACGCAACCCAATCCAATCTTTGACGCATCGGTATAAACTGTCATACCACCGGAACTATCAGGTATAGTCAAAACCGGGGAACTTGTCAATCTATCTTTCAACTCTTGGAAATTCTTCTCACAGGCGTCAGACCAAACAAACTTTTCTTCTTTCCTGGTCAACTTAGTCATAGGAGCAGCCAACCGAGAAAAATTCTCAATAAACCTTCTGTAGTAACCCGCCAATCCAAGAAAACTTCTTATTTCCGTTACCGACTTCGGTCTTTCCCAATCAGCCACAGCTTGAACCTTTTCAGGATCGACACGAATACCTTCGGCTGAATCCACATGGCCAAGGAATACTACTCTCTTAAGCCAGAAATCACACTTGCTAAACTTAGCGTACAACTTCTTTTCTCGCAACCTTTGCAAAGTGAAACTTAGATGACTCGCATGCTCTTCTTCGCTCTTCGAATAGATCAAGATGTCATCAATGAAAACAATCACAAACTTATCAAGCACATCGTGAAATACTCGGTTCATGAGGTCCATGAACACCGTAGGAGCATTGGTCAATCCGAAGGGCATGACTCTAAACTCGTAGTGACCATACCGCGTTCGGAAAGCTGTCTTGAAGATATCACTAGACTTCACTTTCAATTGGTGATATCCGGATCTTAAGTCAATCTTTGAGAATACAACTGCACCCTTCAACTGATCGAAGAGATCATCAATTCTGGGCAGCGGGTATCTATTCTTGATAGTCAGCTTATTCAACTCACGGTAGTCGATGCACAAGCGCATACTACCGTCTTTCTTCTTGACAAACAAGACCGAAGCTCCCCAAGGTGACACACTAGGCTGTACGAAACCTCTATCAATGAGCTCATTCAACTGATTTTGCAACTCTTTCAACTCAGTAGGAGCCATCCTATACGGAGCTTTAGATACCGGATCGGCACCAGGGATGAGATCAATAGAAAACTCGACGTCCCTGTCTGGAGGCACTCCCGATAGATCATCAGGGAAGACATCAACAAAGTCGCAGACAACCTTGACTTCATCGACTCTTTTCTCCACTTTACCCTTGCCTTCGAGATGAAGCATCATCCACTAGGGCATAGACTTGCATCGGTCAGAGACAGACACCTTCTTACAAACCCTTCTCTTTTCACCCCGAAATTCTAAGACCGGACTTCCACAAATATGGAACTGAATCTTCTTTGAGGAACAAAGGAACACAGCTTTGTGGGCTGTTAACCAATAAATTCCCAAAATAACATCGAAGTCCTTCATATCAAGAATTACAAAATTGGCTTCCAAGTTCTTCTCACCAATCAACACAGGACATTTAGATAACCCCTTATCTAGTTTCACAACAGACCAGTAGGTGTACTAATCAATAAACAACTAGACAACTTCTCGGGGATTAGGTTAGTCTTCTTGATGAATGCGAGATGACATGAACGAATGAGATGCACCCGTATCAAATAAGACAAATGCAGAAATAGAAGCAACTAACAATGTACCCGTAATCACTTCATGGCTTGGATCCTGCTCAAGACTGGAAATACTGAAAACTCTACCGAAGGGAGGAGCAGGAGCACTCTTCACCACCGGAGCAGCTGCTGGACGAAGCCGCTTCGGACAGGCACGAGCGAAATGACCAGCTTGCTTGCGAGAGAAGCAAACAGATTGATGGGTCAAACAGGGGTGGCTGCAATAGAGGGCTTCGAACAAAAGGCCTAGCACTTGCACTTTCTGGTGGTCGGTTTCCGCCATACTGCCTAAACTGGCCGGGCTGCTGAAAACCCGAGTTCTGACCTACACTCTTTGGCTGAAAGGTAGGAGTGGGGTAGGGTGTAGGTCTCACAAAACGCTGATCATTACGATCCACCAAACCAGGGTTCCTTGGCTGCCAGGGCTATTGCACACGTGCACTTTCCTTCTCTCGTTTCTTCCAATTTCTTCGAGTTCTGCACCACTTGAGCATAGCTCACTATAGGCTGGACTCGTGAGGTAAGCTTTAATGGCAGGGGGCAGTCCTTTAAGGAACTTCTTCGCTTTGGCGAGGTCAACCTTCAGAGAATCTAGAGCAAAGAAATGAAGCTCCTCGAACTTCTGTTGGTACTCCAACACAGACAGAGATCCTTGTGTAAGAACCATGAACTCAGCTTCCTTCGCATCATTCACCGCCTCGGGAAAGTAATTCATACAAAAAGCCTCTTTGAACAACTCCCAAGTTACAACTCCTGCATGCAAACCTTCCAAAACAGGCTGAGTGGAGATCCACCATGCATCAGCTTCTTGTTGCAACTTCTGTTCAGCAAACAGAATCTTCTGAGCTTCCGAGCATTGCAGATGTCGGAAAGCCTTCTCCAACTCACGAAGCCACTTGTTAGGAAACAAGGGGTCCTTGGTAACTCCAGTGAAAGTGGGTACTTGCATCTTCAGAAAACTCTCCATCGAAGCGAGTATGAGGAGTTCCAGCTAAACCTCCCGCATTCAGGATCTGCGGCATGAGGATTCACATTAGCACCAGCTCGAGTCTCATTATGCGAGTCATGAAACCCACCAACATCCGGTTGAACTGAGCTGCTTGCTGCTGCATCATATTGCCCATAATATTGGCAATATCTCGGAAACTTCCAACATTCGGGGCACCGGGTATCTTATGGGTACCCTTATCGACATTAGGTATCTCACCACCTCCATGAGGTATTTCACCACCTCCTTGAGGTATTTCACCACCTCCTTGACCACTGGATTCACCACGCCCACTTCTCAGAGTAACCATTCTGCAAAACTGAGAACATCAAAATACCGAGTTTCGAAGTTTCAACATAAACCACAAGTCCAAATGATTTGAAAACTTAAATCATGCTCAAATATATCCATATAGTCATCAAACAATAATCCATAAGGCAAAAATCACATTTTCCAAAAATTCAACAGCAAAAGAGGTCTCTGTGACCATTGGTCGAGTGATGCCCGACCCAATCGACCAATGGTCGACCAATGAATGCGAAAATTTGCATTATAAGCCTCATTTCCACATTCCAACTTCATTTTATCTTCTTTCAAAGGTGAGAGAGCTCTAGGGAAAGTCTCCAAAGGTTCTCACAAGTGTTCTTGAGGTGTTTTGGTGCTTCAACAACGACACAACAACACACAACCATCACAAACAAGGTAAATCTCTCATTCTTTCTTCCATTTTCATCTTCTCATGCTTGCATTTCAATTAAAACCATGCTTTGCTTGTATCCAATGCTAGAAATCATGCTTAGGAATGCTTAGAAACATATTCCCTAGGTTTTAAACACAATGCCATGCATAGACAACAAGTTCTAACATATTCGTGTTCATCTCGCAACGTTTTCATACCGAAATTGTTATCTTTAGAAAATTTTCGTTTTCTCACAAACCGCTTGAAATTTTCACACGAGATCAAATGCTACATGCTCAAGATGATATTGTAGATAGGTCCATAAAATTTGATTTAACCAATTTCAACTTTTCAAAAATCCAATTTTGACCTAAATTGCAAAATCCCCAAATTTCCTTCTTGCTGAATTTTTCGTTTTAATCCAAGTTTTCGATCGATTTTCTTCAAACAAACTTCATAGACATGGAATTCCAAGTATTGCGCACATGCTAGTATGTTCAAATCAAATTTCCCCCAAATTTGAAATTTTCCGAAAAATTACGAAAATACCCTTTTGGCTCAAATCTTAAAGTAGCACTAACTGGAATTGTGTCACGCCCTCCCAGCCGGTACCCTATCTGGCATACCCGAGAGTGTGATCCACAGCCCGAAGATCAGGTATCGAGTGATCAACCTCCCACATAAACAATAACATAATCATGAACAATCATAACAAGAGTGCGGAAGATAAATCATAGATTCAATAAAGAAAGAATGAATCATAAATGAATTAGAATAATAGATATAATCAGAGTGTCAAACAGATAAGTAAAGTGAAGCAAAAATCCCACTTTACATCCAGCGGAAAAGTAGCTCTAAAGAATAAACTAGATAAAAGCTAATCCCAGTAGCAAGTACATTGGGTAACTAAATTATTCTCCACTTTGTAGACGACATCCTTGTAGGTATAGATCTCATAAATAGCACAAGGACGCTTCCACTCAATGGTCGGACTAAGCATCGTACGGAGCATAACCACCCGTGGGATCTTCAGAGTAATTGTGGTAACCGCAATCACCTTCCTGGAGATATGTCTCTTCGCCTTGCGCTTCCTCATAGGGACCGTCATAGAACTCAGTACCTGCAGGATAGTCTAACAACATTGTACAATAAAGGAATGAGTTTCAAAGAAACTCAGTAAGGCAGTTAAAATCCATAATAACATAAATGGCAGGATTCCAGAACAATCATAAATGCAATATGATATGAGACAAACAATGAATGAATGAATCTAACTCTATGTATGCTGGTCTCTATTGGCAGACATGCTTTAAGTCATAGCACCGTACTTCTTTAGGAAAGTCCACTCACATCCTCAACCATTTAAGATATCTTGGATTCTCTCACGGATCATTTCACCGGTCTTGAGCAGCCGATTGGTAATGGGTCCTTCATCCCTCAGGACAAACCTTGGCAGGGGGTTAAGTCAACACACTCTCTCACAACCATTTGGTATAAGTACTGGCGCATGTCAGGGTAAAACCTAGCCAAATGCAAGTCTTCTACTTGGTTACATCAAGTCAGATCCAGATACTTCCATTCCTCGTCCCTGACGATCCTTTCCGGTATCCTTCACACTAGAGTCCTCATAGTCCCTGACTATGGACTCACCAACCCTATTGGTTATCCACATATGGTAAACGGGAAGCTCTCACGTCCTCTCACGGGTTGGTTACCGGTCTTAAGCGCCCGTGAGCCCAAGTCTAACCATATGCAACCCTACCAACAAATGGCCCCCACAATGTGATTCCTGTCCTCTCACGGGTTGGTTACCGGTCTTGAGCGCCCATGAATCCCCATTGCTACCACGGGTCGTTCGGTCTCAATACCCCTCCGATTAGGGTCTGACATAACAGGACATCCTAGCCAAACACTACTAGACAATCCTATATATGTCATCCAACAGTTTAGGAAGGTGTCCAGAGGGCATCTCCGGAAACATCCCATAATATTCCCGTAGTAGTCCAAGGACAGAAGTGTCAAAAGGACACCTCTCCTTTCCAAACCATACGTAAGCATACACATGCATCAATTCATATCATCACATATATGGTAACTACATATATGGAAAGAAATCAGTATAACAATCACTTGTATAACATTGGTAGTAAATCATACATGAACCAATTCAATATGAATAAGTAATGCTACTGTAATCAAAGTTATGCAACAGTAGTATATCATTGTAAGAATCTAATTTAGGAAACATATTAATGATATTCAAATATAGAAACTAGATTCATGCTATCTATGTAATTAAGGAAATAACCATCCTTACCTTTTATAACTCGCAAAGAATCCTAAGAAATCAAGTAAGATCTTGGCAAACTTGAGAAGAAGGTCCTAAACAAGTATATACAACATATTAGGAAAGATCCCTAACAGAATATATATCAAAACATCCGAAACAGACCAATTCTGGAGTTGCTGTACTCATTGGTCGAGTGGATTGGTCGAGTGGTCCAGTCGACCAATCAGTCGACCAATGCAGACAGTAGCTTATAAAATCAGAGTTTTGAGATATGAAATCCGAATTTGGTGGTTCAAACGGGTACTAATCAAGGGGTAGACTACATCAGTAGTATTCTAACATATAGGGGATCTCAAAACACTAATCAAATCAAGGTATCAAGATCCAAATTAGGAAACAAAAAGTTACCATAAATAAATCAAACATGGATCTTGATGAATTTTGAAATAGAAAACAAAGACAAGAACAATAGGAGGATGGATCATTGCTTTCGGTAATGAAAACATGAAAACATGCATAGGTCTTCATGGAATAGGGCTTAGAAGCATAAATCTAAATAAGGAAATAAAACCTACCATATATGTACTATCATGCATCATGAAGAACACATAGTAAGGTAGAAGAGAACAACTAGAATTCTATGGATTATGGATCATAGAAAGAAAACACAACCATTAACCACTAACATGATCAATGAAAGAAGATCCAAAGAGATCAGAATTCAGATTAGGAAATTAACAGAGATTAAATCATGGTTTGATCATGAATCCTTCAAAAGCTTGCAATGATCATGGTTAAGATCATTGTTCTAGCCTTAAATCCTTAGGATGATCATGAGAACATGTTCAGAGATGTTTGCAACAGAGGATGCAGCATCTCTTCTACTGTCTCAACTCAAAAAGGAAAGAAAAACAAAGATGTAGGAGAAGAAGAGAGAGTAGACATACCTTTTGATGCAAAAAGAAGAGTTCCGACGAAGATCCGCCAAGAAAACTCCAAGGATGCAAGAGAGATGACTTGCAGAGGTCTTTGGTTCGTTCCAGAGGGTTTGGAGGCAGCAAATACGAAGTGGACTCGAGGTTAGACTTAAATAGAGCAAGAATCAACCTAATTGCCAAAGACAGCACCCATTGGTCGAGTGGATTGGTCGACTGGCCCAGTCGACCAATCAGTCGACCAATGCAGACAGCAAGGCCAAAACAGGGAATTGAAGGCCCAGATCAAATCCAAACCTAAAGGGGTTTTGCACACAAGTCAAGTGACTTACCTAGTAGGTAGAAATGCCTTCAAACCAAGATAGAGAGCACTCCAAGTCCATCAACTAATTAGATCTTCATCAGGATTCTGTTTCCATAAATAGTACCTCATCATCAACCTTCATGGATTCAAAGCCAGACACCAAGTCCTCTACTGGGATGGCCCAAAGCTGACTTCTTACTTTACTTCGGGTCATCGGACCTACAAATAACAAGGTTTCCGGGTCAAGGTTAGGGCTGGGTTTCACATTCTCCCCCCTTAAAGAAATTTCGTCCCCGAAATTGAAAGCGTACCTGTGCTTCCAAAGAGGTAAGGAAACTTCTCCTTCATGTCTTCTTCCTTCTCCCAAGAAGCTTCTTCAGGGGTATGGTTCTTCCACCGAATCTTCACCAAAGGAATGGCGCGATTCCGCAGCTGCTTGTCCTTCCTATCCAGGATTTCGGCCGGTTCTTCATCATAGGTCAAATCAGCACTAAGTCCTTCAGGTGCTTGCTGCAAAATGTGTTCCGGATTCTCTATGTATTTTCGGAGCATCGAAATATGGAACACATTGTGCACACCAGCAAGAGACGGAGGTAATGCTAATCGATACGCAACAGGTCCAACCTTTTCCAAAATCTCGAAAGGTCCAATGTAACGAGGGCTAAGCTTTCCCTTAACATTGAATCTCATCACACCCTTCATTGGTGAGACCTTCAGAAAGACTTTCTCTCCAACTTGAAATTCCAAATCGGTCCTTCTCTTATCAGCATAAGATTTCTGTCTCGACTGGGCAGACTTAATCCTTTCTCTTATCATATCTACCATAGCACTTGTAGCTTCAATCATCTCAGGACCTAAGACTTTTCTTTCACCTGTCTCAGTCCAGTACAAAGGTGTCCTACAAGTACTACCATACAAAGCCTTGAATGGAGCCATGCCTATTGTTGCTTGATAACTGTTGTTATAGGCAAACTCAACCAAAGCTAGGTGTTCATCCCAATTTCCACCCATATCCACCACACAAGATCTGAGCATGTCTTCCAATGTCTGAATTGTCCGCTCAGATTGTCCATCAGACTGTGGATGATGAGCTGTACTCAAGTTCAATTGGGTTCCCAAGGCCTTCTGCAAACTATTCCAAAACCTTGAGGTGAACCTAGGATCACGATCCGAGACAATACTCAATGGCACACCATGCAGACGAACCACATTATCCACATAAAGCCTGGCTAGCTTATCCAGAGTATGAGTGATCTTCATAGGAATGAAATGGGCTGATTTGGTCAACCTATCAACAATCACCCACACAGTGTCATTGCCTTTACTTGTCCGAGGCAAGCTAGTCACAAAGTCCATGGAGATATCTTCCCACTTCCAACTAGGAATAGGAAGGGGTTGAAGTAATCCAGATGGAGGTTGTCGAACGGCTTTCACACGTTGGCAAGTCTCACACTTGGCAACAAAATCGTCAACATCCGCCTTTAGACCAATCCACCAAAAATGTTCCTTCAAGTCCTTGTACATCTTGGTGCTTCCCGGGTGTACAGTAAAGACTGACTGGTGTGCTTCCTTCAATATTTCTTTCTTAACTTCATCGTTTGCAGGCACACACAGTCTTCCTCTAAACAACAAAGCACCATCCATGGATATACCAAAGTCGGGGTCCGACTCAGGATTCGAAGAAATCTTCTCAACTTTGGTCAAAAACTCTTGATCAGAACTCTGCAGAGCAACAATCTTATCTCTAAGACCAGATCTTGCCGTCATGGCAGAAAGAATAAAATCAGAATTCTCAGGGACGATTTCCAAATCAAAACTCTCAATAGAAGACCACAATGGTAAACTCAAAGCATTCAAATCCAAAGTCTTCTTCTGGTTCTTCCTACTAAGAGCATCAGCAACAACATTTGCTTTCCCAGGATGATACTGAATATCACAATCATAATCGGAGACGAGTTCCAACCATCTCCTTTGTCTCATGTTCAACTCCTTTTGGGTAAAGAAATATTTCAAACTCTTATGATCCGTGAAAATGGCAATCTTCTCACCGTAAAGATAATGTCTCCAAATCTTCAAAGCAAAGACAACGGCGGCAAGTTCTAGATCGTGAGTGGGGTAATTCCGCTCATAATCCTTCAATTGCCGAGAAGCATAGGCTACGACCTTGCCATGTTGCATCAGTACACAACCCAAACCAATCTTTGACGCATCGGTATAAACTGTCATACCACCGGAACTATCAGGTATAGTCAAAACCGGGGCACTTGTCAATCTATCTTTCAACTCTTGGAAATTCTTCTCACAAGCGTCAGACCAAACAAACTTCTCTTCTTTCCTGGTCAACTTAGTCATAGGAGCAGCCAACCGAGAAAAGTTCTCAATAAACCTTCGGTAGTAACCCGCCAATCCAAGAAAACTTCTTATTTCCGTTACTGACTTCGGTCTCTCCCAATCAGCCACAGCTTGGACCTTTTCAGGATCGACACGAATACCTTCGGCTGAAACTACATGACCAAGGAAAACCACTCTCTTAAGCCAGAAATCACACTTGCTAAACTTAGCAAACAACTTCTTTTCCCGCAACCTTTGCAAAGTGAAACTTAGATGACTCGCATGCTCTTCTTCGCTCTTCGAATAGATCAAGATGTCATCAATGAAAACAATCACAAACTTATCAAGCACATCATGAAATACTCGGTTCATGAGGTCCATGAACACCGCAGGAGCATTGGTCAATCCGAAGGGCATGACTCTAAACTCGTAGTGACCATACCGCGTTCGGAAAGCTGTCTTGAAGATATCACTAGACTTCACTTTCAATTGGTGATATCCGGACCTTAAGTCAATCTTCGAGAACACAACTGCACCCTTCAACTGATCGAAGAGATCATCGATTCTGGGCAGCGGATATCTATTCTTGATAGTCAACTTATTCAACTCACGGTAGTCGATGCACAAGCGCATACTACCGTCTTTCTTCTTGACGAACAAGACCGGAGCTCCCCAAGGTGACACACTAGGCTGTACGAAACCTCTATCAATGAGCTCATTCAACTGATTTTGCAACTCTTTCAACTCAGTAGGAGCCATCCTATACGGAGCTTTAGATACCGGAGCGGCACCAGGGACGAGATCAATAGAGAATTCGACATCTCTGTCCGGAGGCACTCCTGATAGATCATCAGGGAAGACATCAACAAAGTCGCAGACAACTCTGACTTCGTCGACTCTTTTCTCCACTATACCCTTGCCTTCAGATGAAGCATCATCCACTAGGGCATAGACTTGCATCAGTGCAGACAGCACCTTCTTACAAACCCTTCTCTTTTCACCTTGAAATTCAAAGACCGGACTTCCACAAATATGGAACTGAATCTTCTTTGAGGAACAAAGGAACACAGCTTTGTGGGCTGTCAACCAATCAATTCCCAAAATAACATCGAAGTCCTTCATGTCAAGAATCACAAAATTGGCTTCCAAGTTCTTCTCACCAATCAACATAGGACATTTAGATAACCCCTTATCTAGTTTCACAACAGGACCAGTAGGTGTACTAATCAATAAACAACTAGACAACTTCTCAGGGATTAGGTTAGTCTTCTTGATGAATGCAGATGACATGAACGAATGAGATGCACCCGTATCAAATAAGACAAATGCAGAAATAGAAGCGACTAACAATGTACCTGTAATCACATCATGGCTTGGATCCTGCTCAGTACTGGAAATACTGAAAACTCTACCAGAGGGAGGAGCAGGAGCACTCTTCACCACTGGGGCAGGCTGCTGGGCAGGCCGCTTCGGACAGGCACGAGCAAAATGACCAGCTTGCTTGCAGTAGAAGCAAACAGGATTGCTGGATCCAACAGGGGTGGCTGCAACAGAGGGCTTCCGAACAAAAGGCCTTGCACTCGCACTTGCACTTGCACTTGCATTTGCTGGTGGTCGGTTTCCGCCATACTGTTTAAACTGGCCGGGCTGCTGAAAACCCGTGTTCTGACCTACACTCTTAGCCTGAAAGGTAGGAGTGGGGTAGGGTGTAGGTCTCACATAACGATGGTCATTGCGATCCACCAAACCAGAATTCCTTGACTGCCAAGGCTTTTGCACTCGAGCACTTTCCTTCTCTGTTTCTTCCAACTTCTTCGAGTTCTGCACCACTTGAGCATAGCTCACTATAGGCTGGACTGTGAGATAAGCTTTAATGGCAGGGCGCAGTCCTTTGAAGAACTTCTTTGCTTTGGCGAGGTCTTCCTTCAAAGAATCTGGAGCAAAGAAATGAAGCTCCTCGAACTTCTGTTGGTACTCCAACACAGACAAAGTTCCTTGAGTCAGAATCATAAACTCAGCTTCCTTTGCATCCTTCACCGCCTCGGGAAAGTAGTTCATACAAAAAGCCTCTTTGAATAACTCCCAAGTTACAACTCCTGCATGCAAACCTTCCAAAACAGGACGAGTGGAGATCCACCATGCATCAGCTTCTTGTTGCAACTTCTGCTCAAGCAAACAAAATCTTCTCGAGCTTCCGAGCATTGCAGATGCCGGAAAGCCTTCTCCAACTCACGAAGCCACTTGTTAGGAAACAAGGGGTCCTTGGTAACTCCAGTAAAAGTGGGTACTTGCATCTTCGGAAAACTCTCCATCAAAGTAGTATGAGGAGTTCCAGCTAAACCTCCCGCATTCAGGACTGCGGCATGAGGATTCACATTAGCACCAGCCCGGGTCTCATTATGCAGAGTCATGAAACCCACCAACATCTGGTTGAACTGAGCTGCTTGCTGCTGCATCATATTGCCCATAATATTGGCAATATCTCTCAAACTTCCAACATTCGGGGCACCAGGGATCTCATGAGTACCCCGATCAGCATTTGGTATCTCACCACCTCCATGAGGTACTTCACCACCTCCCCGAGGTATTTCACCACCTCCATGACCACTGGATTCACCACGCCCACTTCTCGGAGTAACCATTCTGCAAAACCGAGAACATCAAAATACCGAATTTCAAGATTCAACATAAACCACAAGTCCAAATGATTTGAAAACTTAAATCATGCTCAAATATATCCATATAGTCATCAAACAATATTCCATAAGGCAAAAATCACATTTTCCAAAAATTCAACAGCAAATGAGGTCACTGTGACCATTGGTCGAGTGGTTGGTCGAGTGACCCAGTCGACCAATCAGTCGACCAATGAAGACAGAATGCGAAAATTCGCATTATAAGCCTCATTTCCACATTCCAACCTCATTCTAACTTCTTCCAAAGGTGAGAGAGCTCTAGGGAAAATATCCAAGAGTTCCCACAAGTGTTCTTGAGGTGATTTAGTGCTTCAACAACAACACCACAACACACCATCTTCACAAACAAGGTAAATCTCTCATTCTTTCTTCCATTTTCATCTTCTCATGCTTGCATTTCAATAAAACCATGCTTTACTTGTATCCAATGCTAGAAATCATGCTTAGGAATGCTTAGAAACATATTCCCTAGGTTTTAAACACAATGACATGCATAGACAACAAGTTTTAACACATTTGGTGCTCATCTCGCAAAGTTTTAAACCGAAATCGATATCTTTAGAAAAATTTCGTTTTCTCTCAAACCGCTTGAAATTTTCGCACGAGATCAAATGCTACATGCTCAAGATGACATTGTAGATAGGTCCATACAATTTGATTTAACCAATTTCAACTTTTCAAAAATCCAATTTTGACCTAAATTGCAAAATTCCCAAATTTCTTCTTGCTGAATTTTTCGCTTTAATCCATGTTTTCGATCGATTTTCATCAAAACAACTTCATAGACATGAAATTCCAAGTATTGTGCACATGCTAGTATGTTCAAATCAAATTTCCCCCAAATTTGAAATTTTCCGAAAAATTACGAAAATACCCTTTTGGCTCAAATCTTGAAATAGCACTAATTGGAAATGTCTCTTGTCTCTTCCACAGATACATCATGCAGAGGGGAGGACGAGGAGGAGGTAGAGGTCGAGGTCGCATCGTAGGTGCTCTCAGGGGCAGAGGTCGGGTTCCTTTCGAGCCCAGAGAGGAGGTTAGGAGACCGGACCTATTTGACACACCTCGAGCCGAGTTTCGTACGAGGCCTACTTCAGCTATTGTAACATCGAGATGGGGCGTCTACTTCACTTACGCTAGCTCAGAGCCTTCAGGATCCGGCAGAGGTTCGACACTTTACAGTGGACTCACCTCTTCACCGAGGATTTGCCGGTATACCCGGAGCTAGTGAGGTTGTTCTTCAAGCAACCTTACTTACACAGAGGAGGCTCGGGGCCGGGGACATCCACTCGGACTTGTCCTCGGGGAGCAGTGGTCCTTCGGACTCGGATTCGCTTCTCTACCCGGACACCGGCCGAGATCTTGCAGATCCCTTACTACCCACAGCAGTGTGTGGATACCTGCAGGGAGCAGACCCGGGACAGCCATCCGATGCCGTACGAGCTTCGCGAGATATGCTCTACGCTATGGGATAGCCGCCGATGCTTCACACGGTGGACTAGCGGACGGATGACGGGTTCCGCACGTATTATCGGTCGCATAGTCGGCCGAAACATCATGCCGAAAGCCGGACATCACCATCGGGTCACAAGTGATGGAGGCCTTGGTCATTTACCGCATCTACATGGGCTTCAAGATCGATCTTTCCTACATCATTCAGCAGGTCATGCTGGACTTAGTTCTGCGGCCTAGCATGCGGAACCTTTGCTATGGGAGGCTTCGACTTTGATCTTCAGCCATTTCGGGGTGAGTTTCGAGGATACTCCGATGGACACTAGATCACGGGGATACCCCATTGGGACTCGGACCATTCGGCGATGAGACTACATCGCTTAGAGAGATCTCCTGGTCCGGAGGGTGAGGATGATGATGAATCGGAGGATGAGGATGAGGGATCGGAGGATGGAGGAGAGGATATCGGTCCTGATAGTGATGATCAGGCCGGAGATGATACAGATATGCGCGAGGCTGAGCCTGTGCATCACGAGTTTCCTTCATCACACTTCGAGGCAGGCGGCCCTTCACATGCGGTTCCGGAGACTTCAGATCTTGGTGCACAGATGAGATCGATGACTTCCATGCTAGAGAGGATGGAGGTCAGACAGGAGCAGATGTACGAGAGGATGGAGTCTCGACAGACAGATAGAGCATCGGTGACTCAGCCTAGCGAGGAGTTCAGGAGCATACAGAGATCAGAGTAGATCACCTAGATAGACTGTACCTTAGGATTTTCCATTTATGCTTTTCAGATGTAATCATTGTAAAAACTTTTGAAATTAATGAAGTTCATTTTGTTTCTCTTTAATTATTGTATGTTATGCACTTCTCTTTTCCTTGCATTAGTGTCATTTGTTCAAGTATAATTATGGTATGTTATTCAGAAATGTTCTGTTATGCCTCAAATTTCAAGTTTCTAATTCAGTGTTCTATTATTCACTTCTAAGAGTAGAAGAGTCATTTCAGATCAATGACTCAGATTTGTTCAGTTGTTGTCTTTTGTGGTTAGGATCTCCTCGAACCTTGGGCTCGATACCAATCTGTCACGCCCTCCCAGCCCGGTACCCTATCCGGCATACCCGAGAGTGTGATCCACAGCCCGAAGATCAGGTATCGAGTGATCAACCTCCCACATAAACAATAACATAATCATGAACAATCATAACAAGAGTGCGGAAGATAAATCATAGATTCAATAAAGAAAGAATGAATCATAAATGAATTAGAATAATAGATATAATCGTAGTGTCAAACGGATAAGTAAAGTGAAGCAAAAATCCCACTTTACATCCAAATGGAAAAGTAGCTCTAAAGAATAAACTAGATAAAAGCTAATCCCAGTAGCAAGTACATTGGGTAACTAAATTATTCTCCACTTTGTAGACGACATCCTTGTAGGTATAGATCTCATAAATAGCACAAGGACGCTTCCACTCAATGGTCGGACTAAGCATCGTACGGAGCATAACCACCCGCGGGATCTTCGAGAGTAATTGTGGTAACCGCAATCACCTTCCCCGGAGATATGTCTCTTCGCCTTGCGCTTCCTCATAGGGACCGTCATAGAACTCCGTACCTTCAGGATAGTCTAACAACATTGTACAATAAAGGAATGAGTTTCAAAGAAACTCGGTAAAGCGCGTTAAAATCCATAATAACATAAATGGCAGGATTCCAGAACAATCATAAATGCAATATGATATGAGACAAACAATGAATGAATGAATCTAACTCTATGTATGCTGGTCTCTATTGGCAGACATGCTTTAAGTCATAGCACCGTACTTCTTTAGGAAAGTCCACTCACATCCTCAACCATTTAAGATATCTTGGATTCTCTCACGGATCATTTCACCGGTCTTGAGCAGCCGATTGGTAATGGGTCCTTCATCCCTCAGGACAAACCTTGGCAGGGGGTTAAGTCAACACACTCTCTCACAACCATTTGGTATAAGTACTGGCGCATGTCAGGGTAAAACCTAGCCAAATGCAAGTCTTCTACTTGGTTACATCAAGTCGAGATCCAGATACTTCCATTCCTCGTCCCCGACGATCCTTTCCGGTATCCTTCACACTAGAGTCCTCATAGTCCCTGACTATGGACTCACCAACCCTATTGGTTATCCACATATGGTAAACGGGAAGCTCTCACGTCCTCTCACGGGTTGGTTACCGGTCTTAAGCGCCCGTGAGCCCAAGTCTAACCATATGCAACCCTACCAACAAATGGCCCCCACAATGTGATTCCTGTCCTCTCACGGGTTGGTTACCGGTCTTGAGCGCCCATGAATCCCCATTGCTACCACGGGTCGTTCGGTCTCAATACCCCTCCGATTAGGGTCTGACATAACAGGACATCCTAGCCAAACACTACTAGACAATCCTATATATGTCATCCAACAGTTTAGGAAGGTGTCCAGAGGGCATCTCCGGAAACATCCCATAATATTCCCGTAGTAGTCCAAGGACAGAAGTGTCAAAAGGACACCTCTCCTTTCCAAACCATACGTAAGCATACACATGCATCAATTCATATCATCACATATATGATAACTACATATATGGAAAGAAATCAGTATAACAATCACTTGTATAACATTGGTAGTAAATCATACATGAACCAATTCAATATGAATAAGTAATGCTACTGTAATCAAAGTTATGCAACAGTAGTGTATCATTGTAAGAATCTAATTTAGGAAACATATTAATGATATTCAAATATAGAAACTAGATTCATGCTATCTATGTAATTAAGGAAATAACCATCCTTACCTTTTATAACTCGCAAAGAATCCTAAGAAATCAAGTAAGATCTTGGCAAACTTGAGAAGAAGGTCCTAAACAAGTATATACAACATATTAGGAAAGATCCCTAACAGAATATATATCAAAACATCCAAAAGAGACCAATTCGGAGTTGCTTTGTACTCATTGGTCGAGTGGATTGGTCGAGTGGTCCAGTCGACCAATCAGTCGACCAATGCAGACAATAGCTTATAAGATCAGAGTTTTGAGATATGAAATCCGAATTTGGTGGTTCAAAAGGGTACTAATCAAGGGGTAGACTACATCAGTAGTATTCTAACATATAGGGGATCTCAAAACACTAATCAAATCAAGGTATCAAGATCCAAATTAGGAAACAAAAAGTTACCATAAATAAATCAAACATGGATCTTGATGAATTTTGAAATAGAAAACAAAGACAAGAACAATAGGAGGATGGATCATTGCTTTCGGTAATGAAAACATGAAAACATGCATAGGTCTTCATGGAATAGGGCTTAGAAGCATAAATCTAAATAAGGAAATAAAACCTACCATATATGTACTATCATGCATCATGAAGAACACATAGTAAGGTAGAAGAGAACAACTAGAATTCTATGGATTATGGATCATAGAAAGAAAACACAACCATTAACCACTAACATGATCAATGGAAGAAGATCCAAAGAGATCAGAATTCAGATTAGGAAATTAACAGAGATTAAATCATGGTTTGATCATGAATCCTTCAAAAGCTTGCAATGATCATGGTTAAGATCATTGTTCTAGCCTTAAATCCTTAGGATGATCATGAGAACATGTTCGAGAGATGTTTGCAACAGAGGATGCAGCATCTCTTCTACGATCTCAACTCAAAAGGAAAGAAAAACAAAGATGTAGGAGAAGAAGAGAGAGTAGACATACCTTTTGATGCAAAAAGAAGAGTTCCGACGAAGATCCGCCAAGAAAACTCCAAGGATGCAAGAGAGATGACTTGCGAGAGGTCTTTGGTTCGTTCCGAGAGGGTTTGGAGGCAGCAAATACGAAGTGGACTCGAGGTTAGACTTAAATAGAGCAAGAATCAACCTAATTGCCAAAGACAGCACCCATTGGTCGAGTGGATTGGTCGATCTGCCCCAGTCGACCAATCGATCGACCAATGCAGAAAGCAAGGCCAAAACAGGGAATTGAAGGCCCAGATCAAATCCAAACCTAAAGGGGTTTTGCACACAAGTCAAGTGACTTACCTAGTAGGTAGAAATGCCTTCAAACCAAGATAGAGAGCACTCCAAGTCCATCAACTAATTAGATCTTCATCAGGATTCTGTTTCCATAAATAGAACCTCATCATCAACCTTCATGGATTCAAAGCCAGATACCCAGTCCTCTACTGGGATGGCCCAAAGCTGACTTCTTACTTTACTTCGGGTCATCGGACCTACAAATAACAAGGTTTCCGGGTCAAGGTTAGGGCTGGGTTTCACAAATTGTCTCTTGTCTCTTTCACAGATACACACTATGCAGAGGGGAGGGCGAGGACGAGGTAGAGGTCGTGGTCGCATTGTAGGGGCACTTAGGGGCAGAGGTCGGGTTCCTTCGAGCCTAGACAGGAGGTTCGGAGACCAGACATGTTCGACACACCTCAGGCTCAGTTCTTGTACGAGGCCTACTTCAGTTACTGTAACATCGAGATGGGACGTCTACTTCACCTACGCCAGCTCAGAGTCTTTAGGATTCGGCAGAGATTCGACACGTTGCAGTGGACTCATCTCTTCACCGAGGATCTGCCGGTATACCCGGAGCTAGTGAGGTTGTTCTTCAGCAACCTTACCTACACAGAGGAGGCTCGAGGTCAAGGACATCCACTTAGACTTGTCCTAAGGAGCAGGGTCTTCCGGACTCAGATTCGCTTTTCCACCCGAGCACCGGCTGAGATCTTGCGGGTTCCTTACTATCCACGAGCGGTGTGTGTGGATACCGCAGGAGCAGATCCGGACAGCCATTTGATGCCGTACGAGCTTCGCAAGATATGCTCTACGCTATGGGATAGTCGTCGATGCTTCACTCCGCGGACTAGCGGACGGATGACGGATTCTCGCACGGATTATCGGTCGCATAGTCGGCCGAAACATTATGCCGAAGGCCGGACATCACCATCGGGTCACGTGTGATGGAGGCCTTAGTCATCTACCGCATCTACATGGGCTTCGAGATCGATCTCTCCTACATCATTCAGCAGGTCATGTTGGACCCGGTTCTGCGGCCTAGCATGCGGAACCTTTGCTATGGGAGGCTACCGACCTTGATCTTCGGGCATTTCGGGGTGAGTTTCGAGGATACACCAGTGGACACCGGTTCACGGGGATACTCTATCGGGACTCGGACCATTCGTCGGATGAGACTGCAGCAGCTCGAGAGATCTCCCGGTCCGGAGGGTGAGGATGATGAGGAGTCGGAGGATGGGGATCGGGGAGTCGGAGGATGGAGGAGAGGATATCGGTCCCGATAGTGATGATCGGCCGGAGATGATGCGATATGCACGAGGCCGAGCCGATGCATCACGAGTTTCATTCATCACACTTCGAGGCGGGTGGCCCTTCACATGCGGTTCCGGAGACTTCAGATCTTGGGGCACGAGATGAGATCGATGACTTCCATACTAGAGAGGATGGAGGTCGGGACAGGAGCAGATGTACGAGAGGATGGAGTCACGACAGGGATAGGATAGAGCATAAGGTGACTCGGCTAGCGGAGGAGTTCGGAGCATACGAGAGATCGAGAGAAGGTCACCTAGATAGACTGTACCATAGGATTTTCATTTATGCATTTCAGATGTAATCGTTGTAAAAGCTTTTGAAATTAATGAAGTTCATTTTGTTTCACTTAATTATTGTATATTATGCACCTTTCTTTTCTTTGCATTAGTGACATTTGTTTAAGTACAATTATGGTATGTTATACGGAAATGTTTTGTTATGCTTCATAGGTTAAGTTTCTAATCCAAGTGTTCTATTATTCACTTCTAAGAGTAGAAGAGTCATTTCAGATCAATGACTCAGGAATGTTCAATTACTGTCTTTCGTGGTTAGGATTTCCTCGAACCTTGGGCTCCGATACCAATCTGTCACATCCTCCCGACCCGGTACCCTATCTGGCATACCCGAGAGTGTGATCCACAGCCCGAAGATCAGGTATCGAGTAATCAACCTCCCACATAAACAATAACATAATCATGAACAATAATAATAAAAGTGCGGAAGATAAACCATAGATCCAAATAAGGAAAGAATGAATCATATATAAATCAGAGTACTAGATATAATCAGAGTGTCTAAAACAGATAAGTAAAGTGAGGCAAAATCCCACTCTACAACCAGCGGAAAAGTAGTTCTAAAAGAGAATAAGCAAGACAAAATCTAATCCCAGTAGCAAGTACAATGGGTAACTAAATTGTTCTCCACTTTATAGACAACATCCCTATAAGCATAAATCTCATAAACAGCACAAGGGCGCTTCCACTCAATGGTCGGACTAAGCATCGTACCGAGCATAACCACTCGCGGGATCTTCGGTGTAATTGTTGTAACCGCAATCACCTTCCCTGGAGATATGCCTCTTCTCCTTGCGCTTCTTCATAGGGGCCGTCATAATATTCAGTACCTGCAGAATAGTCTAACAAACATTGTACAATAAAGGAATGAGTTTCAAAGAAACTCAGTAAGGTAGTTAAATCCATAATAACATAAATGGCAGGATTTCAGAACAAACATAAATGCAATATGGTATGAGACAAGCAATGAATGAATGAATCTAACTCTACATATGCTGGTCTCTATTGGCAGACATGCTTTAAGTCATAGCACCGTACTTCTTTAGGAAGGTCTCAATCACTCATCATCAGTTGGTAATGGGTCCGGCATCCCTCGGGACATTCCATGGCTGGGGGTATAGGTCACCACTCTCTCACATCACCATTGTTCTAAGTACTGGCGCATGTCAGGGTTAAGCCTAGCCAAATGCAAGTCTTCTACTTAGTTACATCAAGTCAGATCCAGATACGTCCATTCCTCGTCCCTGACGATCCTTTCCGGTATCCTTCACACTAGAGTCCTCATAGTCCCTGACTACGGACTCATCAACCCTATTGATCATCCACATATGGTAAACGGGAAGCTCTCACGACCTCTCACGGGTTGGTTACCGGTCTTGAGCGCCCGTGAGCCCAAGTCTAACCATATGCAACCCTACCAATAAATGGCCCCCACAATGTGATTCCTGTCCTCTCACGGGTTGGTTACCGGTCTTGAGCGCCCATGAATCCCCATTGCTACCACGGGTCGTTCGGTCTCAATACCCCTCCGATTAGGGTCTGACATAACGGGACATCCTAGCCAAACACTACTAGACAGTCCTAGATATGTCATCCAACGAGTTTAGGAAGGTGTCCGAGGGGGCATCTCCGGAAACATCCCATAATATTCCCGTAGTAGTCAAAGGACAGAAGTGTCAAAAGGACACCTCTCCTTTCCAAACCATACTTAAGCATACACATGCATCAATTCATATCATCACATATATGGTAACTTCATATATGGAAAGAAATCAATAATTACAATCACTTTGTATATAATTGATAAGTATATCATACATGAGTCAATTCAATATGAATAAGTAATGCTACTGATATCAAGACAGTACCACAGTAGTATAACATTATAAGAATCTAATTAAAGAAATAAATTAACAAGATTCAAATATAGAAACTAAGATATGCAATTTATGTTGTTAAAGAAGTAACCATCCTTACCTTTTATAACTCGCAAAGGAATCCTAAGAAATCAAGTAAGATCTTGGCAAACTTGAGAAGAAGGTCCTAAACAAGTGTATACAACATATTAGGAAAGATCCCTAACAGAAAAGATACCAAAACATCCAACACAGACCAATTCTGGAGTTGCTTTGTACTCATTGGTCGAGTGGATTGGTCGAGCTGGTCCGATCGACCAATCGATCGACCAATGCGAGACGATAGCCTAAAAAAACAGAGTTTTAAGATATGAAATCCGAATTTGGTGGTTCAAAAGGGTACTAATCAAGGGGTAAACTACATCAGTAGTATTCTAACATATAGGGGATCTCAAAACATTAATCCAAACAAGACATCAAGATCCAAATTAGGAAACAAAAAGTTACCATAATTAGATCAACCATGGATCTTGACGAATTCGAAATAGAAATCAAAGACAAGAACAATAGGAGGATGGATCATTGCTTCAGGTAAAGATATCATGAAAAGCATACTTAGATCTTCAAGGAAATCGGCTTAAAAGCATAAATCTAAATAAGGAAACAAAACCTACCATATATGTAACTACCATGATTCATGAAGAACACATAATATGGTAGAAGAGAACAACTAGAGATTGATAGATCATGGATCATGAAAGAAAACACAACAATTGACTACTAACATGATCAATATAGAAGATCCAAGGAGATCAGAATTCAAATCAAAAGTTAAACAAAGACTAGATCATGGTTTGATCATGATTCCTTCAAAAGCTTGCAATGATCATGGTTAAGATCATTGTTTTAGCCATTAATCCTTAGGATGATCATGAGAGACAAGTCCAGAGATGTTTGCAACAGAGAATGCAACATCTCCTCTACTGTCTCAACTCAAAAAGGAAAGAAAAACAGAGATGGAGGAGAAGAAGAGAGTGTAGACATACCTTTGAAGCAAAAGGAAGAGTTTTGACGAAGATCCGTCAAGAAAATCACCAAGGATGCAAGGGAGATGACTTGCAGAGGTCTTTGGTTCGTTCCAAAGAGTTTGGAGGCAGCAAATACGAAGTAGACTCGAGATTGGACTTAAATAGAGCAAGCAAGACCTAATTGCCAAAGACAGCAGCCATTGGTCGAGTGGATTGGTCGACTGGTCCAGTCAACCAATCAGTCTACCAATGCAGACAGCAATTCCAAAACAGGGAATTGAAGGCCCAGATCAAATCCAATCCTAAAGGGGTTTTGCACACATATCAAGTGACTTACCTAATAGGTAGAAATGCCTTCAAACCAAGATAGAGAGCACTCCAAGTCCATCAACTAATCCGATCTTCATCAAGATTCAGTTTCCATAAATAGAACTTTATCATCAACTCTCATGGATTCAAAGCCAGACACCAAGTCCTTCACTGGGATGGCCCAAAGCTTACTTCTTACTTTACTTCGGGTCACTGGACCTACAAATAACACGGTTTCCGGGTCAAGGTTAGGGCTGGGTTTTACACAAGGTGAGGGGATCAAAAAGAATACTATCTGAGACTTAGGTTCAGATACATACTGATAGACCAAAACTATCAGCGATCTGCTATCTAGATCACCTTTCCCAGTTCTTCATTCCTTAGCTTTATGCTTCTAGCAGAGCCGTTTGTGATTAAGTTCATCAACTGACTTAGCCTTCGGAGGTGGACTCCCGACCCTAGTGGTCGGGCCACATCTGACGCTTTCATTTTGCAGGACATCATCCGGAGATCCAAGGGCTGAGCAGATTTTGGACGCATCAATTGGCGCCGTCTGTGGGAAACAGCTTCAAAAGCCTTGGTGACTAGATCAGCAGCCGCTGCACAACGCAATTCCGGTGTTCAGATTCCTTGAGTGAATAATCCAGATATTCCCCAGGAAAGCCAAAATCCAATTGAGGTAGATGGTGGCCAGGGAGGACGTAATCCTCCTCCTAATACACTCCAAGATCAATTGGATCAGGTAAAGATTCAACTTTTGGAGGTGAGCCAAGCACTCCGCATGCTCACCAGACGAGTGGTTTTACCACAAGAACCTGATCAGTGCGATTCGGGGAGACGTGCATTGCCACGTGACCAGAGATTGGCTGAAGACCGGAATATCGATCAGAATTTTCGTGAAGGAGACCAAGAACTTAGGAGGATTGATGATCAACCAAGGCGAGACGATCAGTTCGACAGACCGCAAGAGAGTACAACTGATTCACATACAAGGTTGGATACAGGGGTAAGAACTCACTCACCCACTGTCAGAAGAACCGTTCGTGATGATCGAGTAGTTCGCGATGAGCGGAATGCTCTGGATGGACGGGCTGTTCGTGATGATTGAGTAGCACGGGATGATCGTGTTAGTCGAGGTCGTGATCATATTGCTGAAGATCACCCGACCCAGATTGGTCATGAATTGGCCAACATCAATGAGAAATTAGGGCAGTTGGCTAAGGGAAGAATAACTGAGGATATTTACTCAGTCATTCGGAAGACTCCCTTTGCCGAGCCAATTGCGGGATATCAATTTCCCCGTAACTTCCGTTTGCCTACCTTTTCAAGATTCGATGGCTCCGGAGATCCAATAGCTCACATCAGATATTACCAACAGACCATGACAGTTTCAGGTAATTCTGATGAAATTTTATGCAAGGTTTTTGGTTCATCTCTCACTGAAGCAGCACAAAAGTGGTTTTCGAACCTCCCCTTTGGAAGGATCGTAAACTTTGACGAATTGGCGCGCCAATTCATAGGGCGATTCCAGAGTGGAATACAGGTCAAGAAAACGGAAGAAACCTTTTTTACTATCAAACAAGGAAAGAACGAATCAATCAGAGAGTTTCTAAAAAGATTCAACAAAGTGACGATGGAGATAGAAAATTTGGATGAACAAGTAGCCAAAACTGCTCTATTCACGGGACTCACTAATCGAAAAATCCTGGAGTTATTACTACAGAATATGCCTGCGACTTATGCTGAGTTGGTACAGAGATGCCGTGGGGCAGTGAAGTCATGGAGATTCCGGATGCGCACCAAGGAGATAATAAAGTCTCCAATAAGGAACTGAAGGCTCTGACGAGACGAGAAGCCAAAGAAAAATGTCCGTGATCGGGTTGGAAAATCTCAGGCTTGGCGCCAGAGGTCTCCCGGTATAAGTGAGTACACTCCATTGAATGCTCTTCGAGCTGATATTTTAAATATCCTCAAAAGAAAAAATATTTTAAAGTGGCCGCCTAAAATTCTTTTGAAACCCGGAGAGCAGCAGGATCGAGAAAAGTATTGCCGATTCCACAAGGACTATGGTCATTATACTAATGACTCGTCATCATCGAAGGCAGATATTGAGAGATTAATATCTCAGGGACATCTGTCCAGTTTCGTTAGCAGAAGAAGGGAGGAGCCGATCACGTGCGGCTGCTTCTAAAAGGGACCGTTCGGTTAGTTCGGAAAGATCAAGGGAGGCCCCGAAGTCTAAGAAGGGCAAGGAGGTGATTGAAGCTACTCGGTCACCAATCCTTACCATCTTCGGGGGACTAGAGCCCGAATCACTCTGGAGTCTGAAAACAAAATCCAAATTTGTTGGAACCGGAGAGACGCAGAAGCAGAAGAAGCTGAATGGTGAAGATTCTATCACCTTTAGCGAGGAGGATGAAAGAGATGTTTGTTTACCTCATGATGATGCTATAGTCATCAAGGTAGAGATTGCACGACGGGAAGTGCATAGAGTTTTGATTGATATAGGGTCTGCAGCTGACCTAATTTTTTACGAAGTGTATCAAAAATTGAAGGTGGATCAGGACTTGATGAAACCTTCATCCACACATCTATATGGTTTTGCAGGGTCATCTGCAGTGGCGGAAGGATCGGTCTAGTTTTTTTTTTTCTTTTTTGATTTTTCTAAGGGAAAACCCCCCCCCGTTGTAACTAATATATCCACTGCCGGTTCATACCGGTCAAACCAATCTTAGTTGGGTTCGATTGAGAGATAAAGGAAGGATGATCAATGACGTTCAAAGAGGAGCGATGATCCGACGGTTATGATTGAAAGAGTGTTATAAGCGGGAAAGCAAGTATAAAAGCGAGGGAAGATCCGAAAGAAGGTAAGTCTCTAGAATCAACCAATACTCTAAGCTCACTCTAATTGAACTCCATTACTAGCATTCCTAAAGCTCCAGAGAGAGCTCTGTGAACACCATTGACTCCATACTGACTAGATCGTCGGAGACGAGACGCCGATCAAGACGATCGGCTCCGTTTCTTACTGTGACTCTGTGTTCTTTCAGGAGTGAGAGGTTGATTGATCAAGGAGCAAACCAGATCGAATCAGATCTGAGGAGTTCGGTGCGAGAAACTTCGGTTCAAGGCGATCGACAAAAGTAGCACCAACATTTGGCGCCGTCTGTGGGAATTCAAGTCAGAATAGAAGCTATGGCTCAATCACCTGAGCGAGAGGGGGAATTACCGATAGAAATGGCGGAAACAAGCCAGAGGGAGCCAAGGAGAGTAAATCCAAAAAGAAGAGCGAGAGAAGTGGTTCCGATACCGCAAATTCCAGTGATGCAAACTCGACAAAGGCAGAGAATGCTGGAAGATCATTCTCCATCTCGTCCAACTGATCAGTTTGAAAGGCAAGAGAAACAATTAGCAGATACATTGGCGACATCTCGTCCAGAGTTAGATCCAAATCTAATTGCTGAGCGGTTTGAGAGCATGCAGCATCAAATACTGGAGACACAAAATCTAATGAGAACCTTCATCAAGCAGATCGGAGTACATCCTGAGGAGAGAGTTCCGGTTTTGTCAGTTGGAAGATCTCGAACTCTTTCCCGAGCAAAAGCGACTTCTGTCCCAAACTCTCAAGTTCAAAAATCAGGAGGAAGTCGAAGGAGATCATTTCTGAAGGAAGGATCAGGAGAAAGTGCAGATCCAAACTATATTCCACTGGAGATCGAAGATCGAGAATCGTCCCGGAGATGATCAATTGAGTCATATCCCGAGCAAAAAAGCAGGAGCGTTGGGAATTGGAGAGATAAGAGAGAAACAGGAAGATCAGGAGATTGCAGATCTCGAAGTTTATGGATCGGAAATCAGCAAAAGATTTCGCGTCCTCGATGATCGATCCAACGATTGGTGAATAAAGATGGCGGAGAAAATACCGAGGAAATAATGAACCAGAATCCATTTGCTAAAGACATTATGTCAGCACCATTGCCGCGCAATTTTAAACTTCCGACATTCACGATGTACGATGGAAGTACAGATCCAATGGAGCACCTGCTCGCTTCAACTCATATGATGCTAGCAGTAACTCGATATTTTAAAGTGTCGCTCATTTCCATCTTCCCGAAAGGATCTGCAACAACCTGGTTCTTCAGCTTATTGCCGACTCCATCAAGGATTTTAAGGATTTGACGAAAGTATTCTTGTCAAGATTCCAAAGTAGCATGAAAAGCAAAGAAATCGTTGATAACTTGGCTGCAATTCCTCCAAAAATCGGGAGAATCAACTCGAAATTATATGAAGAGATTCAATCAGAGTCAATTCAAATTAAAAATTTGAATGAGGCGGTGGCATATGACGCTATGTTCGGGAGGCCTAACAGATGAACATCTTCTCGAATTTCCGATTATGAATAAACCAAAGAAACATAGCAGAATTGACGACTCATCAGAATCGGGATGCAAATATGAAAGACATCCTCCAAGCAAGAAAAGAAACCGATAGCAAGGAGTTAAAAGAAAAGATGAGGGAGTTGTGAAATCTGATCGAGAGATCAGGAGAGAACGAAGGAACAAGCAGGAGCTTTTCAAGAAATATTCCCGATCGCAATACAGAAGGGATATTCCCAAACCATTCCAAGAAAACTACACTCCTCTCAACGTAAGAAGATCGGAAATTCTTATGCAAATCCAGCACCGGGGATTTATGAAATGGCCATTACCTATGATAGCAAAGGCGGATGAAAGGAATCCGAATAAATTCTGTAGATATCACAAAGATCATGGTCATGATACCGATGACTCCAGAATTCTAAAATATGAAATTGAACGACTGATCAACCAAGGAAGATTAGATCAAGATGTTCAAAAAAGAAATGGGGGAAACAAGAAGAAATGTTGCTGATCAGCCGAGAAGGTGGAACAATCGAACACCAAAGAAGAGAAGAACAAGCCAAGGGAGATTTTCAAGATAACTCTCCGTGAGGAAAATACTAAACAAGCAGGAAAATCGGCAGATTCAACGTATGCAGTCCCCGTCATGACCATCCTGGGAAGTTTGGACTTAAATTCAATTTCAAAATCTAAGGCTCATGCCGTATGTGAATTCCCGTTGAATCTCATGTTATTCCTAGAAGAATCAAAATGATGAAGGAAATAGTCTTCACGGAGGAAGAAATGGAAGGAATTCAAGAGCCACACGATGACGCAGCTTGTGATAGTCATTGAGGTGGCGAACAGAGATATTCATAGAGTTCTCGTAGACACAGGATCATCTCGTAGACATCATGTCTTACGAAGCTTTTCAACGATTGAAGTTGGATACGGTCAAGATAAAACCTTGCAAGACAAGACTATCTGGATTTTCTCGAGAGTCTACTTCGGTAGAGGGAACTCGTGGAACTAACGATAACACTTGGAACACATCCACAAACGGTAACTACAGCTTACCAAATTTTTGTTAATAAAAAGTCCGTCAAAGATACAATATAATTCTCGGGGAGACCAACGTTGAATACTATTGGAGCAATAATTTCGACAAGACATTTGAAGGTCAAATTTCCAACGTAAAGTGGCATTGGAGAATGCAAATCGATCGGAAAACTTCAAGGCAAAGCTACACAACTTTTTTGAAGGATTCGAAAGCACAAGGTAAGGCACTTGCCTTTACCGTTGAAGTTACGATAATAGAGATGAGGAAAAAATTCAAAGAGGTGAACCAAGAGAAAAGCTAGAAAAAATTTGTTTTGATTTGGAGAATCCGAAAAAGGGACCATGATAGGAGCTGATCGGAGCCGGTCAGATAAGCAACAATTGAAAGAATTTCTCCAAAGAAAACGCAGATGTCTTTGCCTGGTCAAGACAAGACATGCCAGGTTTAAGCAGGGAGGTAGCAGAGCATTGTTTATGGATAGATAAATCTATCAAACCAAGAAAGGTAGACGAAGGAATTTCTCATCGAAAAGCATGATGCAATTAAGGTTGAAGTGGACAAACTTAAGAAATCTGAGTTCATTGAGCAAATCGAGTGCCCAAGGTGGTTAGCAAATGTGGTAATGGTGAAAAAACATAATGGAAAATGGCGAATGTGTGTAGATTACACTGATTTGAACAAGGCATGTCCCAAGGATTGCTATCCTTTGCCACGAATCGATCAGCTAATCGATGCCACATCAAGTCAAGAGATGTTGAGTTTTATGGATGCTTATTCAGGATATAATCAAATTCTTATGAAAAAGGAGGATCAACCTCACACGGCATTCATGACCAATCGGGAAAGCTATTGTTATAAAGTTATGCCTTTTGGGTTAAAAAATGCTGGTGCAACATACCAAAGGGCAATGAACAAGTCGTCACTGATCAAATTGGAAGAAATATGGAGGTTTATGTAGATGATCTTCTTGTAAAAAGTCAATTTAAATCTGATCATCTCGTCGATCCGAGAGAATGCTTTGATGTATTGAGGAGAAATGGAATGAGACTCAATCCCGAGAAGTGTGCATTTGGAGTTTCATCTCGTAAATTCCTAGGTTTCATGGTCACACAGAGGGGCATTGAAGCAAATCCAGAAAAATCGTGGCTATCTTAAATATGACGGCTCCCAAGAAGATGAAGGAAATTCAAAGCTTAACAGAAGAGTTGCAAGCATTAAGTAGATTTATATCTAGATCAGGAGATAAGTGTGCACCATTCTTCAAGGCTTTGAAGAATCTAAATGCACTCAACGAATTCAAATGGTCAGAGGACTGTCAAAATTCATTTGAAGAGCTAAAGAGGAGGTTGACCACATCCACCAGCTTTATCTCGACCAAAACCCGGAGAAAGCTTGCAGATATATCTATCTTCTTCAAAGGCGGCGGTAAGCGCGGTGTTAATCCGGGAGGAAGGTACTGTCCAAAATCCTATCTACTTTGTAAGCCATACATTGTTAGATGCAGAATCTAGATATCTGGAATTTGAGAAACAGGCTTTCGCCTTAATAATAGCAGCCAGGAAGCTCCGGCCCTATTTTCAGGCTCATCCAATTATTGTTCTTACTAACTGGCCTTTAAAGAAAATACTGCATAAACCTGATCTGGCAGGAAGAATGGTATCATGGGCAGTAGAGTTAACAGAACATGATATAGATTATAGACCTAGAACTGCAATAAAGGCACAAGTTTTGGCTGATTTTATTGCTGAAAGTATTTCATCACCAGAGGAGGAAAAAGATTCTAGTAAGGCATCTTCTGTATGGACCTTGCATGTAGATGGGTCAAGTCATTCGCAGGGATCAGGAGCGGGAGTGATTTTACAAAGTCCGTTTGGATTTGTAATTCAAAATGCACTTCGGTTTAATTTTCATGCTTCAAACAACGAAGCAGAATATGAAGCTCTTATTGCAGGATTACGACTAGCTAGATCTCTCTGTGTTCAAAGCATCGAAGTAAAAAGTGATTCGGAATCGGTGGTCACCAAGTCACGGGAGCGTATGGTGCGAAAGATGATCGAATGGTCAGCTATCTTAAAAAAGTATCACAATGTAAGGAGTGGTTCACACAGCTTCTCACCACAAGGATATCTCGAAATCAAAACAATGAAGCCGATTCTCTCGCAAAATTGGCATCCGCAAAGTCTCGTTTCTATTCCACAAACTGTATATTATGAGGAGCTAGATATTCCGGCATATTCAGAGCCAGAGATAATGGAAATTGATGCAGAGATATCTTGGATGGATCCTATTATGCAATATCTAAAAGATGGTATTCTTCCTGAAGATAGAGAAAAGGCCGAATCGTAAAAAGAAGAGCTGCCAAGTTTATTCTAAAAAATGAGTTATTATATAAAAGAACAGCTTTCGGGGCCACCGTTGAAGTGTTTGGGACCCTCTCGATGCTCTTTATGCTCTATCTCAAGTTCATGAAGGAATTTGTGGAAACCACTTAGGTGGGAAAGCTTTGGCATATAAAATTTTAAGACAAGGATTTTATTGGCCACGTAATGCAATCTGAGGCAATTGAGTATGTAAAAAGGTGTCATCAATGCCGATTCATGCACCAATTCGGAGCCAGCCAAAGAGAGAGCAGCTAACATCAATTCTTAATCCTCTCCCATTTGCTATGTGGGGTATGGATTTGTTGGGACCTTTTCCTGTTGCAGCTGGAGGGAAAAAGTTTGTGGTGGCTGCAATCGATTATTTTACGAAATGGGTAGAAGCTGAAGCCTTGGCAACAACTACCACGAGTCAAATTGAAAAGTTCTTCGAAATCATGTCATATTCAGATATGGCCTACCAAAGATTCTACCGACTGATCACGGACCACAATTTGACAATGAGAGATTCAAGGAATTCTCAGTGCAGATTATCATATTGAGTGCAAACACTCATCCGTAGCGTATCCTCAATGCAATGGCCAAATTGAGGTAACAAACAGAACACTTTTGCAGGGGATAAAAAAGAGACTGGATGAAGCGCATAGTCCCGTGGATTGATGAACTACCTCATGTATTATGGGCATATAGGACTACGGTCGAACCCCAACAGGTGAAACACCTTTCAGATCGGCGTATGGATCGAAGCATTGGCTCCAAGTGGAAATGGTGGGATCAAATAGATATGAAGGATTTGATCCAATAACTAATGAAGAGGGACTACGGGCAAACCTCGAATTTTTAGATGAAGTCGAGAAAAGGCCTTATACCGTAATATGGAATATCAAAGGAGAACAAAAGCAGTATTATAATGCTCGAATCAAACATAAATCTTTCGTAGTAGGAGATTTGGTTTTGAGGAAAAATCAGCGTCGATCCAAGGAATTGTGGAAAGCTTTCGCAAACCGGGAGGGACCATATGTGGTAACAAAAATCGTGAGCAAAAACACATACCGGCTGAAGGACTCTCATGGAAGTTGTTTGAAATGACCGTGGAATGTAGTTCACCTTAAGAAATATTATCGGGAGAAAGAATTTTCTTGTATTCTTGGAGAATGCATTTTATTAAGCGGGGTCATCCAAAGTTTCTTTCTCGTTATTAAACCAAGAAACATTAATGTGAACCAGCTTTCTTCGATCAAGCCATATCAACGCTGATCCAGGGTCATTCCTTCCGAGGATGATCCCCGACTCTTCCGAGGTTCCGGTCAGCCCAGGTGGCCCGCCCTTCCGAGGCCTCGGTCATGCTTTCCGAGGCGCGATCACGGATCATTCCGCACCGAGGATGATCCCGACTCTTCGTGAGTTAGGCTCAAGTAGCCAGCCTTCCGAGGCGTGATTATGCTAGCTGATCCGGATCATTCCGTACCGAGGATGATCCCGACTCTTCGTGAGTTAGGCTCAAGCAGCCAGCCTTCCGAGGCCTGGTCATGCTTTCCGAGCCGATCACGGATCATTCCGCACCGAGGATGATCCCGACTCTTCGTGAGTTAGGCTCAAGTAGCCAGCCTCTCCGAGGCCTGGTCATGCTTTCCGAGGCTGATCACGGATCATTCCGTCCGAGGATGATCCCGACTCTTCGTGAGTTAGGCTCGGTAGCCAGGTCACGCTTCCTAATCACGGATCATTCCTTTCGCGAGGGTGATCCCGGATTGTTCCTTCCGAGGAATGATCCCGACTTTCCGAAGTCGACCCAAGTGGTCAGCCTTCCGAGGCCAGGTTATGCTTTCCGAAGCTGATCATGGATCATTCCGTACCAAGGGTGATCCCGACTTTCCGAGTCGGACTCCAAAGTAGCCATCTTTCTAAGGCATCATTTGGATCGAGTACGACGGAATTAATCAAGAAAGTAACTCAAGGATCAAAGTTACATTGAAGTCTCGTTAATTAAAGCTCAAAGGTCGATCGTATTAAATCAACATCTCAAGCTATCTCGATCGTAAAAAAAAAAAAAATCATTTCAAATACTTTTTCATCAGAGGTATTTTCAGCAGTATATATATATAATATAAAAATAATCACAATAGAAGGAGGGAAGAAAATTTCATTCACATAAAAGATGGACAAGTAAAAAAAAAGAGAAGAAAAACCCTCATATGCAAAAGAGGTAGGCAAGAAAGAAAAAGGTAAGTCCATAGAGCAAAAAGAGTGTTTTCTTCATATGTGTGATTTTGTAGATGGATCAACATCTCGTAGCATTATCGACGGATCAACATCAACAAGATCATTAGCAGCAATATCTTCATCTCCTTGAGCAGTAAATTGTCATCATCATTATCATCCCAACCACCGCGGAATGATCCGGGCCGTAGAGCCGGAGGAGTCACTCATATCATCATCGAATCATCTTCCGATGAACAATCAGAACTGGGATGCTTCAAATTCCTAAGATCAAAAAAGGTTCTAGAAGGGAGAAACTCTGGAGGTAACAACTTGAAATCTAAACCAGGGTGAGTCTTAAGGATCTCTGAAAAAATTTGGTCAGAGCAGTCCTTTACCATATTTTTGCAAAACCCTAGGAAAGTCGGATTATCTCCAACTTCCTTTATAGAAGAGGTAACCGAGTTTAAAACTATCTCGCTCTCATTTTGTATTCTTCTCTTTTCAATTTCAAACTGTTTCCTCTCTCGCTTCTAAGTCTTCATGCAGCAAAAAGTTTTGAATTTCAAAGTTTCATCCAGGAGTGCATGAAGGTTTTCTTTCTCCTTAGAAACCAAATCAAAGGAAGCATTGAGATTATCCTTTTCCACTGTCATCTCATTTAGCCTTGACTCCAAACCATTATTCTTATCTTCCAAAGTAGACTTCTCCAACAGAATTGAACTCAAGGCTTTCACATGATATTCTTGTGCCAACTCTAAAGCAAAGATTCAGCTTCTCAATCTCATCAAACTTCTCCCGGAGTTCATTCTTTTCCTTCTCAATGCTTTGTGACCGGACCAAGGCTCGGTCGCCTTTCCTTTAAGATCTTCTCTTTCACCCGTGGCAATTTTGGCCCCGTCAAGGGCATCATCCTTTAACATTTTAAGTTGAAAAAGCTCATTCCTATGATTCAAAACGGCTTCTCTCAACATAGAAACTTATTCCTGCAATTCAGCACAATGGTCAAAGCAAATTTCATAATCATTATGCAAACTATCAAGATCATTCATCAAATCTATTTCTCTCGAACTCACCGCTGTTAATTTTCTTTCCGAAGATCCCAATTTTCTTCGAAGATCCCGTACCTCATTAACCAATTCGAAGTTCTTCTTGATCAGCTCAACATTTTCCCGAGACAAAGTTTTCTCTCTCCAACACTTCGTAAAATGCATTGAAGGCAGCTCCAAAACATCTCGTTTATCAATCAATATATATATACATTAAAGACAATATAAATAATCAGATCAAAAGTGAATTAGTTTTAAAAAAAAAAATAATAATAATAAATAAAAAGAAGGAGATGGTCTAATTCTTACCCCCACCCATGAGAATAAAGATCAGAATCAGACATCCGTGCAAGATTCTTCTTGTCGCGAGGAATTCCCGCCTTTTGTACCCCATTCTCCGGCAACCTCCCAATTACGGCCGGGTCGTGGTGATTTTCTTTTAAAAACCACTCAGGGGTGGAAAGGGTTCCCGTAATCAGCATTGCTCATGGTATCATCAACCCGATCGTGGGCTGGTTGGAGATCAGCTACCCCAAGAATATTCTCAGGATTAACATTCACCGCAAAGATCATTTGAACCACCGCATGATGATATTTTCTTGATCTTCATGAGGGACAATTACCACGAGGGCTTCAGGAGGGACAGGATTATTCTCTGGGAGGACTACTTCATGAATTCCATGGGAAACATTTTGGTTATTATCCTCTAAAGGAGGAACATCTTCATTACTTCTCTCAGGAGGAGGAACATCTTCATCATTTTTCTCAGGAGGGGGAACATTAGTATCTGGGGGAGCAAGAACATTGGTATCCGGAGGAGCAGGAACATCAAGATCTGGGACAAAGCAACATCCAACACAGGATGGACAAAGGTAAAACGGAAGAACAACATCCAAGGGGGAGACAGGAACATCAATATTTTCATCACATAGTTGATCGGCTATTTCTTCAATAATACCACCTGCAGATATGTTAGTATGTCTTCAGCAATTTTCTTCGATGGTCGAAGAATAGTCAAATAAATCCTTACCTTGACCTTCGTCCTCAACCATTTTTTCTCGGGAAGACAGAAGTATCATGAGGAATTTCTTCACATGGATTATCTTCAACAACAGGAACTTTTATGGGGGCAAGATGAATTTCTTTTCTTCTTTTCTTCTTCTTCTTTGAACCGATGGGCCCCGGTCGGAGATCGGACTCGTAGACCTAAGTCTACATCTCAAAGTATTGGAGGTTCTGGAGGTCCTCATCTTGGGACCAGGGATTTCACTTGCAACTGTTTTCACAATTTGCACATCAAGATCTTCTCCGATGGCACTTTCCGGAGCCGGGGTAGTTTCCTCTTGATCGTGGGAATCTCTCTTAGCAGCTTTTCTCTTCGAAGGATGACGGGCAAGATGTTTTCTTTTCTTGGAGGGTTTAATGACCCTAGAATCGACTTCTTTTCTTCCGAAACACTTCTCCGTAAGTCAAGAACATTAAGGATGGGACGAGCAACTACTTCGATGGCAAAAATATATGATAATGAATAAGGATTACAAAAGGATAGAAAGGTATACAACAGTTATTATCTTTACCTGGAAAAAGACCATGACTAATGAGACCTGCATCCGTCTTCAACTTGGCCGCATCTATGGGAGTTCCAGTTGGAATCATTCTCCAGGTTGTTCGGTCATATTCAAGAAGTTAAGCAGACGTACTTTTAGAGGAGATAAGGATTCCAAGGAATGAAGACACCATCGAGACCGGAAGTTTGGATTTGGAATAGCGCAGAAGAAGTATTTTTCCCGCCATTGTTTATTGTCATGGGGAATGGAGGAATCAATGAAAATTTTGGATTCTCTCCCAGCTCACCCAAAATGCAGTTCTTCTCGCAAAATGAAGATATCCGCGTTCGCGGGATACTTTCAGGGTGTAATAATTTCTGAAGAGATCAACAGACGGGACACGGTTCATCTGAAGAATGAACGCAAAAAAAAACCAACCAGCCTCCAACTATTGGGAGTAAGCCGAGAAGGACAGACATGATAATAGTCTAACAAAGATTGAACTATGGGAATCAGCGGGATTCTAAAACCTGAATCAAGGTGATCAAGGTAGATGGTGATAACACCAGGATCAACTGAGTAAGGACGGTCGGAGGAGTCGGGAACCCATACTCTAGCATCAGAAGGAAAATGGTAACTTTCCAAATAAGAATCCAGGGAGGATTTCTTTATTTTAGTGGGATACCATTCAGACCGGCATGCTTTGGGTCCATTTTTTCTCCGGACATGTTGACAGGAGTATAAGGAAGGATGGCTTCGTCATGAGCATACGGGACCGGTTTCCAATCGAAGGATCATGTTGAGAAGAGGAAGAAGCACCAGACACATTTTTCATTTGCTTTCGCTTGAAGGTATATCAGGTAGGGAAGAGATACTGGGTACTGAAGGATTGGAAGCAGGATCCATGGCGGAGATAAGCAAGGAAGAAGAAGGAAATTGAAAAGGTAAAATCTGAAAAGGAGTAATAAAGAAGTTAGCAGATAGGTATGTTGGTGTTCGCGAAGAAGAACAAGAGTACGGAAAGGAAAAGGCGACAATGGATGATATATATAAAGAATGAGAGAGGATTTCTTGAAAGGAGGGGGAAATACACGATGGTCCAAAATCAATGGTCATTACCTTTCGGAACCGACGCGTGGATTAATCAGCTAACGCATGAAAAACAACAGTTGAAAAAATGAAGATGATGTGTGAAAAGACAAGGGAACAATATGATGGCAATGCATGGGAAAAAGACGAAGTCAGTGATCAGACGGCGGTAACGCTAAGGAAGTTAAAAAGTTGTATTTGAAAATTCAGAAAAGATCTGACAAGACAGTGATTTCAGCCGATTTTAAGATAATTTGGGGGCTGAATACAGTAATATAATGTCAACCAATACGAAGGACATGATCTCATGAGAGATATAATTATAAGCAGATTTTCAAGATAATGATGATATGATGCGGTAACTCGTCATCAAGGTTTTGAAGAAACCAAGGATTACCTGGGGAAAAGACATAATAGCTGGACAAGAGATGCTGTGTGTTTTTTATGAAAAGGATAAAACCTCCTGACCAGAGTCTCATACAGGCTCGACCTGATCAGCAGGCTTGGGGGCTTATGTTGTAACTAATATATCCACTGCCGGTTCATACCGGTCAAACCAATCTTAGTTGGGTTCGATTGAGAGATAAAGGAAGGATGATCAATGACGTCCAAAGAGGAGCGATGATCCGACGGTTATGATTGAAAGAGTGTTATAAGCGGGAAAGCAAGTATAAAAGCGAGGGAAGATCCGAAAGAAGGTAAGTCTCTAGAATCAACCAATACTCTAAGCTCACTCTAATTGAACTCCATTACTAGCATTCCAAAAGCTCCAGAGAGAGCTCTGTGAACACCATTGACTCCATACTGACTAGATCGTCGGAGACGAGACGCCGATCAAGACGATCGGCTCCGTTTCTTACTGTGACTCTGTGTTCTTTCAGGAGTGAGAGGTTGATTGATCAAGGAGCAAACCAGATCGAATCAGATCCGAGGAGTTCGGTGCGAGAAACTTCGGTTCAAGGCGAACCACAAAAAAAAAAAAAAAAACACAAACACCTATTTTTTTTTTTTGTGGGGGGGGCGCCCGCATATAAAATTGGCCCCCGCCACCATTTTTATTCAAGAAAGGTGCTATTGTTTCGACAAAGCACCCGAAGATAAAATTCCCGATCGATATGGGAATTGGTCAAGTCTCCTCTACCAGAAGATCTCTCGGCAGTGTTACGTTGCCTATTTAAAAGACAAGGAGGGCTCGAGGAAGGTAACTGCCCTGCCTATAGAAGTTCGAGATGATTGGGAAGAGACAGAGATGCAAAGACCCGAACCAGTGGAGAAGCTAGAGCAAATCCAGCTGTGTACCGAGGATGAGAAAAAAATTACTTATATCGGGTCTGAACAGTGGAAGAATTTAAAGATGAGTTGAAGTTATTTCTTCAACGGAATAAAGATGTATTTGCATGGTCTCGCTGAGGACATGCCCGAATCGATCGGGCCATTGCAGAGTACAAACTCTGGATAGGGCGAAACCAGTGATACAGAAAAGAATAAATTTCTCCATTGAAAAATATGAAGCCGTTCGAAACGAAGTTGAAAAACTTAAGAATTCTGGTTTCATAGAACCAATTGAGTGCCCAACTTGGTTGGCCAACGTGGTAATGGTAAAAAAGGCGAATGGGAAGTGGAGGATGTGTACAGACTACACAGATCTTAACAAAGCTTGCCCAAAAGATTGCTACCTGTAAAACCCAGCCCTAACCTTGACCCGGAAACCTTGTTATTTGTAGGTCCAGTGACCCGAAGTAAAGTAAGAAGTCAGCTTTGGGCCATCCCAGTGAAGGACTTGGTGTCTGGCTTTGAATCCATGAGAGTTGAAGATGAAGTTCTATTTATGGAAACTGAATCTTGATGAAGATCGGATTAGTTGATGGACTTGGAGTGCTCTCTATCATGGTTTGAAGGCATTTCTACCTATTAGGTAAGTCACTTGTTATGTGTGCAAAACCCCTTTAGGATTGGATTTGATCTGGGTCTTCAATTCCCTATTTTGGAATTGCTGTCTGCATTGGTCGACTGGACCAGTCGACCAATCCACTCGACCAATGAGTGCTGTCTTTGGCAATTAGGTTTTGCTTTCTCTATTTAAGTCCAATCTCGAGTCTACTTCGTATTTGCTGCCTCCAAACTCTTTGGAACGAACCAAAGACCTCTGCAAGTCATCTCCCTTGCATCCTTGGTGATTTTCTTGACGGATCTTCGTCAAAACTCTTCCTTTTGCATCAAAGGTATGTCTACACTCTCTTCTTCTCCTCCATCTCTGTTTTTCTTTCCTTTTTGAGTTGAGATAGTAGAGGAGATGCTGCATTCTCTGTTGCAAACATCTCTGGACTTGTGTCTCATGATCATCCTAAGGATTAATGGCTAAAACAATGATCTTAACCATGATCATTGCAAGCTTTTGAAGGAATCATGATCAAACCATGGTTTAGTCTTTGTTTAATTTCTTATTTGAATTCTGATCTCCTTGGATCTTCTACATTGATCATGTTAGTAGTCAATTGCTGTGTTTTCTTTGCATGATCCATGATCTATCAATCTCTAGTTGTTCCTCTTCTACCATACCATGTTTTCTTCATGAATCATGATAGTTACATATATGGTAGGTTTTGTTTCCTTATTCAGATTTATGCTTTTAAGCCTATTTCCTTGAAGATCTAAGTATGCTTTTCATGATACATTTACCTGAAGCAATGATCCATTCTCCTATTGTTCTTGTCCTTTATTTCTATCTTGAATTCTTCAAGATCCATGGTTGATCTAATTATGGTAACTTTTTGTTTCCTAATTTGGATCTTGATGGCTTGATTGGATTAGTGTTTTGAGGTCCCCTTTATGTTAGGATACTACTGATGTAGTTTACCCCTTGATTAGTACCCTTTTGAACCACCAAATTCGGATTTTATATCTTAAAACTCTGTTTTTTTAGGCTATTGTCTGCATTAGTGGACTGATTGGTCGACTGGACCAGTCGACCAATCCACTCGACCAATGAGTACAGCAACTCCAGGATTGGTCTGTGTTGGATGTTTTGGTATCTTTTCTGTTAGGAATCTTTCCTAATATGTTGTATACACTTGTTTAGGACCTTCTTCCCAAGTTTGCCAAGATCTTACTTGATTTCTTAGGATTCCTTTGCAAGTTATAAAAGGTAAGGATGGTTACTTCTTTAACAACATAAATTGCATAGCTTGGTTTCTATATTTGAATATCATTGATTTGTTTCCTTAATTAGATTCTTACAATGATATATTACTGTGGTACTGTCTTGATATCAGTAGCATTACTTAATTATATTGAATTGACTCATGTATGATTTACTTACCAAGTATATACAAAGTGATTGTAATTATTGATTTCTTTCCATATATGAAGTTACCATATATGTGATGATATGATTTGATGCATGTGTATGCTTAAGTATGGTTTGGAAAGGAGAGGTGTCCTTTTGACACTTCTGTCCTTGGACTACTACGGGAATATTATGGGATGTTTCCGGAGATGCCCTATGGACACCTTCCTAAACTGTTGGATGACATATCTAGGATTGTCTAGTAGTGTTTGGCTAGGATGTCCTGTTATGTCAGACCCTAATCGGAGGGGTATTGAGACCGAACGACCCATGGTAGCAATGGGGATTCATGGGCGCTCAAGACCGGTAACCAACCCGTGAGAGAACAGAAATCACATTGTGGGGCCCATTTAGTGGTAGGGCTGCATATGGATAGACTTGGGCTCACGGGCGCTCAAGACCGGTAACCAACCCGTGAGAGGACGTGAGAGCTTCCCGTTTACCATATGTGGATAACCAATAGGGTTGATGAGTCCGTAGTCAGGGACTATGAGGACTCTAGTGTGAAGGATACCGGAAAGGATCGTCAGGGACGAGGAATGGACGTATCTGGATCTGACTTGATGTAACTAAGTAGAAGACTTGCATTTGGCTAGGCTTTACCCTGACATGCGCCGGTACTTAGACCAATGGTGATGTGAGAGAGTGGTGACTTAACCCCCAGCCATGGAATGTCCCGAGGGATGCCGGACCCATTACCAACTGATGATGAGTGATTGAGACCTTCCTAAAGAAGTACGGTGCTATGACTTAAAGCATGTCTACCAATAGAGACCAGCATATATAGAGTTAGATTCATTCATTCATTGCTTGTCTCATATCATATTGCATTTATGTCTGTTCTGAAATCCTACCATTTATGTTATTATGGATTTAACTGCCTTACTGAGTTTCTTTGAAACTCATTCCTTTATTGTACAATGTTTGTTAGACTATTCTGCAGGTACTGAATATTATGACGGTCCCTATGAAGAAGCGCAAGGCGAAGAGGCATATCTCCAGGAAGGTGATTGCAGTTACAACAATTACACTGAAGATCCCGCGAGTGGTTATGCTCCGTACGATGCTTAGTCCGACCATTGAGTGGAAGCGCCCTTGTGCCGTTTATGAGATTTATACTTACAGGGATGTTGTCTATAAAGTGGAGAACAATTTAGTTACCCATTGTACTTGCTACTGGGATTAGATTTTGTCTTGCTTATTCTCTTTTAGAACTACTTTTCCGCTGGTTGTAGAGTGGGATTTTGCCTCACTTTACTTATCTGATGTAGACACTCTGATTTTATCTAGTACTCTGATTAATATATGATTCATTCTTTCCTTATTGGATCTATGGTTTATCTTCCGCACTTTTATTGTTCTTGTTCATGATTATGTTATTGTTTATGTGGGTGGTTGATTACTCGATACCTGATCTTCGGGCTGTGGATCACACTCTCGGGTATGCCAGATAGGGTACCGGCTGGGAGGATGTGACACTACCCGTTGCCTCGGATTGACCTCTTGATAGATGCGACTGTAGGATATGAAACTTTAAGTTTCATGGATGCCTACTCAGGGTATAATCAGATCCTTATGAATAAGGAGGATGAGAAGTATACGGCTTTCATGACTGATCGTGAAAGCTATTATTACAAGGTCATGCCTTTTGGCCTGAAGAATGCAGGAGCAACATATCAGAGGGCCGTCAACAAGATTTTCAAAGAGCTGATAGGAAAGAATGTTGAAGCTTATGTTGACGACATGCTAGTGAAAAGCTTTACAAAAGCAAATCATATTACGTGATTTGATCGAGGTATTCTCGATCGCGGAAATATCAAATGAAGCTAAATCCAGAAAAGTGTGCCTTTGGAGTCTCCTCGGGCAAATTTTTGGGCTTCATGGTATCACAGAGGGGAATTGAGGCTAATCCTGCCCAAATACAAGCTCTAATTGATATGGAGGCTCCCAAAACTGTTCAGGATGTGCAGTGTTTAACAGGGAGAGTTTCTGCTTTAAATCGATTCATCTCCAAGTCCGGAGAAAAATGTTTGCCTTTCTTCAAGGCACTTAAAGACCTGAAGGGCAAGAAGGAAGCGAAATGGACCGAAGAGTGCCGAAAGCTTTCGAGGAATTAAAAGAAGCACTTGGACAACCACCGATCCTGTCCGCACCGCAGAAGGGGGAAATATTACAGCTATATCTAGCGACGTCCCTTTCAGCGGTCAGTGCAGTACTTGTTCGTGAAAAAGATAAAAAACAGTGGCCGATTTACTATATAAGCCACGTGTTGCTAGATGCAGAGACAAGATATTCACAGATTGAGAAGCAGGCTCTGGCTCTCATGATGGCCGCCAGGAAGCTAAGGCCATATTTTCAGGCTCATCCAATTGAGGTATTTACAACTTTTCCTCTTAGTAAAGTTCTTAATAAACCTAATTTGTCTGGAAAGATGGTGTCCTCGGTCGGTTGAACTCAGCGAGTTCCAAGTGAGCTTTAAGCCCGAACCGCAATCAAGGCTCGTGCATTAGCCGACTTTGTAGTAGAAACTACCGCACAGTGGAACCCACCATTGAGGATCCCATTATACCAACCACTTGGGTGGTATATGTGGATGGTTCGAGTAATAAAGATGGAGCAGGAGCTGGAATTCTATTAAAAAGTCCAGCAGGATTTATTATTCGATATGCTTTGAGATTTGCATTTGAAGCAAGTAATAACGAAGCGAGAATATGAGGCTCGATAGCGGGACTTCGGTTGTCAAAAGCATTATCTATTGCAGATGTTACTATTTATAGTGACTCTCAACTTATAGTCAACCAAGTCCAGGGGGAGTATGGTATTAAAGAACCACGCTTGCAGAAATATCAAGAGATAGTGCAGGCATTTCAAAACCAATTTCGGAATTTGAAGATATCTTAGATTTCGAGAAATGAAAATTCAGTGGCAGATGAGCTATCCCGACTAGCCAATGCCAAAGAAAGAATCTAGACCCTTCGGTCTACATTGAAGAGATAACTTTTCCAAGTTATCATGAGAAAGAAATTTCTTATATTGAAGCGAACGTTCTTTGGATGGATCCGATAATCGAGTATCTAAGGGATGACAAATTACCGGAGGATCCAATAGAGGCAAGGTTGATCAAGATTCGATCAGCTAGATTTGTCATTCAGAATGGGAGACTATAGAAAAGATCTTATGCTGGACCCCTTATGAGATGTATAGGCCCCGAATGTCACGCCCTCCCTGCCGGTACCCTATCTGGCATACCCGAGAGTGTGATCCACAGCCCGAAGATCAGGTATCGAGTGATCAACCTCCCACATAAACAATAACATAATCATGAACAATCATAATAAAAGTGCGGAAGATAAATCATAGATCCAATAAAGAAAGAATGAATCATAAATGAATCAGAATAATAGATATAATCAGAGTATCAAACAGATAAGTAAAGTGAGGCAAAAATCCCACTTTACAACCAGCGGAAAAGTAGCTCTAAAGAATAAACTAGACAAAACCTAATCCCAGTAGCAAGTACATTGGGTAACTAAATTGTTCTCCACTTTATAGACAACATCCTTGTAAGTGTAAATCTCATAAATAACACAAGGACGCTTCCACTCAATGGTCGGACTAAGCATCGTACGGAGCATAACCACTCGCGGGATCTTCGTAGTAATTGTGGTAACCGCAATCACCTTCCCCGGAGATATGCCTCTTCGCCTTGCGCTTCTTCATAGGGACCGTCATAGTACTCAAGACTGCAGGATAGTCTAACAACATTGTACAATAAAGGAATGAGTTTCAAAGAAACTCAAGAAGGCGCTTAAAAATCCATAATAACATAAATGGCAGGATTCCGTAACAAACATAAATGCAATATGATATGAGACAAGCAATGAATGAATGAATCTAACTCTATGTATGCTGGTCTCTATTGGCGTACATGCTTTAAGTCATAGCACCGTACTTCTTTAGGAAAGTCCACTCACATCCTCAACCATTTAAGATATCTTGGATTCTCTCACGGATCATTTCACCGGTCTTGAGCAGCCGATTGGTAATGGGTCCTTCATCCCTCGGGACAAACCTTGGCAGGGGGTTAAGTCAACACACTCTCTCACAACCATTTGGTATAAGTATCGGCGCATGTCGGGGTAAAACCTAGCCAAATGCAAGTCTTCTACTTAGTTACATCAAGTCAGATCCAGATACGTCCATTCCTCGTCCCCGACGATCCTTTCCGGTATCCTTCACACTAGAGTCCTCATAGTCCCCGACTACGGACTCACCAACCCTATTGATCATCCACATATGGTAAACGGGAAGCTCTCACGTCCTCTCACGGGTTGGTTACCGGTCTTAAGCGCCCGTGAGCCCAAGTCTAACCATATGCAACCCTACCAATAAATGGCCCCCACAATGTGATTCCCGTCCTCTCACGGGTTGGTTACCGGTCTTGAGCGCCCATGAATCCCCATTGCTACCACGGGTCGTTCGGTCTCAATACCCCTCCGATTAGGGTCCGACATAACAGGACATCCTAGCCAAACACTACTAGACAATCCTAGATATGTCATCCAATAGTTTAGGAAGGTGTCCAGAGGGCATCTCCGGAAACATCCCATAATATTCCCGTAGTAGTCCAAGGACAAGTGTCAAAAGGACACCTCTCCTTTCCAAACCATACTTAAGCATACACATGCATCAATTCATATCATCACATATATGGTAACTTCATATATGGAAAGAAATCAATAATTACAATCACTTTTATAACATTGGTAAGTAAATCATACATAAATCAATTTAATATGAATAAGTAATGCTACTGTAATCAAAGTTATGCAACAGTAGTATATCATTGTAAGAATCTAATTTAGGAATCATATCTATGATATTCAAATATAGAAACTAGATTCATGCTATCTATGTAATTAAGGAAATAACCATCCTTACCTTTTATAACTCGCAAAGGAATCCTAAGAAATCAAGTAAGATCTCGGCAAACTTGAGAAGAAGGTCCTAAACAAGTATATACAACATATTAGGAAAGATCCCTAACAGAAAAGATACCAAAACATCCAACATAGACCAATTCTGGAGTTGCTGTACTCATTGGTCGAGTGGATTGGTCGAGTGGTCCAGTCGACCAATGCATAATAAGAGCTTATAAAATCAGAGTTTTGAGATATGAAATCCGAATTTGGTGGTTCAAACGGGTACTAATCAAGGGGTAGACTACATCAGTAGTATTCTAACATATAGGGGATCTCAAAACACTAATCAAATCAAGGTATCAAGATCCAAATTAGGAAACAAAAAGTTACCATAAATAAATCAAACATGGATCTTGATGAATTTTGAAATAGAAAACAAAGACAAGAACAATAGGAGGATGGATCATTGCTTTCGGTAATGAAAACATGAAAACATGCATTGGTCTTCATGGAATAGGGCTTAGAAGCATAAATCTAAATAAGGAAATAAAACCTACCATATATGTACTATCATGCATCATGAAGAACACATAGTAAGGTAGAAGAGAACAACTAGAATTCTATGGATTATGGATCATAGAAAGAAAACACAACCATTAACCACTAACATGATCAATGGAAGAAGATCCAAAGAGATCAGAATTCAGGTTAGGAAATTAACAGAGATTAAATCATGGTTTGATCATGAATCCTTCAAAAGCTTGCAATGATCATGGTTAAGATCATTGTTCTAGCCTTAAATCCTTAGGATGATCATGAGAACATGTTCAGAGATGTTTGCAACAGAGGATGCAGCATCTCTTCTACAGTCTCAACTCAAAAAGGAAAGAAAAACAAAGATGGAGGAGAAGAAGAGAGAATAGACATACCTTTTGATGCAAAAAGAAGAGTTTCGACGAAGATCCGTCAAGAAAACACCAAGGATGCAAGAGAGATGACTTGCAGAGGTCTTTGGTTCGTTCCAGAGTGTTTGGAGGCAGCAAATACGAAGTGGACTCGAGATTGGACTTAAATAGAGCAAGAACAACCTAATTGCCAAAGACAAGACTCATTGGTCGAGTGGATTGGTCGACTGGTCCAAGTCGACCAATCAATCGACCAATGCCGACAGCAAGACCAAAACAGGGAATTGAAGGTCCAGATCAAATCCAATCCTAAAGGGGTTTTGCACACAAGTCAAGTGACTTACCTAATAGGTAGAAATGCCTTCAAACCAAGATAGAGAGCACTCCAAGTCCATCAACTAATCAGATCTTCATCAGGATTCAGTTTCCATAAATAGAACCTCATCATCAACTTTCATGGATTCAAAGCCAGACACCAAGTCCTCTACTGGGATGGCCCAAAGCTGACTTCTTACTTTACTTCGGGTCATCGGACCTACAAATAACAAGGTTTCCGGGTCAAGGTTAGGGCTGGGTTTTACACCGAAGGAGCAAAATCAGCTTTGGCTGAGGTTCATGAAGGAATTTGTGGAGCTCACATGGGTGGACGAGCCCTGACTCACAAAATTTTGATACTTGGGTTATATTGGCCTAAGGTCCAAGAGGCTGCTATGGAATACGTTCGTCGATGTGGTAACTGTCAAATTCATGCTACAGTATCGAAGCGCCCGGCGGAAACTATGACTTCAATTCTAAATCCCATTCCCTTTGCGATGTGGGGAATAGATATCATGGGCAAATTCACCAAGGCATCAGGCGGACGAGAATATTTGATAGTAGCAATTGATTACTTCACAAAATGGGTAGAAGCCAGTGCACTGGCGGCAATTACTGAGAAAAAAGTGGAGAAATTCGTGCTTGAATCAATCATATATCGCTTTGGGATTCCAAACATTATCGTCACTGACCATGGTACTCAGTTTGACTGTCCACAATTTGAACAATTATGTGGAACATATATGATCGAGCATCGTATGTCCTCAGTGGCATACCCCCAAAGCAATGGACAGGTAGAGGTTACCAACCGAACGCTACTGGAAGGAATAAAGAGAAGACTCGAAGCTGACAAAGCTTCTTGGGTCGAAGAACTTCATAATGTACTGTGGGCTTATAGAACTACGGTTCGAACACCCACAGGAGAAACTCCATTCAGGTTGGCATATGGATCCAAAGCATTGGCACCAGTGGAGATAATGGCGGGGACATTACGGGATCGTGAGTTCGAGGAAAAGGCAAATGAACAAGGACTGCTTGATAGTCTTGATTTGTTGGACGAAGTTCGAGCAAAGGCAATAGCACGAACTCAACATTATCAAAGAAGAATAGCGTCTCATTATAATACTCGAGTGAAGAATTGTCGGTACTTAGCCAGAGATTTGGTGTTGAGAAACACCCTAGCTTCTGACCTGCGTCACCAAAGAAAATTGGACCCTTCCTGGGAAGGACCTTATATGGTTGTGAAACCGGTCGGTTCAGGAGCTTACAGGCTGAAGAACATCAACACCCAGAAAGAGTTGAATCGTTCGTGGAATGCTAGGCATCTCAAAAAGTTTTATCCTTGATGATGATTTCAATTTTGTTCGCGATGTAATCATTTTCAACTCAATCAATGCAATTTCTGGCTTTCAACAAACTATCTTTTGATTGGGGGGCATCATACACCACATTCAAGAACAAGATCCAACTATAAGGCATCGAATGAAAATTCCTGTGGGTCCTTCAACACTTATGGAAAATTTTCGGACTTTCTTAAGTCGAGGCATCGGATGAAAATCCGAGTAAGTTCCTTTTGCAAGGCGTCGGTTTGAAACCCGAGTAAGTTCCTTCAAGACTTATTGAATTTTTGAATTATCCTTAAGTAAAGGCATCGGTTTAAAACCCGAGTGAGTTCCTTCTCATACTTATTGTATTTCTCCGGAAATCCTTTAAGTAAAGGCATCAGTTTAATACCCGAGTGAGTTCCTTCTCAGACTTATTGTATTTCTCCAGAAATCCTTAAGTAAAGGCACCGGTTTAAAACCCGAGTGAGTTCCTTCTCAGACTTATTGTATTTCTCCGGAAATCTTTAAGTAAAGGCATTGTTTCAAACAACTAAGACCTAATGCAATAGCGATTCAAGTGGCTAGCAAAGTTCAAGATAAAGTTAATTTCTTATTTCTTCAAAAGATCGAAAGAGGCCAATATCAAAACAGAAGCTGGATACAATCTTCGGTCAAAAAAGAAAGTCATCATCGGTGACTGTTAAGAAGTTATACAAGATTGACGAGACTTTCCTAGAACAAACATATGAGTCAACCATTGGTGTGGATTCAAGGAAAAGAAGAGAAGAAATGAGGATTACAAAAAATATTTCGGTATGCATAAAATCCTCCTCAATTTCATACTCTTTGTCTAGCTTGTCCAGGAGAAGTATGGTCCTCGACCAAACTCGCATTCAGGACAAGCTCGTCATAATTGACTTCTTCCAGGGGAGAATAAACAGGAGAATCTTCCAGATAATGCATAATATCTGGATCGGAAGGTGGAGGATCAATCTTATCCTTGGTCCAGTCGGGAGGTGGAATACCCAGGTCGGTAAATACTTCAGGATGGAAAACAGCACTGTAGGGGGTCGTATCAAAATGAGGATCCTTCCTTAATATTGATTCCCATACTTCGTTCTCACCATCCCGGATACGCTTTGCAAGTTATAAGCATTCAGCATATCAACAAAGGGCTTACTTGTGTAAATACTTGAAGACGCAGGCTCTGCGAACATCGGTTGGAAGGGATTCGGGCAAAGGAACGACGACTTGCCTTTCAGGTAACGTTTCAGATCCTTTGGCTCCTAACTTTCCAACTGTTCGCTTCAGTCGCTGAATCTTCTCCTTGGCATCATCCAAGTCCGACTGAAGACGACCAATCATCGATTTTTTTTCTCCTGCCACCTCCCAAGCTAGATTCCGAAGGCGAGCAATCTCAACATCTTTAGCTTCGAGATTTCCCGAAGCCTAGAAACTTCATTGCTCAACCTATCGAGCCTAGAAACCGCTTCCACTTGGTTGTGGAAGTTACCAAAGAAGACTCCTGCAAATAACTTCCGAGTTAAGAAGGAGCAGAAGAGTAATTTTTCAGAATCAAAGGATAATGAAGAAAGACTTACATCACCAATGACTTCGTAAAGACTTCATCTGGAAGTTTGGAAAGAACTGCGCTCTCGTAGGTCATTCGAGCAGCAGTACACCATTCCAACGCTCTGTCAAACTCGTTTGACACTAATTCAGACGAAGGATGAGAAGGATGACCTACACCAAGAGAAGGATGAGTTGCGTCACTTGTCAACCGACGGCGCTTCCTAGTGGCAAAATCCTCCGACTCGGAAGGAGAGAAGGAGGATGCCAAACAAGCATTAGAATGGGAAATAGGAGCAGCACCTGCTGGGACCCCACCTTCATCAGACGCCAACATAGTTGCCTCAGATGCCCGAAGAGTCTCTTTCGGGGGTGCACCAACAGTCTCACCAGCAGGGGCGCCGGCAACACCATCGGCAACGGAGTGATCAAGATCTTCCTCGGAAAGATGAGCGATCACATCGGGCAAAGGAGGCGCAGGGATGGCATCAATAGAAACTGTGGGAATCTGAGTTGAAGATTCACCGGCAGCAGTCGCCTTACGCTTGGAGGATTCACTAGCTGAAACCACCTCACTGGCCCCAACCACCACCGACGGAACGATTTTCTTGCAAGATTTTGCTCTGATAAAGTTCGGGTTGATTTTGGGAGCCACTATGCAAACAAACAAGCCGTATCAGTACAGAAATAAAATGACGACAACAAGAGGGAAAACCCTAGTTTTTTATCACTTCCGACAAAACCAAATAACTAAACCGCAAGTATAACTACTGTGCAGTTTACTCAGGGGGGAAGTGGGGAAAGAGATGAGTAATCAAGAAACTCACTTTTTCAGAAGTTGATAGAGCTATTGTTGGAGTACGAGGAATACGGAAGCAGGCCGAAGGACGAAAGGTCGCTTTAGCACTTTAGCAAATCTAACTTGCAGATAGCATGATAGATGGAGGGTACCCACGAAGGCTTTAAATAGCATCTGGTACTAAGACGACGGTTGAAGGCTAAGGACAACCAACGACCTAGATCAAAATGACGCTTCGAAATCCGCAGAAAGCAAGATCAACGGTCGGAGGGATGCCACATGGAAACATGTGGAAACGAGCACCTGACGCAGAGATACCTCCAATCGTCGCACCGCCATTAAAATAATGGATGTATTTCCGATTCATTGAAAACAGTGAATGGTATACAAAAGCAGGAAAACGTTTGAACTTCACAGAAGGGAAACGTGCGGACTTTGCATTAAATGAAGTGGTGGGGAAGATAAATGCATCTTTCCGAAATGCATCTTCACAATATTTCTACAAGATTATTATTCGGCGAGGAATGTAAAGTTAAATGATAAGTTTTATCATTTATACTTTGATATTCAAGGAAAGATTTCGGCAGGAGACGGAGAAATGTAAAGGCCAACATGAAAAAGAAATGTCTATTCATTAAATAGAGGGTAAATCTTTACAAAAAGATAACTCCCTAAGCCTTTTCTTCATTGTTGCCCGAGGGACCCTGTTCGGGAGGACTTTTCTCAGGATCTTGAGAAGAGCCTTCCTCAAGAATGGCATCGGCTGAGTCCTCTATAGCAGCAACTTGAGACTCGGCTTGTGATTTCTCCTCTGGAAGTGCCGGCTCGTGAGCCAGGTATGCCTCATATTGAGGGTCAGCTGGAAAAGGATCATCTTCTTCCTGAGCCCAGTCCGGGAGATCCATACCAACTTTCCCGAAGACCTCTTTGTGGCACACCTCACAAAAGGGAGCAGTGTCGACGGCAGGGATTGATCCGAGAATTCGCTCCCAAACGTCATTCTGCCCCAAGCGATAAGCTTAAATGTTGTAGATACCTAGCAGCTCGGAGAAAGGTACGCTGTTCAGGTATTTCCGAACACACTCCTTCCGAAGCTCTGGCTTTATATGCTCGGGCTTGCTAGGGATCGCCAACTTCAGATGTTCTTTGAGCTCCCTACTTTTGAATTCAAGCCTATCACCAAACAACGTGGCAGCTGCTTTTTGCTTCTTGGCCTCGCGCTCGGCTGCAGCGGCACGAATCTTCGAAGCTTCGAGGGCCTCCTTGAGGGAGATCACTTCTTCCTCATGCTTTTTCTGCAGCTCCACGGCAGCTGCAGACAGCTGGTCTATTTTAGAATTGGCCTTGGCCAAATTCTCTTCACAGGTTTGCAGCAAGGAGCTGGTGCGACCAACCCGGCTCAATGCTTCCATGTGTTGATAAAAGCTCAACACAGCATTCCTGGGAAGGCGGAAAATATCAGAAGAAGTCATAAGAAATTATGAAAAAATAAGTAAGCAAGAAGACCGGTACCTTGTAGATTGACTAACAAGGGAGGTGTCATCCAAGGCTTCAAATTCCTGGCGATCAGAAGGAGGAAGACTGAGGGAGCTCCATTCTGCAGCTTTCTCAGGATCCCGAGTCACCCTGTTGGTCAACTTCAGGGTCTACTGGGGGGTGAAGACCTCCTCACAATCCGTTGAAGCTTTGGATTTTTTATTGGAGGAAGCATCAATTGTGTCATGCCTCCTTTTGGTTCGGGCGGAGGAAGAGATATTGGACCTCTCCACCATCGGTTTTTTCCCTTTACCCGAAGCATCAGCCACGGGCCTGATATTCCTGATTCCCCTATAAGAGGGGTCGGGAGAGGGAACAGAAGCCTCTTGATCTACGGTCAAGGCTCTGGGTGATCGTTGCTCGGCTGTCACAACGGCCCTAGCGGCCTTCACCCACAGGCTCTCAGGGTTCATTCTTGGAGGCACTGCAAAGAAGAATGACAAGAGTTAGAATTCAAGACATATCACTTCAGTAAAATTAAAGGATGGTAGTTAAAAGCTCACAATGAGCCAAGCCCCAGTACTGAAGGATGGAGTTATACTCCACTTCAAGTCCATGTATCTCTTGATACCATGGAATGGATTTGATCTTCCTGACGGCCGCCTCGTCTTCTCTGGATAAGGGAAGGCCTCGGTTATTCTCGGAAGAAGAAGTACACCTCCTCCAGGCGGTTGGGAAGTTAAGATCTGATGGAGGCGCCCGACAGAAAAAATATCGTTCGCGCCATCTTTTGTGGTTAGAAGGGCAAGTTCCTTTGACAAGGATGCTGCCCCTCCAATCAAGTTCAACCTTATTGCGTTTGGACAGAAAAACCCATCCGGGAGGATGGGAGATAGAAAGAACATGAAAATGTACAAAGAGAGAAAGAGATGGAGTAATGCCAATTTCAAAGCACAAACCCAAGAAGCCGACGATGAGACGCCAGCTATTTGGGAGGAGCATTCCGGGACAAATGTTCCAATGATTCGAATCATGGAGAACAAAGGATTAAAAAAGGGAAAGCGAACCCCGCTTTCCGGTGCATCTATATACAGAGAAAATTCACCTGAAAGGGTTGAATCAACCCTCTCGTCAGGGTGGGGAGCCCTAACCTGATAAGAGGAAGGAAAATCAAAATCTTGGATAGCTGAAGACTCGGAAGTTTGAGGCTGCCTAGAAGACTCGACAATCTTGGAAGATCCAGACTCGAGAAGGACAGGAGATGTTTCGGTTTTTCTTTCTAAACCTTTTTGAGAAACATCAGCAAACTCGCGCCAGAGGATAGTTAGGGTTTTGTTATCACTATCCGACTATTCGGGAGCAGGAGAAGCAAAAGCCTCACCGCTATTACCAACACTGGTACCGGAGAAGCCCTATCGTCCGCCATTACTTGTTTCAAGAAACTACAAAAAGAAAAAGACCAAGAAACTTACCGATTCAAAGGAGGCGGAAGCTTGAGAGCAAGAAGGCGCGAAGCAGACAACAAAGGTTCAAATTCCAGACAGGAAGAATGAAACCTACGAAGACAACGAACCGCTTTTAAAACTCCAGCACGAGTGTTCGGGAATCTGAACGATCGAGATTGATTAAAATCAACGATCAAGATTGAAAGACGTTTTGAAAGTTTGAACTCACGAATCCGAAATAGGCGTTCGGAAACCGTCGCTTGGATGACGTGAGCCACGACAGATCAACTGCAAGGAGATACGTGGCCTTACACTCACAACGCTCGAGGAAAAGTGACCACTGCATTAAATGTGATATGACATTTAGTGAAGCACATAGAGATTATCACCTGACGACGAACCCAGTTAAAAACCAAGCCCTCGGGATCGACCGAACGCTTGGTCTGGGGGGCTCGTGATACGGAGAGATTATGATCAGACCGGGTTCATACCTGGTCCGACCCTCGACCCCGGTCGAGACGGAGAGAACCGACTCGCTCCCGAGCGAACCGGATCTAGAAGATGGCTTGCTGAAGAAGAAAGCTTATTCGGCTGCAAGCGTGCCCTAATCCTACTTATGGATTAGGGTAATTACCCTAATGATGGCAGACTCGAATTGACGGCTGCGGATAATCATTACCGAAGGGATAACCATCACATAACCTAAAGGTTATCTCAGGAGTCCTCTACTAGTCCAAACTAGTAAAAGTCTATTGCTCAACGGATCTAACAGTTAAGATCCAACGACTACCCGAAGAATGCTCAAGTGCATCCAACGAAGGAGATTCGAAGGTACACTCTATATAAACCTCACTACCATACAAGGTGAGGGGATCGAAAAGAATACTATCTGAGACTCAGGTTCAGATACATACTGATAGACCAAAACTATCAGCGATCTGCTATCTAGATCAGCTTTCCCGCTTCTTCATTCCTTAGCTCGTGCTTCTAGCAAAGCCGTTTGTGATTAAGTTCATCAACTGACTTAGCCTTCGGAGGTGGACTCCCGACCCCAGCGGTCGGGCCACATCTGACGCTTTCGTTTTGCAGGTCATCACGAGGAGATCTAAGGGCTAAGCAGATTTTGGACGCATCACCCGTTAACCACTTTCTAAATGCCACCTCCTCCTCTCTAAAAGACACTTCATAGTAACTTACCTTGTGTGAACTTCCACCACGTAGGGGGTGGGAGAGGGAGGTGTCACCCCCTCCCTCTCTCTCCTCTTACTTTCCTTATGCTTAATATAATATATATATTTAATTAAATAATGGGCTTCTATATGGGTTCGTGGGCCCATTCTATGATCTTACGCAGGGCCTATCTTGAGGTGTAAATGTTAATACCTCCGGGTATAGAAAATTATGCTGATCAGTTCCTCATTTTCAGTTCATTCTAATTCCACTGTTGTGGGACCCACAAGTGATGTCTAACCTCGACCAAATGTCAATTGGATCTAGTTTCATTTAAGCTATTCTTTAACTACACTCAAACCATTTGATTCAACCATCATAATCCTTTAATAATCTTAAAGACTGACACATTCACACACAATAATAAAATAATAATATAAAAAGATGCGGGGCATCACAACCTCCCCTCCTTAAAATAAATTTCGTCCTCGAAATTTGCGTACTTGATCAATTGAAAAGTTGGGGATAACGAGTTTTTAAATCAATTCAAGCTTCCATGAGGCTTCTTGACCTGAGTGACTGTTCCACAACACTTTCACTTCTGGTACCGCCCTGTTTCTCAATTTCTTCTCTTTCCGTTGTAATATCTCAATTGGCTTTTCTTCATAGGAAAGATCTTCTTTCAACTCCAATGGTTCGTATTGTAACACATGAGCAGGGTCTGCTACATACTTCTTCAACATAGAAACATGAAACACATCATATATGCTGGACAATTCGAGGTAGGGTAAGTCTATATGCTACTGCTCCAATTCTTTCTAGAATCTCAAATGGTCCTATATATCTTGGACTTAGTTTCCCCTTTTTGCCGAGTCTCACCACACCCTTCATTGGTGCTATCTTCAGGAAAACTTTATTGCCTACCTCAAATTCCGAGGGCATCCTCCTCACATCGGCATAACTTTTCTGTCTACTTTGAATAGTCTACATTCTCTTTTGTATTACCTTTATCTCCTCACAAGTCTGTTGTACTAGGTCTGGTCCCAATACTTGCTTCTAACCAATTTCACTCCAACATATTGGAGACCTACACTTCCTTCCATACAATGCTTCATAGGGCGCCATCTTGATGGTGGATTGGTAGATGTTGTTATAGGCAAACTCCACTAAATATAAGTGATCACTCCAACTACCCTTGAAGTCAATTACACAAGCCCTAAGCATATCTTCCAATATATGAATAATCCTTTCAGATTGTCCATCAGTCTGAGGATGGAAAGCTGTTCTGAAGTTCAGTTGAGTGCCCAACGTCTTCTGTAAACTTTTTCAAAATCTGGAAGTAAATCTAGGATCACGATATGACACAATAGAATTGAGTACTCCGTGTAACCTCACAATTTCTTTCACATAAAGTTTAGCCAACTTGTTTAGGGAGAAATCAATCTGGATGGGTAGAAATTGGGATGACTTTGTCAGTCTATCCACAATTACCCAAATTGCATTATAACCTTGTGGAGTTTTTGGTAAAGAGGTGACAAAATCCATGGTAATATGCTCCCACTTCCACTCAGGTATGTCTAGGGGTTGTAACAAACCTGAGGGTCATTGGTGTTCAGCCTTTACCAATTGACAAGTCATGCATTTCTGTACATACTCCGCTATTTCCCTCTTCATATTGTTCCACCATAAATTCTCTTTCAAGTCTTGATACATCTTTGTCCCACCAGGGTGTACTGAGTATGGGCTATTATGTATTTCCCTCATCAGTTCATGTTTCAACTATTCATCCTGAGGCACACAAAATCTTGATTTATATCTAATAATTCCAGCTGAATCAACAATAAAATCTACCAACTTTTCATTTTCCATTCTTCCCTTAATCTTTTGTAGAAAAGTATCATCTTTTTGTTTTTCTTAAATCTGATCAAGAATGGAAGGTTTTACAGTTAAGCTTGCAACCAATGTCGTAACCTTACCTCCAAGCATGACTTCAATTTCCATCTTCCTTGCATCTTCTATAAGATGAGGTTGACTCATTATTAGAGCTGCAGAGTATCCTTGTACTTCCTACTTAAAGCATTAGCCACCACATTTGCCTTACCAGGATGGTAGTTAATATTTTAGTCATAATCTTTCAATAATTCTATTCATCTTCTTTGTCTCAGGTTCGATTCTTTTTGGGTGAAGATATATTTGAGACTCTTGTGGTCAGTGTATATCTCACATTTTTCTCCATACAAGTAGTGTCTCCATATCTTCAATACAAAGATAACTGCTGCCAACTCCAGATCATGAGTTGGGTACTTTTGTTCATGGGGTTTCAATTGTCTTGATGCATATGCGATGACCTTTCCACGTTGCATAAGCACACAACCCAATCCATTTCTTGATGCATCACTATATACAACAAATCCTCCAGTTCCAAATGGCAGACTTAAGATAGGTGCAGTTATCAATCTCCTCTTTAGTTCTTGGAAACTCTGCTCACATTCATCTACCCAAGCAAATCTGATTCCTTTTCTAGTGAGTCGAGTCAATGGCATTGCAATTTTAGAGAATCCTTCAATGAATCTCCTATAATAACCAGCTAATCCCAGAAAACTCCTTATTTCAGTCACATTAGTTGGTCTGGCCCAACCCATTACAACTTGGACTTTGCTGAGATCCACTATAATACCTTCAACAGAGATCACATGTCCTAAGAACACAACCTTATCAAGCCCAAATTCACACTTTTTAAACTTAGCATAAAGCTTCTCATTTCTTAGGGTTTAGAACTGCTCTCAAATGCTCCTCATGTTCTTCCTTACTCTGTGAGTATATCAATATATCATCAATAAAGACAATAACATACTGATCCAGGACATTGTGGAACACCCTATTCATTAAATCCATAAAGGCTGCTGGTGCATTAGTCAACCCAAAAGGCATAACAAGAAACTCATAATGTTCATATCTAGTCCTGAAAGCAGTCTTTGGCACATCTTCTTTCCTCACCTTCAATTGGTGATAGCCTAACCTCAAGTCAATTTTGTGATGGCCCGCATCTTTTTATACTATTATTTTATTATTGTGTGTGAATGTGTCAGTCTGTAAGATTATTAAAGGATTATGATAGTTGGTTTGATGATTTAATCAAATGGTTCGAGTGTAGTTAAAGAATAGCTTAAATGAGGCTAGATTCCAATTGATATGTTGGACGAGGTCAAACATCATTTGTAGGTCCCACAACAGTAGGACTAGACTGAACTGAAAACGAGGAAATGATCAGCATGATTTTCTGAACCCGGAGGTACTAATATTAGCATCTCAGAGCGGGCCCTGCGTAAGATAATCGAGCGGACCCATGAACCCATAGAAGCCCACTAAATATATATATATATATATATATGTATATGTATATGCGTATACGTAATATATTTTATATAATATATATGTTATATATATATATTAAATGATATATCATGCATATTGCATAAAATCAACCGTAAGGGATAAAGAGGAGTGAGAGAAGGAGGGAATGACATCTCCCCCTCTCTATCACCTAATGTGGTGAGCTGTTAGGAAATGGGAATGAGTTTGTGGCATGTAACAAGAGAAGAAAGAAAGAGAAATAGCAAGAGGGGGCAATTTTATTCAAGTGATAACATGGTAGTAACGGCAAATAGATATATTATGATTCATATTCAATTAAGGGAAAAGCAAACAAGGGAAAGCTTTATGAATAGCGTGTGATATGGAGAAAATATGATCGAACCAGGCTCATACTTGGTTTGATCCTCTACCCCGGTCGAAACAGAAGGAATCGACTCGCTCCCGAGCGAACCGGATCCGTAAGATGGCTTGCTGAGGAAGAAAACTAATTCAGCTACAAGCACGCCCTAATCAAACTTATGGATTAGGTTAATTACCCTAATGATGGCAGACTCAAATTGACGGCTGCTGCTTATCATTATCGAAGGGATAATCATCGCATAACCTAGAGGTTATCTCGGGAGTCCTCTACTAGTGCAAACTAGTAGAAATCTATCGCTTAACGGATCTAACTGTTAAGATCCAACGACTACCCAAAGAAGGCTCAAGTGCATCCATCGAAGGAGATTCGAAGGTACACTCTATATAAACCTCACTGGCTTATGAGGTGGGGGACTCAGACTCATATACACACTGATAGACGTAAACTATCAGAGGCTTACAATCTAGATCACCTTTCCCAGTTCTTCATTCCTTATCTCTGTGCTTCTAGCAGAGCCATTTGTGATTAAGTTCATCAACTGACTTAGCCTTGGGAGGTGGACTCCCAACCCCAGCGGTCGGGCCACGTCTGACGCTTTCATTTTGCAGGTCATCACGAGGAGATCTAAGGGCTGAGCAGATTTTGGACGCATCATTTGGCGCCGTCTGTGGGAAACACTTATAAAGCCATGGTGACTAGATCGGTAGCAGCCGCTGCACAGCACGATTCCGGTGTTCAAATCCCTTGAGTGAATAATCCAGACGTTCCCCAGGGAAGCCAACATCCTCTTGAAGTAGATGGTGGTCAGGGAGGACATAATCCTCCGGATACATTCCAAGATCAATTGAATCAGGTGAAGATTCAACTCTTGGACGTGAGCCAAGCACTCCGCGTGCTCACCAGACGAGTGGTATTACCGCAAGAACCTGATCATCGCGATTCAGGGAGGCGTGCATTACCACGTGATCAAAGAGTGGTTGAAGATTGGAATATCGGTCAGAACTTTTGTGAAGGTGATCGAGTGCCTAGGAGAATTGACGATCAACCTAGGCGGGACGATCGGTTCGACAGACCGCAGGAAAGTACAACCGATTCAAATACAAGGTTGGATACGGGGGTGAGGACTCACTCACCAACTGTCAGAAGAACCGTTCGTGATGATCGGGCAGTTCGCGATGAGCGGAATGTTCGTGATGGACGGGTCATTCGTGATGATCGAATAGCTCGTGAAGGTCGTGTTTTTCGAGGTCGTGATCATATTGCTGAAGATCACCTGACCCAGATTGGTCAGGAATTGGCCAACATCAATCAGAAATTAGGGCAGTTGGCTAAGGGAAGGATAATTGAAGATATTTACTCAGTCATTCGGAAGACCCCCTTTGCCGAGCCAATTGCGGGATATCAGTTTCCCCATAACTTCCGTTTGCCTACCTTTTCTACATTCGATGGCTCCGAAGACCCAATGGCCCACATTGGCTATTACCAACAGACCATGGCAGTTTCAGGTAATTCTGATGAAATTCTATGTAGGGTTTTTGGTTCATCTTTAACCGGAGCAGCACAAAAGTGGTTTTCGAACCTCCCATCTGCAAGGATCGTAAACTTTGATGAGTTGGCGCGCAAATTCATAGGGCGATTCCAGAGTTGAATATAGGTCAAGAAAATGGAAGAAACCTTGTTTACTGTCAGACAAGGAATGAGGGAATCGATCAGAGAGTTTCTGAAAAGATTCAACAAAGTAACGATGGAGATAGAAAATTTGGATGAACAAGTAGCCAAAACTGCTCTATTCACTGGACTCACTAACCAAAAACTCCTGGAGTTATTATTACAGGATATGCCTGCAACTTATGCTGAGTTGGTACAGAGATGCCAGAAGCAGGCCGAAGTCATGGAGATCTTAGATGCGTGCCAAGGAGACAATAAAGCCTCCACTAAGGAACAGAAGGCTCCTGAGCAGAAACAGAAGCCAAAGAAGAATGTCCGCGATCGGGTTGGAAAATCTCAGGCTTGGTGCCAGAGGTCTCCCGGTAAAAGTGAGTATACTCCATTGAATGCTCCTCAGGCTGATATTCTAAATATCATCAAAAGGCGAAATATTTTGAAGTGGCCACCTAAAATTCCTTTGAAGCCTGGAGAGCAGCAGGATCGAGAAAAGTATTGCCGATTCCACAAGGACTATGGTCATTATACAAATGATTGTCGTCATCTAAAAGCAAATATTGAGAGATTAATATCTCAGGGACACTTGTCCAATTTTGTTAGTAGAAGAAGGGAGGATCCACGTGAGCCACGCGCGGCTGCCCCTAAACGGGATCGTTCGGTTAGTTCAGAACGATCAAGGGAGGCTCCGATGTCTAAGAAAGGCAAGGAGGTGATTGAAGCTACTCGGTCACCGATCCTTACAATTTTCGGAGGACCAGAGCCCAAATCACTCCGGAGTTTGAAGACAAAATCCAAATTTATCGGAACCGGAGAGACGCAGAAGCGGAAGAAGCCAAACGATGAAGATTCTATCACCTTTGGTGAGGAGGATGAAAGAGGCGTTTGTCTACCTCATGATGAATCCATAGTCATCAAGGTAGAGATTTCACGCCGAGAAGTGCATAGAGTTTTGGTTGATACAAGGTTTGCAGCTGACCTAATTTCTTATGAAGTGTATCAAAAGCTGAAGGTGGATGAGGACTTGATGGAGCCTTCATCCACACATTTATATGGTTTTGCAGGATCATCTGTAGTGGCGGAAGGATCTGTCCAGTTGGACTTATCTATTGGAAGTTTTCCTAAGAAGACGACCGTCCGAATCAATTTTTTGGTGGTTCGGGAACTGCTAGCTTATAATGTTATCCTCGGGCGACCATCTTTATCCAAGATAGGTGCTATTGTTTTGACAAAACACCTGAAGATAAAATTCCCGACTGATATGGGAATTGGTCAAGTTTCCTCCGACCGCGAGGATCTCTCAAAGAATGTTACGTTGCCTATTTAAAAGACAAGGAGGGCCCGAGGAAGGTGACTGCCCTACCTATAGAAGTTTGAGATGATCGGGAAGAAGCAGAAATGCAAAGGCCCGAGCCAGTGGAAAAGGTGGAACAAATCCAACTGTGTACCAAGAATGAGAAAAAGATTACTTATATCGGGTCTGAGCAGCTGGAGGAATTCAAGGATGAGTTGAAGTTATTTCTTCAATGGAATAATGACGTATTCGCATGGTCTACCGAAGACATGCCAGGAATTGATCGGGCTGTCGCAGAGCACAAACTCTAGATAGATCCGAAGGTGAAACCAGTGATCTAGAAAACGAGAAATTTCTCCATTGAAAAATATGAAGCTGTTCGGGGCGAAGTTGAAAAACTAAAGAATTCTAGTTTCATAGAACCAATTGAATGCCCAACTTGGTTAGCCAACGTGGTAATGGTAAAAAAGGCGAATGGGAAGTGGAGGATGTGTACAGACTACACAGATCTTAACAAGGCTTGCCCTAAAGATTGTTATCCATTACCTCGGATTGACCTCTTGATAGATGCGACTGCAGGATATGAAACTCTAAGTTTCATGGATGCCTACTCAGGGTATAATCAGATCCTTATGAATAAGGAAGATGAGAAGTTCATGGCTTTCATGACTGATCGTGAAAGCTACTATTACAAAGTCATGCCATTTGGCCTGAAAAATGCCAGAGCTACATATCGAGGGGCTGTCAACAAGATTTTCAAGGACTTAATTGGGAAGAATGTTGAAGCTTATGTTGACGACATGCTAGTAAAGAGCTTTACAAGAGCAAATCATATTGCAGATTTAACTAAGGTATTCTCAGTGCTGCGAAAGTATCAAATGAAGCTGAACCCAGAAAAGTGCGGCTTTGGAGTTTCTTCAGGCAAATTTTTGGGCTTCATGGTGTCATAGAGAGGTATTGAGGCTAATCCTGCCAAAATACAAGCTCTGATTGACATGGAGGCTCCAAAAATTGTTCGTGATGTGCAGTGTTTAACAGGGAGGGTTGCCGCTTTGAATCGTTTCATCTCCAAGTCCGGAGAAAAGTGTTTGCCGTTCTTCAAGGCACTCAAAGATTTGAGGGGCAGCAAGGAAGCAAAATGGACCGAAGAATGCCAAAAAGCTTTCGAGGAGTTAAAAGAGGCACTGGGACAACCACCGATTTTGTCCCGACCAAAGAATGGGGAAATACTACAGCTATATCTAGCGACGTCCCTTTCAGCGGTCAGTGCAGTACTTGTTCGTGAGAAAGATAAAAAATAGTGGCCGATTTACTATGTGAGTCACGTATTACTTGATGCGGAGACACGATATTCACAGATTGAGAAGCAGGCTTTGGCTCTCATGATGGCTGCCAGGAAGCTAAGGCCATATTTCCAGGCTCATCCAATAGAGGTATTTACAACTTTTCCTCTTAGTAAAGTTCTTAATAAACCTGATTTGTCTGGAAGGATGGTGGCCTGGTCGGTTGAACTCACTGAGTTCCAAGTGAGCTTTAAGCCCAGAATGGCAATCAAAGCTCAGGCACTAGCCGATTTTGTAGTAGAAACTACTGCACCAGTGGAGACCACCATTGAAGATCCCATTATACCAACCACTTGGGAGGTATATGTGGATGGTTCTAGTAATAAAGATGGAGCAGGGACTGGAATTCTATTGAAAAGAATAGCAGGATTTATTATTCGATATGCTTTGAGATTTGCATTCGAAGCAAGTAATAACGAAGCAGAATATGAAGCTCTGATAGCTAGACTTTGGTTGTCAAAAGCATTGTTAATTACAGATGTTACTATTTATAGTGACTCTCAACTTATAGTCAACCAAGTCCAGGGGGAGTATGGTGTTAAAGAACCACGCTTGCAGAAATCTCAAGAGATTGTGCAAGCATTTCAAAAGAAATTTCGGAATCTGATGATATATCAGATCCTGAGGACTAAAAATACAATGGCAGATGAGCTATCCCGACTAGCCAATGCCAAAGAAAAAAATCTAGACCCTTCGGTCTACATTGAAGAGATAACATTTCCAAGTTATCATGAGAAAGAAATTTCTTATATCGAAGCAGAGTGTTGCTGGATGGATCCAATAATTGAGTATCTAAGAGATGACAAATTATCTGAGGATCCAAAGGAGGCAAGATTGATCAAGATACGGTCAGCAAGATTTGTCATTCAGAATGGGAGACTATACAAAGATCTTATTCAGAAACCCTTATGAGATGTATAGGTCCCGAAGGAGCAAAATCAGCTTTGGCTGAGGTTCATGAAGGAATTTGTGGTGCTCACATGGGTGGACGAGCCCTGGCACACAAAATTCTAAGACTTGGGTTATATTGGCCTAAGATCCAAGAGGCCGCTATGGTGTATGTTCGTCGATGTAGCAATTGTCAAATTCATGCTACAGTATAGAAGCGCCCAGCGGAAACCATGACTTCAATTCTAGATCACATCCCCTTTGCGATGTGGGGAATTGATATCATGGGCAAATTCACCAAGGCATCGGGCGGACGGGAATATTTGATAGTAGCAATTGATTACTTCACGAAATGGGTTGAAGCCAGTGCCCTGGCAACAATTACTGAGAAAAAAGTGGAGAAATTCGTGCTTGAGTCAATCATATATGGCTTTGGGATTCCAAAGATTATCGTCACTGACCATGGTACTCAGTTCGACTGTCCGTAATTTCGAGCAATTTTGAGGAACTTATATGATCGAGCATCGTATGTCCTCAGTGGCATACCCCCAAAGCAATGGACAAGTAGAAGTTACTAACCGAACGCTACTGGAAGAGATAAAGAGAAGACTCGAAGCTGACAAGGCTTTATGGGTCGAAGAACTTCATAATGTACTGTGGGCCTATAGAACTACGGTTCGAACACCCACAGGAGAAACTCCATTCAGGTTAGCATATGGGTCCGAAGCATTGGCACCTGTGGAGATAATGGTGTGGACATTACGGGATCGAGAGTTCGAGGAAAAAGCGAACGAGCAAGGACTGCTTGATAGTCTTGATCTGTTGGACGAAGTTCGGGCAAAGGCAATAGCACGAACTCAACATTATCAAAGAAGGATAGCGTCTCATTATAATACCCGAGTGAAGAATCGTCGGTATTTAGCCGGAGATTTGGTGTTGAGAAACACCTTAGCTTCAGACCCATGCCACCAAAGAAAATTGGACCCGTCCTGGGAAGGACCTTATATGGTTGTAAAACCAGTCGGTTCCGGAGCTTACAAGCTGAAGAACATCAACACCCAGAAAGAGTTGATCGTTCGTGGAATGCCAGGCATCTCAAAATTTTTTATCCTTGATGATGATTTCAATTTTGTTCGTGATGTAAACATTTTCAACTCAATCAATGCAATTATTGGCTTTCAACAAATTATCTTTTGATTGGGGGGCATCATACATCACATTCAAGAACAAGATCCAACTATAAGGCATTGGATGAAAATCCGTGTGGGTCCTTCAACACTTCAAAACTTATGGAATTTTTTCGGAATTTCTTAAGTCAAGGCATCGGATGAAAATCCGAGTGAGTTCCTTTCGCAAGGCGTCGGTTTGAAACCCGAGTAAGTTCCTTCAAGACTTATTGAATTTTTGAAATATCCTTAAGTAAAGGCATCGGTTTAAAACCCGAGTGAGTTCCTTCTACAAGGCATTGGTTTAAAACCCGAGTGAGTTCCTTCTTAGACTTATTGTATTTCTCCGGAATTCCTTAAGTAAAGGCATCGGGTTTAAAACCCGAGTGAGTTCCTTCTCAGACTTATTGTATTTCTCCGGATATCTTCAAGTAAAGGCATTGTTCTAAACAACTAAGACCTAGTGCAACAGAGATTCAAATGACTAGCAAAGTTCAAGATGAAGTTAACTTCTTATTTCTTCAAAAGACCAAAAGAGACCGGTCTCAACATCAAACATAAGAGCTGGATACAATCTTTGGTCAAAAAAGAAAGTCATCATCGATGATCATTAAGAAGTCATACAAGATCGGCACAACTTTGCTAGAACAAACACATGATTCAATCATTGGTATGGATTCAAGGAAAAGAAGAGGAGAAATGAGGATTACAAAAAACATTTCAGTATGTATAAAATCCTCCGCAATTTCATACTCTTTGTCCAGCTTGTCCAGGAGAAGTATGGTCCTCGACAAAACTTGCATTCAAGGTGAGCTCATCATAATTGAATCCTTCCAGGGGAGAATAAACAGGAGAATCTTCCAGATAATGCATAATATCTGGATCAGAAGGCGAAGGATCAATCTTATTTTTGGTCCAGTCAGGAGAAGGAACCCAGGTTGGTAAATACTTCAGGATGGCAAACAGCACTAAAGGGAGTCATATCAAAATAAGGATCCTTCCTTAGTATTGATTCCCATACTTCGTTCTCACCATCCCAGTACGCCTGCAAGTTATAAGCATTCAGCATATCAACAAAGGGCTTACTGTGTAAATACTTGAAGACGCAGGCTCTGCGAACGGCAGTTGGAAGGGATTCGGGCAAAGGAATGACAGCTTGCCTTTGAGGTAACGCTTCAGATCCTTTGGCTCTTGACTTACCAACCCCTCGCTCCAGTCGCCAAATCTTCTCCCTGGCGTCATCCAAGTCTAACCAGAGACGATCAATCACCGAATTCTTTTCTCCTGCAACCTCCCAAGCTATTTTCCTAAGGCGAGCAATCTCAGCATCTTTAGCTTCAGAGATTTCCCGAAGCCTGGAAACTTCATTGCTCAACCTATTGAGCCTAGAGGCTGCTTCCACTTGGTTGTGGAAGTTACCAGTAAGACTCCTGCAAACAACTTCCGAGTTAAAAAGGAGCAGAAGAGTAATATTCATAATCAAAAGATAATGAAGAAAGACTTACATCACCATTGACTTCATAAAGACCTCATCTGGAAGTTTGGAAAGAACTGAGCTCTCAGAAGTCATTCGAGTAGCAGTGCACCATTCCAATGCTCTGTTAAACTCGTTTGACATTAATTCGGGCGAAGGATGAGAAGGATGAGCTTCATCACCTGCCAACCGAGGACGCTTCCTGGTGGCAAAATCCTCCGGGTCCAAATGAGAGACAGAGGATGCCAAACAAGCTCTAGAGTTGGAAATAGAAGCAGAACCTGCTAGGACTGCACCTTCATCAGATGCCAACATAGTTGCCTCAGATGCCCGAAGAGTCTCCTTCGGGGGTGCACGAACAGTCTCTGCAGCAGGGGCGTCAGCAGCGCCATCAACAATGGAGTGATCAAGATCTTCCTGGGAAGAACGGGCGATCACTTCAGGTAGAAGAGCCGGAGGGGTGGAATCAATAGAAACTGTGGGAATCTGACTTGAAGATTCACCAACAACAGTCGCCTTACACTTAGAGGATCCACCAGCTGAAACCACCTCACTGGCCCCAACCACCGCCGATGGAACGATTTTCTTACAAGATTTTGCTCTGATAAAATTCGGATCGATTCTGGAAGCCACTGTATACACAGAAAAAAAACCCGTATCAGTACAGAAACCCAACAACAAAAGAAATTAGGGAAAACCCTAGTTCTCTGGTCGATATGAAATACCGATTAAATAAACCCCAAGTATTACTACTGTGCAGTTTACTGAGGGAGAAAGGGAAAGAGATGAGTAATAGCAAAAAGCTCACTTGTTCAGAAGCTGATATAGTTATTGTTGGAGTACGAGGAATACGGAAGCAAACAGGAGGACAGAATGTTGCTTTTGCAAATCTAACTTGCAGATAGCAAGATAGATGGAGAGTACCCACGAAGGCTTTAAATAGCCTCAGGTATTGAGGCAACGGTTGAGAGCTAAAGACAACCAATGGCCCAGATCGAAAAGACTCTTCGAAATCCACAACAAGCAAGATCAACAGTCAAAGGGAGGCCACGTGGAAACATGTGGAAGCGAGCACCCGATGCAAGAATACCTCCAATCGTCGCACCGCCATTGTGATAATGGATGTATTACCAATTTATTGGAAACGGCGAATGGTATACCAAAGCAAGAAAATGTTTGGACTTCGCAAAAGAATGGGGAAGATAAAGGCATTAAGGCATCTTTCCAAAACATATCTTCATAATATCTGTACAAGATTATCATTCGTCGAGGAATATGAAGTTAAGTGATAAATTATCATTTATATTTTGATATTCAAGACAAGATTTCGATAGGAGACAAGGGAATAGTAAGGAAAACATGGAAGAAGTGTCTATTCATTAGCAAGGAGGTCAATCTTTACAAAAAGAAAAAAGATAACTCCCTAAGCCTCTTCCTCATTGTCGCTCGAGGAGCCCTATATAGGAGGACTTTTCTAAGGATCCTGAGAAGAGCCTTCCTCAAGATTGTCGTTGTCGAGTCCTCTTCAAGCAGCAGCTTGTGACTCGGCTTGTGACTTTTCCTCTGAAAGTGGCGGCTCGTCAGCAAGATATTCCTCATATTGTGGGTCAGCTGGAAAAGGATCATCCTCTCCCTGAGCCCACTCAGGGAAATCCATTTTTAACTTCCCGAAGACCTCTTTGTGACACAACTCACGAAAGGGAGCAGTATCGAAGGAAGGGATTGATTCAAGAATTCTTTCCCAAACGTCATTTTGCCCCAAACGGTAAGCTTGGATGTTGTAGGCACCCAACAGTTTGGAGAAAGGTACGTTGTTCAGGTACTTCCGAACACAATCCTTTCGAAGCTCTGGCTTGATGTGCTTGGGCTTGCTAGGAATCGCCCACTTCAAGTATCTTTCGTTCTCCGCACACTGAAATTAAAGTTTGTCACTGAACAAAGTGGTAGCTTCTTTCTGCTTCTTGGCCTCGCACTCGGCAGCAGCAGCGTGAGCCATTGAAGAATTGAGGGCCTCCTTAAGGGAGTTCATCTCCTCTTCATGCTTTTTTTGCAACTCCTTAGCAGCTGCCGTCAGCCGGTCTATCTCAGAATTTGCTTTGGCCAAATTCTCTTCACAGGTCTGCAGCAAGGAGCCGTTGCGACCAACCTGGCTCAATGCTTCCATGTGCTGATAGAAGCTCAACACAGCATTCCTGCGAAAGCGGAGATTATTTGAAGAAGTCATAAGAGATTATGAAAAAATAAACAGGCAGGAAGACCGGTACCTTGTGGACTGACTAACAAGGGCAACGTCGTCCAGGGCTTCAAATTCCCGACGATCAGAAGGTATCAGACTGAGGGAGCTCCATTCTGCAGCTTTCTCAGGGTCTCGTGTCACCCTGTCGGTCAACTTCAGGGTCCACTGAGGAGTAGAGACCTCAGAATTTTTGGATTTTTTATGGGAGGAATCATCAATTGTATCATGCTTCCTTTTGGTTCCAGCAGAGGAGGAGACATTTGACCTTTCCTCCATCGGTTTCTTCCCTTTTCCCGAAGCATCAGCCACGGTCCTGATGCTCCTAATGCCCCTGTAAGAAGGGTCGGGAGAGGGAATAGAAGCCTCTTGGTCAGTGGTTAGGGCTCTAGGCAATCGTTGCTCAGCTGTTACAACGGCCCTAGCGGCTTTTGCTCGCAGGTTCTCAGGGTTCATTCTTGGAGGCACTGCAAAGAAGAACAAGAGTCAGAATTAAAGACGTATCACTTCAGTAAAATTAAAGGATGATGGTTAGAAGCTCACAATGAGCCAAGCCCCAGTACTGAAGGATGCAGTTATACTCCACTTCAAGTCCATGTATCTCTTGATACCATGGGATGGATTTGATCTTCTTGATAGCTGCCTTGTCTTCTTTGGATAAGGGAAGACCCCTATTATTCTCAGAATAAGAAGTACACCACTTCCAGACGGTCGGGAAGTTGAGATCTGTTGGAGGTGCTCGACAGAAAAAGTATCGTTCGTGCCATCTTTTGTGGTTGGAAGGGCAAGTTCCTTTGGCAAGAATGCTGCCCCTCTAATCAAGTTCAGCCTTATTGCGTTTGGACAGAAAAACCCAGCCGGGAGGATGGGAGATAGAAAGAATATGAAAGTGCACAAAAAGAGAAAGAGATGGCGTAACGTCAAGTTCAAAACACAAACCCAAGAAGCCGACGATAAGATGCCAACTATTGGGAAGGAGCATTCCAGGGCAAATGTCCCAGTGATTCAGAACGGCTGAGAACAAAGGATTAAAAAAGGGAAAGCGAACCCCGCTTTCCAGTGCATCTATGTACAGGGAAAACTCACCCGAAAGGGTCGAATCAACCCTCTCATCAGGATGGGGAGCCCTAACCTGATAAGAGGGAGGAAAATCAAAATCTTGGATTGCTGAAAGAAGGGTTTCCTCCTTGAAAACAGAGGGGACAGAGCCAGGTCCGCCATCAGACCTGGAAGTTTGAGGCTGCCTAGAAGACTCGACAGTTACCCTAGAAGTCTTGGAAGATCCAGACTCAGGAAGAACGGAAGAAGTTTTGGTTTTTCTCTCTAAACTTTTTTGAGAAACTTCAGCAAATTCGCGCCAGAGGACAGTTAGGGTTTTGTTATCACTATCCGACTGTTGGGAAGGAAGGGAAGCAAAAGCTTCGTTACCACTACTATTACTGGCATTGGGTACCAGAGAAACCCTATTATCCGCCATTACTTGTTTCAGTAAGGTACAAAAAGAAAAAGACCAGTAAACTTACTGATTTAGTGAGGCAAAAGCTCGAGAGCAGGAAGGCGCGAAGCAGACGACGAAGGTTCAAATTCCAGACAAGAAGAATGAAACCTACGAAGACAACGAACCTCTTTTAAAACACCCGCACGAGTGTTCGAGAATCTGAACGATCGAGATTGATTCAACATCGACGGTCGAGATTAGAAGACGTTTTGAAAGTTTGAACTCACGAATCCAAAACAGGCGTTCGGAAACCGTCGCTTGGGTTACGTGAGCCATGACAGATCAACTGCAAGGAGACACATGGCATTGCCCTCACAACGCTCGAGGAAAATTGACCACCGCATTAAATGTGGTATGACATTTAATGGAACACGCAGAGACTATTGGCTGACAAAGAACCCAGTTAAAAACCAAGCCCTTGGGCTTGACCGAACGCTTGGTCTGGGGGGTTCGTGATATGGAGAAAATATGATCGAACCGGGTTCATACTTGGTTTGATCCTCTACCCCGGTCGAGACAGAAGGAATCGACTCGCTCCCAAGCGAACCTGATCCGTAAGATGGCTTGTTGAGGAAGAAAACTAATTCAGCTACAAGCATGCCCTAATCCAACTTATGGATTAGGTTAATTACCCTAATGATGGCAGACTCAAATTGACGGCTGCTGCTTATCATTATCGAAGGGATAATCATTGCATAACCTAGAGGTTATCTCAGGAGTCCTCTACTAGTCCAAACTAGTAGAAGTCTATCGCTCAACGGATCTAACTGTTAAGATCCAACGACTACCCAAAGAAGGCTCAAGTGCATCCAACGAAGGAGATTCGAAGGTACACTCTATATAAACCTCACTGGCTTGGGACTCAGACCCATATACACACTGATAGACGTAAACTATCAGAGGCTTACGATCTAGATCACCTTTCCCAGTTCTTCATTCCTTAGCTCTGTGCTTCTAGCAGAGCCGTTTGTGATTAAGTTCATCAACTGACTTGTACTTCGGAGGTGGACTCCTGATCCCAGCGGTCGGGCCACGTCTGACGCTTTCATTTTGCAGGTCATCACGAGGAGATCTAAGGGCTGAGCAGATTTTGGACGCATCAGTGTGGAAACAGAAGTACAGAAAGATTGTTTCTGCGTGTAACTACAGAAAACAAAAAACAAAAAAGTAAAAGAGAAGTATAGAAAGTGATCAAGAGAGAAGGGAAGAATTTCAGATTTATAAAACGTGTAGAAGATGCTTAAGGAGGAAAGAGAAGCAAGAGAAATAACATAGAGAAAGAGGAGAAAGTCAAAGAGGAGAGAAACAGGAGTGCATATCCCGCAGCATAATTAAGGAGAAGAGAGTGTGGGTTTATGAAGGATTGTAAGCGACTTGTACTTGTACGTGCAACAAGAAGATAGAAACAGAAGAAGAAGAGAAGAGAGAGAACGAGTGGAGAGAGAAGAAGATAGAAACAGAAGAAGAGGAAATAAAAGAGAAGCCATTAAAGGCCTTAGAGGAGAAAGCCTAGAGGAGAAAGAAGGAGTGGGCAAGAGAGGAGAGAGAAGAGAAAGGCAAGAGAGGAGAGAGAGGAAAATCGTGGGGAGGAGAGAGAAAATAATAAAAAAGGGGAAATCTCCCGTTGGTTCCCGTGTATTCGAAATAGCCAGTAATTATTTGGGGTATAGGAGGGAGAGCGGATTTTAACGGAACCAGGGTTAAAACACACACACATGGAACAGGGACAGGTTAATGATATTGGCCATCCTATGTATGGTAAGTGAGTGACCCCTTTAGTAGACATGTAACATGCACATGATAAAATTCATTTTATTTATTCGTTGAAGCAATTTATGGGAAGTGCATGATATATGCCTTTGTGTATTGATAAAAAATGCATGGGATTGGATGATAACTTAACAACTTGATTGAATTGTTTGAATTAGAATGATGATAGGGTTCTTGATCTATTAATCATGAATTTGAAATGATGTTTATGCATGTTAAATATAGAATGAGCATGCTCTCATGTTTAAATGATTGGATTGTATGAGTGGGTCTAGTTTTCCCTAGATGAGATCAAATGATGATTGAAATGCAAAATGTATATTGAAATGGACAGAGCATGGTAATGGAATACTGGAATTGAAGATAAAAAGAGTAAAAGAAAAAGCAAAGGAAATGTAATGGCTTCTGTAAGTCCATGTACTTATGAAGCAAGACTGAAAAGTGAAAAGATTGAGTTTGTGCTGATGGAAATCTGCGAGGTGTACACGGCCTTGTGCCTAGAAGCAACTTCGGTGGTGAAGAGATAGAAGCCACTTTGGTGGTGAAGAGACAGAAGCCACTTCGGTGGTCAAGAGACAGAAGCTACTTTAGTGGTGAAGAGAAGAGTATATCCTCTGGATTTGCTTAGGCTCAAGACTATAATGTCGGATCACAGAAATGAAAATATATAAAAGGAAAATTGAAATGCATAATGTTATATGACTTTGATGTGATAAATGATGCATGATGAATTGCCTGACTTACTTACAGGGTTGTCTATATTGCTTCCTGGGCCGCAAAGCTCATTATTATAAATGTTGACAGGTCCTCAAATATATGACAAGGGCAAGGGTGCTGCCACCTGATAGTGCATTTTAAAGTAGAAGATTGAAAACTTTTCTTTTCTTTCTTTTTGTTGCAACTGATGTATTGCTTAACTAGACTGTAGATGTATATATTCCTTTGAGACTGTATGTACTGAACTAAACACTGTTGAAAGGTCAAATGTAAACATAATAGGATTTTAGACTGTGTATATATGTTTATGAGTCAAACTGTCAAACAGGTTGTTTTCTTTGTTGTTGAGAATGTTTAGTTTAGCATTTTGTTTTAGTAGTTATAAACAGGTTGATAAAGAAAGGAACTATCACGTGCCCTAGTTAAATGTCCATAATGTGGGCCCCACCAAGCCTGTGAAAACTGATCCAGAAATCCCTAAATACGATGAGTGTCCTTTTTCTTATTTGACCAAGTATATTTATTGCCAGCAGATGGAACTCTAAGAAACCAATCTCATGAATAAACGATTGAAATTGAAGTAAAGCCGCCGAAGATAGTGGTCTACCCCCTTGGTGATCATCAAAATCCAAATACACATTCCAGTCACCACCAATTGGCCATGGTTGGTCAATGAATGATGCCAAATTCGATAGAGTTTGCCACTGAAATTTCTGAATATGAGGAAGCGAACTTAAATACACACAAGTCAGATACCATAAATTAGCTGCATCTCCAACAAGAAGATGAATACACCACGAAGAAAACCATACCACATCAACTGTTATATTATTGCACCAACAAAATACAAGGCCACAAGCTCTACCTTCAGGAGGACCAGAGACACACTTGGAGAATCCTAACTTATTACAAAACAAACTAATATCAACTTGAACATATTTTACTTTTGAAAGAAAAACAAAAGAGGGCCTATGCTTTCTGGCTATGGAACTATTACGAATATCATCAACGGAGGACTTGAATGTGATCACGGCGATGATGAAAGGTGAATGATCGCATTGGATTTTATAAGAGTACTTTGATATCTTTGAAATTAGCTATGGTGACAACCTCAACTGCTACAACCAAACGTCTTTTTCTCTTGGTCACTCTGCATCATAGTCCTTCAAGCCTTAATTATTATCAAGGCACTTATCCTAATGAAAGCTATTGTACTTCTGTCGTTGGGCAACCCAATAATAAAATAAATATCTGTGTATGGGTATATCGTAAAACTAGAGAAGCACATATAACTTTTTAGTTTCTCATAAATAGAATAGCTGCGATAGGACTCTAGCCCTTTCAAGTAAAATGAAATGGGTTTTAGTTTTCCTTCACCTATGTTTTCATAAAATCCTATTTCAGCAGAATTTTTTGATGAACTCTCTTACAACCAATACATTTGAGTTTGGATTAGCTATCCATATGGGTATGGGTATGGATGTAAATGGATTGATTCAGATCAGATCATGGCATTACTATAACCACATCCTATTATACTTATATAGATTAGAATAATATCATAGTGGCTTTCAAATAGGTTTTTCAGATTTAGATGATTTTTAAAATTTGAAGATCTTTTAATATACTATTGTGACTAAAATATCCCAATTCTGGTTCAGGCCGGTTCATTCCAGTTTTAAGGCGATTCGACTAGTTTAAACTGATAAGATGAAATCATCAGTGGGTCCGCCCAAAAGTCAAAATAAAGGTCTGATCATGACCATTCAACTTGTTATTATGATCTAACGGTCACAGTCAAATGAAGATCAGGCGGGAAAATCTATAAAAGGGGGATGAAGCTCTCATTCAAGAGGTAACACACTCTAATACACTGGAACTCTCATTTTGATTCCTGTCTACCTCCATTAAAGCTCTAAAAGAGCTGTGAAACCCTACCTGAACTATCATCTGACAAAATCGTCGGAGACGCAACGCCGATCAAGACGATTGGCTCCGTTCCTAACAAGTTCATTGTTTCGCAAGAAGTGAGAGCTTGATTCAATCCAGTGAAGATAGATTTAGATCGGTCCAGATCTGCTTGGTTCGGTGTTAGACTCACAGTCTAGAGATCACGGCGAAATCTGCACAACAATTTGGCGCCGTCTACGGGAAGCTTTAGGACAGAGGTCATGGCTCAATCACCTGAGCGAGAGGAGATAGTGTCACATCCACCCAGCCGGTATCCTATCTGGGCATACCCGGATGTGATCCACAGCCCGAAGATCCAGATTGAGCAGCCATGCCTCCAACATACACGATAACATAATCATGAACAATATAATCAATGTGTAAAGTAACAATAAATAGATCAAATGAATAAGAAAAGATAAATAATCAGAGTGCGAAAATATCAAGTGTCAACTTCTCATAAAGGTAACCTCAAGGGGAAAGAGTGATCAGAAGTCACTCCTTCAAAAATAGAAGAAGGTAGTTAATCAACTCCATTCCAGACAATATTAAGAGTAAATCCATAAGAGTTAGAGAGAAAATATTCAAATGATTACAGTCATTCGGAGAAATGGGGCCTACGCATAGGTTTCTTCTATCCTAATGATTACTTCTTCATAAGTATAGATGAAGTGAATCCAACGTGGCCGCTCCCTCACTGAGGTGGGGCTAACTCTGGTACGGACCATAATCCTCCTCGGCATAGCAATCCTGACTCTCAATGTAGCTATCACCCGAAGAGTAGTATGTAGGATCATAGCTCGGGTCGTAGAGTGCGACATCAGGGTCTTCTGTACCTGCGCAGGATAATCTAACAAATTGCACCAAAGGAATGAGTTCAAAAGAACTCAGCAAGGCAGGTCGTTTCATAATACACAGTTCATTCTATACAAGTCACAGTATGATGAAATATGATATGAGACAATGATGATATATGATTCTAACCCTAAGTATGCTAGTCTCTAAGGTAGACATGCTTTAAGCCATAGCACCATACTTCTTTGGGTCGTTTGTCACTCCCCCTCAATCATAAGATATCTTGGGTCTGCCGTGGTAATTGGGTAACGTCCTCATCAAACCATGGTTGGGGATTTAGTCACCACTCTCTCACATCACCATTGGTATAAGTATTGGCGCATGTCACGGCGAAGCCTAGCCCAATGCAAGTCATCTACTCAATCATATCATGTGAGATCCGGATACTTTCCTTATGGCACCGACCAACTCGGTTTCGTATCCTTCACACTAGAGTTAGCGTATCCTATGGCACCGACCAACTCGGACTACAGACTCATCAACCCTATTGGTCATCCACAAATGGTAAACGGGAAGCTCTCACATCCTCTCACGGGTTGGTTACTGGTCTTGAGCGCCCGTGAGCCCAAGTCTATCCATTTGCAACCCTACCAATAAATGGCCCCTTTCGGGTATCCGCAGTATGGTTTCAGTTTTCTCACGGAGTGGATACCAGTCTTGAGCGCCCATCAACCATACTCTACCACGGGTCGGTCGGTCTCAATACCCTTCTGATTCGTGTCTGATACCACAAAGATAATCCTAACAATACACCTAGACAAATCCTACGCATGTCATCCAATAACTCGGGAAAGCGTCGATAGACACCTTCGGAGAATATACCATACTACTCCCTCCGATGTCCAAGGACAGAAGTGTCGGAAGGAAACTTCCCAATCCCAAGTCATACGTAGTCAATCACAAGCTCAATCTCATCATATCATACTTAATCAATGATTCATCATATAAAAAAAAGCATATCATAACATGATTGATCATATATAAAATCATAAAGTATAATTGAACATGATATTCTAAATGATGTGTAACATACTACTACTAATAAGAAAGCATATAATAGTCATGTATGGTAAAGGAATACACATAGAAACATAACCATTAAGTTCTCAAAATATAAGCATGTTGATATAATTAACATACTTGAGTTAACGACCATCCTTACCTTAATCGAGTTGTAAATAAATTCAATGATCACCAAAGATGGTCCCAAAAGTCAGTGTTGGTACCCTAGACAACATACAAGTAACATCAGAGAAGAAAACAATTGAATCGGAGGTCAAACGAATCAATTCGGCTGAGTATAGGGTGTTACCATCTCTTGGTTGACTGGCTTGGTCGACTGTCAGTCGACCAAGACTTGTTAACCAGTGGGCAGCAATGAATACTTGGTGAGAAACTGCCCTTCTGGTGCTCCGATTGACACAAAATTTGGAGGGCATGTTTATAACAGTAAGAGGATACTACACACTAAATTTCATGACGATCCAACGGTTCAAATGAAAACCCCCAATTCGAATTGTTATGTTCTATATGATAATTATCAAGAATCAAATTGGAATTGATTGAAATTGTAAAGCATGATGGGAATCAATCAAGAGAATGTTAAGAATCAAGTTAGAATCATAACCTCATAATAATCTAGGCTCAACATGCATCTACATATCAGTTTTGAATCAAGAATAGGTTGAATTGAAAAGAATCAAAGTAATGAAGTGCAAGTAATCTTAATGGAATCATAACATAACATAACATGAATGGGGGGATGATCATGAAATTGAAAGGGGGAAACTAATGGTTAAGTGTTTGCAAAGTTGCAGCACTTCAACCATGATCTCAAGATCATAAATTGATAGAAAAAGAATAGATTAGAAGAAGAATAGAAGGAATCATACCTTGAGTTAATGATTAATGTATAATACCAATGATTGATGTCAAAGATCTTCCCAAACATCAAGGAAAAGCCCAAGAGAGTGTCCAACCTCGAGCTCTGGAGTGCCAATTATTAGTTTAGGTCCTCATTCACGAGTTCCAAAAAGGTAGGGGCAAAATGGGATGTGATTTAGTGAAGATTCGAAATCCATTATTGCTGGTCGACTATCAGTCGACCAAGCAGTCGACCAAGGCATGACAACAACTTCAGGAGTGGATTTGGAAGGCTAGACAGATCCGAATTGAGTTGAGTTTCTCCTACAAGTCAATCAACAAGTCTAGTTTCAAGAAATACCTTCGGATTGATCACGGGGTTCTAATAAGTGCTTCAACTAATTCAATATTCATCGATGCGCAGATTTTCACTCAACACTGACAATGTGCTCAAGTAAGGGGCATCATTGTCAATGTCCATAGGCTCTGTATCCAGCATCGAATCATCAACTAACAGGGCCCACAAGTCTCTTCTACCACCACTTCGGGTCTTCGGACCTACAACAGTATAAAATCCGGGCCGGGTCAGGGTTAGGATAAGGCCGGATTTTACATTCTCCCCCCCTTAAAAGAAATTTCGTCCTCGAAATTGAAAGCGTACCTATGCTTCCAAAAAGATGAGGAAACTTCTCTCTCATGTCTTCTTCTTTCTCCCATGAGGCTTCTTCCGAGGTATGGTTCTTCCACCGAATCTTTACCAAATGGATGGTGCGATTCCGTAGCTTCTTGTCCTTTTTATCTAGGATTTCGGCTGGTCCTTCATCGTAAGAAAGATTGGCACTAAGTCCTTCGGGTGCTTGCTGTAGTATGTGTTCTGGGTTCTCTATGTACTTTTGAAGCATCGAAATATGGAACACATTGTGAACTCTAGCAAGAGATGGGGGCAAGGCCAAGCGATAAGCAACAGGTCCAACCTTCTCCAAGATCTCATAAGGTCCAATGAAGCGAGGGCTAAGCTTTCCTTTCACATTGAATCTCGTCACCCCTTTCATAGGTGACACTTTAAGGAAAACTTTGTCTCCAATTGGAAACTCCAAATTGGTCCTTCTTTTGTCGGCATAAGATTTCTGTCTTGACTGGGCAGACTTAATCCTTTCTCTAATCATGTCGACCATCGCACTTGTAGCTTCAATCATTTCTAGACCTAAGACTTTTCTTCCGCCTGTCTCAGTCCAAACAAACTTCTCTTCTTTTCTAGTTAGCTTAGTCATAGGGGCAGCCAACCTAGAAAAATTCTCAATAAATCTCCAATAGTATCCTGCTAATCCAAGGAAACTTCTTATCTCAGCCACGGTCTTCGGTCTTTCCCAATCGGTAACGGTTTGCACTTTCTCCGGGTCAACACGAATACCTTCAGCTGAAACAACATGGCCAAGAAATACTACCCTTGAGAGCCAAAAGTCACAGTTCCTAAACTTAGCACAGAGTTTCTTTTCTCTCAACCTTTGCAATGTGAAGTTCAGGTGCTTCGCATGCTCTTCGTCGTTCTTCGAGTAAATCAAGATGTCATCAATGAAAACGATTACAAACTTATCGAGCACATCGTGAAATACCCGGTTCATGAGGTCCATGAACACGGCAGGAGCATTGGCTAAACCAAAAGGCATACGTTTATATTCATAATGTCCATACCTTGTTCTGAAAGCCACCTTAAAGATATCACTTGGCTTCACTTTCAACTGATGATACCCAGACCTTAAGTCAATCTTCGAGAACACAGCCGGCGCTTTCAACTGATCAAACAGATCATCAATTCGGGGCAGCGGGTATCTATTCTTGATCGTCAACTTGTTCAACTCCTGGTAGTCAATGCATAGGCGCATACTACCATCTTTCTTCTTGACGAACAAGACCGGAGCTCCCCAGGGCGACACACTTGGCTGCACAAAACCTCTATCCAAGAGTTCATTCAGCTGTGTTTGCAACTCCTCTAGCTCGGTAGGCACCATCCTATATGGAGCCTTTGACACCGGAGATGCTCCAGGAATCAAGTCTATGGAGAACTCAACCTCTCTATCAAGGGGTAGTCATGATAGATAGTCTGGAAACACATCAGCAAAGTTACAAGCAACACTGACATCTTCAAGTCTTTTCCTTTCTTTGACCTTGCTTCCAGATGAAGCACCTTCCACCAAAGTGTGGACTTGCATTAAAGCGGTCAAAGTCTTCTTGCTCACTCTTCCCTTCTTTCCTTGGAACTCGAAAACTGAATTCCCTTCCAATCGAAACTGAATCTTCTTCGAAGAGCACAAGATCACAGAGTTGTAGGATGTCAACCAATCAATTCCCAAGATGACGTCGAAATCCCTCATATCAAACAACACTAGATTTGCCTTCAAGTTCAAACCACAAACAAAAACAGGACATTCCTCTAACACTTTATCTAGTTTAACAGCAGACCCAATAGGGGTACAAATTGACAAACAACTAGATAAACATCTGTGTGTTAGATTAGTCTTCACAGCAAAAGTAGATGAAATGAAAGAATGGGATGCACCCGTATCAAACAACACAAATGCCGAAAAAGAAGCGACTAACAATGTAACTGTTACAACTTCATGGAAAGGGTCCTGCTCAGTACCGGAGATGCTAAATATTCTGCCAGAAGGTGGGGCAGGGGTAGAAACAGGAGCGGAAGCGCCTCTCATGGTAGGAGCAGAAACACCAGGCAAGGCAGACTTTTTCGGACACAAGCGAGCAAAATATTCGGGCTGCTTGCAAAGAAAACACACAAGGTCTCTCTGTCCAATAGAAGCGGCTACCAAAGGGGGTCTCTGAAAAGCAGGCTGAGGGTGAACCATACAGGGCCGAGGGGGCTGCACAAATCCCGTAGGTCGAGCTCCACTTGGTTGGCCACGAGGACCCACATGAGTAGCACTAGAACTCTAACCCACACTCCTAGGCTAGAAGGCAGGAGTGGGATATGGTGAAGGCCTCACAAACTGATGCTCAGTGCGATCCACGAGACCGGGATGCCTAGTCTGTCGAGGCCTCTGCACATGCGCATTTTCTCTTTCAGCTTCTTCCAACTTCTTTGCATTCTGAACCACCTGGGCATAACTCTCAACAGGGAGGAGGGTGAGGTATGTCTTTAAAGATGGCCGCAGTTCTTTGAAGAATTTCTTTGCCTTCGCATTGTCAGGCTTTATTGAATCAGGGGCGAAAAAGAACAACTCTTCAAATTTCTGCTAGTAGTCCAGCAGAGATAAGGAACCTTGGGCCAACGCCATAAACTTTGTCTCCTTGGGATCCTTCACCGCCTTGGGGAAATAGTTCTTACAGAAGGCTTCCTTAAATGCTTCCCAAGTAACAACACCACCATGGAGGGTTTCCAGAATAGGTCGAGAAGAAGTCCACCATGCATCGCCTTCCGGCTAAAGCTTCTGCTCAGCGAAGAGTACTTTCTACGCATCCGTACACTGCAAGTTCCGGAAGGCCTTTTCTAGTTCCCTGAGCCATCTGTTAGGGAATAGAACATCCTTTGATACACCAGTAAAGGATGGCACCTGCAGTTTCAAGAAGCTCTCCATTAGCCTGGTATGCGGGGTTCCTACGAACCTCTCCACACACGGGGCCGCCAAGCCAGGGTTGCCATGCCCACCAGCACGGTTCTCTTCCCTAAGATTCACGAATCTAGCCATCATCTAGTTGAACTGAGTTTGCTGCTGTAGCATCATGTTGGGGATGCCATTGGTAGTATGGCTGTCCTCTTGGGTCTTTTGGTCAGACCCTCCAGCAGGTGTCACATCCCCCCAGCCGGTACCCTAATTGGCATACCCGAGGGAATGATCCACAGCCCTAAAGATCAAGTTTGGGAACGATCATATCCATTTCGCACAATAACATAATCAAAAGCAAGAACAAATCATAATGTTCAAGTAATTTATAATAAAAGTCAAGAAAGGATCTCAGAAGGATCACTAGAGAATATCAGAGTGCGGAATAACAAGATACCAAATCAAAAGACAATTGTAGAGTATAGCGGAATTATACCCTACAAACACATGCGGAAGGTAGATCGAAATCTAAATAAAGCTCTAAGCTAATACAAGTAAAGTAAAAGATAAGTCTAGAAGAAACAAAAGAAATCTAATCCACATCTTCAGTCAGCTCTTCTTGCTCTTCAGTCTTCATCTTCTTCACCTTGTGCTTCCTCATACATACCATCAAAGAAATCCGAACCTGAAGAGAAGTCTAACAACAGATTGTACAAAAAAGGAATGAGTTTTGAAAGAAACTCAGTAAGGCAAGTTAATCCATAACAACATAAATAACATGGAAGCAAACCATAACAAGATGCAATGCAATATGAAACAAGTAATGTATGTATGCATCTAAACTCTATGTATGCTGGTCTCTATGGCAGACATGCTTTAAGTCATTGCACCGTACTTCTTTAGGAAGGTCTCAATCACTCATCATCAGTTGGTAATGGGTCTGGCATCCCTTAGGACAAACCATGGCAGGGGGTTAAGTCAACACACTCTCTCACAACCATTTGGCATAAGTACCGGCGCATGTCAGGGAAAATCCTAGCCCAATGCAAGTCATCTAGTCAGTTACATCAACTCAGGTCCAGATACTTCCATTCCTCGCCCCGGGCGATCCTTTCCGGTATCCTTTCCAATAGAGTCCTAATAGTCCGGGACTACGGACTCATCAACCCTATTGGTTATCCACATTTGGTAAACGGGAAGCTCTCATGTCCTCTCACGGGTTGGTTACCGGTCTTAAGCGCCCATGAGCCCAAGTCTAGCCATATGCAACCCTCCAATAAATGGCCTCTTTCGAGTATCCACAATGTGATCCATGTCCTCTCATGGATTGGTTACTGGTCTTGAGCGCCCACGAATCCCCATTGCTACCACGGGTCGTTTGGTTTCAATACCCTTCCGAATCGGGTCTGACATAACGGGGACATCCTAGCCCAACACTGCTAGACAGCCCTAGGTATGACAATCAATGATTCAGGAAAGCGTCGCTGGGCAACCCCGGAAACATCCCATACTATTTCCGATAATGTCCAAGGACAGAAGCGTCAAAAGGACACTTCCCAATCCCAAACCATACCTAGTCAAACACATTCAGATCAGTCATGACATACACAATCAGTAGTTCATCATATAAAAGAGAATGTAAAAGCAAAATCAGATTAAGCAATAATCAGTAATTCATATAACATGAATAATGAAAAAGATGATATAAACAAGTGCTATTGTTCTCACAGTAGGAGATCAGAATTAAAGTGCAACAACAGTAGGTAATCTCATAGTTTCACAAAGTAGAAACCAGAGAACAAGTAATCTATGTAGTTAAGGAAATAACTGTCCTTACCTTCTAATTCGTAAAGGAACTTAGAGAATCAAGTAAGACCTTGACTAAACCTGAGAAGAAAGTCTTAAACAAGTGTATAAATAAGTTAGGAAAGATACATAGAAGGAAAGATCACAATTCAATCAAAACAGACCAAGAATGGGGTTGTTGTACTCATTGGTCGATTGATTGGTCACTTGGTTCAATCGACCAATGAGTCGACCAATCGAGTCGGTACGGAATTGCAGAATTTAGATTGGTCATAACTTCTTCGTTTGAAGTCGGATTGATCCGAAATTCGAAGGGGAACTTCCTAGGATGTATTAAAATCATATGGGAAGATAAAATCATTAAGTCATGGTCAAAATCTGGGTTCTTGATTTTACCCAAGAAACTAGGGTTTCAACCTTATGGTTCCCATAATAAGATTATGATCACGTAAAGAGGGAATGATTGTTATCAAGAAATCAGAGGAAATCTAGTTTAGGTTAACATAAATATTACCCATGAGGTTTCCCTCACATGGGAGGTTACAAAAGGTTTCCAGAAAGATCATACAAGGGTTAGGGTTTCAAGGAATTTATTTGGCTAGGGTTAAGATCATGATGATGATCATAGATCTCAAGGAATAGAATGAGATCATGGAATAGATGGTTGCAAGGATGCATCATCTTTTTCCTGATCTCAATCAAGAACAAGAACGAAGAAAGAATAATTTAGAAATCCTAATTAGGTTAAACATGGATCATGAAGAAAATATAGTATGATCAAGGATAAAGAATTAAAGATTGATAGGTTACAATTCTAGTAAGGGAAACACATTGATTGGAGGTTAACAAGATCAAACTAAGGGTTCTTGGTTTGATCCAAGAAGTTAGGGTTTCACCCTTTTTGGCTCCCATGAAAAAGGTTGAGTGCACCGGATGAAGGGAGGTAAATTGTTAGGTCAAAAATGACAAGAAAACATTCAATGATCAAGTTTAGGTTAACATAAATTTTACCCAAGAGGTTTCCCTCATATGGGAGGTTATCAAAGGTTCTCCGGATGATCATACAGGTTAGGGTTTCAATGATTCAACTGGCTGGGGTTGAGATCATGATGATGATCATAGATCTCAAGGAACAAGATGAGATCATGGAGTGGATGGTTGCAAGAGTGCAGAATCTTCTTCCTGATCTCAACTAAGAACAAAATTAAAGAAAGAAAATCAGAGAGAGAAGAAAGAGTGAGTATACACATACTTTTGCTACAGGAGGATGAAGATTTCTTCAAGTCTTGTGAGAGATCACCAAGGAATGCAAGGGAATTGATTAGATTAGGGTTCTAACTCGTTCCAGAGGCTTAGGAGGCAGATGAGGCGGAGTATTCCGAAGATTAGACTTAAATAGAGGAGACAGGACCAAATTGGTAAATTCAGAACCAATTGGTCGATTGATTGGTCAATTGGTCCAATCGACCAATGAGTCGACCAATCAGGACAGCAAGATTCAAACAGGGATTTGGAGGGCTATACAGGGTCAAATTGAGTGAGGTTTTCTTCTACGAGTCAATCAGGAAGTCTAGTTTCCAGAAATACCTTTAGATCAAGCATGGGAGTTCATTAGGTCCACCAACTAGGCTCACCTTCTTCGATGCGCAAGCAGGATTTGCCAGACATAGTTCAACAACTTCGGACAAGGATTTGGAGGGTTATATGGGGTCAAATTGAGTGGGGTTTTCTCCTACAAGTCCATCAAGAAGTCTAATTTCCGGAAATATATTCATATTGGGCACAGGAGTTCATTAGGTATTTCAACTAATTCACCCCTCTTTGGTGTGCAGATTCAAAACTAACACTGACAATGCTTTCAAGTGAGGGGCATCATCCACAATGTCCATGGGCTTGGGTTCCGACACCAAATCATCAACCAAAAGGGTCTGCAAGAAACAAGCTAAGATTAAATCAAGGTCCAACTTTAAGGTGTAACATTTAAACTAATCCTTCTTTACCCAAAACAGATAGGGTGCCCTAGCTAGGTTTGGCTGGATTGCACAGCAGGCATCTCCTCATTACCGGTACTACCGGAGCCGACCAGAAGATTTCTCAGTAGAACCATTCTGTAAAAGAACATTGACCACATCGAGACACGAAGATTCATCAAAACACACTTGACCATATGATTAAAATGCTCAAATCATACATAGGTTTATCAATATAATTAGCATATAATCAAACATTGGTCAAAATCCAAAAATTTCACCAAAAATCCAATTTTTCTCACTTTTATTAGCCTTGGTCGACTGGCTGGTTGACTTTCAGTGGACCAAGCAGTCGACCAAGCTCAACAGTAATGAAAAATTAGGCTTTTTAACTTCATTTCCACTTCATTTCTCATTTCTAACTCATTTCTCTGGTGGAGGGGCTCTAGAGAACACATTCACAAACACTTCTAAGTAGATTCCAAGTGGTTTGAGGCTTTCACAACATCAACACAACAAATATTACTCAACCAAGTAAGTAAATCACTATTCATCATCTTCTCAATTGATTTCTTCACTTAGATTTCTCAAGATACCATGTTAAACTTGTTGTTCTTAGTTAGAAACATGTTCATGCATGCTTAGAAACATAATCCCATAGTTTACATGCAATAACAATACTTAAACATTAAGCAAACACAAAATCTCAACTTGGTTTCGTTAACGTAGCCGAAAGTTCCCAAAATTTAGTAAAACTTCGATTTCTCCCAAACCGCTGAGAGTTTTAACACCAAATTTGATGCTACACATTCCAAATGACATGCTACACATTGCCATGCAATTTGTTTCAACCAATTTCAACAATATAAAAAGTCCCCAAATTTGACCTAAACGTCGAAATTCCTCTTTTCTAGCTTGCTGAATTTTCAACTTTGGGACGCGATTTCGACAGGTTTTCTTCGAACAAACATCACAATCATGCAATTCTAAGTATTGTGCATATGTCAGTATACTCAATTTCAATTTTCTCCAACTTTGAAAATTTCCAAAAAATTACGAAAACGCCCTTCATGTCCAATTTTGGTTAATCTTCTAACATTGACTTGTTGATCTTTTCTACAGATATTTATACACTATGGAGAGACGAGGACGAGGTGGTCGCGCTCGAGGTAGAGTAGTAGGAGCCAGGAGAGGTAGAGGTCAGGTGCCTTTGCTGCCACGAGCGGAGGTGATTGATCAACACCACTTCGTCACACCATTGACCGAGTTTCTTTACGATGTATACTTTGGGCATTGTCACATAGAGTATGGCCGACCATTTCGGGCTAGAGAGTTGACGACATTTCGGATTGGTGAGAGATTTGACACTTTGGGATGGACACACCTACTTACTGAGGATTTACCGGTGTACCCAGAGTTAGTTCGGCTGTTTTACAGCAATTTGACATCTTTTGTGGAGGGTCCAGCTGATCAAATGGAGTTAGTGATAGCGAGTCAGATCAGAGAGACTCAGATCAGATTTACTACTTGTACACTAGCAGAGATTCTCGGGGTTCCATATTGTCCACATGCATGTGTGTGGATATCAGTAGGGGAGGATTTCAGCAGACACATGCTTCCATATGAGTTGTATGAGATATGCATGACACTTTGGAATGATGACCGGTGTTATCAGCCTAGGAACAACGGTGAGATGATTCCATCGGCCAGAGTAATTGGGCGGATTATAGGGAGGAACATCATACCGAGAGCGGGACATCATCATGTGGTTACAGTGATGGATGCCTTACTCATCTATCGGATCTATATGGGATTCGAGATTGATTTGTCTTACATTATATAGAATGTTATGATCGAGGTTGTCACGCATCCAGGTGTTAGGAATCTTTGCGTTGGGATTCTATTGACATGCATCTTCAGTTATTTCGGGATAGATCTGGATGGTGAGGAGAGAGTTGTTGGAGTATTCCATTGGTACGAGGACCATTGGACTGATGCAGTTAGATCAAGTTGACAGGTCTCCCAGTCTAGGGGACGAGTCGGAGTCCGAGGATGATGATGAGGATGTTCCAGCAGAGGATCAGGCTGGCGATGACATAGGTGTGCAGGATGTCGGTCCCGATGATCAGGGAGTTCCCGCAACACAATTTGAGGTCGGGGGTACATCACAGGCTGCACCAGAGGCACCGGATCTGTATGCTCAGATGCAGTCTATGACTTCCATGATGAAGAGGATGGGAGTTAGATAGGAGCAGTTGTTCGAGAGTTTAGGAGCCAGGCAGAATCAGATATACGAGAGGATGGAGGCGAGTCAGTCACATATGTATGAGAGGCTTGAGGTGAGGCTTGCACAGATAGAGTCCAGGCAGGATCAGATTCAGTCTTAGCTCACTCAGATTACTGAGGATGTCAGAACATCCAGAGTTCGACTATGATCTCCTAGATAGATAGATTGTACTAGGATTTCAATTTATGCTTTCTATATGTAACCTGTTGTAAAACTTATTTAATTTAATGAACGTTATTTTGGTTTCATCTATTATTGTGCATTATTCACTTTCTTTTTCGTTTCATTAAGTGATGATTATTAAATTATAATTATTTTATGTTATTCAACAATTCACTTATGCTTCATTAATCGGGTTTCTAGTCCGAGTTATCTATTATTCACTTTTAAGAATAATTGAGTCACGTTGGATCTGTGACTCGGAATGTTCCGTTATTGTTTCTATGGTTGGGGCCTTACTTGATCTTGGGCTCTGATACCACTCTGTCACATCCACCCAGCCGGTATCCTATTTGGCATACTCGGGATGTGATCCACAGCCCGAAGATCCAGATCGAGCGGCCATGCCTCCCACATAATCATGAACAATATAATCAATGTGTAAAGTAAACAATAAATAGATCAAATGAATAAGAAAAGATAAATAATCAGAGTGCGGAAATATCAAGTGTCAACTTCTCATAAAAGTAACCTCAAGGGTAAAGAGTGATCAGAAGTCACTCCTTCAACAATAGCGGAAGGTAGTTAATCAAACTCCATTACAGATAGTATTAAGAGTAAATCCATAAGAGTTAGAGAAAAAATATTCAAACAATTACAGTCATACGGAGAAATGGGGCCTACGCATAGGTTTCTTCTATACTAATGATTAGTTCTTCATAAGTATAGATGAAGTGAACCCAACGTGGCCGCTCCCTCACTGAGGTGGGGCTAACTCTGGTACGGACCATAATCCTCCTCGGCACAGCAATCCTGACTCTCAATGTAGCCATCACCCGAAGAGTAGTATGCGGTATCATAGCTCAGGTCGTAGAGTGCGACATCAGGCTCTTCCGGCCTGCTTGGATAATCTAACAAATTGCACGAAAGGAATCAGTTCAAAAGAACTCAGCAAGGCAAGTCGTTTCATAATACACAGTTCATTCTATACAAATTACAGTATGATGCAATATGATATGAGACAATGATGATATATGACTCTAACCCTAAGTATGCTAGTCTCTAAGGTAGACATGCTTTAAGCCATAGCACCATACTTCTTTGGGTCGTCTGTCACTCCCCCTCAATCATAAGATATCTTGGATCTGCCGTGGTAATTGGGTAAAGTCCTCATCAAACCCTGGTAGGGGATTTAGTCACCACTCGCTCACATCACCATTGGTATAAGTATTGGCGCATGTCACGGCGAAGCTTAGCCCAATGCAAGTCATCTACTCAATCATATCATGTCAGATCCGGATACTTTCCCTATGGCACCGACCAACTCGATTCTGTATCCTTCACACTAGAGTCAGCGTATCCTATGGCATCGACCAACTCGGACTACGGACTCATCAACCCTATTGGTCATCCACAAATGGTAAACAGGAAGCTCTCGCGTCGTCTCACGGGTTGGTTACTGGTCTTGAGCGCCCGTGAGCCCAGGTCTATCCATTCGCAACCCTACCAATAAATGGCCCCTTTCGGGTATCCGCAGTATGGTTTCAGTCCTCTCATGGAGTGGATACCGGTCTTGAGCGCCCATCAACCATACTCTACCACGAGTCATTCGGTCTCAATACCCTTCCGATTTGGGTCTGATACAACAAGGATAATCCTAACCATACACCTAGACAAATCCTACGCATGTCATCCAATAACCCGGGAAAGCGTCGATGGACACCTTCGGAGAATATCCCATACTACTCCCTCCGATATCCAAGGACAGAAGTGTCGGAAGGACACTTCCCAATCCCAAGTCATACGTAGTCAATCACAAGCTCAATCTCATCACATCATACTTAATCAATGATTCATCATATAAACAAAGGCATATCATAACATGTTTGATCATATATAAAATCATAAAGTATAATTGAACATGATATTCTAAATGATGTGTAACATACTACTACTGATAAGAAAGCATATAATAGTCATGTATGGTAAAGGAATACGCATAGAAACATAACCATTATGTTCTCAAAATATAAGCATGTTGATATAATTAACATACTTGAGTTAACGACCATCCTTACCTTAATCGAGTTGTAAATAAATTCAATGATCACCAAAGATGGTCCCAAAAATCAGTGTTGGTACCCTAGAAAACATACAAGTAACATCAGAAAAGAAAACAATCGAATCAGTGGTTAAACAAATCAATTCGGTTGAGTATAGGGTGTTACCATCTCTTGGTTGACTGGCTTGGTCGACTTTCAGTCGACCAAGCAGTCGACCAAGACTTGTTAACCAGTGGACAGCAATGAATACTTGGTCAGAAACTGCCCTTCTGGTGCTCCGATCGACACGAAATTTGGAGGGCAGGTTTATAACTGTAAGGGGATACTACACACAAAATTTCATGACGATCCAATGGTTCAAATGAAAATCCCAATTCGAATTCTTATGTTCTATATGATAATTATCAAGAATCAAATTGGAATTGATTGAAATTGTAAAGCATGATGGGAATCAATCAAGAGAATGTTAAGAATCAAGTTAGAATCATAACCTCATAATAATCTAGGCTCAACATGCATCTACATATCATTTTTGAGTCAAGAATAGGTTGAATTGAAAAGAATCAAAGTAATGAAGTGCAAGTAATCTTAATGGAATCATAACATAGTATGAATGGGGCGATGACCATGAAATTGAAAGGGGGAAACTCATGGTTAAGTGTTTTCGAGGGTGCAGAACTTCAACCATGGTCTCAAGATCATAAATTGATAGAAAAAGTATAGATTAGAAGAAGAATAGAAGGAATCATACCTTGAGTTAATGATTAATGTATAATACCAATGATTGATGTCAAAGATCTTCCCAAACATCAAGGAAAAGCCCAAGAGAGTGTCCAACCTTGAGCTCTGGAGTGCCAATGATTAGTTTAGGTCTTCATTCACGATTTCCAAAAAGGTAGGGGCAAAATGGGAAGTGATTTAGTGAAGATTCGAATTCCATTACTGCTGGTCGACTGACTGGTCAACTGTCAGTCGACCAAGCTGTCGACCAAGGCATGGCAGCAACTTCAGGAGTGGATTTGGAAGGTTAGACAGATCCAAATTGAGTTTGGTTTTCTCCTACTAGTCAATCAACAAGTCTAGTTTCAAGAAATACCTTCGGATTGATCACAGGGTTCCAATAAGTGCTTCAACTATTTCAATTTTCATCGATGCGCAGATTTTCACTCAACACTGATAATGTGCTCAAGTAAGGGGCATCATTGTCAATGTGAAACCCGGCCCAAACCTAGCCAGGTCACCCTATCTGTTTTGGGTAATGAAGGGTTAGTTTAAAAGTTGACTTTGAAGTTTCACCGTGATTTTAATTTTGTTTAATGTTGACTTTGAAGTTTGACCGTGATTTCAGTTTTACTATCTTTGAAAATCTTAGGAAGCCATGTCAGACCTTTCTCTTAGGGTTGATCCAATGTCCCAAAATGAGGGATGATGTCTTTGTGGGCCATCTCAGTAGAAGATATGGTGTTTGACCCAAAACCCATGGATATTGATGATGGTGTTTCCTTATGGAAACTTTAATTGATTTGGTGTTGAACTACTCATTGGTGAAGAAGAACTTGGTTGATGGACCTAAAGCTTAGTTGGACATGGTTTGAAGACATCCCTCCATACTAGGTAAGTAGTATGATGTGTTGAAAGAAGCCCATCCAAAATATTGAAGTTACGCCCATTAAATCCCTATTTTTGAACAGGTGTTCCAGGCAGTGGCATTTTGGTAATTTTCTGTTTTTAAGGTTTTTAAAAGCTTTATTTCTTTTAATTTCGTGGTAAACATTCCCACTAGGTTTCTAACTCTCTATGGAACGTGGAAAGGACCTTAGATCTTCCTCTTTGGCAACCAATCAATCAGTAGGGTCAATTTGGTCAGTTTGGTGAAATCCTAGTAATTCTTGGACTCTTTGTGCTATTTAAAAGGGGGGAACTCCATGTTTTTCACTCTCAATCTGTTCTAAACCTTTGGAGAGCGTGGGAAGAGCCCTAGATCCTCTCCTTCAAAGCCAAGAAAGACCCTCAAACATCTGTTCAGATTTCTACATCGGTTTCTCTTCTAAAAGGTTAATATTCAATTCGCTTCTTCTTTAATTCATTTTTTCTTCTCTACTTCTGATATTCTGATTATGAGAAGCGTATTACACTGCTGTAATGACCTCTTCTCTAATTCTTTTAGCCTTAGAGTGAATCCCCCAGTTCACTCTATGTTCTTGAAGCCATATGGCGATGATTCTTGAATTTGATTCCACAAGCAATCTTGATGATACTTTCCCTGAATTTTCTACCTATCTTTATGATTGTGGGGAAGGTCTCATACTATTACCATGACCTTCCCTTGTGTCCTCATGCTTGAGGAGTTGATCCTTGTTTTTCCTTGGACCAATTGGCAACCCTTCTATTTTCTATTAATTCATTGGATCCTCCCCAAGACTTTCTTTATTATGAATTATTTATCTTTATTCCCTAGGGTGAATCCTTATTCTCCCTAGTCTTCCCATGGGATATTAGGATTTCTTTCCTTTGAATTTATTTACATTCTTTTCTCTCATTGGTAGACCCTTCCTAATTCCATTCTTGATTTTGAAATATTAATGAGATGTTCCTTTATCTATCTTGGGTTGTTTTTTTTTGAGAGTTTATTATGGGTAACTCTCATGGGAGGTAACCAACTCTTATGAGAGGTAACCATATCTGAGACCCTAATGTTCTTTTATCTGTTGGAAACTTCCCAACACCTTTTCAGATTGTGCAATCTTTGTTTCTCTTTCCCTAGGGTGAATCTTGATTACCCCTAGCCTTTCCATGAGAGCCATCAGTTTTGTTTTGAATCTGCGCACCGAAGAGGGGTGAATTAGTTGAAATACCTAATGAACTCTTCTGCTCAATCTGAATATATTTCCCGAAACTAGACTTCTTAATGGACTTCCAGGAGAAAACCCCACTCAATTTGACCCCATATAACCTTTCAAATCCCTGTCCGAAGTTGCTGAACTATGTCTGTCAAATCCTGCTTGCGCATCGAAGAAGGTGAGCTTAGTTGGTAGAACTAATAAACTCCAATTCTTGATCTGAAAGTATTTCTGGAAACTAGACTTCTTGATCTGACTCGTAGAAGAAAACCTCACCCAATTTGACCTTGTATAGCCCTCCGAATCCCTGTTTGAACCTTGTTGTCTTGATTGGTCAATTGGACCAACAGACCAATCAATCGACCAATGGTGTCTGAATTTACCAATTTGGTCCTGTCTCTTCTATTTAAGTCTAATCTCGGGAATACTCCGCCTCCTATGCCTCCTAAGCCTCTGGAATGAGTTAGAACCCTAATCTAATCAATTCCCTTGCATTCCTTGGTGATCTCTCACAAGACTTGAAGTAATCTTCTTCTTCTCGCATCAACGGTATGTCTACTCTCTTTTCTTTCTTCTCCATCTCTGATTTTCTTTCTTTAATCTGTTCTTGGCTGAGATCAGGAAGAAGATGATGCACTCTTGCAACCATCCACTCCATGATCTCATCTTGTTCCATGAGATCTATGATCATCATCATGATCTCAACCCCAGCCAGTTGAATTCTTGAAACCCTAATCTTGAAACCCTAACCTTTGAAACCCTAAGCTTGTGTGGTCATCCAGAGAACTTTTGGTAACCTCCCATGTGAGGGTAACCTCTTGGGTAAAAGTTATGTGAACCTAAACTTTATCATTGAATGATTCTTCTTGTTATTTTTGACTAACAATTTACTTCCCTTCATCCGGTGCTCTCAACCTTTTCATGGGAGCCAAAAAAGGGTGAAACCCTAACCTCTTGGATCAAACCAAGAACCCTTAGTTTGATCTTGTTAACCTCCAATCAATGTGTTTTCTTTACCATAATCATAACCTATCATCCTCTAGTTCATTATCCTTGATCCATACTATATTCCCTTCATGATCTATGTTTACCCTAGTTTCTTGGGTCAAATCAAGAACCCATATTTTGACCATGACTTGGTTATTTTATCTTCCCATATGATTCTAATACATCCTAGGAAGTTCCCCTTCGAATTTCGGATCAATCCGACTTCAAACGAAGAAGTTATGGCCAAAACAGTTTTCACTATCTCGTACTGACTTGATTGGTCGACTGGGTCAGTAGACCAATCAATCGACCAATGAAGACAGTAGCTTCAATTTTTGCTCAGTTTGATTCGTTTGCTCTCCGATCTTGTAGGCATCTTTCCTAATGTTATATCTATGATTGTTAGGGGTTTATTTGCTAAGTTTGGAGCCTCTCTCTTTGATCTTTGGATTATCTTCGGCGATAATCAAGGTAAGGACAGTTAATTCCTTAACTAAATAGATTGCTTGTTCTCTGGTTTCTACTTTATGAAACTATGAGATTACCTACTGTTATTGTATTTTAATTCTGATCTCCTACTGTGGGAACAGTAGCACTTGTTTATATTGTCTTTTTATTATTCATGATATATGAGTTACTGATTATTGCCTAATCTGATTTCTACTTTTACATTCTCTTGTATATGATGAACTACTGGTTGTGTATGTCATGATTGATCTGAGAATGTGTTTGCTTAAGTTTGGTTTGGGATTGGGAAGTGTCCTTTTGACACTTCTGTCCTTGGACATTATCGGAAATAGTATGGGATGTTTCCGGGGTTGCCCATCGACGCTTTCCCGAATCAATGGTTGTCATACCTAGGGATGTCTAGCAGTGTTTGGCTAGGATATACCCCTGTTATATCAAACCCGATTCGGAAGGGTATTGAGACCGAACGACCCGTGGTAGCAATGGGGATTCACAGGCGCTCAAGACCGGTGAAATGATCCGTGAGAGGACGGGAATCACATTGTGGGGGCCATTTATTGGAGGGTTGCATATGGCTAGACTTGGGCTCATGGGCGCTCAAGACCGGTGAAATGATCCGTGAGGGGACATGAGAGCTTCCCGTTTACCATATGTGGATAACCAATAGGGTTGATGAGTCCAGTGAGTAATATCCGTGACTCTAGTGGAAAGGATACCGGAAAGGATCGCCCGGGGCGAGGAATGGAAGTATCTGGACCTGAGTTGATGTAACTAAGTAGATGACTTGTATTGGGCTAGGCTTTTCCTTGACATGCGCCAGTACTTATGCCAAATGGTTGTGAGAGAGTGTGTTGACTTAACCCCCTGCCATGGTTTGTCCTGAGGGATGAAGGACCCATTACCAACCGGCTGCTCAAGACCGGTGAAATGATCCGTGAGAGAACCCAAGATATCTTATATGGTTGAGGGTGTGAGCGGACTTTCCTTAAGAAGTACGGTGCTATGACTTAAACCATGTCTGCCATAGAGACCAGCATACATAGAGTTTAGATGCATACATACATTACTTGTTTCATATTGCATTGCATCTTGTTATGATTTGCTTCCATGTTATTTATGTTGTTATGGATTAACTTGCCTTACTGAGTTTCTTTCGAAACTCATTCCTTCTTTTTGTACAATCTGTTGTTAGACTTCTCTACAGGTTCGGATTTCTTTGACGGTATGTACGAGGAAGCGCAAGGTGAAGAAGATAAGACTGAAGAGCAAGAAGAGCTGACTGAAGATGTGGATTAGATTCTTTTGTTTCTTCTAGACTTATCTTTTACTTTACTTGTATTAGCTTAGAGCTTTACTTAGATTTCGATCTACCTTCCGCATGTGTTTGTAGGGTATATTTCCATTATACTCTACAGTTGCCTATGTATTTGGTATCATGTTTTCCGCACTCTGATATTCTATAGTGATCTTTCTGAGATCCTTTCTTGACTTTTATTATAAATTATTTGAACATTATGATTTGTTCTTGCTTTTGATTATGTTATTGTGTGAAATGGATATGATCGTTCCTAAACTTGATCTTTTGGGCTGTGGATCACACTCTCGGGTATGCCAGTTAGGGTACCGGCTGGGAGGATGTGATAGTCAATGTCCATAGGCTCTGTATCCAGCATCGAATCATCAACTAAGAGGGCCCACAAGTCTCTTCTACCACCACTTTGGGTCTTCGGATCTGCAACAAGATAAAATCCAGGCCGGGTCAGGGTTAGGATAAGGCCGGATTTTATAGATAGTACCGGTCAAAATGGCGGAGGCTAGTCAAAGAGAGCCGAGAAGGATGAATCCAAATAGAAAAACAAGAGAAATGGTGCCAACACTACAGATTCTGGCAATACAAACTCGGCAGAAACAGAGAGTAACCGAGGATCACTCACCTCATCCTACTGAAATTTCTGAGAGTAAGGAGAAACATCTCATAGATACACTTATTGTTTCTCAACCAGAGCTGGATCCGAATCAAATCACTGCTCGATTTGAAAATATGCAACATCAGATCCTTGAAACACAGAATCTAATGAGATCATTCACAAAGCAAGTAAGAGTTCGACTAGAAGGAAGAGCTTTGATTTCACCTACTGGAAAATCTCACACTCTTTCCCGAGTTGAGGTGGTCTCTGACCAAAATCCTTGGATGCAAGGGTTGAGAGAAAGCCAGAGGAGATCAATTCTTAGAGAAGGACCAGGAGAGAGTGCAGATCCAAGTTACATTCCTCTGGAGTTGGAAGATCAAATATCATCTAAGGATGATCGTATAAGTCAAAGCCTGAGTAGGAAAAGTAAAACTATTGGAGTCGAAGGGATAAAAAGAGAAAGAAAAATCCGGAGGATGATAGATCTGAAGTCTATGGATCTGAAATCAGTAAGAGGTTTCGCATTTTAAATGATTAGATTCAGCAACTAACAAATAAGGATAATGGAGAAAATGTGGAAGAAGCAATGGATCAAAATCTGTTTTCTAGAGATATTATGTCAGCACCATTGCCACATAACTTCAAACTTCGAGTATTCACAATGGATGATGGAAGCTCAGATCAGTTGGAACACCTGGCTCAGTTCAATTATGTTATGATGTTGGTAGGTAACTCTGACGTTTTGAAGTGTTGATCCTTTCCGTTGTCACTGAAAGGTCCAGCAACAACTTGGTTTTTCAGTCTATTGCTAGATTCAATTGGAAGCTTTAGAGACTTAACAAAGATTTTTCTATTGAGATTCCAGAGCAGTATGAAAAGCAGAAAAATAGTGGATAACCTAGCAGCAATTCGTCAGAAGTTAGGGGAATCAGTTCGAAGCTATATGAAGAGATTCAATCAAGAATCAATTCAAATAAAAGACCAAAATGAAGCAATAGCTTATGATGCTATGTTCAGAGGTTTGACTGATGATCATTTGCTAGAGTTCTTAATTATGAACAAACCAGCAAATATTGTGGAGCTGACATCACGATGTAATAAATATGCTAACATGAAAGATATACTGCTAGCCAGGAAGGAGACTGATGGTGATGGCAAAAAGAAGGAAGAGGGAGCTCTATGATCTGATCAGAGAGATCGAAGAAATGGCTGGAATTATCCAAGGAATAGCTCTGATCGTCAAGTGAGAAGAGATGTTCCGAGACTAGTCCCAGAGAACTATACTCCTCTGAATGCCAAAAGGTCAAAAATTCTTATACGAATCCAACATCAGGGGTTTGTGAAGTGGCCAGCACCGATGATAGTAAAGGCAGAAGAGCGGAATCCAAACAGATATTGCAGATTTCATAGAGACCATGGTCATGATACAGATGATTGCAGAATTCTAAAGAATGAGATTGAGTGATTGATCAATCAGGGGCGGTTGGATAGATATGTTCAAAGAAGAAAAGGAGGACAGCAAAGGGATGTTGCTGAACAACCAAGAAGGTGGAATAATTGAGGACCAGGAAGTGAGGATCAGGCAAAGAGGGATTTTCAGCCTAATTCTCAAGATGAAAATATCAAAGGTCAAGAAAACCAAAGAGTTCAACAAAAGCAATCCCCTGTTATGATCATATTGGGGAGTTTAGACTTAAATTCAGTTTCAAAGTCTAAGGCTCATGCCAGGTATGTGAATTCTGTTGAATCTCATGTTATTCTTAAAAGAATTAAGAAGATGAAGGAAATAATCTTCACAGTGGAGGAAATGAGTGGAATTCTAAGAGCCACATGATGATGCGATTGTTGTTATCATCGAAGTGGCAAACAGAGACATTCACAGGGTTTTAATTGATACGGGATCTTCTGTACACATCATGTCTTACGAAGCCTTTCTACGGTTGAAGTTGGATGCTGTGAAGATAAAGCCTTGTGGAACAAGGTTATTTGGGTTTTCTGGAGAGTCTACTTCTGTAGAAGGAACTGTGGAATTAACAATAACGTTGGGACACATCCACAAATAGTGACTATGGTTACTAAATTCTTGCTAATAAAGAATTTATCGGCGTACAATATAATTCTGGGAAGACCAACTTTGAATTCTATTGGCGCTGTGGTTTCAACAAGGCATTTGAAGATGAAATTTCCAATTGAAGGAGGCATTGGAGAATGCATATCTGACTAGAAAACTTCAAGGCAAAGCTATACAACCTTTTTGAAAGCTTCAAAGTCCCAAGGTAAAGCTCTTGCCTATACTGTTGAAATTATGGATAATAGAGATGAAGAGAAAATCAACAGACTTTTTCTTATGGCATTTCTTGTGACTTCGGTCACTGGGAGGACTAACAGCAGAATGTTTTCTTTTCATACCAGATTTCTCTGGGAACAGATTTACCTGACTTCTCAGGTTTGGAATCAAACTTTTTCTCTTCTGAAGCAGCCTTTCGGAGTTCAGGAATGTTAGGGGTTTGATAAATATCAGTCCCTGGAGAAGAAACAGAGATCAGAATATAAACATGCAAAAGAAAAAACTCTTATGTACTTGGTAAAAGGTTGTGACTTGTCAGACCAGCATCAATTTTGAGGCCTGTTGCATCAATTGGTTTTCTAGAAGAGATCAGTTTCCATGTCTCCTGATCATACTCACTTAACGTGGGACGTTGGTTCAAAGGATAAAGGGATTTCTTTGTGTGAAAACACCATCAAGAGCGGTAGTTGGGAATGGGGATGGCACAGAAAAAATATTCTCTCTCCATTTCTTGTTATCATGGGGAATAGAAGAGTCGGTGAAGATTTTGGTGTTCTCACCCAATTCGTTAACAATGCAAGTTCATCGAGAAAAGTGGATATAACCACGCTCACATGAAACTTTGAGAGTATGATATTTTCTGAAAAGTTCAATAGATGGGATGCGACCCATTCTACGAATGAAAGCAAAGAAACAGTAAACTAACTTCCAACTGTTGGGAGTAAGTTGGCAAGGGCAGATGCGGTAGTAGTCAAGCAAAGATTGGACAATGGGAATTAGAAGAACTCTGAATCCAGAATCAAGGTGATGAAGATAAACGTCAATAATGCCAGAGCTAGCATCATATGGACGTTCAGAAGGTTCAGGAACCCATATTTTGGCGTCGGAAGGAAAATCTTAACGGCAAGAGGGCAAATGAGATTTCTTTACCATGGTTGGATACCATTCAGGTCCAGCATATTTGGGATCCAACTTCTCTTTGGTGGTGTCTAGAGGAACGTAAGGAGTAATTTCCTCATCTTGAGCATAGGGAGCAGGAATCCAGTCTAACAGAGCCTGTTCAGAAGATAAGGCATTTAGTCTATCCAAGTTAACATCTGAAGACGCATTAACTTGTTCAGAGGTGTTGGGGGCTAAAGGGTTAGTAGGTGGATCCATGGATTAGAAAAGCAACGACGAAAGTTCAGGAAATGAAAATAAAACATAGGAGGAATGATAGAGGAGTTGTAGAAGATTAAAGTTTGATTTTGAAGAAGAGAAGTAGGTTATGGCCAAAAGCAGGTGACATAGAGTGAATAAATACGGAGATGAAGTGACGTGATGGGAAGTTTCTTGAAAATTGGAGGGAAATATACGATGATTCAGATGAACGGCTGTAACTGTTTGTAATCGACGCTTGGGGTTAATCGGCGGATTTGGAAACATTGCGACTAGGCACGTGGATGAGATAAAAAAAAGATTAAGGAAAGCATTATAATCATGTGATGGTGAATAAATAATATTTATAGATCAAACGATGGATAAGAAGATAACGTCAAAGAAGCTGAAAAAGGTGCATTAATGAGGGGATAAAAAAGATCTGACAAGCAAAAATTTTTGGCTGATCCTCGAGGTGATTTGGGGGTTGAGCACAGTGTTTGATGATTACAAAAGATGATTCTACTTCCAAGAGGGATTATGGTTCGTTCTTTTAAATAGATTAAGATCAGCATTTAAATTGATGATGACTTAGGAATCCAAAATTGCAACTTTGGAAATTACGATTTCTGGAAGGAATATGAAACGTTGATGGATCAAGATTTTGCCACGTGGAAAGGGAAAGTGGAAATTTAATAAGGAAGATTAAGCACATGAAGAAAAGCAGTTGAGATTTGGGAAATCAAATACAAAAGGAACGGTTCGATTGAATCCAAGGATCTATTGATTGATCTCTCCAGCTGAGTTGAATTGAGCGATACTAATGAGCTCCAAGGTTGACAGATGAATTTAGAATTCTCATGAGCTCTACAAAGCTATAGATTGATCTCAGAATTTCTGATGAATTCTCTCAACTGAGGGATGAACTCAGCGTTTAAATAATCCCTCATAACTAGATATTAGCTCAAATACTGAAGAATTCTCATAACCAATACAAGATACAAAATATTCTACAATCATTTGGGAGAAGAGATTCAAACCTCCTGACCAGAGTCTCATACAACTCAACCTGATTAGCAGGCTTGGGGGCTTGTGTTGTGACTAAAATATCCCAATTATGGTTCAGGCCGGTTCGTTCTAGTTTTAAGGCGATTCGACTGGTTTAAACTGATAAGATGAAATCATCAGTGGGTCCACCCAAAAGTCAAATAAAGGTCTGATCATGACCATTAAACTTGTTATTATGATCTAATGGTCATAGTCAAAAGGAGATCAGGTGGGAAAATCTATAAAAGGGGGACGAAGCTCTCATTCAAGAGGTAACACACTCTAATTCACTGGAACTCTCATTTTGATTCCTATCTACCTCCATTGAAGCTCTAAAAGAGCTCTAAAACCCTACCTGAACTATCATTTGACAAGATCATCGGAGACGCGACGCCGATCAAGATGATCGGCTCCGTTTCTAACAAGTTCATTGTTTCGCAAGAAGTGAGAGCTCGATTCAATCCAGTGAAGATAGATTCAGATTGGTCCAGATCTGCTTGGTTCGGTGTTAGATTCACGGTCTAGAGATCACGGCGAAATCTGCACCAACATATACATTATCCGAAATAGGTACGAATAAAGATTGAAACAATTTTTTGCCATTTTATTAGTATGGATTATGGGTTGAGATTTGAGAATTTGATACCTTCTCCTTTCACTTTAGTCTTTGATTTTCTTTTGTCTTTTTCTATTGATTTTCTTTTGCATTTATTTTATAATAATTAAATATATATAAAAATTCAACTTAATTTAATCACATATTAATTTTTTGGAAAAAGGTGTTATCATCTCCACATCTTATTAGTAATCGGATAAATTTAAATTCCTTTAGCCATATTATAAACATGTAACTCGACTAACCATTTACAGCCCTAAGTATAGATGGGAATATATTATTATCTATAATGGAGTATCACCCAATGACCTAGTATGGTATCATACCTTAGGAATGGTTAAAGTTTCTCACCATTTGCAGCATACTTGTTCCTGATGTAGTAAATACTAACCATCAAATTTTAATACTCTTTCACTTGTTGCAATCAAGGAATTATATTTTGGCGAATTTCGGCAAAATATTGCCGAAATTCACTGGTTTCGCCCCCTAGCGAAACGATACCAGGGGCGAAACGACTTTTACACTATATCACTGATATCTCGGCGATTTCTCGCCGAACTGGCGAGATATCGCCAGTAATACCAATTTATCGCCGAAATTCTTGCGAATTTCGGCGATATAAGGGGGGTTCACTGGGATTTTTGGGGGAGTTAGCATTTGAATTATTTGATTTTCTCTCTCCTAACCCAAACAATCCAGAGCTTCTCTCTCCTAGTTCTAGGTGTTTTGGCCATATTTTCGTCCAATCTTCAACTTAAAACCGCAGTACTCACTTCATTCTTGACGGGTATAACATTATTTGCGACGATCAAACGAGATTTCACACAGATCTGGGTGTTTTTCATCTGAGAGGTAAACTGTTCTTCACTAAAATGTTTTTTTTTTTTTAAATGCATGCCATAATGTTGTTGGATGGGTATGAAATTAATATATGTTGAATACAGTAGGCTGATCTACAAACTCACGGAGTCGGAATTTTTTTTCGCTAAGTAATTTATTTATTTATTTTCGGTCGTCAAAAATTGTATTTTTATACATTTTAAAAGCTTGCTTTTTGCATGATATATGTGTTGTATCGTGATTGAAAAAATATATGTGGATCTCCATGGGTCAATCTATAAACTCACGGAGTCGAATATTTTTTCGACCCAATAAATAATTTTTAATATAAAATATAAATAATTAAAAAGAGAAAATTAGGAATAAATAAGGAAAATGATTTTGAAAATTATAGAATACCTATATAATTATTTTCAAGTGCTTCTCGTATGGTTTCATTGTCGGTTTTGATATGGTAGCCTTTTCTTTTGTCGAAAAAATTTAAATATTGTTTAAAATATTATATTGGTATTGTTTAATTGTTTATGAAATCATTTTTGTTGCAACAGTTATCATGTCTAGCAGTGAGAGAGGAGCAGGTTCACAGGGCCAGGGACAGGGACAGACACAGCAGGGAGGGGGAAGGCTGGTCATGCATGGCAGTATTGTGTTGCAATTGATGACAACAAAAGTAAAACAAGATGCAACTTCTGTGGTAAGGAGTTGAACTCAGGTGGCATAAGTAGGTTTAAGGCTCACACCACTGGTAGTTCAAAGGATGTGGCCACCTGCACTAAGGTGAATATGGATATCGTGAAGGTAGTTAGAGAGATGGAGAAAGACAAGGGGAAGAAGAAACAAGAGAGGAGTAGGGTAAATGATGCATTGGATGAGGTGGTGTGGGCACCATCATCTTACAGAATTGATTCAGATTCTGATCAAGAGGTTGATCCAGTTGATTTTAGAGAGTAGGAGGTGAGGGACGTTAGACGGGCGATGGCTGAGAGTAGGGCGATGCAGTACCAGGAGGAGGAGAGGGCCAGAGCTAGATTTACAGGAGCTGGTACCTCTAGGCCTGTAGGGGTTGGAGCATCTGGATCTAGGGACAGGGGTGGTATACGTGGTATGTTCAGCCGATCATAGAGTCAAAGGGTCCCTTCTACGGCTGATGTACGGGGATCACGTCCACGTGACTATCCACATAGGTCGGATCCTATCCTAAAGCAGGATCCTGATATTTTCAGAAATAAGGGGGCCAAGCAGCCCAAGATCACAGGTGCATGGAAAGGGATGGTGAAGAAAGTGAAGAAGGCAATGTCGAAGTGGATGTACTACAGTTCGATTCAAGCACATACGACACAGGGTCCTTATTATAGTAATATGGTTGACACTATTGCAAAGGCAGGTCCTGAATATCGTGGTCCTACCCCTAATAAGGTGTTGACCACTTTCCTGGCTGAGGAGAAGGAGGAGCTGCAGCAGTACATCAGTAGTTTGAGAATATTTTGGGAGACATATGGATGCACCTTTATGTGTGATGGATGGACCGGTCCGACAAGAAAGTCTATCATCAACTTTATGGTGTATTGTGATCAAAGACTATGTTTCTAAAATCTGTGGATGCTGCTGGGCATACAAAAGACCACAGGTTTATTATTGGACTTTTGTAGGATGTGATTGATGAAGTTGAGAAGGAGAATGTGGTGCAGATTGTCACCGACAATGGTGCCAACTTCAAGAAAGCTGGTGAGGTACTGATGAATACAGCTGGATATAACCTATATTGGACACCCTGCGCAGCTCATTGTATCGACCTCATGTTAAAGTACATCGGCAAGATCAATATTATCCAGAACACAATGGAGAGGGCCAGGCAGGTAACAAATTTCATCTACAATCATACTGTTTCTTTGCATATGATGAGGCAAGCATGCGGTGGTGAGCTAGTGCGACCCGGTCCTACAAGATTCACCATGAATTTCGTCGCCCTCAGCAGTATTCAAGAACGGAAGGCGGGCTTGAGATCCATGTTTTCATCAAAAGAGTGGTTCTCATGGGTTGGATCAAAATAAGTATTTTTTATTTTATTTTTTTATCTCTAATGTCTAGTCTCTACTATTTGATTTAACAAGTTGTTAACTTCTTATACATTTATACTATGAAATATGAATATCTAGTATGTAGTATTTATAACTAACTTAATGTGTTTGTGATAATTCAGTACTAGTAGTGGGCGCACCGCACAGACAACAATCTTGTTTGATGAGTTTTGGAGGAATGTGAGAATTGTGCTAGAGACCTCAGATCCTATAATAAAGGTCTTACGTATGGTTGATTCCTCCCTCAGGGGGCCCACTATGTCGCATATATATGCAGCCCTAGAGCGAATGAAAGCAGCAATCCAAAGAGCTAACCCCAGAGGTTTCGTTGCATACTTGAACATTGTTGATACTAGATGGACCGCTCATCTAATGCATCCGATGCATAGGGCGGGTAAGTAATTAGTGTGGGTTACTACTTATTATTAATAATTTGTAACTTGTAGTAAATATTAATTCTTTGACCGTGGGTTTGTGAATTGTGCAGCCTATTATCTCAATCCAAAATATCAGTACACTGAAAATTTGGGATTGTGGTCAGACCTACTCGGTGCCGTTATGGAGGTTATTGTGAAGTTAGAGCCAAACCCAACGGTCCAATCAAATTGCCATATGGAAGTTTAAACTTAGAAACTTAGAACTTAGTACTTGCTTTTTATTTGTGAAAGAATTTAGCTAACCATCAATACAAATTATTGCGGATAAAATACTTTAGGGATGCACTGAGGACCTTTGGTTCAATTGCTGCTGCTCAAAATCGACAAAATTATGATCCATGTTAGATGCATGATTACATTTTACATATACGTATATAATTATATAAGTAGGATTTTTGTTAAGCATTAAAGTATTAACTTAATTTATTTGTGATAATGCAATTGAGTGGTGGGTTCTATTTGGGGGCGATGCAAAGAACCTCCGGAAAGTGGCAGTGAGGATCCTCTCTCAGACTTGCTCTGCCTCAGGGTGTGAGAGGAATTGGAGTACATTTGTGATGATTCACTCCCAGAGGAGGAATAGGTTGGGAAGTCAACGCCTGAATGACCTAGTGTTTTGTCACTACAACATGAGGCTGAAGTTAGAGAATACCCGTATAAATGCTAACACTGGGATAGACAGGGACATCCAGCTCGATGATATCTTCGAGTTCACTGCAGATGACCAACATCCACTCACGGATTGGTTGTTGGACAGGGTCGAGCCAGTGTTCGACCAACCTGGAGCTAGGCCAGACCCAATCATTGCTCAAGCTGCAGGAGTTAATGTAGATGAGTACATGGCATCTCGAGAGGGGCAGGTACATCAGGCAGCTGCCGCCATAGTGGATGAGGATTGGATGGAGCAGCCTGGCATGCAGGAGGATGATCCAGATGACACCCTTGCTCCCAATCCCAGTCATACTTGGAGGGATGATGATGACGACGACGGTGGTGACGACAGTCTTGGTGGTGGTGGAGGAGGAGCACAGGATCCCCCCCAGAGATACACTGGAGAGACTAAGTACACACATGCCACCTAGGATGATGATCATGGTGGTAAGCTTTATCGTGGTCGTCCTACGAGCTACAATAGGCCAGGGAGGGGGGAGACTCATGGGGGGAGCAGTAGCACATGCATGGGTATGGGTCGTATGGCTTTGGTTATAGTGACGATACTTGATCGTATGGCTCATACTGTGAAACTCAGCCCTAACCTTGACTCGGAAACCTTGTTGTTTGTAGGTCCGACAACCCGAAGTAAGGCAAGAAGTCAGCTTTGGGCCATTTTAGTAGAAGACTTGGTGGCTGGATTAGAATCCATGAGTGTTGATGTAAGTGTTCCATTTATGGAAACAACATCCTGACGAAGATCGAATTAGTTGATGGACTTGGCATGCTCTCTGTCATGGTTCAAAGGCATTTCTACCTACTAGGTATGTCATTTGGTGTGTGTGCAAAACCCCTTTATGTTTGGACTTGATCTGAGCCTCCAAATCCACATTTTGAACTTGCTGGTCCGATTGGTCGACTGGACCAATCGACCAATGGGTTCTGTCTTGGTAATTAGGTCTTTGCTTGCTCTATTTAAGTCCAATCTCGAGTATACTTCGTATTTTCTGCCTCTAAACTCTTTGGAAAGTACCAAAGCCCTCTGCAAGTCATCTCCCTTTCATCCTTGGTGACTATCTTGACAGATCTTCGTCAAAACTTGTAACATCCCACCCTAAATCCACCAAGGGGGTACCCTATCTGGATAACCCGGGGAGTGAATCACAGTCCCACCGATCAAGTTTAGGAACAATCATAGCCACTTAGCACAATAATATAATCAAAAGCAAGAATAATTCCTTGTATTCAAATAATTTAATAATAAAAGTCTAGAAAAGATCTCAGAAGGTTTCACAAATAATATCAGAGTGCGGAAATGATACAAATAGTCAAAGTGTGAAAAGGAGGGAGGAAACCCAACCTATAAAAATAGCGGAACGTAGATCAACTAAAATTAAGGGTTACAACCGGTTCCCAACATGACAAGGGAACAGACTAAACTACGGTCTCAACAAATTCACTAAAAGGTAAAAAGAAAATGGGACGATATCCCAACACTAGCACACAAGTGCAAAGGCCGAACTGCTCCAGATAAGTCCTAATCTCGGACTACTAGTCTTTATCAACTTGTACACCGTGACCAATGGGGTACGGGTCATCAACTTTGTCTTTAGAGTGTTAACCATCATAGTCAACAATAGTAGTACCTGCAGTAGAGTCTAAGAAAAATGTTGCAAAAAGGAGTGAGTTCAAAAGAACTCAGCAAGGTAGGATATTCCACAATAACATAGATACATGATACAAAACATAGCATGATACAATATGATATCAAACACATGATGCAATTATGATTCTAACTCTATGTATGCTAGTCTCTATGGTAGACATGCTTTAAGTCATAGCACCATACTTCTTTGGGTTGTCAGTCACTCCCCCTCAATCATACAAGATATCTTGGGTCTGCCAGGGAAGTTCGGTAAAGTCATCTAAAAAAAAACATGGTAGGAGAATCGGTCACCGCTCTCTCACATCACCATTTGGTATAAGTACTGGCGCATGTCACAGTAAAGCCTAGCCCAATGCAAGTCATCTACTCAGTCGTATCAAGTCAAATCCAGATACGTCCATTCCTCGCCCTCGGCGATCCTTTCCGGTATCCTTCACGCTAGAGTAAGCGTAATCCGGGATTACGGACTCATCAACCCTAATGGTCATCCACAAATAGTAAACGGGAAGCTCTCACGTCCTCTCCCCCCCCCGGGCCGCCCCCCCCCCCCCCCCCCCCCCCCCCCCCCCCCCCCCCCCCCCCCCCCCACAAAAAACCCCCCCCTGGGGGTCTCCCGCGCGGGTTTTTTGCCCCCCAACCCCCCCCCCAACCTGGCCCCGAAACCTTGTTAATTGTAGGTCCGATGACCCGGAGTAAAGTAAGAAGTCAGCTTTGGGCCATTCCAGTGGAGGACTTGGTGTCTGGCTTTGAATCCATGAAAGTTGATGATGAAGTTCTATTTATGGAAACTGAATCTTGATGAAGATCGGATTAGTTGATGGACTTGGAGTACTCTCTATCTTGGTTTGAAGGCATTTCTACCTATTAGGTAAGTCACTTGACTTGTGTACAAAACCCCTTTAGGATTGGATTTGATCTGGGCCTTCAATTCCCTCGTTTTGGACTTGTCGGCAGCATTGGTCGACCGATTGGTCGATCGGGGCCAGTCGACCAATCCACTCGACCAATGAGTGTCGTCTTTGGCAATTAGGTTTTTCTTGCTCTATTTAAGTCCAATCTCGAGTCTACTTCGTAATTGCTGCCTCCAAACTCTCTGGAACGAACCAAAGACCTCTGCAAGTCATCTCCCTTGCATCCTTGGTGTTTTCTTGACGGATCATCGTCGAAACTCTTCCTTTTGCATCAAAAGGTATGTCTACTCTCTTTCTTCTCCTCCATCTTTGTTTTTCTTTCCTTTTTGAGTTGAGACAGAGAAGAGATGCTGCATTCTCTCGTTGCAAACATCTCCGAACATGTTCTCATGATCATCCTAAGGATTTGAGGCTAGAACAATGATCTTAACCATGATCATTGCAAGCTTTTGAAGGAATCATGATCAAACCATGATCTAATCTTGTTAAACTTCTGATTTGAATTCCGATCTCTTTGGATCTTCTATATTGATCATGTTAGTAGTTAATTACTGTGTTTTCTTTCCATGATCCATGATCTATCAATCTCTAATTGTTCTCTTCTACCATACTATGTGTTCTTCATGAAGCATGGTAGTTACATATATGGTAGGTTTTATTTTCGTATTTAGATTTATGCTTCTAAGCCTTTTCCTTGAAGATCTAAGTATGTTTTCATGATACCTTTACCTGAATCAATGATCCATCTTCCTATCGTTCTTGTCTTTGATTTCTATTTCGAATTCATCAAGATCCATGGTTGATCTAATTATGGTAACTTTTTGTTTCCTAATTTGGATCTTGATGTCTTGATTTGATTGGTGTTTTGAGGTCCCCTCTATGTTAGAATACTACTGATGTAGTTTACCCCTTGATTAGTACCCTTTTGAACCACCAAATTCGGATTTCATATCTTAAAACTCTGTTTTTTTTAGGCTATCGTCTCGCATTGGTCGATCGATTGGCGATCGACCAACCAATCCACTCGACCAATGAGTACAAAGAACTCCAGAATTGGTCCGTGTTGGATGTTTTGGTATCTTTTCCGTTAGGGATCTTTCCTAATATGTTGTATATACTTGTTTAGGACCTTCTTCTCAAGTGTGCCAAGATCTTACTTGATTTCTTAGGATTCCTTTGCGAGTTATAAAAGGTAAGGATGGTTATTTCCTTAATTACATAGATAGCATGAATCTAGTTTCTATATTTGAATATCATTGACATGTTTCCTAAATTAGATTCTTACAATGATATACTACTGTTACATAACCTTGATTACAAGTAGCATTGCTTAAATCGATTCATGTATGATTTACTTACCAATTATATACAAGTTGATTGTAGTTATTGATTTCTTTCCATATATGAAGTTACCATATATGTGATGATATGAATTGATGCATGTGTATGCTTAAGTATGGTTTGGAAAGGAAAGGTGTCCTTTTGACACTTCTGTCCTTGGACTACTACGGGAATATTATGGGATGTTTCCGGAGATGCCCTCTGGACACCTTCCTAAACCGTTGGATGACATATCTAGGATTGTCTAGTAGTGTTTGGCTAGGATGTCCTGTTATGTCGACCCTAATCGGAGGGGTATTGAGACCGAACGACCCGTGGTAGCAATGGGGATTCATGGGCGCTCAAGACCGGTAACCAACCCGTGAGAGGACAGGAATCACATTGTGGGGGCCATTTATTGGTAGGGTTGCATATGGTTAGACTTGGGCTCACGGGCGCTTAAGACCGGTAACCAACCCGTGAGAGGACGTGAGAGCTTCCCGTTTACCATATGTGGATAACCAATAGGGTTGATGAGTCCGTAGTCGTGGACTATGAGGACTCTAGTGTGAAGGATACCGGAAAGGATCGTCGTGGACGAGGAATGGACGTATCTCGGATCCGACTTGATGTAACTAAGTAGAAGACTTGCATTTGGCTAGGTTTTACCCTTACATGCGCCTGTACTTATACCAAATGGTTGTGAGAGAGTGTGTTGACTTAACCCCTGCCATGGTTTGTCCAGAGGGATGAAGGACCCATTACCAATCGGCTGCTCAAGACCGGTGAAATGATCCGTGATAGAATCCAAGATATCTTAAATGGTTGAGGATGTGAGCGGACCTTCCTAATGAAGTACGGTGCTATGACTTAAAGCATGTCTCGCCAATAGAGACCAAAGCATACATAGAGTTAGATTCATTCATTCATTGCTTGTCTCATATCATATTGCATTTATGTTTGTTCTGGAATCCTCGCCATTTATGTTATTATGGATTTTAATCGCTTTACCGAGTTTCTTTGAAACTCATTCCTTTATTGTACAATGTTTGTTAGACTATCTTGCAGGTACTGAGTACTATGACGGTCCCTATGAAGAAGCGCAATGCGAAGAGGCATATCTCCAGGAAGGTGATTGCGGTTACCACAATTACACTGAAGATCCCGCGAGTGGTTATGCTCCGTACGATGCTTAGTCCGACCATTGAGTGGAAGCGTCCTTGTGCCATTTATGAGATTTACACTTATAAGGATGTTGTCTATAAAGTGGAGAACAATTTAGTTACCCAATGTACTTGCTACTAGGATTAGATTTTGTCTAGTTTATTCTTTTAGAGCTACTTTTCCGCTGGTTGTAGAGTGGGATTTTTGCCTCACTTTACTTATCTCGTTTGACACTCGATTATATTTATCATTCCGATTCATTCACGATTCATTCTTTATTTATTGGATCTATGGTTTATCTTCCGCACTTTTATTATGATTGTTCATGATTATGTTATTGTTTATGTGGGAGGTAGATCACTCGATACCTGATCTTTGGGCTGTGGATCACACTCTCGGGTATGCCGATAGGGTACCGGCTGGGAGGACGTGATGATTGGTATCGGAGCCCAAGGTTCGAGGAGATCCTAACTACAAAAGACAATAATCGAACATTCCCGAGTCATTGATCTGAAATGACTCTTCCACTCTTAGAAGTGAATAATAGAACACCGAATTAGAAACTTGACCTTTGAGGCATAACAAAACATTTCCGAATAACATACCATAATTATACTTGAACAAATGTCACTAATGCAAGGAAAAGAAAGGTGCATATATACAATAATTAAAGGGAAACAAAATGAACTTCATTAATTTCAAAAGTTTTTACAACGATTACATCCGAAATGCATAAATGGAAATCCTAAGGTACAAGTATATCTAGGTGATCTTCTCCGATCTCTCGTATGCTCCGAACTCCTCCGCTAGCTGGGTCACCCGATGCTCTATCCTATCCCGTCGTGATTCCATCCTCTCGTACATCTGCTCCCCTCGTCCGACCTCCATCCTCTCTAGCATGGAAGTCATCGAACTCATCTCGTGCTCCAAGATCCGAAGTCTCCGGAACCGCATGTGAAGGGCCACCCGCCTCGAAGTGTGATGAAGGAAACTCGTGATGCACAAAGCTCAGCCTCGTGCATATCTCGCATCATCTCCGGCCTGATCATCACTATCGGGACCGATATCCTCTCCTCCATCCTCCGACCCCCGATCCTCATCCTCTCGATTCATCATCATCCTCACCCTCCGGACCAGGAGATCTCTCCGATCGCTCGTAGTCTCATCCGGCGAATGGTCCGAGTCCCAATAGAGTATCCCCGTGAACCAGTGTCCACCGGTGTATTCTCGAAACTCACCCCGAAATGCCCGAAGATCAAAGTCGGTAGCCTCCCATAGCAAAGGTTCCGCATGCTAGGCCGCAGAACTAAGTCTAGCATGACCCGCTGAATGATGTAGGAGAGATCGATCTCGAAGCCCATGTAGATGCGGTAGATGACTAAGGCCTCCATCACCGTGACCCGATGGTGATGTCCGGCTTTCGGCATAATGTTTCGGCCGACTATGCGACCGATAATCCGTGCAAAATCCGTCATCCGTCCGCTGGTCCACGGAGTGAAGCATCGACGGCTATCCCATAGCGTAGAGCATATCTCGCGAAGCTCGTACGACATCGGATGGCTGTCCGTCCAGATCTGCTCCCGTAGGTATCCACACACACCGCCGTGGATAGTAAGGAACCCGCAAGATCTCGCCGTTGTCCGGGTGGAGAAGCGAATCCGAGTCCGGAAGACCCCCGCTTCCCGAGGACAAGTCTAAGTGGATGTCCTTGGCCTCGAGCCTCCTCTCGTGTAGGTAAGGTTGCCGAAGAACAACCTCACTAGTTCCGGTATACCGGCAGATCCTCGGTGAAGAGATGAGTCCACCGCAATGTGTCGAATCTCTCGCCGAATCCTAAAGGATCTCGAGGCTGGCGTAAGTGAAGTAGACGTCCCATCTCGATATTACAAGAATCGAAGTAGGCCTCGTACAGAACTCGGCCCGAGGTGTGTCAAACATGTCCGGTCTCCTAACCTCCCGTCTAGGCTCCGAGGGAACCTGACCTCTGCCCCTAAGAGCACCTACAATGCGACCACGACCTCTACCTAGTCCTCGCCCTCCCCTCTGCATAGTGGGTATCTATGAAAGAGACAAGAGACAATTCCAGTTAGTGCTATTTTAAGATTTGAGCCAAAAGGGTATTTTCGTAATTTTTCGGAACATTTCAAATTTGGGGGAAATTTGATTTGAACATACTAGCATGTGCGCAATACTTGGAATTTCATGTCTATGAAGTTTGTTTGATGAAAATCGATCGAAAACTTGGATTAAAGCGAAAAATTCAGCAAGAAGGAAATTTGGGGATTTTGCAATTTAGGTCAAAATTGGATTTTTGAAAAGTTGAAATTGGTTAAATCAAATTGTATGGACCTATCTACAATGTCATCTTGAGCATGTAGCATTTGATGTTGTGCGAAAATTTCAAGCGGTTTGAGAGAAAACGGAATTTTTCTAAAGATATCGATTTCGGTATGAAAACTTTGCGAGATGAACACCATTATGTCAAAACTTGTTGTCTATGCATGGCATTGTGTTTTAAACCTAGGGAATATGTTTCTAAGCATTCCTAAGCATGATTTCTAGCATTGGATACAAGTAAAGCATGGTTTTATTGAAATGCAAGCATGAGAAGATGAAAATGGAAGAAAGAATGAGAGATTTACCTTGTTTGTGAAGATTGTGTGTTGTGGTGTTGTTGTTGAAGCACCAAATCACCTCAAGAACACTTGTGAGAACCTTTGGAGACTTTCCCTAGAGCTCTCTCACCTTTGGAAGAAGTTAGAATGAGGTTGGAATGTGAAAATGAGGCTTATAATGCGAATTTTCGCATTGTCGCATTGGTCGACTCATTGGTCGACCGGGTCACGACCAATCACTCGACCAATGGTCACAGAGACCTCAATTGCTGTTGAATTTTTGGAAAATGTGATTTTTGCCTTATGGATTATTGTTTGATGACTATATGGATGTATTTGAGCATGATTTAAGTTTTCAAATCATTTGGACTTGTGGTTTATGTTGAAACTTCGAAATTCGGTATTTTGATGTTCTCGGTTTTGCAGAATGGTTACTCCGAGAAGTGGGCGTGGTGAATCCAATGGTCATGGTAGTGGTGAGATACCTCGGGAGGTGGTGAAATACCTCATGGAGGTGGTGAGATACCAAATGTTGATCGGGGTACTCATGAGATACCCGGTGCCCCGAATGTTGGAAGTTTTCGAGATATTGCCAATATTATGGGCAATATGATGCAAAGAAGCAAGCAGCTCGGTTCAACCAGATGTTGGTGGGTTTCATGACTCGCATAATGAGACCCGGGCTGGTGCTAATGTGAATCCTCATGCCGCAGCCCCGAATGCGGGAGGTTTAGCTGGAACTCCTCATACTCGCCCGATGGAGAGTTTTCTCAAGATGCAAGTACCCACTTTCACCGGAGTTACCAAGGACTCCTTGTTTCCTAACAAGTGGCTTCGTGAATTGGAGAAGGCTTTCCGACATCCGCAATGCTCGGAAGCTCGAAGATTTTGTTTGCTTGAACGTGGTTACAACAAGAAGCCGATGCATGGTGGATCTCCACTCGGCTGCTTTTGGAAGGTTTGCATGCAGGAGTTGTAACTTGGGAGTTGTTCAAAGAGGCTTTTTGTATGAATTACTTTCCCGAGGCGGTAAAAGATGCGAAGGAAGCTGAGTTCATGATTCTTACTCGTGGATCTCTGTCCGTGTTGGAGTACCAACGAAGTTCGAGGAGCTTCATTTCTTTGCTCCGCATTCTCTCAAGGATGACCTCGCCAAAGCAAAGAAGTTCTTCAAAGGACTCGCGCTCGCCATTGAAGCTTACCTCATAGTCCAGCCTATAGTGAGCTATGCTCAAGTGGTGCGGAACTCGAAGAAGTTGGAAGAAACAGAGAAGGAAAGTGCTCGTGTGCAAAAGCCCCGGCAATCAAGGAATTCTGGTTTGGTGGATCGTAATGACCGTCGTTTTGTGAGACCTACACCCTACCCCACTCCTACCTTTCGTGCTAGGAGTGTAGGTCGAACACGGGTTTTCAGCAGCCCGGCCGGTATAGACAAGATGGCGGAAATCGACCACCAGCAAGTGCAAGTGCAAGTGCAAGTGCAAGGCCTTTTGTTCGAAGCCCTTTGTTGCAGCCACCCCCGTTGGATCCAAAGCAATCTCGTTTGCTTCTACCGCAAGCAAGCTGGTCATTTTGCTCGTGCCTGTCCGAAGCGGCCCGCCCAAAGCAGCCTGCCCAGGGTGAAGAGTGCTCCCCGCTCCTCCCTCCGGTAGAGTTTTCAGTATTTCAGGCTTGAGCGAGCAGATCCAAGCCATGAAGTGATTACGGTACATTGTTAGTTGCTTCTATTTCGCATTTGTCTTATTTGATACGGGTGCATCTCATTCGTTCATGTCATCTACATTCATCAAGAAGACTAACCTAATCCCCGAGAAGTTGTCTAGTTGTTTATTGATTAGTACACCTACTGGTCTCGTTGTGAAACTAGATAAGGGGTTATCTAAATGTCCTGTGTTGATTGGTGAGAAGAACTTGGAAGCCAATTTTGTAATTCTTGACATGAAGGACATCGATGTTATTTTGGGAATTGATTGGTTGACAGCCCACAAAGCCGTGTTCCTTTGTTCCTCAAAGAAGATTCAGTTCCATATTTGTGGAAGTCCGGTCTTTGAATTTCAGGGTGAAAAGAGAAGGGTTTGTAAGAAGGTGTTGTCTCAGACCGATGCAAGTCTATGCCCTAGTGGATGATGCTTCATCCGAAGGCAAGGGTATAGTGGAGAAAAGAGTCGATGAAGTCGAGTTGTCTGCGACTTTGTTGATGTCTTCCCGATGATCTATCAGGAGTGCCTCCGGACAGGATGTCGAATTTTCTATTGATCTCGTCCCCGGTGCCGCTCCGGTATCTAAAGCTCCGTATAGGATGGCTCCTACCGAGTTGAAAGAGTTGCAAAATCAGTTGAATGAGCTCATTTATAGAGGTTTCGTACAGCCTAGTGTGTCACCTTGGGGAGCTCCGGTCTTGTTCGTCAAGAAGAAAGACGGTAGTATGCGCTTGTGCATCGACTACCGTGAGTTGAATAAGTTGACTATCAAGAATAGATATCCGCTGCCCGCAATTGATGATCTCTTCGATCAATTGAAGGGTGCAGTTGTGTTCTCAAAGATTGACTTAAGGTCCGGATATCATCAATTGAAAGTGAAGTCTAGTGATATCTTCAAGACAGCTTTCCGAACGCGGTATGGTCACTACGAGTTTAGAGTCATGCCCTTCGGATTGACCAATGCTCCTGCGGTGTTCATGGACCTCATGAACCGAGTATTTCATGATGTGCTTGATAAGTTTGTGATTGTTTTCATTGATGACATCTTGATCTATTCGAAGAGCGAAGAAGAGCATGCGAGTCATCTAAGTTTCACTTTGCAAAGGTTGCGAGAAAAGAAGTTGTTCGCTAAGTTTAGCAAGTGTGATTTCCGGCTTAAGAGAGTGGTATTCCTTGGTCATGTAGTTTCAGCCGAAGGTATTCGTGTCGATCCCGAAAAGGTCCAAGCTGTGGCTGATTGGGAAAGGCCGAAGTCAGTAACGGAAATAAGAAGTTTTCTTGGATTGGCGGGTTACTACCGAAGGTTTATTGAGAACTTTTCTCGGTTGGCTGCTCCTATGACTAAGTTGACCAGGAAAGAAGAAAAGTTTGTTTGGTCCGACGCCTGTGGAGAAGAATTTCCAAGAGTTGAAAGATAGATTGACAAGTGCCCCGGTTTTGACTATACCCGATAGTTCCGGTGGTATGACAAGCTTTATACCGATCGTCAAAAGATTGGTTTGGGTTGTGTACTGATGCAACATGGCAAGGTCGTAGCCTATGCTTCTCGGCAATTGAAGGATTATGAGCGGAATTACCCCACTCATGATCTAGAACTTGCCGCCGTTGTCTTTGCTTTGAAGATTTGGAGACATTACCTTTACGGTGAGAAGATTGCCATTTTCACGGATCATAAGAGTTTGAAATACTTCTTTACCCAAAAGGAGTTGAACATGAGACAAAGGAGATGGTTGGAACTAGTCTCCGATTATGATTGTGATATTCAAGATCACCCCGGGGAAAGCAAACGTTGTTGCTGATGCTCTTAGTAGGAAGAACCAGAAGAAGATTTTGGATTTGAATGCGTTGAGTTTACCATTGTGGTCTTCTATTGAGAGTTTTGATTTGGAAGTCGTCCCTGAGAATTTTGATTTTATTCTTTCTGCCATGACGGCAAGATTTGGTCTTAGAGATAAGATTGTTGCTCAGCAGAGTTCTGATCAAGAGTTTTTGATCAAAGTTGAGAAGATTTCTTCGAATCCCGGGTCGGACCCCCGACTTTGGTATATCCATGGATGGTGCTTTGTTGTTTAGAGGAAGACCGTGCGTGTGCCTGCAAATGAAGAAGTTAAGAAAGAAGTATTGAAGGAAGCACACCGATCGGTCTTTTACTATACACCCGGAAGCACCAAGATGTACAAGGACTTGAAGGAACATTTTTGGTGGATTGGTCTGAAGGCGGATGTTGATGATTTTGTTGCCAAGTGTGAGACTTGCCAACGCGTGAAAGCCGTTCGACAACCTCCATCTGGATTACTTCAGCCTCTTCCTATTCCTAGTTGGAAGTAGGAGGATATCTCCATGGACTTTGTGACTAGCTTGCCTCGGACAAGTAAAGGCAATGACACTTGTGTGGGTGATTGTTGATAGGTTGACCAAATCAGCCCACTTCATTCCTATGAAGATCACTCATACTCTGGATAAGCTAGCAAGGCTTTATGTGGATAATGTGGTTCGTCTGCATGGTGTGCCATTGAGTATTGTTTCGGATCGTGATCCTAGGTTCACCTCAAGGTTTTGGAATAGTTTGCGTAAGGCTTTGGGAACCCAATTGAACTTGAGTACAGCTCATCATCCACGATCGATGGACAATCTAAGCGGACAATTCGGACATTGGAAGACATGCTCGGATCTTGTGTGGTGGATATGGGTGGTAATTGGGATGAACACCTAGCTTTGGTTGAGTTTGCCTACAACAACGGTTATCAAGCAACAATAGGCATGGCACCATTCAAGGCTTTGTATGGCAAGTACTTGTAGGACACCTTTGTACTTGGATCGAGACAGGTGAAAGAAAAGTCTTAGGTCCTAAGATGATTGAAGCTACGAGTGCTATGGTAGATATGATAAGAGAAAGGATTAAGTCTCACCTGATCAAGACAGAAATCTTATCTTGATAAGAGAAGGACCGATTTGGAATTTCAAGTTGGAGAGAAAGTTTTTCCGAAAGTTTCACCAATGAAGGGTGTGATGAGATTCAATGTTAAGGGAAAGCTTAGCCCTCGTTACATTGGACCTTTCGAGATTTTGGAAAAGGTTGGACCTGTTGCGTATCGATTAGCATTACCTCTGCCTCTTGCTGGTGTTCACAATGTATTTCATATTTCGATGCTCCGAAAATACATAGAGAATCCGGAACACATTTTGCAGCAAGCACCTGAAGGACTTAGTGCTGATTTGACCTACGATGAAGAACCGGCCGAAATCTTGGATAGGAAGGACAAGCAGCTGCGGAATCGCACCATCCCTTTGGTGAAGATTCGGTGGAAGAACCATACCCCTGAAGAAGCTTCTTGGGAGAAGGAAGAAGACATGAAGGAGAAGTTTCCCTACCTCTTTGGAAGCACAGGTACGCTTTCAATTTCGAGGATAAAATTTCTTTAAGGGGGGGAGAATGTAAAACCCAGCCCTAACCTTGACCCGGAAACATTGTTAATTGTAGGTCCGATGACCCGGAGTAAAGTAAGAAGTCAGCTTTGGGCCATCCCAGTGGAGGACTTGGTGTCTGGCTTTGAATCCATGAAAGTTGATGATGAAGTTCTATTTATGGAAACTGAATCTTGATGAAGATCGGATTAGTTGATGGACTTGGAGTACTCTCTATCTTGGTTTGAAGGCATTTCTACCTATTAGGTAAGTCACTTGACTTGTGTGCAAAACCCCTTTAGGATTGGATTTGATCTGGGCCTTCAATTCCCTGTTTTGGACTTGCTGTCAACATTGGTCGACTGATTGGTCGATGGGCCATCGACCAATCCACTCGACCAATGAGTGCTGTCTTTGGCAATTAAGTTTTTCTTGCTCTATTTAAGTCCAATCTCGAGTCTACTTCGTAATTGCTGCCTCCAAACTCTCTGGAACGAACCAAAGACCTCTGCAAGTCATCTCCCTTGCATCCTTGGTGTTTTCTTGACGGATCTTCGTCGAAACTCTTCCTTTTGCATCAAAAGGTATGTCTACTCTCTCTTCTTCTCCTCCATCTTTGTTTTTCTTTCCTTTTTGAGTTGAGACAGTAGAAGAGATGCTGCATTCTCTGTTGCAAACATCTCTGAACATGTTCTCATGATCATCCTAAGGATTTGAGGCTTGAACAATGATCTTAACCATGATCATTGCAAGCTTTTGAAGGAATCATGATCAAACCATGATCTAATCTTGTTAAACTTCTGATTTGAATTCCGATCTCTTTGGATCTTCTATATTGATCATGTTAGTAGTTAATTACTGTGTTTTCTTTCCATGATCCATGATCTATCAATCTCTAATTGTTCTCTTCTACCATACTATGTGTTCTTCATGAAGCATGGTAGTTACATATATGGTAGGTTTTATTTCCGTATTTAGATTTATGCTTCTAAGCCTTTTCCTTGAAGATCTAAGTATGTTTTCATGATACCTTTACCTGAAGCAATGATCCATCTTCCTATTGTTCTTGTCTTTGATTTCTATTTCGAATTCATCAAGATCCATGGTTGATCTAATTATGGTAACTTTTTGTTTCCTAATTTGGATCTTGATGTCTTGATTTGATTGGTGTTTTGAGGTCCCCTCTATGTTAGAATACTACTGATGTAGTTTACCCCTTGATTAGTACCCTTTTGAACCACCAAATTCGGATTTCATATCTTAAAACTCTGTTTTTTTTAGGCTACTGTCTGGATTGGTCGACTGGACCAGTCGACCAATCCACTCGACCAATGAGTACAAAGCAACTCCAGCATTGGTCCGTGTTGGATGTTTTGGTATCTTTTCTCATAGGGATCTTTCCTAATATGTTGCATATACTTGTTTAGGACCTTCTTCTCAAGTGTGCCAAGATCTTACTTGATTTCTTAGGATTCCTTTGCGAGTTATAAAAGGTAAGGATGGTTATTTCCTTAATTACATAAATAGCATGAATCTAGTTTCTATATTTGAATATCATTGACATGTTTCCTAAATTAGATTCTTACAATGATATACTACTGTTACATAACCTTGATTACAGTAGCATTGCTTAAATCAATTCATGTATGATTTACTTACCAATTATATACAAGTTGATTGTAGTTATTGATTTCTTTCCATATATGAAGTTACCATATATGTGATGATATGAATTGATGCATGTGTATGCTTAAGTATGGTTTGGAAAGGAGAGGTGTCCTTTTGACACTTCTGTCCTTGGACTACTACGGGAATATTATGGGATGTTTCCGGAGATGCCCTCTGGACACCTTCCTAAACCGTTGGATGACATATCTAGGATTGTCTAGTAGTGTTTGGCTAGGATGTCCTGTTATGTCAGACCCTAATCGGAGGGGTATTGAGACCGAACGACCCGTGGTAGCAATGGGGATTCATGGGCGCTCAAGACCGGTAACCAACCCGTGAGAGGACAGGAATCACATTGTGGGGGCCATTTATTGGTAGGGTTGCATATGGTTAGACTTGGGCTCACGGGCGCTTAAGACCGGTAACCAACCCGTGAGAGGACGTGAGAGCTTCCCGTTTACCATATGTGGATAACCAATAGGGTTGATGAGTCCGTAGTCAGGGACTATGAGGACTCTAGTGTGAAGGATACTGGAAAGGATCGTCAGGGACGAGGAATGGACGTATCTGGATCTGACTTGATGTAACTAAGTAGAAGACTTGCATTTGGCTAGGTTTTACCCTTACATGCGCCTGTACTTATACCAAATGGTTGTGAGAGAGTGTGTTGACTTAACCCCTGCCATGGTTTGTCCTGAGGGATGAAGGACCCATTACCAATCGGCTGCTCAAGACCGGTGAAATGATCCGTGATAGAATCCAAGATATCTTAAATGGTTGAGGATGTGAGCGGACCTTCCTAATGAAGTACGGTGCTATGACTTAAAGCATGTCTGCCAATAGAGACCAGCATACATAGAGTTAGATTCATTCATTCATTGCTTGTCTCATATCATATTGCATTTATGTTTGTTCCGGAATCCTGCCATTTATGTTATTATGGATTTTAATCGCCTTACCGAGTTTCTTTGAAACTCATTCCTTTATTGTACAATGTTTGTTAGACTATCCTGCAGGTACTGAGTACTATGACGGTCCCTATGAAGAAGCGCAAGGCGAAGAGGCATATCTCCAGGAAGGTGATTGCGGTTACCACAATTATACTGAAGATCCCACGAGTGGTTATGCTCCGTACGATGCTTAGTCCGACCATTGAGTGGAAGCGTCCTTGTTCCATTTATGAGATTTACACTTATAAGGATGTTGTCTATAAAGTGGAGAACAATTTAGTTACCCAATGTACTTGCTACTGGGATTAGATTTTGTCTAGTTTATTCTTTTAGAGCTACTTTTCCGCTGGTTGTAGAGTGGGATTTTCGCCTCACTTTACTTATCGGTTTGACACTCTGATTATATTTATCATTCTGATTCATTATGATTCATTCTTTCTTTATTGGATCTATGGTTTATCTTCCGCACTTTTATCATGATTGTTCATGATTATGTTATTGTTTATGTGGGAGGTTGATCACTCGATACCTGATCTTCGGGCTGTGGATCACACTCTCGGGTATGCCAGATAGGGTACCGGCTGGGAGGACGTGACAATGTCCCCTACCGGATTGGTTACCGGTCTAGAGCGCCCATCAAACCATACACTACCACGGGTCGTTCAGTCTCAATGCCCTTTCGATTCGGGTCTGATACGACAGGGACATCCTAGCCATACATCTAGACAAGTCCTATGTATGTCATCCAATGATCCAGGAAAGCGTCGATGGGCATCTTCGGAGAACATCCCATACTATTCCCTCCAATGTCCAAGGACAGAAGTACCAGTAGGGCACTCCCCAATCCCAAATCATACCTAAGCAATCACATGCTTATTTCCATCCATTGCATATCAACAATACTTTATCATATTGAAAACATGTCATAATACAGTGTATAAATAAATGACAAGAATAAGTAAACATGATAAACCATGTAATTAAGCATGGTGCTACTATCATAAGGTAACTACATTAGTCATATGATGTCTAAAATCAACTAATAAGTTAAGTCTACTAAGTTACCAACAACAGCGTAAAAGTCATACAGTCTATGTTATATGGCTATAAGCGTCCTTACCTTAAGTCGCGATGATGATAATCCAATAATCTCAAAAGAATGATCCAAATATGGTAATAAAACCCTAGACAAACATAAATGAAAGGTTAGAAAAGAAATTGGGAAAATTGGAGGTCGAAAGGGTCAAAACTGAGCAAGGTTGCTGTCAGCAACAAGTTTGGTCGATGGTCTTGGTCGGTGGTATCGACCAAAATTCTCTTCCGGACAGAATAGTGGATTTTGGGGATTTTGGTCCGAAATTTGTCTTCCGGGGCTTGGATCGATCCGAAACTTGGAGGGATGATTAATAACAATGTAAGAACACTACCTAGCAAGTATTATCACAATCCAATGGTCCAAATGAAAACCTCCAAATTGAGGTCTTATGTTCTAAAGACAAGAATCCTAGCATTCATGAGAAATTGATGTAATTGAAAGGGAAGCTAGAGAATTAGTTGGGGAATAGGTTAGGAACATGATTACAATCATTTGCAATCCAGCAATTAGACTAATCATACTCAACATCTCAGTTTAGTATAAGAAATCAAGTTGTTAAGCAAGGAATCATGGTAATGTATATGTAAGGATCAAGATGCAAGTGAGGCATAGCAAGAATGAAGGAAAAGCAAGTATAAATGGGAAGAGACGTTCATGGCAATGTGTTTGCAAGGTGGCAGCACCTTGGCCATGGTCTCATCAGTAAAAGAAGAAGGGAAGTGAGTAGAATAGAGAGCAAGAGAGAGAATCATACCTTATAAGATGATAGTTGGAGAAAAGAGACAATGATTATTGTAGAAGATCATCACCCAAGCCAAAGGGGAGCCTTCCCACATTCTTAGGTGTTGAAATGAGTAAAATATCGTTCTAGGTTTGAGGTTTCAATTAAATAGAAGAAGGAATATCCAAAAAGCATCTTTTTCTTGATTCTGGGTAACTTTGGTCAATGGTCATGGTTGATGCCATCGACCAAAACAGGTAACAGGTTTCAGCAGAAAATCCAAAAATAGTTAAGCAACTTCGAACAGGGATTCAAAAAGTCTAGTTTCAGGAAATATAATCGGATTGAGCACAGGGGTTCATTTGGTATTTCAACTAATTCACCCCTCTTTGGTGCGCAGATTCAAAACTAACACTGACAATGCTCTCAAGTGAGGGGCATCATCATCAATGTCTATGGGCTTGGGTTTCGACACCAAATCATCAACCAAAAGGGTCCACAAGTCTCTTTTCCCCCACTTTGGGTCTTCGGACCTACAAACATAACAGATTTCGGGCCGGGTCAAGGTTAGGATAAGGCCAGATATTACAGGTCTACCCTAAGGGAAAGGTCTGGCATGACTTCTTTAGGCTTTCAAAGATAATAAAACTGAAATCAAGGTCCAACCTTAAGGTCTAATATCAAACAAGTCTTTCTTTATCCCAAAACAAATAGGGTGCCACGGGCTAGGTTTGGGCTAGATGTCACAAAACTCATGCTTTTACACAAAAAGGTATGTGATCATCCTCTTCTGTGTTTCATCCTTGATTCTTCGTTACTTTTCTTTCCTTTTCTGATTGAGGATAGTAGTAGTGATGTTGTATCTCTGTTGCAACCATCACTATACTCTTTTTCCTCTCTTTTCCTAAGGATCTAAAGCTTGGTGGATGATCTTCATCAAGATCATCACTCGCTTTTGTAGGAAAACTTGTATTCATTCACTTTCCTTATTTAGATTGTTGTTCTTCAGTCTTAGATCTAATTTTCTTGGAGATCTATGCATGTGATTCATGATTTCTTTGTCACAATCAGTTATCCATCATCCTATTGTTCTTGTCTATGATTTTTACTATGAATTCTTCAAGAACCATGATTGATCTAATTATGGTAACTTTTTGTTTCCTAATTTGTAACTTGAAGACTTGATTTGATTGGAGTTTTGAAGTCCTCTATAGACTAGTATGCTGCCATAGTAGTTTCCCCCATATTTTGTACCCTTTTGAACCACTAAATTCAGTTCCATATTCTAAAATCTCTGATTTTGAAAGCCACTGTCTCTGTTGGTCGACTGATGCAGTAGACCAAGTCAATCGACCAATGAGTACAATAACCTCATATTTGGTCTGTTTTGGATGTTTTGATATCTTTCCTAATATGTTGTATACACTTGTTTAGGACTTTCTTCTCAAGTTTAGTCAAGGTCTTACTTGATTCCCTAAGATTCTTTGCCAGTTATATAAGGTAAGGATGGTTATTTCCTTAACTACATAGATTGCAAATCCTAGTTTCTATATTTGAATCTTGTTAGTTTATTTCCTTAATTAGATTCTTACAATGATATAATACTGTTGCATAGTCTTGATTTCAGTAGCATTACTTGTTTATGCTAAATTGATTCATGTATGATTTACTTACCATATATATGCAAGTTGGATGTTATTCTTGATTTCTTTCCATATATGAAGTTACTATATATGTGATGTTATGGATTTGTGTTTGTGTATTATTAAGTATGGTTTGGAAAGGGGAAGTGTCATTTTGACATTTCTGTCCTTGGACAACTACGGGAATAGTATGGGATATTTCCGGAGATGCCCTTTGGACACCTTCCTAAACTGTTGGATGGCATATTTAGGATTGTCTAGTAGTGTTTGGCTAGGATGTCCCGTTATATCAGACCCTAATCGGAGGGGTATTGAGACCGAACGACCTGTGGTAGCAATGGGGATTCATGGGCGCTCAAGACCGGTAACCAATCCGTGAGAGGACAGGAATCACATTGTGGGGGCCATTTATCGGTAGGGTTACATATGGATAGACTTGGGCTCACGGGCGCTCAAGACCGGTAACCAACCCTTGAGAGGACGTGAGAGCTTCCCGTTTAGCATATGTGGATGACCTATAGGGTTGATGAGTCCGTAGTCAGGGACTATGAGGACTCTAGTGTGAAGGATACCAGAAAGGATCGTCAGGGACGAGGAATGGACGTATTTGGATCTGAATTGATGTAACTAAGTAGAAAAATTGCATTTGAGTAGGCTTTGACCCTGACATGCGCCGGTACTTAGACCAATGGTGATGTGAGAGAGTGGTGACCCATACCCCCAGCCATGGAATGTCCCGAGGGATGCCGGATCCATTACCAACTGATGATGTGTGATTGAGACCTTCCTAAAGAAGTACGATGCTATGACTTAAAACATGTCTGCCAATAGAGACCAGCATACATAGAGTTAGAATCATATTGCATCACGTGTTTCATATCATATAGCATTTTACTTTGCTTTGAAATTTTGTCATTTGTGTTGTTATGGATTAACTGCCTTACTGAGTTTCTTTGAAACTCATTCCTTTTGTACAATGTTTTGTTATTGTGAAATCCGGCCAAAACCTAACCAGGACATCCTATTTGTCTAGGGTTAAAGAAAGGCTAGTTCAATGTTAGACCTTAATGTTAGACCGTGATGTCTGTGTTTTATCTTTGAAAGCCTTAGGAGGTTATGTCCGACCTTTTCCTTAATGTAGATCCATGTCCCGAAATGATGGAAGTTGTTCTTGTGGGCCCTCTTTATGGAAGACATGGTGTTTGACCCGAAGTGGGGGAAATAGAGACTTGTGGAACATTTTTATTAATGATTTGGTGTCGGAGCCCAAGCCCTTGGACATTGTCGATGATGCCCCTCACTTGAGAGCATTGTCAGTGTTAATTTTGAATCTGCAGCCTGAAGAAGGTGAGCTTAGTTGGTGGACATAATGAAATCCCATACTCAATCCGAAGATATTTCCATAAACTAGACTTGTTGATGGACTTGTAGAAGAAAACCCCACTCAATTTGACCATGTATAGCCTTCCGAATCACTGTCTGAAGTTGTTGAACTATGTCTGGCCAACCCTGTCTGCGCATCAAAGAAGATTGAATTACTTGAATCACCTAATGAACCCCGTGCTCAATCCGAAAGTATTTCTGGAAGCTAGACTTCTTGATTGACTTGTAGGAGAAAACCCCACTATATTTGACCCAGTATAGCCCTCCGAATCCCTGTCCAAAGTTTCTGTTCATGTCTTGGTCGACTGGCCAGTTAACCAGCCAGTCGACCAGCAGTAATGGAATTCGAAAATCAAAAATATCTTTACCATTTTGATCCTAACTTTTTGGAACTCGTGAATGAGGGTCTACCCTGATCATTGGCACTTCAGAGAACGAAAAGTGACACTCTCTTGGGCTCCCCTTGGTGTTTGTGAAGATCCTTGACTCCAACCATTAATTTTACGCCTCAATCATCAACTCAAGTTATGGATTTTCTTCTTGTTCTTCTAATCTACTCAATCTCCTATTAATTTCTACTCTTGGGACCATGGCTGAAGTGCTGCAACCTTGAAAACACTTGGACATGAGTTTCCCCTTTCATTTCCATTAATCCAACTACGTTCTTGCTATGATATATTCCCATTATGATTGCTTACATTGCATTTCTATGATTTCTTTCATTTCAACCTATCCTTGATTCAAAACTGATGTGTAGATGTATGCTAGGTCTGATTTACTATGGATTCATGATTCTAATTTAATTCTTAACATTCACTTGATTCATTCCCATCATTCTTTACAATTTCAATCAATTCCAATTCGATTCTTGATATTTATCATATAGAACATAGGGCTTTGAATTGGGGGTTTTCAATTGGACCGTTGGATCATCATGAAATTTGGTGTGTATTGTCCTCATATTGTTATAATCATGCTCTCCAAATTTCATGTCGATTGGAGCACCGGAAGGTCAGTTTCGGTCCAAATCTTAAATTCTGCCCATTGTTAACAAGTCTTGGTCGACTGCCTTGGTCCACTGACAGTCGACCAAGCCAGTCAACCAAGAGATGTTAACCTCCATGTACTTGGCCGAATTGCCTTGTTTGACCTCCGATTCGATTGTTTTCTTTCCTGATGTTACTTGTATGTTGTCTAGGGTACCAACACTAATTTTTGGGACTATTCTTGGTGATCTTTGGGATTTGTTTTCGACTCGATTAAGGTAAGGATGGTTATCTCCAGAAACACATAGGCTATGAACTTATGTTTTGGTGTTTATACTTAGTGAACATAGTCTCTTAATTGCTTTTGAATATTATAGGACTGCTATACATGTTTTAGAACTGTAGTAATGCGATTGCATTCTTTCTTGTTATAATGAGTTATCATTCTTGTACTTGTACATATGATGGATCAGTTTGATGTTATAATTTAACTTTTATCATGATGATGTATCAAATGTATGAGATATGATGGACTTGGATATGTGATTGCCTAGGTATAACTTGGGATTGGGGAGTGTCCTATTGACGCTTCTGTCCTTGGGCATCGGAGGGAATAGTATGGGATATTCTCCAAAGGTGTCCATCGACACTTTTTCGGGTTATTGGATGACATACATAGAATTGTCTAGGTGTATGGCTAGGATTATCTTTGTTGTATCAGACCCAAATTGGAAGGGTATTGAGACCGAACGACCCGTGGTAGAGTATGGTTGATGGGCGCTCGAGACCGATAACCACTCCATGAGAGGACTTACACCATACTGCGAATACCCGATAGGGTCCATTTATTGGTAGGGTTGCAAATGGATAGACCTGGGCTCACGGGCGCTCACGACCGGTAACCAACCCGTGAGAGGATGCGAGAGCTTCCCGTTTACCATTTGTGGATGACCAATAGGGTTGATGAGTCCGTAGTCCGAGTTGGTCGGTGCCATAGGATACGCTAACTCTAGTGTGAAGGATACGGAACCGAGTTGGTCGGTGCCATAGGGAAAGTATCCGAATCTCACATGATACAACTGAGTAGATGACTTGCATTGGGCTAGGCTTCGCCGTGACATGCGCCAATACTTATACCAATGGTGATGTGAGAGTGTGGTGACTTAATCCCCAATCATGGTTTTGATGAGGACCTTACCCAATTACCCCGGCAGACCCAAGATATCTTGTATGATTGAGGGGGAGTGATAGATGACCTAAAGAAGTATGGTGCTATGGCTTAAAGCATGTCTACCTTAGAGACTAGCATTCGTAGAGTTAGAACCATACTTGCATCATGTGTTTCATGTAATATTGCATCATGTTATGGTTTGTATCATATGGCTTATGTTTTATGGAATGACTACCTTGCTAGTTCTTTTGAACTCACTCCTTTTTGCAACATATTTTGTTAGACTTTTCTACAGGTACTACTATTGTTGACTATGACAGTCAACAATTTGAAGACCAAGTTGGTGACTCATACCACACTGGTGGCGGTGAATACGTTGATAAAGATTAGTAGTCCGAGACTGATTTTTGTCAGGAGCAGATGCGGCCTGGCCTAGTTTCTTATAATTTTGTTATTTAGGAAACATTTTATAAGTTAGAAGAAACTTAGTTGTTTACCTTTCCTTTCCCTTCTTTTAAAAACTGGTTGTAACCTGCACCTTATCTCGATCTACCTTCCGTTGTTATTGTAGAATGGGTTTCCGCCTCATTTCACATTTTTGATTAATTATGTTATTACTATCTTTCCGCACTCTGATGCTCTTTGTGATTCTTCTGAGATTCTTCCTTGACTTTTATTATTAAGTTATTTGAAAACTATGATTTGTTCTTGCTTTTGATTAAATTATTGTGCTAAATGGATATGATTGTTCCTAAACTTGATCTTTTGGGCTGTGGGTCACTCCATCGGGTAATCCAGATAGGGTACCCTTAGGGTGGATGGGACAGAATGGTATCAGGGCCTTAGTTTTCGGACGATCATAACCATAGAACACAGTAATAAAAGCATCCTTGAGTCATAGATCCAGAAATGACTCAAACTTTCTTAGAAGTGAATAATAGAAAACTTGGATTAGAAACCTGAGTAAATGAAGCATAGTACATCTTGAATGAATAATATACAATAATTAAAGTTTATGACTTATACTTGGGTTGTAGTCATGGTTAGAGTTAAGTTTTCGGTTTTAAGTGTTGTGTATGTGTGTTGATTGTGAGTTGAGTCTGGAGTTGAAAGTTGTCGTCGTGGGTTGCCTTTGAGAGTGAGTTTTTGTTGTGAGGTGTTGTCGAGAATAAGTTGTCATGAGTCTGAGTTGTGTTGTCGTCATGTGTTGTCGTATGAATCTGAGTTGGGTGTTGTTGTTAGGAGTAATGGTCATGAGTGGTCGTCATGAGTTATAAGTCATAACTAAATTTTAACAATTACTAAAGCAACAAAAGAAAATGCATAATGTCCAATAACACAAGTAAAACAAACTAAATTTCATTAATCACATAAGATATTTTTACAAGTTTGAAAGAGAATACATCTGTGAAAGCATAAAAGGAAACTCCTAGCACTACCTATCTAGGTGATCAACTCCGGTGATCTTTCTAATCCCTCCTAGACCTGAACTTTTTTTTTTTTTTCCAGTCGTTCAAATTTCTCTCCCAAGGTATATATATATAAGACTCTATCCTCTCCTGTCGAGCCTTTATCCTCTCAAGTGTGAAAGAAATCAATGACTAATGAGAAGCTACACCTGGAGCCTCAGAAGTCGTATGTGACAGACCTCCAATCTCACGGAAGCGTGGTGTAGGAATCTCCTTGTGTCTCGGAATCTCATCCTGACCTCGATTCTCATCTCTATGATCCTCACCTACCTGATCATCATTATCATCATCACCATCACCGGCATCCTCATCCTCTGTATCATCAGCCCTGACAATATGATCCTCATCCCCTGATTTAGCTGTGTCATGAAGCCCTTGTGATGTCTGTGCCAGTCAGAATCCACCAGCAGAAATCCCATACATATGAAATATCCAGAATGTGGGCTAGTACCCTGGTAGTAAAGCCGATCGCTTTGCCTCCAACCGTAGACTCGATGTCAATCTATTTGTTTAGGAAATTGTTCCTGAGAATCGAGCTGATCTCTCATAGCCCGAGACTTTTCCTCAAGTCGTGTCAATTGATCTTCTATAATGCATACGTGTGTCACTATCCTCTCTTGTGTGGAAGTCATTGCTGACATATGAGGAACCACACCTGGTGCCTCGAAAATCGAATGCAATGGACCTCCAACCTCAACTGTTGAGCTGGAATAGTTTCCTCCTCATCTTCCTGAACCTCCTGATCCTGAGTCTCATCCTCATTATCCTCGTCCTCATCATCATCTTCATCCTGATCTTGAACCCTATTTGTAGTCTAGACTGTTGTATCCTTATCCTTGTATTATCCCTGCTTGTGGCGTATGAATAGTACTCTAATCCTCATCTCTACCTCTCCTAACCCTTAAGTGTTTTCTTCGTGGTGGTTTGATGGGAATCTGAAGAGACAAGTTGAGTTTTGCATTGCACAAGTAAAGGAAGCTAAGCAATGCAATATTTGGTGAAGAAGGGTCTTTTGGTAAATTTTTGAATTTTTTTTTGTTTTCGATGGAAAGTGCGAGTTGGGCATGTGTACAAGAGTTGGTTTAACATGCTAAGAAGGTTTATTTGGAGAAGATCCATCGGAACCCTTGGATTTTGGAAAATTTTAGCAAGGATGAAAGTTGTGGAAGACCCTCTTGTAGAACTACTAGCCGTAGAACATGTCCCCGACCTCTACCAGCCCTTCTACCTCCTCTAGGCTTAGTGAACCATTTGAGTCAAGAGAAGTTTGCATTGGGATTAGTTCTTTTGCTTGTTTGAATGAATGAGTGGCATTTTCGTAATTTTTCAAAAAATTTTGATTTTGGCAAAATTGCGGTTCGAACATGCTAGCATGTACATAAGACTTGGATAAACATGCTGGGATGGTTTGTTTGAATAATCTATCAATTTTGTAGTTTGGATGTGAAAATTCAGCAACTTTAGAAGAAGGAATCCTCTTTTGGGCAAGGTTTCGTAATTTTTGGAAAGTCGGATTTTGGCCAAACGAAGTGTGTGACCACCTTCCTCATGTTAAATCAGTCATGTAGGAATTGGTTTGGTGTCAAATTTCCTTTTGGTTTGAAAATGGGACAAGTGTTTGTAAAGCTGGGATTTTTGTAAAGTGAATAGTAAAATTGGTGCAGAGTGTGGGAAATCTTTTTGGTTGAACCTTGGCGTTGTGTGGAAATTGGTTGGAGCATGTTTCTAAAGACCCCTATACATGTTTCTACCCAAGAACAGCAGGAAATTCTCAGTTTTGAAGAAAATCATGTTGTTGGTAATGAAATTTGAAGAGAAAGAGAAGTAAGATTGAAGATTACCTCGTGTTGTTGACCTGATTAGTTTGTGTGAAGTTGTTGAAGCCTCTTGAGAGTCTTAAAACCTTAGGAACCCTAAAGAACCTTTTCCTAGATCCAAAATCGAAGTTGGAAGTGTGACTGAAATAGAGAGAGTGGTCCCTTTAAGGTTGTTCTTCAAGCAGGGCAGACTTTGCTGTTTTGGCAGTTTTGGGAAAATTTTGAGTTTGATGCATCATTTGAATTTTTATGACCTATGCAGCTGATTTAAGTATGTTTGTCAAGTTGGAAGTGTGATTTGGACTTTCCCATAGTTTTTTTTCTAACTTTCGTTTGGTTTGTTGGAGGCCAGAAGAAGAAACCGTGGTGCCTTCTCTAGTCGGAATGGGAAGAGAGTTGTTCCTAAAGCTGGAGTGTCTTCTGGAAGTGTTGAAGTCCAGAACCCTCCAAAAGGTCAAGCTACCAGCAATCTATCCGGTGCTCCTCCAATGGTCAACTACCAAGAAATCATTAATCTTATGGAAGAAATGTTGCCAACAGCAGAGTGTGCAGTTCAACCAAATTTTGACTGGGTTAATGGCCATGCAAAGTGAGACCCGTGCTGCTGCCCAGGCAAACCCTAACCTTGCTACTGTGCCGGATTTTGGGAAAGTGAAGTTACGTCACCAAAAGTCCCTACCCAGTGGAAGTTCTAGCCACGCTAAAAGGACCGACAAAAAGTTCACTAGGCCTGCACCATATTCCACTTCGACTTATCAGCCGTAGACTATGGAACAAAGTGTTGGGAATGCAAATCCCGGGCCAATTTATGCAAACCCGAGGCCAGTGAATCAAGGACTCTTAGAGCCGGTACAACCTGTAGGACAGAGAGAACTTGCCTGTTATTTCTGCCAACGGACAGGACTTTTCGCCCGCTGCTGCTCTCGCAAACTAAGTCGTCAAGCTGCTTTAACTGCAAAACCAGTTCAAGCCCCTCCTGCCAATGAAGTGATTAACATTTTTGAAAGCGAATCAGAACCAAATCAAGATCTCGTAACTAGTACGTTACTCTTAACTTCAACTCTGTTATTGATCTATTCTTGGATTTTGCATTGCATAAATACCATATGCACTGTTTCGATCTATAGTTACCTGTGCATTGTATGAATACCACATGCATTGCCCTGATTTATTCTTTACTTATACATTACATACATATCATGTGCATTGCTTGATTTAATGCTTACTGATGCGTTACATATAGGCCATATGCATTATTTCTTTCATTTATTCTTACCATATGAGTTTGCCTAGTCTGTATGGAGTGCCTGTGAGTGTTGTTTTGAATTCCTCTTAGCTGTTTGAGAAGTCAGCCAAGAGTCCTGACTTCTTTACTTGTTAAACTCATTTTTCGTTGTACCTTCCTTTCCTTTGGTAAAGATTTGGTGGGAGGATCACACCCCTGAAGAAGATTCCCCATCTTTTTGAAAGTCCAAGTATGCTTTCAATTTTGAGGACGAAATTATTTTAAGGGGGGGAGAATGTGAAATCCCACCTAATCCTAACCTTGCTAAATGCATACCTACCATATATATATATATATATATTGTTTGATTTATTCTCCGTCGTATGAGTTGCCTAGTTTCATTTGGTAGAGATTTACCTCGAAGCTGATCTTTTCCCCCTTCTATTTTCCCTTTGATGAGAGGGTGATCTTAAGTCATTCCCATGATAGATTCTTCTATACCTGCTATTGTAAAGTGGACCTCCATACACTCTATAACCTTGTAAATTCTTCACATGATGATTTCAAAGAGAAATAAAGTGTGATCTTCATGATTTGTTACTCCTTCAAGACTTCAAGCTTTGCATCTCCTGTTCTTCAATCAAAGGTTAGTAATCTCCCTTATGTTGTATTGATCTACTCTTACTATGTTTTATTCTTTGTGATTGAGACTATGAAGAAGATGTTGCATCCTTGCAACCATCTCATCTACTATCTCCTTTCATTTTTAAGGTTTTATGATCTCTTCGCCATGATCCTTGTGAAGTCCTCATGAAGCCAGGATCATACTCTTGATTTGATTTCAAAACATGTTAGATTTATTCCTTGTTCCTTACAAAAGACTTATTGTTAATTGTTTTCCGAAGATTTTGGGAGAAGAAAGGTCAAGATAAAAACAATGTCCTCCATCTCTTTAGAAGCCTAGTACTCTCCCAATTTCGAGGACGAAATTATTTTAAGGGGGGGGGGAGAATGTGAAATCCAGCCCAAACCTAACCAGGACATCCTATTTGTCTTGGGTTAAAAAAAGGCTTGTTTAATGTTAGACCTTAATGTTAGACCGTGATGTCTGTTTTTATCTTTGAAAGCCTTAGGAGGTTATGTCCGACCTTTTCCTTAGTGTAGATCCATGTCCCGAAATGATGGAAGTTGTTCTTGTGAGCCCTCTTTATGGAAGACATGGTGTTTGAACCGAAGTGGGGGAAATAGAGAGTTCTGGACCCTTTTGATTAATGATTTGGTGTCGGAGCCCAAGCTCTTGGACATTGCTGATGATGCCCCTCACTTGAGAGCATTGTCAATGTTAATTTTGAATCTGCAGCCTAAAGAAGGTGAGATTAATTGGTGGACATAATGAAATCCCATACTCAATCTGAAGGTATTTCCCGAAACTAGACTTGTTGATGGACTTTTAGAAGAAAACCCCACTAAATTTGACCTTGTATAGGCTTCCGAATCCCTGTCCGAAGTTGCTGAACCATGTCTGGCAAATCCTGCCTGCGCATCTAAGAAGATTGAATTAGTTGAAGCACCTAATGAACTCCCGTGCTCAATCCGAAAGTATTTTTGGAAACTAGAGTTCTTTATTGACTTGTAGGAGAAAACCCCACTAAATTTTACCTAGTATAGCCCTCCGAATCCCTGTCCAAAGTTTTTGTTCATGTCTTGGTCGACTGCCTGGTCGACTGGCTGGTTGAGGCTGGCCAGTCAACCAGCCAGTCGACCAGCAGTAATGGAATTCGAAAATCACAAAAATCTTTACCGTTTTGACCCTACCTTTTTGGAACTCGTGAATGAGGGTCTACCCTGATCAATGGCACTCCAGAGAATGAAAAGTGACACTCTCTTGGGCTCCCCTTGGTGTTTGTGAAGATCCTTGACTCCAATCATTAATTTTACACTTCAATCATCAACTCAAGGTATGAATTCTCTTCTTCTTCTTCTAATCTACTCAATCTCCTATTAATTTATACTCTTGGGACCATGGATGAAGTGCTGCAACCATGCAAACACTTGGCCATGAGTTTCCCCTTTCATTTCCATTAATCTAACTACGTTCTTGCTATGATATGTTCCCATTATGATTGCTTACATTGCATTTCTATGATTTCTTTCATTTCAACTTGTCCTTGATTCAAAACTATTGTGTAGATGTATGCTAGGTCTGATTTACTATGGATTCATGATTGTAATTTAATTCTTAACATTCACTTTATTGATTCCCATCATTCTTTACAATTTCAATCAATTCCAATTTGATTCTTGATATTTATCATATAGAACATAGGGCTTCGAATTGGGGGTTTTCAATTGGACTGTTGGATCGTCATGAAATTTGTTGTGTAATGTCCTCATATTGTTATAATCATGCTCTCCAAATTTCGTGTCGATCGGAGCACCGGAAGGTCAGTTTCGGGCCAAATCTTAAATTCTGCCCATTGTTAACAAGTCTTGGTCGACTGCCTTGGTCAACTGACAGTCGACCAAGCCAGTCAACCAAGAGATGTTAACCTCCCTATACTTGGCCGAATTGCCTCGTTTGACCTCCGATTCGATTGTTTTCTTCTCTGATGTTATTTGTATGTTGTCTAGGGTACCAACACTGATTTTTGGGACTATTCTTTTTGATCTTTGGGATTTGTTTTCGACTCGATTAAGGTAAGGATGGTTATCTCCATAAACACATAGGCTATGAACTTTTGTTTTGGTGTTTATACTAAGTGAACATAGTCTCTTAATTGCTTTTGAATATTATAGGACTGCTATACATGTTTTAGAACTGTAGTAATGCTATTTCATTCTCTTTTGTTATAATGAGTTATCATTCTTGTACTTGTTCATATGATGGATCAGTTTGATGTTATGATTTAACTTTTATCATGATGATGTATAAAATGTATGAGATATGATGGACTTGGATATGTGATTACCTAGGTATAACTTGGGATTGGGGAGTGTCCTATTGACACTTCTGTCCTTGGGCATCGGAGGGAATAGTATGGGATATTCTCCAAAGGTGTCCATCGACACTTTCCCGGGTTATTGGATGACATACATAGGATTGTTTAGGTGTATGGCTAGGATTATCCTTGTTATATCAGACCCGAATCGGAAGGGTATTGAGACCGAACGAACCGTGGTAGAGTATGGTTGATGGGTGCTCAAGACCTGTAACCACTTCGTGAGAGGACTTACATCATACTGTGGATACCCGAAAGGGGCCATTTATTGGTAGGGTTGTAAATGGATAGACTTGGGCTCACGGGCTCTCACGACTGGTAACCAACCCGTGAGAGGACGCGATAGCTTCCCATTTACCATTTGTGGATGACCAATAGGGTTGATGAGTCCGTAGTCCGAGTTGGTCGGTGCCATAGGATACGCTAACTCTAGTGTGAAGGATACGGAACCGAGTTGGTCGGTGCCATAGGGAAAGTATCCGAATCTCACATGATACAACTGAGTAGATGACTTGCATTGGGCTAGGCTTCGCCGTGACATGCGCCAATACTTATACCAATGGTGATGTGAGAGTGTGGTGACTTAATCCCCAATCATGGTTTTGATGAGGACCTTACCCAATTACCCCGGCAGACCCAAGATATCTTGTATGATTGAGGGGGAGTGATAGACTACCTAAAGAAGTATGGTGCTATGGCTTAAAGCATGTCTACCTTAGAGACTAGCATTCGTAGAGTTAGAACCATACTTGCATCATGTGTTTCATATCATATTGCATCATGTTATGGTTTGTATCATATGGCTTATGTTTTATGGAATGACTACCTTGCTGAGTTCTTTTGAACTCACTCCTTTTTGCAACATATTTTGTTAGACTTTTCTGCAGGTACTACTACTGTTGACTGTGACAGTCAACACTTTGAAGACCAAGTTGGTGACTCATACCACACTGGTGGCGGTGAATACGTTGATAAAGATTAGCAGTCCGAGACTGATTTTTGTTAGGAGCAGATGCGGCCTGGCCTAGTTTCTTATAATTTTGTTATTTAGGAAACATTGTATAAGTTAGATGAAACTTAGTTGTTTACCTTTCCTTTCCCTTCTTTTAAAAACTGGTTGTAACCTGCACCTTATCTCGATCTACCTTCCGTTGTTATTGTAGAATGGGTTTCCGCCTCATTTCACATTTTGATTAATTATTTTATTACTATCTTTCCACACTCTGATGCTCTTTGTGATTCTTCTGAGATTCTTCCTTGACTTTTATTATTAAGTTATTTGAAAACTATGATTTGTTCTTGCTTTTGATTAAATTATTGTGCTAAATGGATATGATCGTTCCTAAACTTGATCTTTTGGGCTGTGGGTCACTCCACCGGGTAATCCAGATAGGGTACCCTTAGGGTGGATGTGACAGTTAGACTACTCTACAGGTACTAATGATTATGAAAGTCAATTCGAGGAAGTGCAAACTGAAGAGGCGTACTTCACGCAAGGTGCTAGCAACCATGAAGATTACATTGAGGTTTCCTCAAGTGGTTTTGCTTGTTACCAGGATTAGCCCTACTGTGGAATGGGAACGTCTGAGCGTCATCGATGAACTTTATGTTTATGAAGACATTATCTATAAAATAGAGTTGACTTTAGTTTAGTTGCTTTAGTTTTCTTTCTTATCTTAGAAACAGTTGTAATCTTTCCTTTTCTTTTAGAACTACTTTTCCGCTGGTTGTAGAGTGGGATTCTGCCTCCTTTTACTTATTAATTTAGACATTTTGATTGTCTTTCGTGCTCTGATGATATATGATTTATTCTTTCCTTATTTGGATCTTTTGATTATCTTTTGCACATTGATTATTTATGTTCATGATTATGTTAATGTCTATGTGGGAGGTTGATTACCTCGATACTTGATCTTCGGGGCTATGGATCACACACTCGGGTATGCCAGTTAGGGTACCGGATGGGTGGATGTGACAGAGTGGTATCAGAGCCCAAAGTTCAAGGAAATCCTAACCACAGAAAACAATGACGGAACATTCCTGAGTCATAGATCTGAAATGACTCCTCTACTCTTAGAAGTGAATAATAGAACACTTGGATTAGAAACTTAACCAATGAAGCATAACTGAATATTTCTGAATAACATACCATAAATATACTTAAGCAATTGTCACTTAATACAATAAAAGAAAAGTGCATAATACACAATAATTAAGTGAAACGAAGAGAACTTCATTAATTTCAAAAGTTTTTACAACGATTACATCAGATAATGCATAATCGGAAATCCTAAGTATAGTCTATCTAGGTGATCTCCTCTGATCTCTGAAAGCTCTGAAGTCCTCTGCTAGCTGAGTCACCTGATGCTCTATCCTATCCTACCGTGACTCCATCCTCTCATACATCTGCTCCTGTCTGACCTCCATCCTCTCCAGCATGGAAGTCATCGATCTCATCTGTGCACCGAGATCTGAAGTCTTTGGAACTGCATGAGAAGGGCCACCTACCTCAAAGTGTGATGAAGGAGGAATCTTGTGATGCTCCGGCTCAGCCTCGTGCATCTCTATATCATCTCTGGCCTGATCATCACTATCAGGACCGACATCCTCTCCTCCATCCTCTGACTCCTCCTCCTCCTCTGTCTCCTCATCCTCCTCACCCTCTGGACCAGGAGATCTCACTGTCTGTTTCAGCTTCATCTGTCGAATGGTCCTAGTCCCGATCGTGTACCCCAGTGAACCAACATCCACTGGTGTATCCTTGAAACTCACTCCAAAGTGCCTGAAAGATCAAAGTCAGGAGCCTCCCATAGCAAAGGTTCCGCATGCTAGGCCGCAGAACTAGATCCAGCATGACCTGCTAAATGATGTAGGAAAGGTCTATCTCGAAGCCCATGTTGATGCGGTAGATGACCAAGGCCTCCATCACTGTGACCCGATGGTGATGTCCAACCTTCGGCATAATGTTTTGACTAACAATGCGACCGATAATCCGTGCCGAATCTGTCATCCGTCCACTGTTCAGCGGAGTGTGGCATCGTCGATCATCCCATAGTGTAGTACATATCTCGTGCAGCTCGTACGGCATCAAGTAGCTATCGATCCCTGCCCCCGCAGGTATCCACACGCACTGTCGTGGGTAATAAGGAACCCGCAAGATCTCAGCCAATGATCTCGTGGAGAAGCGGATCTGGGTCTGAAAGACTCTGCTCCTGAGAACTAATCGAAGAGGATGTCCTGGACCTATAGACTCCTCTGTAGATGTAAGGTTGCTAAAGAACAACCTCAGTAGCTCCGGATATACCGGCAGATCCTCGGTGAAGAGATGTATCCACTTCATAGTGTCGAATCTCTGTCGAATCCTGAAACCCTGAGCTGTTGAAGGTGAAGTAGACGTCCCAGCTCGATACGCAATAACTTGATGTAGGCCTCGTACAAGAACTCGGCCTATGGAGTATCAAATCTGTCCGGCCGCCGAACCTCCTGTCTAGGCTCTGAAGGAACCTAACCTCTACCCCTGAGTGCCCCTACGATACGACCTCGACCTCGTCCTCGTCCTCCTCTCGGCATAGTGTATGTCTGTGGAAAAGACAAAAGACATTATTGTTAGTTAGTGCTATTTCAAGGTTTCAGCCAAAAGGGTATTTTCGTAATTTTTGGAGAATTTCAAATTTGGGGAAAATTCAAATTGAAGATACTAGCATGTGCACAATACTTGGAATTGCATGATCATGAAGTTTATTTGAAGAAAATCGACCGAAAACTTGGTTAAAAGTGGAAAATTCAGCAAGAAGAATTTGGGGATTTTTGCAAACTAGGTCAAAATTGGATTTTTGCAAAGTTGGAATTGGTTAAATCAAACTATATGGACATATCTACAATGTCATCTTGAGCATGTAGCATTTGATTTCATGCGAAAACTCCAAGCGGTTTGCTAGAAATCGAAATTTTTCTAAAGTTAAAGATTTCGGTACGAAAACATTGTGAAGGTGTTAGAATGTGTTAGAACTTGTTGTCTATGCTTGTCATTGTGTTTAAAACCTAGGGAATATGTTTCTAAGTATTCCTAAGCATGATTTCCAACAATGGATACAAGTAAACATGGATTTTGTTGAAATGCAAGCATGAGAAGATGAAAATGAAAGAAGAAATGAGAGTTTTACCTTGTTGGTGATGATTGAGTGGTGTTGTGTGGTTGTTGAAGCACTAGAACTCTTAGAAGAACCTTAGTAGACCTTCCCCAGAACTCTCTCACGTTTTGAAGTGGTTTGAATGAAGTTAGAATGAGGAAATGAGGCTTAAAATGCGAATTTTCGTATTCTTGGAGCATTGGTCGACTGGGCCAGTCGACCAATCAATCGACCAATGGACACAGTGACCTCATTTTCTGTTGAATTTTTGGAAAATGTGATTTTTGTCCTACGGATTATTGTTTGATGACTAAATGGATGTATTTAAGCATGATTTAAATTTTAATATCATTTGGACATGTGGATTGTGTTGAAACTTTGAAATTCGGTATTTTTGATGTTTTCAATTTTTGCAAGAATGGTTACTCGAGAAGTGGATGTGGGGAATCCAATGGTCATGGAGGTTGTGAAATACCAATTGGTGGTCATGATCAGCAGACCAACAATAACAATCGGGATACCTGTGACATACCTGAGGCTTCGAATGTTGGAAGCTTTCGTGATATTGCCAATATCATGGGCAATATGATGCAGCAACAGGCAGCTCAGTTTAACCAGATGCTGACGGGTTTCATGACTCTGCATAATAAGACTCGTGCTGGTGCTAATGAGAATCCTCATGCCGCAGTCCCGAATGCGGGCGGTTTAGCTGGAACTCCTCATACTTGTTTGATGGAGAGTTTCCTAAAGATGCAAGTGCCCAGCTTTACTGGAGTGACCAAGGACCCCTTGTTTCCTAACAAGTGGCTTCGTGAGGTAGAGAAGGCTTTTCGACATCTGCAATGTTCTGAAGCCCAAAAGATTCTGTTTGCTGAACAGAAGTTGCAACATGAAGCTGACGCTTGGTGGACCTCCACTCGACCTGTTTTGGAAGGTTTGCATGCGGGTGTTGTAACTTGGGAGTTGTTCAAGGAAACTTTCTGCATGAACTACTTCCCTGAGGTGGTAAAGGATGCAAAGGAAGCCGAATTCATGGTTCTTGCACAGGGATCCTTATCTGTGTTGGAGTACCAACAGAAATTCGAGGAGCTTCATTTCTTTGCTCCTGATTCTCTGAAGCTTGATCTCGCCAAGGCTAAGAAGTCCTTTAACGGACTGCACCCTACCATTAAAGGTTACCTCACTGTCCAGCCTATAGTGATCTATGCTCAAATGGTGCAGAACTCGAAGAAGTTGGAAGAAACTGAGAAGGAGAATGCACGTGTGCAAAGGCCCTGGCAACCTAGAAACCCTGGATTGGTGGATCGTACTGACCGGTGTTTTGTGAGACCTACACCCTACCCCACTCCTGCTTTTCAGCCTAGGAGTGTAGAGAGCCCTGGTTTTCAGTAGCTCGGCCAGTTTAGACAGTATGGCGGGAATCGACCACCATTGAATGCAAATGCTAGGCCTGTGAATGCGAATCCTAGGCCTTTGGTTCAGAAGCCCCCTGTTGCAGCTACCCCTGTGGGACCAAGCAATCCTGTTTGCTTTTACTGTAGCCAGGCTGGTCATTTCGCTCGTGCTTGTCCGAAACGGCCTACCCAGCAGTCTGTTCCTTTGGTGAAGAATGCCCCTACTCCTCCCTCTGGTAGGGTGTTCAGTATTTCCAGTACTGAACAAGATGCAAGCCATGATGTGATTACAGGCATGTTAGTCGCTTCTATTCCTGTATTTGTTTTATTTGATACGGGTGCATCTCATTCGTTCATGTCATTTGCATTCATCAAGAAGACTGACCTAATCCTTGAGAAACTATCTAGTTGTTTATTGATTAGTACACCTACTGGTCCTGTTGTGAAACTAGATAAAGGGTTAGTTAATTGTCCTGTGTTGATTGGTGAGAAGAACTTGAAAGCCAATTTGGTACTTCTTGATATGAAGGACTTTTATGTCATTTTGGGAATTAATTGGTTGACAGCCCACAAAGCTGTGTTTCTTTGTTCCTCAAGGAAGATTCAGTTCCATATTTGTGGAAGCCCGGTCTTTGAATTTCAAGGTGAGAAAAGAAGGGTTTGTAAGAAGATATTGTCTCAGCACTGATGCAAGTCTATGCCCTGGTAGATGATGCTTCATCTGAAGGCAAGAGCAAAGTGGAGAAAAGAGTTGACGAAGTCAAAATTGTCTGTGACTTTGTTGATGTCTTCCCTGATGATCTATCGGGAGTGCCTCCAGATAGGGATGTTGAGTTTTCTATTGATCTCATCCCTGGTGCCACTCCGGTATATAAGGCTCCGTATAGAATGGCTCCTACTGAGTTGAAGGAGTTGCAAAACCAGTTGAATGAGCTCATTGATAGAGGTTTTGTACAACCTAGTGTATCACCCTAGGGAGCTCCGGTTTTGTTTGTCAAGAAGAAGGATGGTAGTATGCGTCTGTGCATCGACTACCGTGAGTTGAATAAGATGACTATCAACAATAGATACCCGCTGCCCAGAATTGATGATCTCTTCAATCAGTTGAAGGGTGCAGCAGTGTTCTCAAAGATTGACTTGAGATCTGGATATCACCAGTTGAAAGTGAAGCCAAGTGATATCTTCAAGACAGCTTTCAAAACAAGATATGGTCATTATGAGTTCAGAGTTATGCCTTTCGGTTTGACTATTGCTCCTGCAGTGTTCATGGACCTCATGAACCGAGTATTTCATGATGTGCTTGATAAGTTTGTAATTGTCTTCATTGACGACATCTTGATCTATTCGAAGAATGAAGAAGAGCATGCGAGCCATCTAAGTTTCGCTTTGCAAAGACTGCGAGAAAAAAAGTTGTACACCAAGTTTAGCAAGTGTGATTTCTGGCTCAAGAGAGTAGTATTCCTCAACCATGTGGTTTCAGCTGAAGGTATTCGTGTCGATCCTGATGAAGTCCAAGCAGTGGCTGATTGGGAAAGACCGAAGACGGTTACGGAAATAAGAAGTTTCCTTGGATTGGCGGGTTACTACAGAAGATTTATTGAGAACTTTTCTCGGTTAGCTGCTCCTATGACTAAGTTAACCAGGAAACAAGAGAAGTTTGTTTGGTCTGACGCTTGTGAGAAGAATTTTCAAGAGTTGAAGGATAGATTGACAAGTGCCCTGGTTTTTACTATACCTGATAGTTCCGGTGGTATGAAAGTCCATACTGATGCGTCAAAGATTGGTTTGGGTTGTGTACTGATGCAACATGGTAAGGTCGTAGCCTATGCTTCTCGGCAATTGAAAGATTATGAGCGGAATTACCCCACTCACGATCTAGAACTTGCTGCTATTGTCTTCGCTTTGAAGATTTGGAGACATTACCTCTACGGTGAGAAGATTGCCATTTTCACGGATCATAAGAGTTTGAAATACTTCTTTACCCAAAAGGAGTTGAACATGACATGAGGAAAAGAAGATAGTTGGAACTAGTCTTTGATTATGATTGTGATATTCAGTATCACCCTGGTAAGGCAAACGTCGTTGCTGATGCTCTTAGTAGGAAGAATCAGAAGAAGACTTTGGATTTGAATGCTTTGAGTCTACCACCATTGTCTTCTATTAAGAGTTTTGATTTGGAAGTTGTCCCTGAGGATTCTGATTTTGTTCTTTCTGCCATGACGGCAAGATCTAGCCTTAGAGATAAGATTGTTGCCTTGCAGAGTTCTGATCAAGAATTTGACAAAGTTGAGAAGATTTCTTCGAATCCTGAGTCGGATCCCGACTTCGGTATATCCATGGATGGTGCTTTATTGTTTAGAGGTAGACTGTGCATGCCAGCAAATAAAGAAATTAAGAAGGAAATATTGAAGGAAGCACACCAGTCAGTCTTTACAGTACACTCTAGAAGCACCAAAATGTACAAGGACTTGAAGGAACATTTTTGGTGGATTGGTTTGAAGGCTAATGTTGATGATTTTGTTGCCAAGTGTGAGACTTGCCAACTTGTGAAAGCCGTTCATCAACCTTCATCTGGATTACTTCAACCCCTTCCTATTCCTAGTTGGAAGTGGGAGGATATCTCTATGGACTTCATAACTAGCTTACCTCGGACAACTAAAGGCAATGACATTGTGTGGGTGATTGTCGATAGGTTGACTAAATCAGCCCATTTCATTCCTATGAAGATCACTCATACTTTGGATAAGCTAGCTAGGCTTTATGTGGACAATATGGTTCATCTGCAAGGAGTGCCAATGAGTATTCTCTCTGATCGTGATCCTAGGTTCACCTCAAGGTTTTGGAACAGTTTTCAGAAGGCCTTGGGAACCTAATTGAATTTGAGTACAGCTCATCACCCACAGTCGAATGGACAATCTGAGCGAACAATTCAGACCTTGGAAGATATGCTCAGGTCTTGTGTGGTGGATATGGGTGGAAATTGGGATGAACACTTAGCTTTGGTTGAGTTTGCCTATAACAACAGTTATCAAGCAACAATAGGCATGGCTCCATTCAAGGCTTTGTATGGAAATACTTGTAGGACACCATTGTACTGGACTAAGACGGGTGAAAGAAAGGTCTTAGGTCCCGAGATGATCGATGCTACGAGTGCAATGGTTGATATGATCAGAGAAAGGATTAAGTCTGCCCAGTCAAGATAGAAATCTTATGCTAATAAGAGAAGGACTGATCTGGAATTTCTAGTTGGAGAGAAAGTTTTCTTGAAGGTTTCACCAATGAAGGGTGTGATGAGATTCAATGTTAAGGGAAAGCTTAGCCCTCATTTCATTGGACCTTTTGAGATTTTGGAGAAGGTTGGACCTGTTGCTTATCGATTGGCATTACCTCCGCCTCTTGCTGGAGTTCATAATGTGTTTCATATTTCGATGCTTCGGAAATACATAGAGAATTCGGAACACATTTTACATCAAGCATCTGAAGGACTTAGTGCTGATCTTACCTATGATGAAGAAACAGCCGAAATCTTGGACAAGAAGGACAAACAGCTACGGAATCGCACCATTCCCTTGGTGAAGATTCGGTGGAAGAACCATACCCCTGAAGAAGCTTCTTAGGAGAAGGAAGAAGATATGAAGGAGAAGTTTCCTCACCTTTTTGGAAGCACAGGTATGCTTTCAATTTCGGGGATGAAATTTCTTTAATGGGGGGAGAATGTGAAACCCAGCCCAAACCTTGACCCGAAAACCTTGTTGTTTGTAGGTCCGACAACCCGAAGTAAGGCAAGAAGTCAGCTTTGGGCCATTTTAGTAGAAGACTTGGTGGCTGGCTTAGAATCCATGAGTGTTGATGTCAGTGTTCCATTTATGGAAACAACATCCTGACGAAGATCGAATTAGTTGATGGACTTGGAGTGCTCTCTGTCATGATTCGAAGGCGTTTCTACCTATTAGGTAAGTCATTTGGTGTGTGTGTGAAACCCCTTTATGTTTGGACTTGATCTGAGCCTCCAAATCCACATTTTGAACTTGCTGGTCCGATTGGTCGACTGGACCAGTCGACCAATCCAATAGACCAATGGGTTCTGTTTTGGTAATTAGGTCTTTGGTTGCTCTATTTAAGTCCAATCTCAAGTCTACTTCGTATTTTCTGCCTCCAAACTCTTTGGAACGTACCAAAGCCCTCTGCAAGTCATCTCCCTTGCATCCTTGGTGATTATCTTGACGGATCTTCGTCAAAACTCATGCTTTTACACAAAAAGGTATGTGATCATCCTCTTCTGTGTTTCATCCTTGATTCTTCGTTACTTTTCTTTCCTTTTCTAATTGAGGACAGTAGTAGTGATGTTGTATCTTTGTTGAAACCATCACTATACTCTTTTTCCTCTCTTTCCCTAAGGATCTAAAGCTTGGTGGATGATCTTCATCAAGATCATCACTCGCTTTTGAAGGAAAACTTGTATTCATTCACTTCCCTTATTTAGATTGTTGTTCTTCAGTCTTAGATCTAATTTTCTTGGAGATCTATGCATGTGATTCATGATTTCTTTTTCACAATCAGTTATCCATCATCCTATTGTTCTTGTCTATGATTTTTACTATGAATTCTTCAAGAACCATGATTGATCTAATTATGGTAACTTTTTGTTTCCTAATTTGTAACTTGAAGACTTGATTTGATTGGAGTTTTGAAGTCCTCTATAGACTAGTATGCTGCCATAGTAGTTTCCCCCTTATTTTGTACCCCTTTGAACCACCAAATTTGGTTCCATATTCTAAGATCTCTGATTTTGAAGGCTACTGCCTCTGTTGGTCAACTGATGCAGTAGACCAAGTCAATCGCCCAATGAGTACAGTAACCTCATATTTGGTCTATTTTGGATGTTTTGATATCTTTCCTTTTAGGTATCTTTACTAATATGTTGTATACACTTGTTTAGGACTTTCTTCTCAAGTTTAGTCAAGGTCTTACTTGATTCCCTAAGATTCTTTGCGAGTTATATAAGGTAAGGATGGTTATTTCCTTAACTACATAGATTGCAAATCCTAGTTTCTATATTTGAATCTTGTTAGTTTATTTCCTTAATTAGATTCTTACAATGATATACTAGTGTTGCATAGTCTTGATTTCAGTAGCATTACTTGTTTATGCTAAATTGATTCATGTATGATTTACTTACCATATATATGCAAGTTGGATGTTATTATTGATTTCTTTCCATATATGAAGTTACTATATATGTGATGTTATGGATTTGTGTTTGTGTATGATTAAGTATGGTTTGGAAAGGGGAAGTGCCCTTTTGACATTTCTGTCTTTGGACAACTACGAGAATAGTATGGGATATTTTCGAAGATGCCCTTTGGACACCTTCCTAAACTGTTGGATGACATATTTAGGATTATTTAGTAGTGTTTGGCTAGGATCTCCCGTTATATCAGACCCTAATCGGAGGGGTATTGAGACCGAATGACCCGTGGTAGCAATGGGGATTCATGGGCGCTCACGACCGGTAACCAATCCGTGAGAGGACAGGAATCACATTGTGGGGGCCATTTATCGGTAGAGTTGCATATGGATAGACTTGGGCTCACGGGCACTCAAGACCGGTAACCAACCCGTGAGAGGACGTGAGAGCTTCCCGTTTACCATATGTGGATGACCTATAGGGTTGATGAGTCCATAGTCAGTGACTATGAGGACTCTAGTGTGAAGGATACCGGAAAGGATCATCAGGGACGAGGAATGGACGTATCTGGATCTGACTTGATGTAACTGAGTAGAAGACTTGCATTTGGCTAGGCTTTGACCCTGAAATGCGCTGGTACTTAGACCAATGGTGATGTGAGAGAGTGGTGACCTATACTGTCACATCCACCCAGCAGGTATCCTATCTGGCATACCCGGGATGTGATCCACAGCCCGAAGATCCAGATCGAGCGGCCTTGCCTCCCACATACACGATAACATATTCATGAACAATATAATCAATGTATACAGAAATAATAGATAGATCAAATGAATAAGACAAGATAGATAATCAGAGTGCGGAAACATTTAAGTAACAACTTCAAAGTGATAACATCTCAAAGAGAAGGAGTGATCAGAAGTCACTCCTTCACAAATAGCGAAAGCAGTAGTAAATCAAGTTTAGTTACAGACAGTATCATAATCAAATCCATAAAGACTGGAGAGAGAAGATTCCAATGATTACAGTCATCCAGAGAAATGGGGCCTACACATAGGTTTCCTCTATCCTAATGATGTCCTCTTCAAAAGTATGGATAAAGTAAACCCAACGTGGCCGCTCCCTCACTAATGTGGGGCTAACCCTGGTACGCACTATAATCCTCCTCGGTATAGCAATCCTGACTCTTCGCGTAGCCATCACCCGAAGGGTAGTATATGGGATCATAGCTCTGGTCATAGGACGTGCCATCCAGTTCGTCAGTACCTGCAGGAAAATCTAACAAATTGCACAAAAAGGAATGAGTTCAAAAGAACTCAGCAAGGCAAGTCGTTCCATAATACATAGTCCATTCGATACAATTCACCATACGATGCGATATGATATGAGGCAAAATGAAATATGATTCTATATTAAGTATGTTGGTCTCTAAGGTAGACATGCTTTAAGCCGTAGCACCATACTCCTTTGGGTCGTCATTCACACCCCCTCAATCATAAGATATCTTGGGCCTGCCCGAGGAAGTTCGGTAAAGTCATTTCATAAGCCATGGTTGGGGAATCAGTCACCGCTCTCTCACATCACCGTTTGGTATAAGTACAGGTGCATGTCACAGTAAAGCCTAGCCCAATGCAAGTCATCTACTCAGTCATATCATGTCAGATCCAGATACGTCCATTCCTCGCCCCGGCGATCCTTTCCTGTATCCTTCACACTAGAGTCAGCATAATCCTGGATTACGGACTCATCAACCCTATTGGTCATCCACATATAGTAAACGGGAAGCTTTCACGTCCTCTCACGGGTTGGTTACCGGTCTTGAGTGCCCGTGAGCCCAGGTCTATCCATATGTAACCCTACCAATAAATGGCCCCTTTCAGGTATCCGCAATATAGTTCAAGCCCTCTCACGGAGTGGATACCGGTCTTGAGTACTCTCGCTCATATTCTACCACGGGTCGTTCGGTCTCAATACCCTTCCGAATCGGGTCTGATACGACAAGGAAAATATCCTAACCATACACCTAGACAACCCTATATATGTCATCCAATGACCCGGGAAAGTGTCGATAGGCACCATCGGAGAACATCCCATACTATTCCCTCCGATGCCCAAGGACAGAAGTGTCGAAAGGACACCTCTCAATCCCAAGTCATACGTAGTCAATCACAATCTCAATCTCATCATATTATAGTAAATCAATGATTCGTCATATAAACAATTACATATCATAACATGATTGATCATACATGAATCATAAAGTAAGACTGAACATGATATTCTAAATGATACATACATTCTATTAGTGATAAGGAAATACATAACAATCATGTATAGTAAAGGATTTCTCATATGATCATAACCAATAAGTTCTCATAATGTAAGCATGTTGGTATAATTAACATACTTAAGTTAACGACTGTCCTTACCTTAATCAAGTTGTAATTAAATTCAAGGATCACCAAGAATGGTTCCAAAGTCAGTGTTGTTACCCTAGATAACACACAAGCAACATCAGAGAAGAAAACATTCAAATCGGGGTTCAAACGGATCAAATCGGCTGAGTACAGGGCATTAACAACTCTTGGTTGACTGGCTTGGTCGACTGTCAGTCGACCAAGACTTGTTAACTTCTAGGCAGAAATGGAAACGTGCTCAGAAGCTGCCCTTCCACTGCTCCGATTGACTTGAAATTTGGGGGGCATGCTTATAACAGTAAGAGGATATTACACACCAATTTTCATGATGATCCAACGGTTCAATAAAAAATGCCCAAATCGAAATATTAGGTTCTATATGGTAATCCTCAAGAATCAAAATGGAATTTATAGAAATTGTAAAGGATGGTAGGAATCAATCAAATAAAGGATAAGAATTGAGTTAGAGTCTTAATTTCAATATAGTCTAAGCTTAACATGCATCTACATATCAGATTGAATCAAAATAGATTAATATTGAAGAGGATCAAAGTGATGAAGTGAAATTAATCTTGATTGAATCATAGCATATCATGAGTGAAGATGATTAAGGAATTGAAGAGGGGAAACTCATGGTTGAGTGTTTGCAAGATTGCAGCACTTCAGCCATGGTCTCAAGATTATCAAATGATAGGGAAATGAATAGATTAGAAGAGGATAGAAAGAATCATACCTTGGATTGATGATTAACACATACACCAATGATTAGAGTCAAAGATCTTCCCAAACTTCAAAGAATAGCCCAAGAGAGTGTCCAACCTCGAGCTCTGGAGTGCCAATGATTTGGTTAGGTCCTCATTCACGAGTTCTAAAAAGGTAGGGGCAAAATGGGAAGAGATTTCATGAATATTCGAATTTCATGACTCTTGGTCGGCCGGTCGTCGGTCGGTCGTCACGACCAAGCACTCGACCAAGCCATGACAGCAACTTCAGGAGTGGATTTGGAAGGCTATACAGGGTCAAATTGAGCGGGGTTTTCTCCTACAAGTCAATCAACAAGTCTAGTTTCAGAAAATACCTTTGGATTGATCACGGGGTTCCGGGATGTGATTCAACTAATTCAATCTTCATCGATGCACAGATTTTTACTCAACACTGACAAGGTGCACAAGTGAGGGGCATCGTTGTCAATGTGCATAGGCTCAGCATCAAGCATCAAATCATCCACTAAGAGGGCCCACAGGTCTCTTCTACCACCACTTTGGGTCTTCGGACCTGCAAAAGTATAAATCCGGGCCAGGTCAGGGTAAGGATAAGGCCGGATTTTACATATACCCCCAGCCATGGTGTGAAACCCAGCCCTAACCTTGACCCGGAAACCTTGTTATTTGTAGGTCCGATGACCCCCCCAAAAAAAAAAGGAGGCCGCTGGCCCCCCCCCCCGGGGGGCTTGGGGGCCGGCTTTGAATCCATGAAGGTTGATGATGAGGTGCTATTTATGGAAACAGAATCCTGATGAAGATCTAATTAGTTGATGGACTTGGAGTGATCTCTATCTTGGTTTGAAGGCATTTCTACCTACTAGGTAAGTCACTTGACTTGTGTGCAAAACCCCTTTAGGTTTGGATTTGATCTGGGCCTTCAATTCCTGTTTTGGCCTTCTTTATCTGCATTGGTCGTGATTGGTCGGCTTGGGCCGATCGACCAATCCACTCGACCAATGGGTCTTTGTCTTTGGCAATTAGGTTGATTCTTGCTCTATTTAAGCCTAACCTCGAGTCCACTTCGTATTTGCTGCCTCCAAACCCTCTGGAGCAGAACCAAAGACCTCTGCAAGTCATCTCTCTTGCATCCTTGGAGTTTTCTTGGCGGATCTTCGTCGGAACTCTTCTTTTTGCATCAAAAGGTATGTCTACTCTCTCTTCTTCTCCTCCATCTTTGTTTTTCTTTCCTTTTTGAGTTGAGACAGTAGAAGAGATGCTGCATCCTCTGTTGCAAACATCTCCGAACATGTTCTCATGATCATCCTAAGGATTAAAGGCTAGAACAATGATCTTAACCATGATCATTGCAAGCTTTTGAAGGATTCGTGATCAAACCATGATTTAATCTCTGTTAATTTCCTAATCTGAATTCTGATCTCTTTGGATCTTCTTTCATTGATCATGTTAGTGGTTAATGGTTGTGTTTTCTTGCTATGATCCATAATCCATAGAATTCTAGTTATTCTCTTCTACCTTACTATGTGTTCTTCATGATGCATGATAGTACATATATGGTAGGTTTTATTTCCTTATTTAGATTTATGCTTCTAAGCCTTATACCATGAAGACCTATGCATGTTTTCATGTTTTCATTACCAAAAGCAATGATCCATCTTCCTATTGTTCTTGTCCTTGTTTTCTATTTCAAACTTCATCAAGATCCATGTTTGATTTATTTATGGTAACTTTTTGTTTCCTAATTTGGGTCTTGATACCTTGATTTGATTAGTGTTTTGAGGTCCCCTATATGCTAGAATACTACTGATGTAGTCTACCCCTTGATTAGTACCCTCTTGAACCATCAAATTCGGATTTCATATCTCAAAACTCTGATTTTCTAAGCTACTGTCTGCATTGGTCGACTGATTGGTCGACTGGACCACTCGACCAATCCACTCGACCAATGAGTACAGCAACTCCCGAATTGGTGCATTTCGGATGCTTTGCTATATTTTCTGTTAGGGATCTTTCCTAATATGTGTATATACTTGTTTAGGACCTTCTTCTCAAGTTTGCCAAGATCTTACTTGATTTCTTAGGATTCTTTGCGAGTTATAAAAGGTAAGGATGGTTATTTCCTTAATTACATAGATAGCATGAATCTAGTTTCTATATTTGAATATCATTAATATGTTTCCTAAATTAGATTCTTACAATGATAGACTACTTGTTGCATAACTTTGATTACAGTAGCATTACTTATTCATATTGAATTGATTCATGTATGATTTACTTACCAATGTTATACAAATGTTTGTAAATATTGATTTCTTTCCATATATGGAGTTACCATATATGTGATGATATGAATTGATGCATGTGTATGCTTACGTATGGTTTGGGAAGGAGAGGTGTCCTTTTGACATTTCTGTCCTTGGACTACTACGGGAATATTATGGGATGTTTCCGGAGATGCCCTCTGGACACCTTCCTAAAGCTGTTGGATGACATATCTAGGATTGTCTAGTAGTGTTTGGCTAGGATGTCTGTTATGTCGGACCCTAATCGGAGGGGTATTGAGACCGAACGACCCGTGGTAGCAATGGGGATTCATGGGCGCTCAAGACCGGTAACCAACCCGTGAGAGGACAGGGAATCACATTGTGGGGGCCATTTATTGGTAGGGTTGCATATGGTTAGACTTGGGCTCACGGGCGCTTAAGACCGGTAACCAACCCGTGAAAGGACGTGAGAGCTTCCCGTTTACCATATGTGGATGATCAATAGGGTTGGTGAGTCCGTAGTCGGGGACTATGAGGACTCTAGTGTGAAGGATACCGGAAAGGATCGTCGGGGACGAGGAATGGAAGTATCTGGATCTGACTTGATGTAACCAAGTAGAAGACTTGCATTTGGCTAGGTATTACCACGACATGCGCCGGTGCTTATACCAAATGGTTGTGAGAGAGTGTGTTGACTTAACCCCCTGCCAAGGTTTGTCCCGAGGGATGCCGGACCCATTACCAACTGATGATGAGTGATTGAGACTTTCCTACGAAGTACGGTGCTATGACTTAAAGCATGTCTGCCAATAGAGACCAGCATACATAGAGTTAGAATCATTCATTCATTGTTTGTCTCATATCATATTGCATTTATGTTTGTTACGGAATTCTGCCATTTATGTTATTATGGATTTTAAGCGCCTTCTTGAGTTTCTTCGAAACTCATTCCTTTATTGTACAATGTTGTTAGACTATCCTGCAGGTACGGAATACTATGACGGTCCCTACGAGGAAGCGCAAGGCGAAGAGGCATATCTCCGGGGAAGGTGATTGCGGTTACCACAATTACTACGAAGATTCCGCGGGTGGTTATGCTCCGTACAATGCTTAGTCCGACCATTGAGTGGAAGCGTCCTTGTGCTATTTATGAGATCTACACCTACAAGGATGTCGTCTACAAAGTGGAGAATAATTTAGTTACCCAATGTACTTGCTCTTTGGGATTAGCTTTTATCTAGTTTATTCTTTCGAGCTACTTTTCCCTTTGGATGTAAAGTGGGATTTTTGCTTCACTTTACTTATCTGTTGACACTACGATTATATATCTATTATTCCGTTTCGTTTATGATTCATTCTTTCATTATTGGATCTATGATTTATCTTCCGCACTCTTGTTATGGTTGTTCATGATTATGTTATTGCTTATGTGGGAGGTTGATCACTCGATACCTGATCTTGGGCTGTGGATCACACTCTCGGGTATGCCGGATAGGGTACCGGCTGGGAGGGCGTGATGATTGGTATCGAGCTCAAGGTTCGAGGAGATCCTAACCACAAAAGGCAACAACTGAACATTCTGAGTCATTGATCTGAAGTGACTCTTCTACTCTTAGAAGTGAATAATAGAACAACTGAATTAGAAACTTGAACTTTGAGGCATAACAGAACATTTACGAATAACATACCATAATTATACTTGAACAAATGACACTAATGCAAGGAAAAGAAAAGTGCATAACATACAATAAATAAAGAGAAACAAAATGAACTTCATTAATTTCAAAAGTTTTTACAATGATTACATCCGAAAAGCATAAATGGAAAATCCTAAGGTACGATCTATCTAGGTGATCTACTCGATCTCTATATGCTCTGAACTCCTCTGCTAGGCGGGTCACACGATGCTCTATCCTGTCTGTCGAGACTCCATCCTCTCGTACATCTGCTCTGTCCGACCTCCATCCTCTCTAGCATGGAAGTCATCGATCTCATCTGTGCACCAAGATCTGAAGTCTCCGGAACCGCATGTGAAGGGCCACCTGCCTCGAAATGTGATGAAGGAAACTCGTGATGCACGAGCTCGGCCTCGCGCATATCTGTATCATCTCCGGCCTGATCATCACTATCGGGACCGATATCCTCTCCTCCATCCTCGGATCCCTCATCCTCATCCTCGATTCATCATCATCCTCACCCTCTGGACCGGAGATCTCTCTAAGCGATGTAGTCTCATCGTCGAATGGTCCGAGTCCCAATGGGGTATCCCCTGTGATCTAGTGTCCATCGGAGTATCCTCGAAACTCACCCCGAAATGCCGAAGATCAAAGTCGAAGCCTCCCATAGCAAAGGTTCCGCATGCTAGGCCGCGAGAACTAAGTCCGGCATGACCTGCTGAATGATGTAGGAAAGATCGATCTCGAAGCCCATGTAGATGCGATAAATGACCAAGGCCTCCATCACTGTGACCCGATGGTGATGTCCGGCTTTCGGCATGATGTTTCGGCCGACTATGCGACCGATAATACGTGCAGAACCCGTCATCCGTCCGCTAGTCCTCGGTGTGAAGCATCGGCGGCTATCCCATAGCGTAGAGCATATCTCGCGAAGCTCGTACGGCATCGGATGGCTGTCCCGGTGCTGCTCCGGCGGTATCCACACACACTGATGTGGGTAGTAAGGGACCTGCGGGATCTCGGCCCGATGTCCGGGTGGAGAAACGAATACGTGTGCGATGGACCACTGCTCCACGAGGACAAGTCGAGTGGATGTCCCCGGCCCCGAGCCTCCTCTGTGTAAGTAAGGTTGCTTTGAAGAACAACCTCACTAGCTCCGGGTATACCGGCAAATCCTCGGTGAAGAGGTGAGTCCACTTGTAAAGTGTCGAACCTCTGTCGGATCTGAAGGCTACGAGCTGGCGTAAGTGAAGTAGACGCCCCATCTCGATGTTACGATAGGCTGAAGTAGGCCTCGTACGAAACTCGGCTCGAGGTGTGTCAAATAGGTCCGGTCTCCTAACCTCCTCTCTGGGCTCGAAAGGAACCCGACCCCTGCCCCCGAGAGCACCTACGATGCGACCTCTACCTCTACCTCCTCCTCGTCCTCCCCTCCGCATGATGTATCCGTGAAAGAGACAAGAGACATTTCCAATTAGTGCTATTTCAAGATTTTAGCCAAAAGGGTATTTTCGTAATTTTTCGGAAAATTTCAAATTTGGGGGAAATTTGATTTGAACATACTAGCATGTGCACAATACTTGGAATTTCATGTCTATGAAGTTGTTTTGATGAAAATCGATCGAAAACTTGGTTTAAAGCGAAAAATTCAGCAAGAAGAAATTTGGGGATTTTGCAATTTAGGTCAAAATTGGATTTTTGAAAAGTTGAAATTGGTTAAATCAAATTGTATGGACCTATCTACAATGTCATCTTGAGCATGTAGCATTTGATCTCGTGCGAAAATTTCAAGCGGTTTGAGAGAAAACGAAATTTTTCTAAAGATATCGATTTCGGTATAAAACTTTGCGAGATGAGCACCAAATGTGTTAAAACTTGTTGTCTATGCATGGCATTGTGTTTAAAACCTAGGGAATATGTTTCTAAGCATTCCTAAGCATGATTTCTAGCATTGGATACAAGTAAAGCATGGTTTTATTGAAATGCAAGCATGAGAAGATGAAAATGGAAGAAAGAATGAGAGATTTACCTTGTTTTTGAAGATGGTGTGTTGTGGTGTTGTTGTTGAAGCACTAAATCACCTCAAGAACACTTGTGGGAACACTTGGATATTTTCCCTAGAGCTCTCTCACCTTTGGAAGAAGTTAGAATGAGGTTGGAATGTGGAAATGAGGCTTATAATGCGAATTTTCGTATTACTGTCTTCATTGGTCGGCGATTGGTCGACTGGGTCACTCGACCAACCACTCGACCAATGGTCACAGTGACCTCATTTGCTGTTGAATTTTTGGAAAATGTGATTTTTGCCTTATGGAATATTGTTTGATGACTATATGGATATATTTGAGCATGATTTAAGTTTTCAAATCATTTGGTCAAGTGGATTTTTGATGATTTTAAGTAAAGAGTGGAAGCAAGTTGTTGATGATGTTCTTGGATATCTTGCTTCTGATTTGGAAACCAAGGTGACACACTAGGTGGGAAAAGTTAAGGAAGAGAAGGGAGTTTCACCTTGGGGAGCTCCGGTCTTGTTCGTCAAGAAGAAAGACGGTAGTATGCGCTTGTGCATTGACTACCGTGAGTTGAATAAGTTGACTATCAAGAATAGATATCCGCTGCCCAGAATCGATGATCTCTTCGATCAGTTGAAGGGTGCAGTTGTGTTCTCAAAGATTGACTTAAGGTCCGGATATCACCAATTGAAAGTGAAGTCTAGTGATATCTTCAAGACAGCTTTCCGAACGCGGTATGGTCACTACGAGTTTAGAGTCATGCCTTTCGGATTGACCAATGCTCCTGCGGTGTTCATGGACCTCATGAACCGAGTATTTCATGATGTGCTTGATAAGTTTGTGATTGTTTTCATTGATGACATCTTGATCTATTCGAAGAGCGAAGAAGAGCATGCGAGTCATCTAAGTTTCACTTTGCAAAGGTTGCGAGAAAAGAAGTTGTTTGCTAAGTTTAGCAAGTGTGATTTACGGCTTAAGAGAGTAGTTTTCCTTGGTCATGTAGTTTCAGCCGAAGGTATTCGTGTCGATCCTGAAAAGGTCCAAGCTGTGGCTGATTGGGAGAGACCGAAGTCAGTATCGGAAATAAGAAGTTTTCTTGGATTGGCGGGTTACTACCGAAGGTTTATTGAGAACTTTTCTCGGTTGGCTGCTCCTATGACTAAGTTGACCAGGAAAGAAGAGAAGTTTGTTTGGTCGGCGCTTTGTGAGAAGAATTTCCAAGAGTTGAAGGATAGATTGACAAGTGCCCCGGTTTTGACTATACCGATAGTTCCGGTGGTATGACAGTTTATACCGATGCGTCAAAGATTGGTTTGGGTTGTGTACTGATGCAACATGGCAAGGTCGTAGCCTATGCTTCTCGGCAATTGAAGGATTATGAGCGGAATTACCCCACTCACGATCTAGAACTTGCCGCCGTTGTCTTTGCTTTGAAGATTTGGAGACATTATCTTTACGGTGAGAAGATTGCCATTTTCACGGATCATAAGAGTTTGAAGTACTTCTTTACCCAAAAGGAGTTGAACATGAGACAAAGGAGATGGTTGGAACTCGTCTCCGATTATGATTGTGATATTCGGTATCATCCTGGGAAAGCAAATGTTGTAGCTGATGCTCTTAGTAGGAAGAACCAGAAGAAGACTTTGGATTTGAATGCTTTGAGTTTACCATTGTGGTCTTCTATTGAGAGTTTTGATTTGGAAATCGTTCTCGAGAATTCCGATTTTATTCTTTACGCCATGACGGCAAGATCTGGTCTTAGAGATAAGATTGTTGCTCTGCAGAGTTCGATCAAGAGTTTTTGACCAAAGTTGAGAAGATTTCTTCGAATCTGAGTCGGACCCCGACTTTGGTATATCCATGGATGGTGCTTTGTTGTTTAGAGGAAGACTGTGTGTGCACAAAACGATGAAGTTAAGAAAGAAATATTGAAGGAAGCACACCAGTCGGTCTTTCTTTGTACACCGGGAAGCACCAAGATGTACAAGGACTTGAAGGAACATTTTTGGTGGATTGGTCTAAAGGCGGATGTTGACGATTTTGTTGCCAAGTGTGAGACTTGCCAACGTGTGAAAGCCGTTCGACAACCTCCATCTGGATTACTTCAACCCCTTCCTATTCCTAGTTGGAAGTGGGAAGATATTTCCATGGACTTTGTGACTAGCTTGCCTCGGACAAGTAAAGGCAATGACACTTTGTGTGGGTGATTGTTGATAGGTTGACCAAATCAGCCCATTTCATTCCTATGAAGATCACTCATACTCTGGATAAGCTAGCCGGGCTTTATGTGGATAATGTGGTTCAATCCGCATGGTGTGCCATTGAGTATTGTCTCGGATCGTGATCCTAGGTTCACCTCAAGGTTTTGGAATAGTTTGCGAAGGCCTTGGGAACCCAATTGAACTTGAGTACAGCTCATCATCCACGATCGATGGACAATCGAGCGGACAATTCAGACATTGGAAGACATGCTCGGATCTTGTGTGGTGGATATGGGTGGTAATTGGGATGAACACCTAGCTTTGGTTGAGTTTGCCTATAACAACGGTTATCAAGCAACAATAGGCATGGCTCCATTCAAGGCTTTGTATGGTAGTACTTGTAGGACACCTTTGTCTTGGACTGAGGCAGTTGAAAGAAAAGTCTTAGGTCCTGAGATGATTGAAGCTACAAGTGCTATGGTAGACATGATAAGAGAAAGGATTAAGTCTGCCTTGATCGAGACAGAAATCTTATGCTTGATAAGAGAAGGACCGATTTGGAATTTCAAGTTGGAGAGAAAGTCTTTCGAAGGTCTCACCAATGAAGGGTGTGATGAGATTCAATGTTAAGGGAAAGCTTAGCCCTCGTTACATTGGACCTTTCGAGATTTTGGAAAAGGTTGGACCTGTTGCGTATCGATTAGCATTACCTCCGCCTCTTGCTGGTGTGCACAATGTGTTCCATATTTCGATGCTCCGAAAATACATAGAGAATCCGGAACACATTTTGCAGCAAGCACTGAAGGACTTAGTGCTGATTTGACCTATGATGAAGAACCGGCCGAAATCCTGGATAGGAAGGACAAGCAGCTGCGGAATCGCGCCATTCCTTTGGTGAAGATTCGGTGGAAGAACCATACCCCTGAAGAAGCTTCTTGGGAGAAGGAAGAAGACATGAAGGAGAAGTTTCCTTACCTCTTTGGAAGCACGGTACGCTTTCAATTTCGGGGACGAAATTTCTTTAAGGGGGGAGAATGTGAAACCCAGCCCTAACCTTGACCCGGAAACCTTGTTATTTGTAGGTCCGATGACCCGAAGTAAAGTAAGAAGTCAGCTTTGGGCCATCCCAGTAGAGGACTTGGTGTCTGGCTTTGAATCCATGAAGGTTGATGATGAGGTGCTATTTATGGAAACAGAATCCTGATGAAGATCTAATTAGTTGATGGACTTGGAGTGATCTCTATCTTGGTTTGAAGGCATTTCTACCTACTAGGTAAGTCACTTGACTTGTGTGCAAAACCCCTTTAGGTTTGGATTTGATCTGGGCCTTCAATTCCCTGTTTTGGCCTTGTTTGTCTGCATTGGTCGATTGATTGGTCGGTCGGGCCGATCGACCAATCCACTCGACCAATGGGTGCTTGTCTTTGGCAATTAGGTTGATTCTTGCTCTATTTAAGCCTAACCTCGAGTCCACTTCGTATTTGCTGCCTCCAAACCCTCTGGAGCAGAACCAAAGACCTCTGCAAGTCATCTCTCTTGCATCCTTGGAGTTTTCTTGGCGGATCTTCGTCGGAACTCTTCTTTTTGCATCAAAAGGTATGTCTACTCTCTCTTCTTCTCCTCCATCTTTGTTTTTCTTTCCTTTTTGAGTTGAGACAGTAGAAGAGATGCTGCATCCTCTGTTGCAAACATCTCCGAACATGTTCTCATGATCATCCTAAGGATTAAAGGCTAGAACAATGATCTTAACCATGATCATTGCAAGCTTTTGAAGGATTCGTGATCAAACCATGATTTAATCTCTGTTAATTTCCTAATCTGAATTCTGATCTCTTTGGATCTTCTTTCATTGATCATGTTAGTGGTTAATGGTTGTGTTTTCTTGCTATGATCCATAATCCATAGAATTCTAGTTATTCTCTTCTACCTTACTATGTGTTCTTCATGATGCATGATAGTACATATATGGTAGGTTTTATTTCCTTATTTAGATTTATGCTTCTAAGCCTTATACCATGAAGACCTATGCATGTTTTCATGTTTTCATTACCAAAAGCAATGATCCATCTTCCTATTGTTCTTGTCCTTGTTTTCTATTTCAAACTTCATCAAGATCCATGTTTGATTTATTTATGGTAACTTTTTGTTTCCTAATTTGGGTCTTGATACCTTGATTTGATTAGTGTTTTGAGGTCCCCTATATGCTAGAATACTACTGATGTAGTCTACCCCTTGATTAGTACCCTCTTGAACCATCAAATTCGGATTTCATATCTCAAAACTCTGATTTTCTAAGCTCTCGTCTGCATTGGTCGACTGATTGGTCGACTGGACCACTCGACCAATCCACTCGACCAATGAGTACAGCAACTCCAGAATTGGTCTGTTTCGGATGCTTTGCTATATTTTCTGTTAGGGATCTTTCCTAATATGTGTATATACTTGTTTAGGACCTTCTTCTCAAGTTTGCCAAGATCTTACTTGATTTCTTAGGATTCTTTGCGAGTTATAAAAGGTAAGGATGGTTATTTCCTTAATTACATAGATAGCATGAATCTAGTTTCTATATTTGAATATCATTAATATGTTTCCTAAATTAGATTCTTACAATGATAGACTACTGTTGCATAACTTTGATTACAGTAGCATTACTTATTCATATTGAATTGATTCATGTATGATTTACTTACCAATGTTATACAAATGTTTGTAAATATTGATTTCTTTCCATATATGGAGTTACCATATATGTGATGATATGAATTGATGCATGTGTATGCTTACGTATGGTTTGGGAAGGAGAGGTGTCCTTTTGACATTTCTGTCCTTGGACTACTACGGGAATATTATGGGATGTTTCCGGAGATGCCCTCTGGACACCTTCCTAAACTGTTGGATGACATATCTAGGATTGTCTAGTAGTGTTTGGCTAGGATGTCCTGTTATGTCGGACCCTAATCGGAGGGGTATTGAGACCGAACGACCCGTGGTAGCAATGGGGATTCATGGGCGCTCAAGACCGGTAACCAACCCGTGAGAGGACAGGAATCACATTGTGGGGGCCATTTATTGGTAGGGTTGCATATGGTTAGACTTGGGCTCACGGGCGCTTAAGACCGGTAACCAACCCGTGAAAGGACGTGAGAGCTTCCCGTTTACCATATGTGGATGATCAATAGGGTTGGTGAGTCCGTAGTCGGGGACTATGAGGACTCTAGTGTGAAGGATACCGGAAAGGATCGTCGGGGACGAGGAATGGAAGTATCTGGATCGACTTGATGTAACCAAGTAGAAGACTTGCATTTGGCTAGGTATTACCCCGACATGCGCCAGATTTATACCAAATGGTTGTGAGAGAGTGTGTTGACTTAACCCCCGCCAAGGTTTGTCCCGAGGGATGCCGGACCCATTACCAACTGATGATGAGTGATTGAGACTTTCCTACAGAAGTACGGTGCTATGACTTAAAGCATGTCTGCCAATAGAGACCAGCATACATAGAGTTAGAATCATTCATTCATTGTTTGTCTCATATCATATTGCATTTATGTTTGTTACGGAATTCTGCCATTTATGTTATTATGGATTTTAATCGCCTTTACCGAGTTTCTTCGAAACTCATTCCTTTATTGTACAATGTTGTTAGACTATCCTGCGAGTACGGAATACTATGACGGTCCCTACGAGGAAGCGCAAGGCGAAGAGGCATATCTCCGGGAAGGTGATTGCGGTTACCACAATTACTCTGAAGATTCCGCGGGTGGTTATGCTCCGTACAATGCTTAGTCCGACCATTGAGTGGAAGCGTCCTTGTGCTATTTATGAGATCTACACCTACAAGGATGTCGTCTACAAAGTGGAGAATAATTTAGTTACCCAATGTACTTGCTACTGGGATTAGCTTTTATCTAGTTTATTCTTTCGAGCTACTTTTCCGCTGGATGTAAAGTGGGATTTTTGCTTCACTTTACTTATCTGTTGACACTCTGATTATATATCTATTATTCCTTTTCGTTTATGATTCATTCTTTCATTATTGGATCTATGATTTATCTTCCGCACTCTTGTTATGGTTGTTCATGATTATGTTATTGCTTATGTGGGAGGTTGATCACTCGATACCTGATCTTCGGGCTGTGGATCACACTCTCGGGTATGCCAGATAGGGTACCGGCTGGGAGGGCGTGACACATGGAATGTTCTGAGGGATGTTGGACCCATTACCAACTGATGCTGTGTGATTGAGACCTTCCTAAAGAAGTACGCTGTTATGACCTAAAGCATGTCTGCCAATAGAGACCAGCATACATAGAGTTAGAATCATATTGCATCATGTGTTTCATATCATATAGCATTTTACTTTGCTTTGAAATCCTGCCATTTGTGTTGTTATGGATTAATTGCCTTACTGAGTTTCTTTGAAACTCATTCATTTTGTACAATGTTTTGTTAGACTACTCTACAGGTACTGATGACTATGAAAGTCAATTCGAGGAAGCACAAACTGAAGAAGCGTACTTCACGCAAGGTGCTGGCAACCGTGCATGAAGATTACATTGAGGATTCCTCAAGTGGTTTTGCTTGTTACTAGGATTAGCCCTACTGTGGAATGGGAATGTCTGAGCGTCATCGATGAAGTTTATGTTTATTAAGACATTCTCTATAAAATAGAGTAGACTTTAGTTTAGTTGCTTTAGTTTTCTTTCTTATCTTAGAAATAGTTGTAATCTTTCCTTTTCTTTTAGAACTACTTTTCCACTGGTTGTAGAGTGGGATTCCGCCTCACTTTACTTATTGATTTAGACATTTTGATTGTCTTTCGTACTCTGATGATATATGATTTATTCTTTCCTTATTTGGATCTTTTGATTATCTTTTGCACATTGATTATTTATGTTCATGATTATGTTATTGTCTATGTGGGAGGTTGATTACCTCGATACTTGATCTTCGGGGCTGTGGATCATACACTCGGGTATGCCAGTTAGGGTACCGGCTGGGTGGATGTGACACATATGGCCATTTCAATCCGATGGACAGGTTGTCGGGAGTGATGGGGTCCATGACCTTGGAGGAGTCTGTAGGCTCCACACCTGCTTATGGCTATGGTGTCCCTTCTGCTTATGGACACAATGATATGTCTTCTAGGAGTTTGCACTACCATGGATATCATGATGGATCTTCCATGAGCTTGGGTTCGCAGGAAGGCAGCACGTTGGTGGTTGGGGTAATGATGTTTAGGGTTCTTAGCATCAGGGTGTCCCACTTATGCCTCCATTTGGCTCACAGAGAATTGCTATGTTGGAGGCAACATACCGATATCCTTTCGATGGTACGAGGTCAATTGAAGAGCTCCGTTCACGTTACCCCCCTGAGGAGAGTAGTTTTACAGTCATGGATGATGAAAATTACAAAAGCCTGGTTTCTTTGTATGTCAACAACCATCAGCATGACATGTCTTAGAGTGACTTCAAGAAAATAATGGAGTGTAAGTTTAATGTTGTAGCCTTTGGGCCTTGTACCCAACTATCAACGGAGACAGAGCTGGAGGACGTGGATCCACCAAGGCATAGTACTTGATATTGAGTAGTTGTATTTGTATACTTGTATTTGTTACTAGTATAATAGTTTTTTTTAATGATGTTGATCACTCTATATCATTGTGTATATTTATGTTACTTTTAATTGTTTAAAATAATGTTGTAAAATTACAGTTTTACCGGTATATACACTCTAGTATATGCCGATCAAGAACACCAATTTGGGTGAGTTTTTAGGCAAAACCAGCCATTCCATTGTGTTTATTGGCATCCAATTAGGCTACCTGAAAGACCATAACGGATCTGTTATGGTTTGAATTTGGTTTTTGAATTCAAGTTTTTGAATTCAACTTTTGAACCAAGTTTTTAAATTTGAATTCAAGTTTTTAATTTTGAATTCAAATTAAATATTGTAAACGAATCTTGTACAACAACTATGTTTATTTATAAATACATAAGACTTACCCATCAAGGTAAGTAACCTACTTATCAAAATTAGAGTTTTTCTTTGCATTCTTTCATGGTATTAGAGCAAAGGTTTTGAAAAAAAATTTCTTTTCCAAAACACTACATTTCAATGGCCACTGCTAACACTCCATTCCCCATTACCAATCTCTCCAACCTTGTTTCTGTCAAGCTTGATGGAGCAAACACCAGTATTGCAGAGAAAATCTCCTCATGAAGCACTGTTTGGCTTCAAACTAGATTATTGTTTATTGAGAGTTTTTGGCTGCTTTTGTTACCCCAACTTGACACCCTATAGAGAAGACAACTTATCGCCAAAGTCTAAGGCTTGTGTCTTTCTTGGTTACAGTCTCTATCACAAGGGTTATAGATGCTTAGATAGGGACACTGGCAAGGTATATTTATCCAGACATGTTATTTTTTGAAGAAAAGGAATTTTCCTTTCCAAATCCCCCATCACATCAATCATCAAACAAACCACCAGTTGAACTTATTTCTCTATCTATTTTCATCCCACACACCCCATCAAATGTGCCTCCACTCCACATTCTTCTTCACCTATTTCAAGCAACCAACCATCACAAACAACCCCTACAACATCATCACCAGCCATATCAATGGAAAATCCAACCCACGATGTTAATCAATCCTCACCAACAATAGACCAACCACAGCCCCAACCATCTCATCCTATGATTACTAAGAGTAAAACCAATTCCGCCAAACCAAAACCCCCTCTCTCTTTACTCACTATTAGACACCCAATACCTCAAACCTTTCTTACCACCATCTCCAACATCCCGACTGAACCTAAAACCTACAAATCAGCCTCAAAAGACCCAAAGTGGATTGATGCAATGCAAAAAGAATACAAAGCCTTGATAGACAATCAGACTTGGAACTTGGTGCCTTATTCCAAGGGTATGAATATTGTAGGCTGTAAGTGGGTGTACAGGATCAAGACAAAAAGTGATGGTTCCATTGAGAGATACAAGGCACGCTTAGTTGCCAAGGGGTTCAACTAGCAGGCAGGAGTGGACTTTCATGAAACATTTAGTCCAGTTGTAAAGCCAGCCACCATTCGGACAGTATTCACTGTTGCACTCTCAAAGTCATGGCCAATACATCAACTTGATGTGAAAAATGCCTTCTTGAATAGCAACTTAGTAGAAGATGTTTACATGGAACAACCACAGGGGTACGTTTCCACATCTAAACCAACCCATGTTTGTCATCTACGAAAAGAAATTTATGGTCTCAAGCAAGCTCCAAGAGCTTGGTTTCACAGATTCAAAACATACCTACAAGGAGAAGGTTTCAAGGAAAGCGTGGCAGATTCTTCCATGTTTACACGCAAAACCCAAGGTACAATGATAGTATTGCTGTTATATGTAGATGATATAATATTGACAGGAGCCAATGAAGCTGCAATTCAAGAGGTTATTCAAAGCTTGAGCAAAGAATTTGCAATGATAGATTTGGGACACTTGCATTACTTCTTGGGAATTGAGGCTAATCGAAGTTCAGATGGTCTTTTACTCACTCAAAGTAAATACTCCATTGATTTATTAACGTCTACAGGAATGGAGACTTCAAAGCCATGCACAACCCCAATTGCTGTTGGAACAAAGTTATCATCAACAACAGGTTATCCCCTACCTGATCCAACACCATACAGACAATTAGTAGGAGCCTTACAATATCTGACGATCACTAGACCAGATATCTCCTATGCAGTCAATCAAGTGTGTCAGTTCATGCAATCTCCCACAAAAGATCATCTACAAACAGCAAAACGTATTTTACGTTATGTCAAGCACACTATTGGTGCTGGTATTCTCTTGAAACCAACCCAACTTTCTTTCATAGCTGCTTACACTGATGCAAATTGGGCAGGATGTCCAGACACATGCCGATCAACTAGTGGGTTTTGCACTTTTCTTGGGGATAATTTGTTATCATGGTCTTCTAAGAAACAACCTAAAGTATCTAGATCAAGTACGGAAGCTGAGTACAAATCCCTTGCTGTCACAGCATCTGAATTACTATGGATTTCATATGTTTTACGTGATTTGCAAGTACAACTTCCAAGAGGAATGGACATTTATTGTGATAATGTGTCTGCAATACAAATGGCTGCAAATCCAGTGCTACATGCTCGCACAAAACATATAGAAGTAGACTATCATTTTGTCCGAGACTTGGTTCAGAACAACACCATAAAAGTGCACTTTGTTCGGTCAGATGATCAAATTGCAAATGTGTTTACTAAGGGCTTAACATCACAAGCTTTCATCAAGCATAGAGACAAACTCTTGCACCTGCCAATGCAGAGTTTGAGGGGGGATGAAAGACCATAACAGATCTGTTATGGTTTGAATTTGATTTTTGAATTCAACTTTTTGAATTCAACTTTTGAATTCAAGTTTTTAAATTTGAATTCAAGTTTTTAATTTTGAATTCAAATTTAAATATAGTAAACGAATCTTGTACAACAGCTATGTTTATTTATAAATACATAAGACTTACCCATCAAGGTAAGTAACCTACTTATCAAAATTAGAGTTTTTCTTTGCATTCTTTCACTACCCACCAAATTTTAGCTCATTTGACCAAAAAAAACCCACCAAAATTAGGGGGCAAAATTTCGCCTCCTGATTTTTGGGCAAAATTTCGCCTCCATTCACTGAGAGAGAAAAAATGGGAAAAGCTTTCATCTTTCTTCTCTTTTCTTTCTCTTCCTTGGCAGTAGCTTTAGCAGAGCAATGTGGGAGCCAAGCTGGTGGTGTTCTGTGCCCTGGTGGTGCTTGTTGTAGCCAGTATGGCTGGTGTGGTACCACCAATGACAACTGTGGAAGTGGCTGTCAAAGTCAATGTTCCGGCGGCAGGGGCGCTGGTGTTGGTTCACTTGTCAGCCAAAACCTGTTTGATCAAATGCTTAAACATAGAAATGATGGAGCTTGTCCTGGTCATGGGTTTTATACCTACAATGCTTTTATTGCTGCTGCAAATTCCTTCAATGGTTTCGCAACCACCAGTGATGTTACCACTCGTAAGAGGGAGATTGCAGCTTTTCTAGCTCAAACTTCCCATGAAACTACAGGTTTGTTGAAGTAGTTGATTCTCTGATTAGGGTTAGAGTTTGCAACTTCAGGTACATGGCTAAGCATTATTCTCCATTTTATTTTGTGTAGGAGGATGGGCAGGTGCACCTGATGGACCGTATGCTTGGGGATATTGTTATCTCCAAGAGCAAGGCAACCCTGGTGATTATTGTGTTGCTAGTGCTCAGTGGCCTTTGTGCTGCGGGGAAAAAGTACTATGGACGTGGTCCCATTCAGATATCATAGTAAGTATGCTATCTTGACATTTCAGAATCTTGGTCTATCTTCTGGTTGAAGGGGAGAGGTATGCGTTCTCCTGATACTTCTTCATTACGTAATAGAGGTAATATTCATGTACTGATAAAATGAATTAGAGATATAATCTTTACTAGGTTTCACGTGAACCCTACCCTTACTTTGTAGTAAAAAGGGTTTGAGGAGCACATACCTTAATTAAAAAAAAATAGCATATAATAATGAGAGATGCCATGGTGACTTCGAATTTTCAGCAACTACAACTATGGGCAAGCAGGAAAAGCTATAGGAGTAGACCTTAAAAATCCTGACTTTGTTGCAACTGATCCAACCATTTCATTCAAGACAGCATTGTGGTTCTGGATGACACCCCAATATCCAAAACCTTCATGTCATAATGTTATCACCGGCCAATGGACACCGAGCGCTGCCGACATCGCAGCAGCCGTCTTCCCTGGCTATGGATCTGTTACTGATATCATGAATGGAGGACTTGAATGTGGCAGAGGCTATGATGCTAGGGTAAATGATCGTATTGGATTTTATAAGAGGTACTGTGATATATTGGGAGTTAGCTATGGTAACAATTTTGATTGCTACACCTTTGATAACTACAACCAAAGGTCTTTTGCTGTTGGTCAACTCTGCATCTCAATCCAGCACCCATAGTTGTAATACCCTTTCTCTAGTTGCAATCATAAATTTAAAATCTATTAACATATGAATTTTTTTTCAGTATATTTTTTTATTTTTTTTAATCTATACATATTCATGGATTTAAAAATTAATTGTTTGCGTATGTGTACGTTGGGTCTAGTTGAAACTTTTATCAAAGATCAACAAGCCAAAATCATGAATCAGTACTCAAGTCCCCAAGACTTGTTCAGGTTACTATAGTTCATTCATTATTATATATATACAGGAAAAGGTCTTTACAAGTAACCTAACTGAGCTAATAGAAAGAAGAATACCAACTCTCCATCTTTTTAAACAATCCTTTTTGTTACTTAAAATATTATGTGGTAGTATTCTTAGAAAAGCCCCACCTGATTCCAAATTCCTTTTAATTAGCGTTTTAATTTTGATGTGTTTCACTTCTGATGTTCCGACCGGACAGGGATGATTCCTGATTACCTTCTTGTGTCCAGAGACGATGAGTCCTGCAAGAAAGGTCAGACGCGGGCCGGCTAGGATGCCGAGCAGCTGCATCCGATGATCGATAAGGTCAATCGGTGATCAGATGATGATGTTGTGCTAGTGTGGCATAGGAACTTACTCAGAGAGAGTGTTCGTTCTCTTACTGGAGGGGTGACTTTGTTTAAATAGTATGTGGGTTACCTTTTTGGTCACAGATGGGCTCCCACGACAGTCGTTCCACCTAATCAGCCTCAGATAGGCTCCCCAGATAGTTTTTCCACCTAATCAGCCTTAGAGTTGACCTTCCGTTCATGGTGATGTTGCCATATAGGTTCAGCGTGAGTGGAGCCTTCCATATTTGTGGTGCTATTGGCCAAGATCCCTCATGTGCACTTTCTTGGGGGTGAGGGGATTTAGGATAGGATTAGAAGCTTAGTATTGTGTGGATAAGTCTTACTTTTTGTGTGAAATCAACTTTTTTTAAAGTTTGGGCCTTAAGAAAAGGAGGTTTAGGGATGACCCAAGAGTATTCTTAACTTACCAAGTGAAGCAATACATGGACCACAGTTGATATTTTTTTGAGTAGTTCTTATAAGCAAGAAGTGGTGTGCATCCAGATGGTAGGTTTTCATTTTCCCTTTGCGAAAGCGTAGCTTGTGGTGTGACCTGTCATCAGGAGCCACTGGATGGAGCAGTGCAAAAGAACAACAACAGGGAAGGAAAAGCCCTGTCAAAAGAAGGGACTCATCACACATTAATTAGAATCGGAATGTGATTGTATTCGTCTTCCTTGTGCTTTTAAGCGGTTCACCAACCATCTAGATTTCCTAGGCAATTTACTTTGTAGTGGGATTAGGTATGGTTGTACATCTAAGGAAGGATGAGAAGAAAATAATCCCTTGCATTTTCAAATACTCTGGCAACTATTTCTAGGTTTGGCTTCCATCTCTTAATCGTTTGTTAATTGCGATTCAAGGCAATCTCCTCACCTGCATTCGCTTCATCTCGTACTAGGAGGAGATTCTTACAACATGATCTCACCAACATGCGAACTCAGCCTTTTCACCTCCATGACCTCTACAACTTCAGCTTGGTGTCTCCCACCCAAGGATTTCCTCACAATGTCCTCAGTGAGGATGGGTATGCCATTTTTTTTTTTTTTCCATCATTGTAATCTGGTTTTGTTCTCTTCTATCTATGCATTTTGTCATTCAGGTTTCAATTAGATAGTTCCTAGCTAAATTATTACACTTTTCTCCTATTAGGCTTCATCCATCTGAGCGATTGTGATCCCAAATTGGTATTTATTATCTTCTTAATTTAGTTTCTAATTTTCTTTTAAAATGTGAAGTGTGTGCTGGGATGCTTATATAATTATGCTTTTTCAGCTTCTTGGTTATCTATCTAAGCATTAGAGGTTAGTCTAATTTTTGTTTTATCTAGGAATCCACTTAAATTTGTAATAGTAGTTGAGATTGTTGTTTTGTTTTGGTCAAAGATTTGGTTACAGGTAATATAATTAAGTTTCCTCTTCTACGATTCAGCTTTTCATGCTTGTATGATTTTATCTTATCTTTTGTTAGGTACTTCGGTTTACGTTTTAATCACTTGGTTTTGTCTCTACAAGGCTGGGTAGCCCACATTCATTGGATATTTGGAATTGCTTTTGGGCTTGCTCTGAGATGGGATCTGAGGGAACTCTATCTATTATTGTCCATGTCTCTAGATTCAAAAAAAAATTGAAGGTGTTGCTGAGAGTCCTAGCTACTGAGACAATAGTCAACAACCTGCAAGAGTTTATGAAAAATAGAAATGCCTGCAGGAATTATAATAGGAAGCTGCACCATTCTTGATATAGTTGGTGCTGGTGTTTTGTCCATGCTCCGTTGAACCATGGAAATGGCATCCCTAAGTCATTTGTGGATTCTTAATTGTAATGAATAACCATTTGGGTCATAGCGTCAATTCTACAATTCTCCATCTATTTGTTGTTGTAACCCTTTTTTTTCTTCCTAATTTTCTTGGTGACTAGGCTAAAATAGTTCTGCTTATGTTCCTTAAGTTCACTTTGGAAGGTATGACAGTTATCCGCTCATGGCTGGGCTAAGGTCTAGTGAATTGACTTGTACTTTGTTGGTGTGAAGATTGATTCTCCCAGCTCCGGCTCTGGTTCGCTTCCAATCTGGTTCTCCTGAGATCAAGAAAGAGATGAGAGTAGGCCACCTCTCAGGATAGGAAGCCACCTCCAATGATTAAGTTAGTTGTCAGATCCCACCTAACCCTAACCTTGCTGTTGTACCAAATGCATACATACCATATGCATTGTTCGATTTATTCTCTACTACACGAATTGCCTAGTTTCAGTTGGTAGAAGTTTACCCCGAAGCTGATGTATTCCCTTTACTATTTCTTCTAGTGCCTTCTATCTCCCTTTGATAGGAGGGTGATCTAAAATCATTCCCATGACTGATCCTTCTATTCCTGCTATTCTAGAGCGGATCTCCATACACTCTATAACCTTGTGAATTCTCCACATGATGATTTCGAAGAGAAATCAAGTGTGATCTTCATGATTTGTTATTCCTTCTAATTGTTTCAAGACTTCAAGCTTTTCATCTCCTAATCTTCAATCAAAGATTAGTAATCTCTCTTGTGTTATATTGATCTACTCTTGCCATGATTTATTCTTTGAGACTGAGATTATGAAGAAGATGTTGCATCCTTGCAACATATTGATCCTTGCAACCATCTCTTCTACAATCTCCTTTCATTCTTAAAATTTTATGATCTTCATATTAATCTTTGCCATGATCCTTGTGAAATCTTCATGAAGCCATGATCATACTTTCGATTTGATTTCAAAGCATGTCAGATATATCCTTGTTTCCTTCCATAAGACTTATTGTTATTTGTCTTCCGAAGACTTTGGGAGAAGGAAGCCAAGATAATAGGAAAGTACCCCTGCCTTTTTGAAACCAAGTACTCTCCCAATTTCTAGGACGAAATTATTTTAAGGGGGGGGGGAGAATGTGAAATCCAGCCCAAACCTAGCCAGGACACCCTATCTGTTTTGGGTAAAGAAGGGTTAGTTTAAATGTTACACCTTAAAGTTGGACCTTGATTTCAGTGTTATTATCTTTGAAAGCCTTAGGAAGTCGGGCCAAGACCTTTCCCTTAGGGTAGATTTGTAATGTCTGGCCTTATCCTAACCTTGACCCGGCCCAGAATCTGTTATGTTTGTAAGTCCGAAGACCCGAAGTGGGGGGAAAAGAGACTTGTAGACCCTTTTGGTTGATGATTTGGTGTCGGAGCCCAAGCCCATGGACATTGACGATGATGCCCCTCACTTGAGAGCATTGTCAGTGTTAGTATTGAATCTGCGCACCGAAGAGGGGTGAATTAGTTGAAATACCTGATTAACTCCTATGCTCAATCTGAAGGTATTTCCCAAAACTAGACTTCTTGATGTACTTGTAGGAGAAAACCCCACTCAATTTGAGCCCATATAACCCTCCAAATCCCTGTCCGAAGTTGCTGAACTATGTCTGGCAAATCCTGCTTGCGCATCGAAGAAGGTGAGCTTATTTGGTGGACCTAATGAACTTCCATGCTTGATCTGAAGGTATTTCTGGAAACTAGACTTCTTTATTGACTTGTAGAAGAAAACCTCACTCAATTTGGATTGCCAAATCCGAGAAAATGCAATTTTAGGGTTTCTCACTCTTATTTAAACCCTACTTCGAGTTTATTTGTTACGGCTGCCTCCTAAACACTTTTTGAATGTGAGAAGACCTCTCCGAAACTCTCTCTGGTGATTTCGAAGACTCCTCTGCAGATCTGAAGCCTCTCATCTCTAATCTAACAATTCAAGGTTAGTATCTCTTCTGAATTTGTAATTATTCTTTCTTCGATCTTGTTCTTGATTGAGATTAGGAAGAAGATGATGCATCCTTGCAACCATCCCTTCGTGATCTCCTTCGTTTCTTTGAGATCTATGATCATCGTCATGATCTTAACCCTAGCCTAATTAATTTCTTGAAACCCTGACCTTGTATGATCTTTCTGGAAACCTTTGGTAACCTCCCATGTGAGGGAAACCTCATGGGCAATGTTTCTATTAACCTAAACTAGATTTTCTATGATTTCTTGTTATTTTCTTGATAACAATCATTCCCTCTCATTCCATGATCATAACCTTTTTATGGGAACCATAAGGTTGAAACCCTAGTTTCTTGGGTCAAATCAAGAACCCATATTTTGAGCATGACTTGATGATTTTATCTTCCCATATGATTCTATTACACCCTAGGAAGTTCCCCTTCGAATTTCGGATCAATCCAACTTCAAACGAAGAAGTTATGACCAATCTAAGTTCTGCAATTCCGTACTGACTCGATTGGTCGACTACTTGGTCGACTGGGTCAGTAGACCAAGGCACTCGACCAATGAAGGTAGTAGCTTCAATTTTTGCTCAGTTTGATTCGTTTTCTCTCTGATCTTTTAGGCATCTTTCCTAATGTTATATCTATGATTGTTAGGATTTTATTTGCAAAGTTTGGAGACTCTCTCTTTGATCTTTGGATTATCTTCGGCGATAATCAAGGTAAGGACAGTTATTTCATAATAACATAGATCGCATACTCTTGAGTTTATACTTTATGAAACTCTGAGTTTACTTACCGTTCTTGTACTTTATACTTCTTATATACTACTGTAAGTATAGTAGTTGTCACATCCTCCCAGCCGGTACCCTATCTGGCATACCCGAGAGTGTGATCCACAGCCCAAAGATCAGGTATCGAGTAATCAACCTCCCACATAAACAATAACATAATCATGAACAATCATAATAAAAGTGCGGAAGATAAACCATAGATCCAATAAGGAAAGAATGAATCATAAATAAATCAGAATACTAGATATAATCAGAGTGTCAAAACAGATAAGTAAAGTGAGGCAAAAATCCCACTCTACAACCAGCGGAAATGTAGCTCTAAAAGATAATAAACTAGACAAAATCTAATCCCAGTAGCAAGTACAATGGGTAACTAAATCGTTCTCCACTTTATAGACAACATCCTTGTAAGTGTAAATCTCATAAATGGCACAAGGACGCTTCCACTCAATGGTCGGACTAAGCATCGTACGGAGCATAACCACTCGCGGGATCTTCAGTGTAATTGTGGTAACCGCAATCACCTTCCTGGAGATATGCCTCTTCGCCTTGCGCTTCTTCATAGGAACCGTCATAGTATTCAGTACCTGTAGGATAGTCTAACAAACATTGTACAATAAAGGAATGAGTTTCAAAGAAACTCAGTAAGGCAGTTAAATCCATAATAACATAAATGGCAGGATTTCAGAACAATCATAAATGCAATATGATATGAGACAAGCAATGAATGAATGAATCTAACTCTATGTATGCCGGTCTCTATTGGCAGACATGCTTTAATTCATAGCACCGTACTTCTTTGGGAAGGTCCGCTCACATCCTCAACCATTTAAGATATCTTGGATTCTCTCATGGATCATTTCACCGGTCTTGAGCAGCCGATTGGTAATGGGTCCTTCATCCCTCAGGACTAACCATGGCAGGGGGTTAAGTCAACACACTCTCTCACAACCATTTGGCATAAGTACCGGTGCATGTCAGGGTAAAACCTAGCCAAATGCAAGTCTTCTACTTAGTTACATCAAGTCAGATCTAGATACGTCCATTCCTCGTCCCTGACGATCCTTTCCGGTATCCTTCACACTAGAGTCCTCATAGTCCCTGACTACGGACTCATCAACCCTATTGATCATCCACATATGGTAAACGGGAAGCTCTCACGTCCTCTCACGGGTTGGTTACCGGTCTTAAGCGCCCGTGAGCCCAAGTCTAACCATATGCAACCCTACCAATAAATGGCCCCCACAATGTGATTCCTGTCCTCTCACGGGTTGGTTACCGGTCTTGAGCGCCCATGAATCCCCATTGCTACCACGGGTCGTTCGGTCTCAATATCCCTCCGATTAGGGTCTGACATAACAGGACATCCTAGCCAAACACTACTAGACAATCCTAGATATGTCATCCAACAGTTTAGGAAGGTGTCCATAGGGCATCTCCGGAAACATCCCATAATATTCCCGTAGTAGTCCAAGGACAGAAGTGTCAAAAGGACACCTCTCCTTTCCAAACCATACTTAAGCATACACATGCATCAATTCATATCATCACATATATGGTAACTTCATATATGGAAAGAAATCAATAATTACAATCAACTTGTATATAATTGGTAAGTAAATCATACATGAATCAATTCAATATGAATAAGTAATGCTACTGTAATCAAAGTTATGCAACAGTAGTATATCGTTGTAAGAATCTAATTAAGGAAACATATCAATGATATTCAAATATAGAAACTAGATTCATGCTATCTATGTAATTAAGGAAATAACCATCCTTACCTTTTATAACTCGCAAAGGAATCCTAAGAAATCAAGTAAGATCTTGGCAAACTTGAGAAGAAGGTCCTAAACAAGTGTATACAACATATTAGGAAAGATCCCTAACAGAAAAGATACCAAAACATCCAACACAGACCAATTCTGGAGTTGCTGTACTCATTGGTCGAGTGGATTGGTCGATCGGGTCCAACGACCAATCAGTCGACCAATGCAGACGAGAGCCTAAAAAACAGAGTTTTAAGATATGAAATCCGAATTTGGTGGTTCAAAAGGGTACTAATCAAGGGGTAAACTACATCAGTAGTATTCTAACATATAGGGGATCTCAAAACATTAATCCAAACAAGACATCAAGATCCAAATTAGGAAACAAAAAGTTACCATAATTAGATCAACCATGGATCTTGACGAATTCGAAATAGAAATCAAAGACAAGAACAATAGGAGGATGGATCATTGCTTCAGGTAAAGATATCATGAAAAGCATACTTAGATCTTCAAGGAAATCGGCTTAAAAGCATAAATCTAAATAAGGAAACAAAACCTACCATATATGTAACTACCATGATTCATGAAGAACACATAATATGGTAGAAGAGAACAACTAGAGATTGATAGATCATGGATCATGAAAGAAAACACAGCAATTAACTACTAACATGGTCAATATAGAAGATCCAAGGAGATCAGAATTCAAATAAGAAGTTTAACAAAGATTAGATCATGGTTTGATCATGATTCCTTCAAAAGCTTGCAATGATCATGGTTAAGATCATTGTTCTAGCCTTCAATCCTTAGGATGATCATGAGAGACAAGTCCAGAGATGTTTGCAACAGAGAATGCAGCATCTCCTCTACTGTCTCAACTCAAAAAGGAAAGAAAATCAGAGATGGAGGAGAAGAAGAGAGTGTAGACATACCTTTTGATGCAAAAGGAAGAGTTTCGACGAAGATCCGTCAAGAAAATCACCAAGGATGCAAGGGAGATGACTTGCAGAGGTCTTTGGTTCGTTCCAAAGAGTTTGGAGGCAGCAAGTACGAAGTGGACTCGAGATTGGACTTAAATAGAGCAAGAAAAACCTAATTGCCAAAGACAACACTCATTGGTCGAGTGGATTGGTCGACTGGTCCAGTCGACCAATCAGTCGACCAATGCTGACAGCAAATCCAAAACAGGGAATTGAAGACCCAGATCAAATCAAATCCAAAAGGGGTTTGCACACATGTCAAGTGACTTACCTAATAGGCAGAAATGCCTTCAAACCAAGATAGAGACTACTCCAAGTCCATCAACTAATCCGATCTTCATCAAGATTCAGTTTCCATAAATAGAACTTCATCATCAACTTTCATGGATTCAAAGCCAGACACCAAGTCCTCTACTAGGATGGCCCAAAGCTGACTTCTTACTTTACTTCGGGTCATCGGACCTACAAATAACAAGGTTTCCTGGTCAGGGTTAGGGCTGGGTTTTACAGTAGTACTTGTTTATGTATTCTTTTTCATTATTCATGCTTATATGAATTGTTTATTACTGCTTGATCGGATTATGCTTTTACATTATCTTTTATGTCACGCCCTCCCAGCCGGTACCCTATCTGGCATACCCGAGAGTGTGATCCACAGCCCGAAGATCAGGTATCGAGTGATCAACCTCCCACATAAACAATAACATAATCATGAACAATCATAACAAGAGTGCGGAAGATAAATCATAGATCCAATAATGAAAGAATGAATCATAAACGAATCGAATAATAGATATAATCGTAGTATCAAACGGATAAGTAAAGTGAAGCAAAAATCCCACTTTACATCCAAATGGGAACAAAGAGCTCGAAAGAATAAACTAGATAAAAGCTAATCCCAGTAGCAAGTACATTGGGTAACTAAATTATTCTCCACTTTGTAGACGACATCCTTGTAGGTGTAGATCTCATAAATAGCACAAGGACGCTTCCACTCAATGGTCGGACTAAGCATCGTACGGAGCATAACCACCCGTGGGATCTTCGGAGTAATTGTGGTAACCGCAATCACCTTCCCGGAGATATGTCTCTTCGCCTTGCGCTTCCTCATAGGGACCGTCATAGTACTCGAGACTGCAGGATAGTCTAACAACATTGTACAATAAAGGAATGAGTTTCAAAGAAACTCAAGTAAGGCGATTAAAATCCATAATAACATAAATGGCGAGAATTCCCGAACAATCATACATGCAAAATGATATGAGACAAACAATGAATGAATGAATCTAACTCTATGTATGCTGGTCTCTAATGGCGGACATGCTTTAAGTCATAGCACCGTACTTCTTTAGGAAAGTCCACTCACATCCTCAACCATTTAAGATATCTTGGATTCTCTCACGGATCATTTCACCGATCTTGAGCAGCCGATTGGTAATGGGTCCTTCATCCCTCGGGACAAACCTTGGCAGGGGGGTTAAGTCAACACACTCTCTCACAACCATTTGGTATAAGTCTTGGCGCATGTCGGGGAAAAAACCTAGCCAAATGCAAGTCTTCTACTTGGTTACATCAAGTCGATCCAGATACTTCCATTCCTCATCCCCGACGATCCTTTCCGGTATCCTTCACACTAGAGTCGGCGTATCCTATGGCACCGACCAACTCGGACTACGGACTCATCAACCCTATTGGTTATCCACATATGGTAAACGGGAAGCTCTCACGTCCTCTCACGGGTTGGTTACCGGTCTTAAGCGCCCGTGAGCCCAAGTCTAACCATATGCAACCCTACCAACAAATGGCCCCCACAATGTGATTCCCGTCCTCTCACGGGTTGGTTACCGGTCTTGAGCGCCCATGAATCCCCATTGCTACCACGGGTCGTTCGGTCTCAATACCCCTCCGATTAGGGTCCGACATAACAGACATCCTAGCCAAACACTACTAGACAATCCTATATATGTCATCCAACAGCTTTAGGAAGGTGTCCAGAGGGCATCTCCGGAAATATCCCATAATATTCCCGTAGTAGTCCAAGGACAGAAGTGTCAAAAGGACACCTCTCCTTTCCAAACCATACGTAAGCATACACATGCATCAAATCATATCATCACATATATGGTAACTCCATATATGGAAAGAAATCAATATTTACAATCACTTGTATAACATTGGTAAGTAAATCATTCATGAATCAATTCAATATGAATAAGTAATGCTACTGTAATCAAAGTTATGCAACAGTAGTATATCATTGTAAAAATCTAATTTAGGAAACATATTATTGATATTCAAATATAGAAACTAGATTCATGCTATCTATGTAATTAAAGAAATAACCGTCCTTACCTTTTATAACTCGCAAAGAATCCTAAGAAATCAAGTAAGATCTTGGCAAACTTGAGAAGAAGGTCCTAAACAAGTATATACAACATATTAGGAAAGATCCCTAACAGAATATATATCAAAACATTCGAAATGCACCAATTCTGAGTTGCCGTACTCATTGGTCGAGTGGATTGGTCGATCGGTCCAACGACCAATCAGTCGACCAATGCAGACGATAGCTTATAAAATCAGAGTTTTGAGATATGAAATCCGAATTTGGTGGTTCAAAAGGGTACTAATCAAGGGGTAGACTACATCAGTAGTATTCTAACATATAGGGGACCTCAAAACACTAATCAAATCAAGGTATCAAGATCCAAATTAGGAAACAAAAGTTACCATAAATAAATCAAACATGGATCTTGATGAATTTTGAAATAGAAAACAAAGACAAGAACAATAGGAGGATGGATCATTGCTTTCGGTAATGAAAACATGAACACAAGCATAAGTCTTCATGGAATAAGGCTTAGAAGCATAAATCTAAATAAGGAAATAAAACCTACCATATATGTACTATCATGCATCATGAAGAACACATAGTAAGGTAGAAGAGAACAACTAGAATTCTATGGATTATGGATCATAGAAAGAAAACACAACCATTAACCACTAACATGATCAATGAAAGAAGATCCAAAGAGATCGAATTCAGATTAGGAAATTAACAGAGATTAAATCATGGTTTGATCATGAATCCTTCAAAAGCTTGCAATGATCATGGTTAAGATCATTGTTCTAGCCTTAAATCCTTAGGATGATCATGAGAACATGTTCAGAGATGTTTGCAACAGAGGACGCAGCATCTCTTCTACTGTCTCAACTCAAAAAGGAAAGAAAAACAAAGATGGAGGAGAAGAAGAGAGAGTAGACATACCTTTTGATGCAAAAAGAAGAGTTCCGACGAAGATCCGTCTAGAAATCACCAAGGATGCAAGAGAGATGACTTGCAGAGGTCTTTGGTTCGTTCCCAGAGGGTTTGGAGGCAGCAAATACGAAGTGGACTCGAGGTTAGACTTAAATAGAGCAAGAATCAACCTAATTGCCAAAGACAAGACCCATTGGTCGAGTGGATTGGTCGACTGGCCCATCGACCAATCAGTCGACCAATGCAGACAACGAAGGCCAAAACAGGGAATTGAAGGCCCAGGATCAAATCCAAACCTAAAGGGGTTTTGCACACAAGTCAAGTGACTTACCTAGTAGGTAGAAATGCCTTCAAACCAAGATAGGGAGCACTCCAAGTCCATCAACTAATTAGATCTTCATCGGGATTCTGTTTCCATAAATAGAACCTCATCATCAACCTTCATGGATTCAAAGCCGACACCAAGTCCTCTCTGGGATGGCCCAAAGCTGACTTCTTACTTTACTTCGGGTCATCGGACCTACAAATAACAAGGTTTCCGGGTCAAGGTTAGGGTTGGGTTTCACATTCTCCCCCCTTAAAGAAATTTCGTCCCCGAAATTGAAAGCGTACTGTGCTTCCAAAGAGGTAAGGAAACTTCTCCTTCATGTCTTCTTCCTTCTCCCAAGAAGCTTCTTCAGGGTATGGTTCCTCCACCGAATCTTCACCAAAGGAATGGCGCGATTCCGCAGCCGCTTGTCCTTCCTATCCAGGATTTCGGCCGGTTCTTCATCATAGGTCAAATCAGCACTAAGTCCTTCAGTGCTTGCTGCAAAATGTGTTCCGGATTCTCTATGTATTTTCGAGCATCGAAATATGGAACACATTGTGCACACCAGCAAGAGACGGAGGTAATGCTAATCGATACGCAACAGGTCCAACCTTTTCCAAAATCTCGAAAGGTCCAATGTAACGAGGGCTAAGCTTTCCCTTAACATTGAATCTCATCACACCCTTCATTGGTGAGACCTTCGGAAAGACTTTCTCTCCAACTTGAAATTCCAAATCGGTCCTTCTCTTATCAAGATAAGATTTCTGTCTCGGATCGATCAAGGACTTAATCCTTTCTCTTATCATATCTACCATAGCACTTGTAGCTTCAATCATCTCGGGACCTAAGACTTTTCTTTCACCTGTCTCGATCCAAAGTACAAAGGTGTCCTACAAGTACTACCATACAAAGCTTTGAATGGAGCCATGCCTATTGTTGCTTGATAACCGTTGTTATAGGCAAACTCAACCAAAGCTAGGTGTTCATCCCAATTTCCACCCATATCCACCACACAAGATCCGAGCATGTCTTCCAATGTCCGAATTGTCCGCTCGCATTGTCCATCGATCGTGGATGATGAGCTGTACTCAAGTTCAATTGGGTTCCCAAGGCCTTCGCAAAACTGTTCCAAAACCTTGAGGTGAACCTAGGATCACGATCCGAGACAATACTCAATGGCACACCATGCGGACGAACCACATTATCCACATAAAGCCCGGCTAGCTTATCCAGAGTATGAGTGATCTTCATAGGAATGAAATGGGCTGATTTGGTCAACCTATCAACAATCACCCACACAAAGGTCATTGCCTTTACTTGTCCGAGGCAAGCTAGTCACAAAGTCCATGGAGATATCTTCCCACTTCCAACTAGGAATAGGAAGGGGTTGAAGTAATCCAGATGGAGGTTGTCGAACGGCTTTCACACGCTGGCAAGTCTCACACTTGGCAACAAAATCATCAACATCCGCCTTCAGACCAATCCACCAAAAATGTTCCTTCAAGTCCTTGTACATCTTGGTGCTTCCGGGTGTACCGTGAAAGACCGACCGGTGTGCTTCCTTCAATATTTCTTTCTTAACTTCTTCGTTTGCGTGCACACACAGTCTTCCTCTAAACAACAAAGCACCATCCATGGATATACCAAAGTCGGGGTCCGACTCAGATTCGAAGAAATCTTCTCAACTTTGGTCAAAAACTCTCGATCGAACTCTGCGAGGCAACAATCTTATCTCTAAGACCAGATCTTGCCGTCATGGCGTAAAGAATAAAATCAGAATTCACAGGACGATTTCCAAATCAAAACTCTCAATAGAAGACCACAATGGTAAACTCAAAGCATTCAAATCCAAAGTCTTCTTCTCGTTCTTCCGACTAAGAGCATCAGCAACAACATTTGCTTTCCCAGGATGATACTGAATATCACAATCATAATCGGAGACGAGTTCCAACCATCTCCTTTGTCTCATGTTCAACTCCTTTTGGGTAAAGAAATATTTCAAACTCTTATGATCCGTGAAAATGGCAATCTTCTCACCGTAAAGATAATGTCTCCAAATCTTCAAAGCAAAGACAACGGCGGCAAGTTCTAGATCGTGAGTGGGGTAATTCCGCTCATAATCCTTCAATTGCCGAGAAGCATAGGCTACGACCTTGCCATGTTGCATCAGTACACAACCCAAACCAATCTTTGACGCATCGGTATAAACTGTCATACCACCGGAACTATCGGGTATAGTCAAAACCGGGGCACTTGTCAATCTATCTTTCAACTCTTGGAAATTCTTCTCACAAAGCGTCCAGACCAAACAAACTTCTCTTCTTTCCTGGTCAACTTAGTCATAGGAGCAGCCAACCGAGAAAAGTTCTCAATAAACCTTCGGTAGTAACCCGCCAATCCAAGAAAACTTCTTATTTCCGTTCGACTTCGGTCTCTCCCAATCAGCCACAGCTTGGACCTTTTCAGGATCGACACGAATACCTTCGGCTGAAACTACATGACCAAGGAAAACCACTCTCTTAAGCCAGAAATCACACTTGCTAAACTTAGCAAACAACTTCTTTTCCCGCAACCTTTGCAAAGTGAAACTTAGATGACTCGCATGCTCTTCTTCGCTCTTCGAATAGATCAAGATGTCATCAATGAAAACAATCAAAAACTTATCAAGCACATCATGAAATACTCGGTTCATGAGGTCCATGAACACCGCAGGAGCATTGGTCAATCCGAAGGGCATGACTCTAAACTCGTAGTGACCATACCGCGTTCGGAAAGCTGTCTTGAAGATATCACTAGACTTCACTTTCAATTGGTGATATCCAGACCTTAAGTCAATCTTCGAGAACACAACTGCACCCTTCAACCGATCGAAGAGATCATCGATTCCGGGCAGCGGATATCTATTCTTGATAGTCAACTTATTCAACTCACGGTAGTCGATGCACAAGCGCATACTACCGTCTTTCTTCTTGACGAACAAGACCGGAGCTCCCCAAGGTGAAACTCCCTTCTCTTCTTAAACTTTTTCCCACCTAGTGTGTCACCTTGGTCTTCAAATCAGAAGCAAGATATCCAAGAACATCAAAATACCGAATTTCGAAGATTCAACATAAACCACAAGTCCAAATGATTTGAAAACTTAAATCATGCTCAAATATATCCATATAGTCATCAAACAATATTCCATAAGGCAAAAATCACATTTTCCAAAAATTCAACAGCAAATGAGGTCACTGTGACCATTGCTCGAGTGGTTGGTCGAGTGACCCAGTCGACCAATCAGTCGACCAATGAAGACAGAATGCGAAAATTCGCATTATAAGCCTCATTTCCACATTCCAACCTCATTCTAACTTCTTCCAAAGGTGAGAGAGCTCTAGGGAAAATATCCAAGAGTCCCCACAAGTCTTCTTGAGGTGATTTAGTGCTTCAACAACAACACCACAACACACCATCTTCACAAACAAGGTAAATCTCTCATTCTTTCTTCCATTTTCATCTTCTCATGCTTGCATTACAATAAAAACCATGCTTTACTTGCATCCAATGCTAGAAATCATGCTTAGGAATGCTTAGAAACATATTCCCTAGGTTTTAAACACAATGACATGCATAGACAACAAGTTTTAACACATTTGGTGCTCATCTCGCAAAGTTTTATATCAAAATCGATATCCTTAGAAAAATTTCGTTTTCTCTCAAACCGCTTGAAATTTTCGCACGAGATCAAATGCTACATGCTCAAGATGACATTGTAGATAGGTCCATACAATTTGATTTAACCAATTTCAACTTTTCAAAAATCCAATTTTGACCTAAATTGCAAAATCCCCAAATTTCTTCTTGCTGAATTTTTCGCTTTAATCCATGTTTTCGATCGATTTTCATCAAAACAACTTCATAGACATGAAATTCCAAGTATTGTGCACATGCTAGTATGTTCAAATCAAATTTCCCCCAAATTTGAAATTTTCCGAAAAATTACGAAAATACCCTTTTGGCTCAAATCTTGAAATAGCACTAATTGGAATTGTCTCTTGTCTCTTCCACGGATACATCATGCGAGAGGGGAGGACGAGGAGGAGGTAGAGGTCGAGGTCGCATCGTAGGTGCTCTTAGGGGCAGAGGTCGGGTTCCTTTCGAGCCCGGAGAGGAGGTTAGGAGACCGGACCTATTTGACACACCTCGGGCCGAGTTTCCGTACGAGGCCTACTTCAGCTATTGTAACATCGAGATGGGGCGTCTACTTCACTTACGCCAGCTCGGAGCCTTCAGGATCCGGCAGAGGTTCGACACTTTACAAGTGGACTCACCTCTTCACCGAGGATTTGCCGGTATACCCGGAGCTAGTGAGGTTGTTCTTCAAGCAACCTTACTTACACGAGAGGAGGCTCGGGGCCAGGGACATCCACTCGGACTTGTCCTCGGGAGCAGGGGTCCTTCGGACTCGGATTCGCTTCTCTACCCGGACACCGGCTGAGATCTTGCAGGTCCCTTACTATCCACAACCGGTGTGTGTGGATACCTGCAGAGAGCATCCGGACAGCCATCCGATGCCGTACGAGCTTCGCGAGATATGCTCTACGCTGTGGGATAGCCGCCGATGCTTCACACCGTGGACTAGCGGACGGATGACGGGTTCTGCACGTATTATCGGTCGCATAGTCGGCCGAAACATCATGCCGAAAGCCGGACATCACCATCGGGTCACGGTGATGGAGGCCTTGGTCATTTACCGCATCTACATGGGCTTCGAGATCGATCTTTCCTACATCATTCAGCAGGTCATGCTGGACTTAGTTCTGCGGCCTAGCATGCGGAACCTTTGCTATGGGAGGCTTCGACTTTGATCTTCGAGGCATTTCGGGGTGAGTTTCGAGGATACTCCGATGGACACTAGATCACGGGGATACCCCATTGGGACTCGGACCATTCGTCGAGATGAGACTACAGCGATCGAGAGAGATCTCCTGGTCCGGAGGGTGAGGATGATGATGAATCGAGAGGATGAGGATGAGGGATCGAGAGGATGGAGGAGAGGATATCGGTCCCGATAGTGATGATCGGGCCGGAGATGATACTGAGATATGCGCGAGGCTGAGCCTATGCATCACGAGTTTCCTTCATCACACTTCGAGGCGGTGGCCCTTCACATGCGGTTCCGAAGACTTCAGATCTTGGTGCACAGATGAGATCGATGACTTCCATGCTAGAGAGGATGGAGGTCGGACAGGGAGCAGATGTACGAGAGGATGGAGTCTCGACAGACGAGGATAGAGCATCGGGTGACTCGGCTAGCGAGAGGAGTTCGGAGCATATAGAGATCGAGTAGATCACCTAGATAGACTGTACTTTAGGATTTTCCATTTATGCATTTCAGATGTAATCATTGTAAAAACTTTTGAAATTAATGAAGTTCATTTTGTTTCTCTTTAATTATTGTATGTTATGCACTTTTATTTTCCTTGCATTAGTGACATTCGTTCAAGTATAATTATGGTATGTTATTCAGAAATGTTCCGTTATGCCTCAAAGTTCAAGTTTCTAATTCGGTGTTCTATTATTCACTTCTAAGAGTAGAAGAGTCATTTCAGATCAATGACTCAGGAATGTTCAGTTGTTGTCTTTTGTGGTTAGGATCTCCTCGAACCTTGGGCTCGATACCAATCAGTCACGCCCTCCCGGCCGGTACCCTATCCGGCATACCCGAGAGTGTGATCCACAGCCCGAAGATCGGGTATCGAGTGATCAACCTCCCACATAAACAATAACATAATCATGAACAATCATAACAAGAGTGCGGAAGATAAATCATAGATCCAATAATGAAAGAATGAATCATAAACGAATCGAATAATAGATATAATCGGAGTATCAAACGAGATAAGTAAAGTGAAGCAAAAATCCCACTTTACATCCAGTGGAACAAAGAGCTCGAAAGAATAAACTAGATAAAAGCTAATCCCAGTAGCAAGTACATTGGGTAACTAAATTATTCTCCACTTTGTAGACGACATCCTTGTAGGTGTAGATCTCATAAATAGCACAAGGACGCTTCCACTCAATGGTCGGACTAAGCATCGTACGGAGCATAACCACCCGTGGGATCTTCCGAGTAATTGTGGTAACCGCAATCACCTTCCCGGAGATATGTCTCTTCGCCTTGCGCTTCCTCATAGGGACCGTCATAGTACTCGGTTACACTGCGGGATAGTCTAACAACATTGTACAATAAAGGAATGAGTTTCAAAGAAACTCGGTAAGGCGATTAAAATCCATAATAACATAAATGGCGAGAATTCCGAACAATCATACATGCAAAATGATATGAGACAAACAATGAATGAATGAATCTAACTCTATGTATGCTGGTCTCTAATGGCAGACATGCTTTAAGTCATAGCACCGTACTTCTTTAGGAAAGTCCACTCACATCCTCAACCATTTAAGATATCTTGGATTCTCTCACGGATCATTTCACCGGTCTTGAGCAGCCGATTGGTAATGGGTCCTTCATCCCTCAGGACAAACCTTGGCAGGGGGTTAAGTCAACACACTCTCTCACAACCATTTGGTATAAGTACTGGCGCATGTCAGGGAAAAACCTAGCCAAATGCAAGTCTTCTACTTGGTTACATCAAGTCGATCCGGATACTTCCATTCCTCGTCCCCGACGATCCTTTCCGGTATCCTTCACACTAGAGTCGGCGTATCCTATGGCACCGACCAACTCGGACCCCCCCCCCCCCCCCCCCCCACCCCTTAACCACAAAAAGTAAGCAGGGGCCCCCCCCCCCCCCCCCCGGGTGGGTCGCCGGCCTGCCGCGCCCGCGCGCCCAAGTCTAACCATATGCAACCCTACCAATAAATGGCCCCCACAATGTGATTCCTGTCCTCTCACGGGTTGGTTACCGGTCTTGAGCGCCCATGAATCCCCATTGCTACCACGGGTCGTTCGGTCTCAATACCCCTCCGATTAGGGTCTGACATAACAGGACATCCTAGCCAAACACTACTAGACAATCCTATATATGTCATCCAACAGTTTAGGAAGGTGTCCAGAGGGCATCTCCGGAAATATCCCATAATATTCCCGTAGTAGTCCAAGGACGGAAGTGTCAAAAGGACACCTCTCCTTTCCAAACCATACGTAAGCATACACATGCATCAAATCATATCATCACATATATGGTAACTCCATATATGGAAAGAAATCAATATTTACAATCACTTGTATAACATTGGAAAGTAAATCATTCATGAATCAATTCTATATGAATAAGTAATGCTATTGTAATCAAAGTTATGCAACAGTAGTATATCATTGTAAAAATCTAATTTAGGAAACATATTAATGATATTCAAATATAGAAACTAGATTCATGCTATCTATGTAATTAAAGAAATAACAGTCCTTACCTTTTATAACTCGCAAAGAATCCTAAGAAATCAAGTAAGATCTTGGCAAACTTGAGAAGAAGGTCCTAAACAAGTATATACAACATATTAGGAAAGATCCCTAACAGAATATATATCAAAACATTCGAAACAGACCAATTCTGGAGTTGCTGTACTCATTGGTCGAGTGGATTGGTCGACTGGTCCAGTCGACCAATCGATCGACCAATGCAGACGATAGCTTATAAAATCGGAGTTTTGAGATATGAAATCCGAATTTGGTGGTTCAAAAGGGTACTAATCAAGGGGTAGACTACATCAGTAGTATTCTAACATATAGGGGACCTCAAAACACTAATCAAATCAAGGTATCAAGATCCAAATTAGGAAACAAAAGTTACCATAAATAAATCAAACATGGATCTTGATGAATTTTGAAATAGAAAACAAAGACAAGAACAATAGGAGGATGGATCATTGCTTTCGGTAATGAAAACATGAACACAAGCATAAGTCTTCATGGAATAAGGCTTAGAAGCATAAATCTAAATAAGGAAATAAAACCTACCATATATGTACTATCATGCATCATGAAGAACACATAGTAAGGTAGAAGAGAACAACTAGAATTCTATGGATTATGGATCATAGAAAGAAAACACAACCATTAACCACTAACATGATCAATGAAAGAAGATCCAAAGAGATCGGAATTCAGATTAGGAAATTAACGAGAGATTAAATCATGGTTTGATCATGAATCCTTCAAAAGCTTGCAATGATCATGGTTAAGATCATTGTTCTAGCCTTAAATCCTTAGGATGATCATGAGAACATGTTCGAGAGATGTTTGCAACGAGAGGATGCAGCATCTCTTCTACTGTCTCAACTCAAAAAGGAAAGAAAAACAAAGATGGAGGAGAAGAAGAGAGAGTAGACATACCTTTTGATGCAAAAAGAAGAGTTCCGACGAAGATCCGTCAAGAAATCACCAAGGATGCAAGAGAGATGACTTGCAGAGGTCTTTGGTTCGTTCCAGAGGGTTTGGAGGCAGCAAATACGAAGTGGACTCGAGGTTAGACTTAAATAGAGCAAGAATCAACCTAATTGCCAAAGACAAGACCCATTGGTCGAGTGGATTGGTCGACCGGCCCGCCGACCAATCACCGACCAATGCAGACAAAAAGCAAGGCCAAAACAGGGAATTGAAGGCCCAGATCAAATCCAAACCTAAAGGGGTTTTGCACACAAGTCAAGTGACTTACCTAGTAGGTAGAAATGCCTTCAAACCAAGATAGGGAGCACTCCAAGTCCATCAACTAATTAGATCTTCATCAGGATTCTGTTTCCATAAATAGAACCTCATCATCAACCTTCATGGATTCAAAGCCAGACACCAAGTCCTCTACTGGGATGGCCCAAAGCTGACTTCTTACTTTACTTCGGGTCATCGGACCTACAAATAACAAGGTTTCCGGGTCAAGGTTAGGGCTGGGTTTCACATTTTATATGATGAATTGTTGGTTGTGTATGTCATGACTGATCTGAGAATGTGTTTGATTAAGTATGGTTTGGGATTGGGAAGTGTCCTTTTGACACTTCTGTCCTTGGACAACTACGGGAATAGTATGGGATGTTTCTGGAGATGCCCATCGACGCTTTCCCGAATCATTGGATGTCATACCTAAGGCTGTCTAGCAGTGTTTGGCTAGGATATCCCCGTTATGTCAGACCCGAATCGGAAGGGTATTGAGACCGAACGACCTGTGGTAGCAATGTGATTCACGGGCGCTCAAGACCGGTAACCAACCCGTGAGAGGACGGGAATCATGTTGTGGGGGCCATGTATTGGAGGGTTGCATATGGCTAGACATGGGCTCATGGGCGCTTAAGACCGGTAACCAACCCGTGAGAGGACATGAGAGCTTCCCGTTTACCATATGTGGATAACCAATAGGGTTGATGAGTCCGTAGTCCGGGACTATTAGGACTCTAGTGGAAAGGATACCGAAAAGGATCGCCCGAGGCGAGGAATGGAAGTATCTAGACCTGAGTTGATGTAACTGAGTAGATGACTTGCATTGGGCTAGGCTTTACCCTGACATGCACTAGTACTTAGACCAATGGTGATGTGAGAGAGCGGTGACTTAACCGCCAGCCATGGATTGTCCCGAGGGATGCCGGACCCACTACCAACTAGAGCCATGTGAGTGACCTACCCAAAGAAGTACGGTGCTATGACTTAAAGCATGTCTGCCAATAGAGACCAGCATACATAGAGTTTAGATGCATACATACATTATCTGTTTCATATTGCATTGCATCTTGTTATGTTCTGCCGTATGTTATTTATGTTGTTATGAGTTAACTTGCCTTACTGGGTTTCTTTCGAAACTCACTCCTTTTTACCATATCTTTTGTTAGACTTCTCTACAGGTTCGGATTACTATGACAGTACGTATGAGGACGCACAAGGTGAAGAAGATGAAGTCTGAAGATGAAGAAAAGCTTACTAAAGATGTGGATTAGATTTCGATCTACCTTTCGCATGTGTTTGTAGGGTATATTTCCGCTATACTCTACAGTTGTCTTTTTGATTTGGTATCTTGTTATTCCGCACTCTGATATTCTATAGTGATCCTTCTGAGATCCTCTCTTGACTTTTATTATAAATTACTTGAACATTATGATTTGTTCTTGCTTTTGATTATGTTATTGTGCTAAATGGATATGATCGTTCCCAAACTTGATATTTTCGGCTGTGGATCACACCCTCGGGTAATCCAGATAGGGTACCGGCTGGGGGAATGTGACAGTGGAACAAATTGGCTTCTTTGGATTTGGCTTCGGCCTCAGAATCTGTCACATCCTCCCAGTCGGTACCCTAACTGGCATACCCGAGAGTGTGATCCACAACCCCGAAGATCAAGTATCGAGGAAATCATCCTCCCACATATACAATAACATAATCATGAACAATAAATAATCAAGGTTTAGATATTATAAACAAAGATCCAAATCAAGAAATGAATAAACAATATAATGAGATAACGGAAAATGATACCAGATATCCGTAGATATCAAAAGAAGTAGAGTGAGGCAGAAACTCACTCCACAAATACAGCGGAACGTAGTATGTAAGTCTAAAAGGAATTACAACTAAATCAAAGGAAACAAGAAAGACAAACTAAACATAAGAGTCTTCTATCCTATAGATGACATCTTCAAAATAGTGGACTTCATCAATCCAACGGATATGCTCCAACACCACGTTGCCTTTAATCGTAGTACGCAACTTGATCGCCTGAGGGATCATCAGAGTAATCTTGATTGTCGCCAATACCTTGCGTGTAGTACGCTTCATCGGTTTGCGCTTCATTGTACATCGTCCGTCATATTAGTCAGTACCTGTAGAATATTTGAACAAAAGATTGTACAAAAAGGAATGAGTTTCGAAGAAACTCAATAAGGTAGTTCATCCATAACGACATAAATAACATGCGGCAGAACATAACAAGACGCGATGCAATATGAAACAGATAATGTATGTAGGCATTTAAACTCTATGTATGCTGGTCTCTATTGGCAGACATGCTTTAAGTCATAGCACCGTACTTCTTTAGGTAGGTCTCGCATACAGCTCCTGTTGGTAGTGGGTCCGGCATCCCTCGGGATAATTCATGGCTGGGGGTTAAGTCACCGCTCTCTCACATCACCATTTGGTCTAAATACCGGCGCATGTCAGGGTAAAGCCTAGCCCAATGCAAGTCATCTGCTAAGTTACATCAACTCAGGTCCAGAAACTTCCATTCCTCGCCCCGGGCGATCCTTTCCGGTATCCTTTCCACTAGAGTCCTAATAGTCCCGAACTACGGAGTCATCAACCCTATTGGTTATCCACATATGGTAAACGGGAAGCTTTTATCTCCTCTCACGGGTTGGTTACCGGTCTTAAGCACCCATGAGCCCAAGTCTAGCCATATGCAACCCTCCAATACATGGCCCCCACAATGTGATTCCCGTCCTCTCACGGGTTGGATACCGGTCTTGAGCGACCAAGAATCGCCATTGCTACCACGGGTCGTTCAGTCTCAATACCCTCCGATTCGGGTCTGACATAACAGGGACATCCTAGCCAAACACTGCTAGACAGTTCTAGGTATGACAACCAATGATTCGGGAGAGTGTCGATGGGCATCTTTGAAGAACATCCCCTACTATTCCCTCCGATGTCCAAGGACAGAAGCGTCAAAAGGACACTTCCCAATCCCAAACCATACTTAATCAAACACATTCTCAGATCAGTCATGACATACACAACCAACAATTCATCATATAAAAGAGAATGTAAACATAATCTAATCAAGTAGTAATAAACAATTCATATACTTGAATAATGAAAAAGAATACATAAATAAGTACTATTGTACTTACAGTAGTTTATCAGTAGTATAAAGTATAACAACAGTAAATAAACTCATAGTTTCATAAAGTAGAAACCAGAGAGTATGCAATCTATGTAATTAAGGAATAACTGTCCTTACCTTCTAACTTGCAAAGGAAACTTAGGGAATCAAGTAAGACCTTGACTAAACCTGAGAAGAAAGTCTTAAATAAGTGTATACAACATGTTAGGAAAGATACCTAGAAGGAAAGATATGAAAACAATCAAAACAGACCAAGAATGAGGTTGTTGTACTCATTGGTCGATTGGATTGGTCTACTGCCCAAGTCGATCAATGAGTCGACCAACCGAGACAGTGGCCTTCAAGAATCAGAATTTTTAGAATATGAAACCGAATTTGGTGGTTCAAAAGGGTACAAAATCAGGGGGAAATTACAATGGAAGCATACTAGTATATAGAGGACATCAAACCACTAGATGAATCAAGTTTCCAGGTTACAATTTAGGAACCAAAAGTTTACCCTAATTAGGTTAATCATGGATCATGAAGAAGAACATGGTATGATCAAGGATAAAGAACTAGAGGATGATAGGTTACAAATCTAGTAAATAAAACACATTGATTCGCTATTAACAATATCAATAAAATAGATCCAAGAAACTAGGGTTTCATCCTTTTTTGGCTCTCATGACAAGGTTACGATCATAGAATGAAAGGGAATGGTTGTTATCAAGAAACTAACAAGAAATCATAGAAATTCTAGTTTAGGTTAATAGAAACATTACCCATGAGGTTTCCCTCACATGGGAGGTTACCAAAGGTTTCCAGAAAGATCATACAAGGGTTAGGGTTTCAAGAATTTAACTGGCTAGGGTTAAGATCATGACGATGATCATAGATCTCAAAGAATAGAATGAGATTATGGAATAGATGGTTGCAAGAATGCAGCATCTCCTTCCTGATCTCAATCAAGAACAAGATTTAAGAAAAGAAAATTCAGAGATAGAGAAGAAAAGAGAGCATAGACATACCTTTGATGCAGGAGGATGAAGATTACTTCAGTTCTTGCGAAAGATCAACCAAGAATGCAAGGGAATTGATTAGAATGGAGCTCTGACTCGTTCCAGAGGCTTAGGAGGCAGTGGAGACGGATTAATCCCGATATTAGATTTAAATAGAGTAGCCACGACCTAATTAGCAAAAATAGAACCAATTGGTCGATTGGATTGGTCGACTGGTCCAGTCGACCAATGAGTCGACCAATCAGGACAGCAAGTCCAAACTGTGGATTTGAAGGCTCAGATCAAGTCCAAACATAAAGTGGTTTTGCACACACTTAAAGTGACTTACCTAGTAGGTATAAATGCCTTTGAACCAATATAGAGAGCACTCCAAGTCCATCAATTAATCCGATCTTCATCAGGATGCAGTTTCCATAAATGGAACACTGACATCAACACTCATGGAATTCAATCTAGCCACTAAGTCTTCTACTGAAATGGCCCAAAGTTGACTTCTTGCCTTACTTTTCGGGTTGCTGGACCTACAAACAACAGGGTTTCCGGGTCAAGGTTAGGGCTAGGTTTCACATTCTCCCCCCTTAAAGAAATTTCGTCCCCGAAATTGAAAGCGTACCTGTGCTTCCAAAGAGGTGAGGAAACTTCTCCTTCATATCTTCTTCCTTCTCCGAAGAAGCTTCTTCAGGGGTATGGTTCTTTCACCGAATCCTCACCAAGGGAATGGTGCGATTCCGTAGCTGCTTGTCCTTCTTATCCAGGATTTCGGCAGGTTCTTCATCATAGGTAAGATTAGCACTAAGTCCTTCAGGTGTGTGAAATCCAGCCCAAACCTAGCCAGGACACCCTATCTATTTTGGGTGAAGAAAGGTTAGTTTAATGTTACATCTTGAAGTTGGACCTTGATTTCAGTATTCTTTCTCCTTCTTCTCTCTTTTCTTCTTCTTACTGTTCTATCTTGATGTTTTGATTGTGGAGAAGGTGTTACACTACTATAACTAGCTATTTCTCTAATCTCCTTATGTCTTAGAGTGAACTCCCAATCACTCTATGCATTCCTTGAAACCACATGGTGAATCTCCTCAATTCTTCACTGATTTTGGTTGAGTTTTGGACAGCATGATCATTCTACTGTAGCTTCTTTTCTAATTAATGTTTAACATGTTTGATCTTAGCCTTACTGCTGTTCTAATGTATTTCATCTCTTTGAATCAATTCCCCTTTCTTTCTAGCCATTTTAGCCTTCTATGTTGACCATTGATATAAGCATTCTAGTAAGTTTCTATTTTTGATTCCTCTCATTCTAGGATTAGTATTCTTTTGATTTTCTATTTAGTTATTCTTGCCTCTGATATGTTCTTGATATTCCATTAGAGAGAAGCCTTGTTCTCTCTAATTCTTCCCTTGAATCCATGGTGAGTTTTCTATGAGAACCATGTTGTTTCCAATTTAGAAACTCATGTTCCCAATTTATAAAGTACTGATTTTTGAACCATGGATGATATCAAATTCATGCTAGATAGTCTTAGTATGTTTGTGTGAAGTTCCCTTTTGAATTTCGGATCAATCGGACTTCAAACGAAGAAGTTATGACCCAAACAATGCAATCTGTACCTTGCTGTCTCCATTGGTCGACTGATTGGTTGACTGGGCCAGTAGACCAATCCAATCGACCAATGAGATCTGTTTTCCAGATTTAGGTCTTTGTTGCTCTATTTAAGTCCAATCTCGGGATTAGTTCGTCTCAACTGCCTCCTAAGCCTCTGGAACGAGTTAGAACTCCATTTTAATCAATTTCCTTGCATCCTTGGTTGATCCCTCGCAAGAACTCAAGTAATCTTCTTCCTCTTGCATCAAAGGTGTGTCTACACTCTCTTCTTCTTCTCCATCTCTGTTTTTCTTTCCTTTTTGGGCTGACATAGTAGAGAAGATGCTGCATTCTCTGTTGCAAACATCTCTCTACTCATCCCTCATGATCTTCCTAAGGATTAATGGCTAATGCGATGATCTTAACCATGATCATTGCAAGCTTTTGAAGGAATCATGATCTAAATCATGATCTTGTCTTTGTTCATCTTTTGATTCAAATTCTGATCTTCTTAGATCTGTTTTATTGATCATATTAGTAGTTAATCGCTGTGTTTTCTTTACAAGAGTTGTAACCTGTCAATCTTTAGTTCTTTCTTCTTGATCATACCATGCTTTCTTTGAAAACCATAACTGATACATTTATGGTAAGTTTTGTTTCCTTATTTAGATTCATGTTCTTCAGTCTTAAATCTATTTTTCTTGAAGATCTATGCATGCTTTTCATGATTTCTTTATCACAATCAATGATCCATCATCCTATCGTTCTTGTCCATGATTGTTACTATGAATTCTTCAAGAACCATGATTGATCTAATTATGGTAACTTTTGTTTCCTAATTTGTAACTTGAAGACTTGATTTGATTAGTGTTTTGAAGTCCTCTATATACTAGGATACTTTCATAGTAGTTTCCCCCTTGTTTGGTACCCTTTTGAACCACCAAATTCGGTTCTATATTCTTAAAACTCTGATTTTGAAGGCCACTGTCTCTATTGGTCGACTCATTGGTCGACTGAGGCAGTAGACCAAGTCAATCGACCAATGAGGACAGTAACCTCATATTTGGTCTGTTTTGGATGTTTTGATATCTTTCCTTCTAGGTTTCTTTCCTAATATGATATATATACTTGTTTAGGACCTTCTTGCCAAGTTTGGGAAGATTCTCCTTGATCCTTGGAGATTCTTTTCAAGTTATATAAGGTAAGGATGGTTACTTCTATAATAGCATAGATTGTGTGATTTTTGTTTCTATATTAGAATCTTTTGGATTTGTTACCATAATTAGATTCTTTTATGAATATATTACTGCTGTATTTACTTCAATTACAGTAGCATTATTTACTTGCTTTCTTTAGTTTATGAAAGTCTTTATTTGTCAACTGTATATGAGATGAATCTTATTATGGTATATTTTCTATATACTGTAAAAGTGTATGATATGATTGATTTGTGATTGTGATTGATTAAGTATGGTTTGGGAAGGAGAGGTGTCCTTTTGACACTTCTGTCCTTGGACATTGAAGGGAATAGTATGGGATGTTCTCCGAAGATGCCCATTGACACCTTCCTGAATTATTGGTTTTCATACCTAGGCCTGTCTAGTAGTGTTTGGCTAGGAATACCCCGTTATATCAGACCCGATTCGGAAGGGTATTGAGACCGAACGACCCGTGGTAGCTGTCACGCCCTCCCAGCCGGTACCCTATCTGGCATACCCGAGAGTGTGATCCACAGCCCGAAGATCAGGTATCGAGTGATCAACCTCCCACATAAACAATAACATAATCATGAACAATCATAATAAAAGTGCAGAAGATAAACCATAGATCCAATAAAGAAAGAATGAATCATAAATGAATCAGAATAATAGATATAATCAGAGTATCAAACAGATAAGTAAAGTGAGGCAAAAATCCCACTTTACAACCAACGGAAAAGTAGCTCTAAAGAGAATAAACTAGACAAAACCTAATCCCAGTAGCAAGTACATTGGGTAACTAAATTGTTCTCCACTTTATAGACAACATCCTTGTAAGTGTAAATCTCATAAATGGCACAAGGACGCTTCCACTCAATGGTCGGACTAAGCATCGTACGGAGCATAACCACTCGCGGGATCTTCAGAGTAATTGTGGTAACCGCAATCACCTTCCTGGAGATATGCCTCTTCGCCTTGCGCTTCTTCATAGGGACCGTCATAGTACTCAGCACTGCAGGATAGTCTAACAACATTGTACAATAAAGGAATGAGTTTCAAAGAAACTCGGTAAGGCGCTTAAAAATCCATAATAACATAAATGGCAGGATTCCAAAACAATCATGAATGCAATATGATATGAGACAAGCAATGAATGAATGAATCTAACTCTATGTATGCTGGTCTCTATTGGCAGACATGCTTTAAGTCATAGCTCCGTACTTCTTTAGGAAAGTCCACTCACATCCTCAACCATTTAAGATATCTTGGATTCTCTCACGGATCATTTCACCGGTCTTGAGCAGCCGATTGGTAATGGGTCCTTCATCCCTCGGGACAAACCTTGGCGGGGGTTAAGTCAACACACTCTCTCACAACCATTTGGTATAAGTACTGGCGCATGTCGGGGTAAAACCTAGCCAAATGCAAGTCTTCTACTTAGTTACATCAAGTCGGATCCAGATACCGTCCATTCCTCGTCCCCGACGATCCTTTCCGGTATCCTTCACACTAGAGTCCCCATAGTCCCTGACTACGGACTCATCAACCCTATTGATCATCCACATATGGTAAACGGGAAGCTCTCACGTCCTCTCACGGGTTGGTTACCGGTCTTAAGCGCCCGTGAGCCCAAGTCTAACCATATGCAACCCTACCAATAAATGGCCCCCACAATGTGATTCCTGTCCTCTCACGGGTTGGTTACCGGTCTTGAGCGCCCATGAATCCCCATTGCTACCACGGGTCGTTCGGTCTCAATACCCCTCCGATTAGGGTCTGACATAACAGGACATCCTAGCCAAACACTACTAGACAATCCTAGATATGTCATCCAACAGTTTAGGAAGGTGTCCAGAGGGCATCTCCGGAAACATCCCATAATATTCCCGTAGTAGTCCAAGAACAGAAGTGTGAAAAGGACACCTCTCCTTTCCAAACCGTACTTAAGCATACACATGCATCAATTCATATCATCACATATATGGTAACTTCATATATGGAAAGAAATCAATAATTACAATCACTTTTATAACATTGGTAAGTAAATCATACATGAATCAATTTAATATGAATAAGTAATGCTACACGTAATCAAAGTTATGCAACAATAGTATATCATTGTAAGAATCTAATTTAGGAATCATATCTATGATATTCAAATATAGAAACTAGATTCATGCTATCTATGTAATTAAGGAAATAACCATCCTTACCTTTTATTACTCGCAAAGGAATCCTAAGAGATCAAGTAAGATCTCGGCAAACTTGAGAAGAAGGTCCTAAACAAGTATATACAACATATTACGAAAGATCTCTAACAGAAAAGATACCAAAACATCCAACATAGACCAATTCCGGAGTTGTTGTACTCATTGGTCGAGTGGATTGGTCGATGGTCCAATCGACCAATCAATCGACCAATGCATACAGATAGCCTAAAAAAACAGAGTTTTAAGATATGAAATCCGAATTTGGTGGTTCAAAAGGGTACTAATCAAGGGGTAGACTACATCAGTAGTATTCTAACATATAGGGGACCTCAAAACACTAATCCAATCAAGATATCAAGATCCAAATTAGGAAACAAAAAGTTACCATAATTAAATCAACCATGGATCTTGATGAATTTGAAATAGAAAACAAAGACAAGAACAATAGGAGGATGGATCATTGCTTCAGGTAAAGGTATCATGAAAACATACTTAGATCTTCAAGGAACAAGGCTTAGAAGCATAAATCTAAATAAGGAAATAAAACCTACCATATATGTAATTACCATGCATCATGCAGAACACATAGTATGGTAGAAGAGAACACTAGAGATCTATAGATTATGGATCATGGAAGGAAAACACAGTAATTAACTACTAACATGATCAACATAGAAGATCCAAAGAGATCAGAATTCAGATTAGAAGTTTAACAAAGATTAGATCATGGTTTGATCATGATTCCTTCAAAAGCTTGCAATGATCATGGTTAAGATCATTGTTCTAGCCTCAAATCCTTAGGATGATCATGAGAACATGTTCAGAGATGTTTGCAACAGAGAATGCAGCATCTCTTCTACTGTCTCAACTCAAAAAGGAAAGAAAAACAAAGATGGAGGAGAAGAAGAGAGAGTAGACATACCTTTTGATGCAAAAAGAAGAGTTTCGACGAAGATCCGTCAAGAAAACACCAAGGATGCAAGAGAGATGACTTGCAGAGGTCTTTGGTTCGTTCCAGAGAGTTTGGAGGCAGCAAATACGAAGTGGACTCGAGATTGGACTTAAATAGAGCAAGAACAACCTAATTGCCAAAGACAGCACTCATTGGCCGAGTGGATTGGTCGATCTGGTCCAGCTCGACCAATCAGTCGACCAATGCCGACAAAGAAGACCAAAACGGGGAATTGAAGGTCCAGATCAAATCCAATCCTAAAGGGGTTTTGCACACAAGTCAAGTGACTTACCTAATAGGTAGAAATGCCTTCAAACCAAGATAGAGAGCACTCCAAGTCCATCAACTAATTAGATCTTCATCAGGATTCAGTTTCCAAAAATAGAACCTCATCATCAACTTTCATGGATTCAAAGCCGGACACCAAGTCCTCTACTGGGATGGCCCAAAGCTGACTTCTTACTTTACTTCGGGTCATCGGACCTACAAATAACAAGGTTTCCGGGTCAAGGTTAGGGCTGGGTTTTACATTCTCCCCCCCTTAAAGAAATTTCGTCCTTGAAATTGAAAGCGTACCTGTGCTTCCAAAGAGGTAAGGAAACTTCTCCTTCATGTCTTCTTCCTTCTCCCAAGAAGCTTCTTCAGGGGTATGGTTCTTCCACCGAATCTTCACCAAAGGAATGGTGCGATTCCGCAGCTGCTTGTCCTTCCTATCCAAGATTTCGGCCGGTTCTTCATCATAGGTCAAATCAGCACTAAGTCCTTCAGGTGCTTGCTGCAAAATGTGTTCCGGATTCTCTATGTATTTTCGGAGCATCGAAATATGGAACACATTGTGCACACCAGCAAGAGGCAGAGGTAATGCTAATCGATACGCAATAGGTCCAACCTTTTCCAAAATCTCGAAAGGTCCAATGTAACGAGGGCTAAGCTTTCCCTTAACATTGAATCTCATCACACCCTTCATTGGTGAGACCTTCGAAAAGACTTTCTCTCCAACTTGAAATTCCAAATCGGTCCTTCTCTTATCAAGATAAGATTTCTGTCTCGATCAAGTGCGGACTTAATCCTTTCTCTTATCATATCTACCATAGCACTTGTAGCTTCAATCATCTCAGGACCTAAAACTTTTCTTTCACCTGTCTCGATCCAAGTACAAAGGTGTCCTACAAGTACCGCCATACAAAGCCTTGAATGGAGCCATGCCTATTGTTGCTTGATAACTGTTGTTATAGGCAAACTCAACAAAAGCTAGGTGTTCATCCCAATTACCACCCATATCCACCACACAAGATCCGAGCATGTCTTCCAATGTCTGAATTGTCCGCTCGCATTGTCCATCGACCGTGGATGATGAGCTGTACTCAAGTTCAATTGGGTTCCCAAGGCCTTCTCGCAAACTATTCCAAAACCTTGAGGTGAACCTAGGATCACGATCCGAAACAATACTCAATGGCACACCATGCGGACGAACCACATTATCCACATAAAGCCTTGCTAGCTTATCCGGAGTATGAGTGATCTTCATAGGAATGAAATGGGCTGATTTGGTCAACCTATCAACAATCACCCACACAGTGTCATTGCCTTTACTTGTCCGAGGCAAGCTAGTCACAAAGTCCATGGAGATATCCTCCCACTTCCAACTAGGAATAGGAAGAGGCTGAAGTAATCCAGATGGAGGTTGTCGAACGGCTTTCACACGTTGGCAAGTCTCACACTTTGCAACAAAATCATCAACATCCGCCTTTAGACCAATCCACCAAAAATGTTCCTTCATGTCCTTGTACATCTTGGTGCTTCCCGGTGTACAGAAAGACCGACTGGTGTGCTTCCTTCAATATTTCTTTCTTAACTTCTTCGTTTGCAGTGCACACACACACGTCTTCCTCTAAACAACAAAGCACCATCCATGGATATACCAAAGTCGGGGTCCGACTCAGGATTCGAAGAAATCTTCTCAACTTTGATCAAAAACTCTTGATCGGAACTCTGCAGAGCAACAATCTTATCTCTAAGACCAGATCTTGCCGTCATGGCAGAAAGGATAAAATCAGAATTCTCGTGAACGATTTCCAAATCAAAACTCTCAATAGAAGACCACAATGGTAAACTCAAAGCATTCAAATCCAAAGTCTTCTTCTGGTTCTTCCTACTAAGAGCATCAAGCAACAACATTTGCTTTCCCGGGGGTGATACCTGAATATCACAATCATAATCAGAGACTAGTTCCAACCATCTCCTTTGTCTCATGTTCAACTCCTTTTGGGTAAAGAAGTATTTCAAACTCTTATGATCCGTGAAAATGGCAATCTTCTCACCGTAAAGGTAATGTCTCCAAATCTTCAAAGCAAAGACAACGGCGGCAAGTTCTAGATCGTGAGTGGGGTAATTCCGCTCATAATCCTTCAATTGCCGAGAAGCATAGGCTACGACCTTGCCATGTTGCATCAAGACACAACCCAAACCAATCTTTGACGATCGGTATAAACTGTCATACCACCGGAACTATCGTATAGTCAAAACCGGAGCACTTGTCAATCTATCTTTCAACTCTTGGAAATTCTTCTCACAGGGTCGACCAAACAAACTTCTCTTCTTTCCTGGTCAACTTAGTCATAGGAGCAGCCAACCGAGAAAAGTTCTCAATAAACCTTCGGTAGTAACCCGCCAATCCAAGAAAACTTCTTATTTCCGTTCTCGACTTCGGTCTCTCCCAATCAGCCACAAACTTGGACTTTTTCAGGATCGACACGAATACCTTCGGCTGAAACTACATGACCAAGGAATACAACTCTCTTAAGCCGAAATCACACTTGCTAAACTTAGCGAACAACTTCTTTTCTCGCAACCTTTGCAAGGTGAAACTTAGATGACTCGCATGCTCTTCTTCGCTTTTCGAATAGATCAAGATGTCATCAATGAAAACAATCACAAACTTATCAAGCACATCATGAAATACTCGGTTCATGAGGTCCATGAACACCGCAGAGCATTGGTCAATTCGAAGGGCATGACTCTAAACTCGTAGTGACCATACCGCGTTCGGAAAGCTGTCTTGAAGATATCACTAGACTTCACTTTCAATTGGTGATATCCGGACCTTAAGTCAATCTTTGAGAACACAACTGCACCCTTCAACCGATCGAAGAGATCATCGATTCCGGGCAGCGGATATCTATTCTTGATAGTCAACTTATTCAACTCACGGTAGTCGATGCACAAGCGCATACTACCGTCTTTCTTCTTGACGAACAAGACCGGAGCTCCCCAAGGTGACACACTAGGCTGCACGAAACCTCTATCTATGAGCTCATTCAACTGATTTTGCAACTCTTTCAACTCGGAGGAGCCATCCTGTACGGAGCTTTAGATACCGGAGCAGCACCAGGGACGAGATCAATAGAGAATTCGACATCTCTCGTCCGGAGGCACTCCCGATAGATCATCGTGGAAGACATCAACAAAGTCGCAGACAACTCCGACTTCATCGACTCTTTTCTCCACTATACCCTTGCCTTCAGATGAAGCATCATCCACTAGGGCATAGACTTGCATCAAGCAGGCATAAAGACTTTCTTACAAACCCTTCTCTTTTCACCCCGAAATTCAAAGACCGGACTTCCACAAATATGGAACTGAATCTTCTTTGAGGAACAAAGGAACACAGCCTTGTGGGCTGTCAACCAATCAATTCCCAAAATAACATCGAAGTCCTTCATGTCAAGAATCACAAAATTGGCTTCCAAGTTCTTCTCACCAATTAAAACAGGACTTTTAGATAACCCCTTATCTAGTTTCACAACAGACCAAGAGGTGTACTAATCAATAAACAACTAGACAACTTCTCCGGGATTAGGTTAGTCTTCTTGATGAATGCGAGATGACATGAACGAATGAGATGCACCCGTATCAAATAAGACAAATGCAGAAATAGAAGCGACTAACAATGTACCCGTAATCACTTCATGGCTTGGATCCTGCTCAAGACTGAAATACTGAAAACTCTACCGGAGGGAGGAGCAGGAGCTCTCTTCACCACCGGGGCAAAGGCTGGGCAGGCCGCTTCGGACAGCACGAGCAAAATGACCAGCTTGCTTGCGGTAGAAGCAAACAGGATTGCTGGATCCAACAGGGGTGGCTGCAACAGAGGGCTTCGAACAAAAGGCCTTGCACTTGCACTTGCACTTGCACTTGCACTTGCTGGTGGTCGGTTTCCGCCATACCGTCTAAACCGGCCGGGCTGCTGAAAACCCGTGTTCCGACCTACACTCTTAGCCCGAAAGGTAGGAGTGGGGGTAGGGTGTAGGTCTCACAAAACGACGGTCATTACGATCCACCAAACCAGAATTCCTTGACTGCCAAGGCTTTTGCACACGAGCACTTTCCTTCTCTCGTTTCTTCCAACTTCTTCGAGTTCTCGCACCACTTGAGCATAGCTCACTATAGGCCGGACTGTGAGGTAAGCTTTAATGGCAGGACGCAGTCCTTTGAAGAACTTCTTTGCTTTGGCGAGGTCTTCCTTCAAAGAATCTGAGCAAAGAAATGAAGCTCCTCGAACTTCGTTGGTACTCCAACACGTACAGAGTTCCTTGAGTCGAATCATAAACTCAGCTTCCTTCGCATCCTTTACCGCCTCGGGAAAGTAGTTCATACAAAAAGCCTCTTTGAATAACTCCCAAGTTACAACTCCCGCATGCAAACCTTCCAAAACAGACTAGTGGAGATCCACCATGCATCAGCCTTCTTGTTGCAACTTCGTTCAAAGAACAAAATCTTCGAGCTTTCGAGCATTGCAGATGTCGGAAAGCCTTCTCCAACTCACGAAGCCACTTGTTAGGAAACAAGGGGTCCTTGGTAACTCCAAGAAAAGTGGGTACTTGCATCTTCGTAAAACTCTCCATCAAAGTAGTATGAGGAGTTCCAGCTAAACCTCCCGCATTCGGGAGTCACGGCATGAGGATTCACATTAGCACCAGCCCGGTCTCATTATGCAGAGTCATGAAACCCACCAACATCTGGTTGAACCGAGCCGCTTGTCGTCGCATCATATTGCCCATAATATTGGCAATATCTCCGAAACTTCCAACATTCGGGGCACCAGGGATCTCATGAGTACCCCGATCAACATTTGGTATCCCACCACCTCCATGAGGTACTTCACCACCTCCCCGAGGTATTTCACCACCTCCATGACCACCGGACCCCCCCCCCCCCCCCCCCACCCCCCCCCCCCCACCACCCACAACACAACACCACCCCAACCACACACCCACCACCCCCCCACCCCAATCATTACACCACCCACCCCCCCCCCCCCCCCCCCCCCCCCCCCCCCCCCCCCCCCCCCCCCCCCCCCCCCCCCCCCCGGGCCCCCCCCCCCCCCCGGCCGGCGCGCGGCCCCCCCCCCCCCCCACAAAAACCAACACACCCCCACCCACCCCCACCAGGGGGCGGGGGGGAACCCCCACACCCACAAAGGAAGGAAAGAAACACAAACGCAAAGGAAAAATAGATAAAACCGGGGGGGGAACGAAAAAAAAAAGGGAAGCAAAAATCCCACTTTACATCCAAATGGAAAAGTAGCTCGAAAGAATAAACTAGATAAAAGCTAATCCCAAGTAGCAAGTACATTGGGTAACTAAATTATTCTCCACTTTGTAGACGACATCCTTGTAGGTGTAGATCTCATAGATAGCACAAGGACGCTTCCACTCAATGGTCGGACTAAGCATCGTACGGAGCATAACCACCCGTGGGATCTTCGAGTAATTGTGGTAACCGCAATCACCTTCCCCGGAGATATGTCTCTTCGCCTTGCGCTTCCTCATAGGGACCGTCATAGTATTCCGTACTGCAGGGTAGTCTAACAACATTGTACAATAAAGGAATGAGTTTCAAAGAAACCCAAGAAGGCGCTTAAAATCCATAATAACATAAATGGCAGGATTCCGTAACAAACATAAATGCAACATGATATGAGACAAACAATGAATGAATGAATCTAACTCTAAGTATGCTGGTCTCTATTGGCGTACATGCTTTAAGTCATAGCACCGTACTTCCTTAGGAAAGTCCACTCACATCCTCAACCATTTAAGATATCTTGGATTCCCTCCAACCATTTAAGATATCTCGGGCGACCGATTGGTAATGGGTCCTTCATCCCTCAGGACAAACCTTGGCGGGGGTTAAGTCAACACACTCTCTCACAACCATTTGGTATAAGTACTTGGCGCATGTCGGGGTAATACCTAGCCAAATGCAAGTCTTCTACTTGGTTACATCAAGTCGATCCGAGATACTTCCATTCCTCGTCCCCCGACGATCCTTTCCGGTATCCTTCACACTAGAGTCCTCATAGTCCCCGACTACGGACTCACCAACCCTATTGATCATCCACATATGGTAAACGGGAAGCTCTCACGTCCTCTCACGGGTTGGTTACCGGTCTTAAGCGCCCGTGAGCCCAAGTCTAACCATATGCAACCCTACCAACAAATGGCCCCCACAATGTGATTCCTGTCCTCTCACGGGTTGGTTACCGGTCTTGAGCGCCCATGAATCCCCATTGCTACCACGGGTCGTTCGGTCTCAATACCCCTCCGATTAGGGTCTGACATAACAGGACATCCTAGCCAAACACTACTAGACAATCCTATATATGTCATCCAACAGTTTAGGAAGGTGTCCAGAGGGCATCTCCGGAAATATCCCATAATATTCCCGTAGTAGTCCAAGGACAGAAGTGTCAAAAGGACACCTCTCCTTTCCAAACCATACGTAAGCATACACATGCATCAAATCATATCATCACATATATGGTAACTCCATATATGGAAAGAAATCAATATTTACAATCACTTGTATAACATTGGAAAGTAAATCATTCATGAATCAATTCTATATGAATAAGTAATGCTATTGTAATCAAAGTTATGCAACAGTAGTATATCATTGTAAAAATCTAATTTAGGAAACATATTAATGATATTCAAATATAGAAACTAGATTCATGCTATCTATGTAATTAAAGAAATAACAGTCCTTACCTTTTATAACTCGCAAAGAATCCTAAGAAATCAAGTAAGATCTTGGCAAACTTGAGAAGAAGGTCCTAAACAAGTATATACAACATATTAGGAAAGATCCCTAACAGAAAAAGATATCAAAACATCCGAAACGCAGACCAATTCGAGTTGCTTTGTACTCATTGGTCGAGTGGATTGGTCGAGTGGTCCAGTCGACCAATCAGTCGACCAATGCAGACAGTAGCTTAGAAAATCAGAGTTTTGAGATATGAAATCCGAATTTGATGGTTCAAGAGGGTACTAATCAAGGGGTAGACTACATCAGTAGTATTCTAACATATAGGGGACCTCAAAACACTAATCAAATCAAGGTATCAAGATCCAAATTAGGAAACAAAAAGTTACCATAAATAAATCAAACATGGATCTTGATGAATTTTGAAATAGAAAACAAGGACAAGAACAATAGGAGGATGGATCATTGCTTTCGGTAATGAAAACATGAAAACATGCATAGGTCTTCATGGAATAAGGCTTAGAAGCATAGATCTAAATAAGGAAATAAAACCTACCATATATGTACTATCATGCATCATGAAGAACACATAGTAAGGTAGAAGAGAACAACTAGAATTCTATGGATTATGGATCATAGAAAGAAAACACAACCATTAACCACTAACATGATCAATGAAAGAAGATCCAAAGAGATCAGAATTCAGATTAAGAAATTAACAGAGATTAAATCATGGTTTGATCATGAATCCCTCAAAAGCTTGCAATGATCATGGTTAAGATCATTGTTCTAGCCTTAAATCCTTAGGATGATCATGAGAACATGTTCAGAGATGTTTGCAACAGAGGATGCAGCATCTCTTCTACTGTCTCAACTCAAAAAGGAAAGAAAAACAAAGATGTAGGAGAAGAAGAGAGAGTAGACATACCTTTTGATGCAACAAGAAGAGTTCCGACGAAGATCCGCCAAGAAAACTCCAAGAATGCAAGAGAGATGACTTGCAGAGGTCTTTGGTTCGTTCCAGAGGGTTTGGAGGCAGCAAATACGAAGTGGACTCGAGGTTAGACTTAAATAGAGCAAGAATCAACCTAATTGCCAAAGACAGCACCCATTGGTCGAGTGGATTGGTCGATCGGCCCGGTCGACCAATCGGTCGACCAATGCAGAAAGAAGGCCAAAACAGGGAATTGAAGGCCCAGAGCAAAACCAAACCTAAAGGGGTTTTGCACACAAGTCAAGTGACTTACCTAGTAGGTAGAAATGCCTTCAAACCAAGATAGAGAGCACTCCAAGTCCATCAACTAATTAGATCTTCATCAGGATTCTGTTTCCATAAATAGAACCTCATCATCAACCTTCATGGATTCAAAGCCAGACACCAAGTCCTCTACTTGGGATGGCCCAAAGCTGACTTCTTACTTTACTTCGGGTCATCGGACCTACAAATAACAAGGTTTCCGGGTCAAGGTTAGGGCTGGGTTTCACATTCTCCCCCCCTTAAAGAAATTTCGTCCTCGAAATTGAAAGCGTACCTGTGCTTCCAAAGAGGTAAGGAAACTTCTCCTTCATGTCTTCTTCCTTCTCCCAAGAAGCTTCTTCAGGGGTATGGTTCTTCCACCGAATCTTCACCAAAGGAATGGCGCGATTCCGCAGCCGCTTGTCCTTCCTATCCAGGATTTCGGCCGGTTCTTCATCATAGGTCAAATCAGCACTAAGTCCTTCAGTGCTTGCTGCAAAATGTGTTCCGGATTCTCTATGTATTTTCGGAGCATCGAAATATGAAACACATTGTGCACACCAAAGAAGAGACGGAGGTAATGCTAATCGATACGCAACAGGTCCAACCTTTTCCAAAATCTCGAAAGGTCCAATGTAACGAGGGCTAAGCTTTCCCTTAACATTGAATCTCATCACACCCTTCATTGGTGAGACCTTCGAAAGACTTTCTCTCCAACTTGAAATTCCAAATCGGTCCTTCTCTTATCAAGATAAGATTTCTCGCTCGATCAAGCGTACTTAATCCTTTCTCTTATCATATCTACCATAGCACTTGTAGCTTCAATCATCTCGGGACCTAAGACTTTTCTTTCAACTGCCTCTCACCCAAAGTACAAAGGTGTCCTACAAGTACTACCATACAAAGCCTTGAATGGAGCCATGCCTATTGTTGCTTGATAACCGTTGTTATAGGCAAACTCAACCAAAGCTAGGTGTTCATCCCAATTTCCACCCATATCCACCACACAAGATCCGAGCATGTCTTCCAATGTTTGAATTGTCCGCTCGCATTGTCCATCGATCGTGGATGATGAGCTGTACTCAAGTTCAATTGGGTTCCCAAGGCCTTCTGCGAAACTATTCCAAAACCTTGAGGTGAACCTAGGATCACGATCCGAGACAATACTCAATGGCACACCATGCAGACGAACCACATTATCCACATAAAGCCCGGCTAGCTTATCCGTAGTATGAGTGATCTTCATAGGAATGAAATGGGCTGATTTGGTCAACCTATCAACAATCACCCCCACAAAGTGTCATTGCCTTTACTTGTCCGAGGCAAGCTAGTCACAAAGTCCATGGAGATATCTTCCCACTTCCAACTAGGAATAGGAAGGGGTTGAAGTAATCCAGATGGAGGTTGTCGAACGGCTTTCACACGTTGGCAAGTCTCACACTTGGCAACAAAATCGTCAACATCCGCCTTTAGACCAATCCACCAAAAATGTTCCTTCAAGTCCTTGTACATCTTGGTGCTTCCCGGTGTACAAGAAAGACCGACTTGTGTGCTTCCTTCAATATTTCATTCTTAACTTCATCGTTTGCAGCACACACAGCCTTCCTCTAAACAACAAAGCACCATCCATGGATATACCAAAGTCGGGGTCCGACTCAGATTCGAAGAAATCTTCTCAACTTTGGTCAAAAACTCTTGATCGTAACTCGCAGAGCAACAATCTTATCTCTAAGACCAGATCTTGCCGTCATGGCGGAAAGAATAAAATCAGAATTCTCAGGAACGATTTCCAAACCAAAACTCTCAATAGAAGACCACAATGGTAAACTCAAAGCATTCAAATCCAAAGTCTTCTTCTGGTTCTTCCTACTAAGAGCATCGGCAACAACATTTGCTTTCCCAGGATGATACCGAATATCACAATCATAATCGGAGACGAGTTCCAACCATCTCCTTTGTCTCATGTTCAACTCCTTTTGGGTAAAGAAGTATTTCAAACTCTTATGATCCGTGAAAATGGCAATCTTCTCACCGTAAAGATAATGTCTCCAAATCTTCAAAGCAAAGACAACGGCGGCAAGTTCTAGATCGTGAGTGGGGTAATTCCGCTCATAATCCTTCAATTGCCGAGAAGCATAGGCTACGACCTTGCCATGTTGCATCAAGACACAACCCAAACCAATCTTTGACGCATCGGTATAAACTGTCATACCATCGGAACTATCGTGTATAGTCAAAACCGGGGCACTTGTCAATCTATCTTTCAACTCTTGGAAATTCTTCTCACAAGCGTCGACCAAACAAACTTCTCTTCTTTCCCGGGTCAACTTAGTCATAGGAGCAGCCAACCGAGAGAAGTTCTCAATAAACCTTCGGTAGTAACCCGCCAATCCAAGAAAACTTCTTATTTCCGTTATCGACTTCGGTCTCTCCCAATCAGCCACAACTTGGACCTTTTCAGGATCGACACGAATACCTTCGGCTGAAACTACATGACCAAGGAAAACCATTCTCTTAAGCCAGAAATCACACTTGCTAAACTTAGCAAACAACTTCTTTTCCCGCAACCTTTGCAAAGTGAAACTTAGATGACTCGCATGCTCTTCTTCGCTCTTCGAATAGATCAAGATGTCATCAATGAAAACAATCACAAACTTATCAAGCACATCATGAAATACTCGGTTCATGAGGTCCATGAACACCGCAGGAGCATTGGTCAATCCGAAGGGCATGACTCTAAACTCGTAGTGACCATACCGCGTTCGGAAAGCTGTCTTGAAGATATCACTAGACTTCACTTTCAGTTGGTGATATCCAGACCTTAAGTCAATCTTCGAGAACACAACTGCACCCTTCAACTGATCGAAGAGATCATCAATTCTGGGCAGCGGATATCTATTCTTGATAGTCAACTTATTCAACTCACGGTAGTCGATGCACAAGCGCATACTACCGTCTTTCTTCTTGACGAACAAGACCGGAGCTCCCCAAGGTGAAACTCCCTTCTCTTCTTAAACTTTTTCCCACCTAGTGTGTCACCTTGGTTTCCAAATCATAAGCAAGATATCCAAGAACATCAAAATACCGAATTTCGAAGATTCAACATAAACCACAAGTCCAAATGATTTGAAAACTTAAATCATGCTCAAATATATCCATATAGTCATCAAACAATATTCCATAAGGCAAAAATCACATTTTCCAAAAATTCAACAGCAAATGAGGTCACTGTGACCATTGGTCGAGTGGTTGGTCGAGTGACCCAATCGACCAATCATCGACCAATGAAATGCGAAAATTCGCATTATAAGCCTCATTTCCACATTCCAACCTCATTCTAACTTCTTCCAAAGGTGAGAGAGCTCTAGGGAAAATATCCAAGAGTTCCCACAAGTGTTCTTGAGGTGATTTAGTGCTTCAACAACAACACCACAACACACCATCTTCACAAACAAGGTAAATCTCTCATTCTTTCTTCCATTTTCATCTTCTCATGCTTGCATTTCAATAAAACCATGCTTTACTTGTATCCAATGCTAGAAATCATGCTTAGGAATGCTTAGAAACATATTCCCTAGGTTTTAAACACAATGACATGCATAGACAACAAGTTTTAACACATTTGGTGCTCATCTCGCAAGGTTTTATATCGAAATCGATATCTTTAGAAAAATTTCGTTTTCTCTCAAACCGCTTGAAATTTTCGCACGAGATCAAATGCTACATGCTCAAGATGACATTGTAGATAGGTCCATACAATTTGATTTAACCAATTTCAACTTTTCAAAAATCCAATTTTGACCTAAATTGCAAAATCCCCAAATTTCTTCTTGCTGAATTTTTCGCTTTAATCCAAGTTTTCGATCGATTTTCATCAAAACAACTTCATAGACATGAAATTCCAAGTATTGTGCACATGCTAGTATGTTCGAATCCAATTTCCCCCAAATTTGAAATTTTCCGAAAAATTACGAAAATACCCTTTTGGCTCAAATCTTGAAATAGCACTAATTGGAAAGTCTCTTGTCTCTTTCGCAGATACACCATGCAGAGGGGAGGACGAGGAGGAGGTAGAGGTCGAGGTCGCATCGTAGGTGCTCTTAGGGGCAGAGGTCGGGTTCCTTTCGAGCCCGGAGAGGAGGTTAGGAGACCGGACCTATTTGACACACCTCGGGCCGAGTTTCGTACGAGGCCTACTTCAGCTATTGTAACATCGAGATGGGGCGTCTACTTCACTTACGCCAGCTCGTAACCTTCAGGATCCGGCAGAGGTTCGACACTTTACGGTGGACTCACCTCTTCACCGAGGATTTGCCGGTATACCCGCAGCTAGTGAGGTTGTTCTTCAGCAACCTTACTTACACAGGAGGAGGCTCGGGGCCAGGGACATCCACTCGCACTTGTCCTCGGGAGCAGGGTCCTTCGCACTCGGATTCGCTTCTCTACCCGGACACCGGCCGAGATCTTGCAGTCCCTTACTATCCACAAGCAGTGTGTGTGGATACCAGCGAGGAGCACCCGGACAGCCATCCGATGCCGTATGAGCTTCGCGAGATATGCTCTACGCTATGGGATAGCCGCCGATGCTTCACACCGTGGACTAGCGGACGGATGACGGGTTCTCGCACGTATTATCGGTCGCATAGTCGGCCGAAACATCATGCCGAAAGCCGGACATCACCATCGGGTCACAGTGATGGAGGCCTTGGTCATTTACCGCATCTACATGGGCTTCGAGATCGATCTTTCTTACATCATTCAGCAGGTCATGCTGGACTTAGTTCTGCGGCCTAGCATGCGGAACCTTTGCTATGGGAGGCTTCGACTTTGATCTTCAGGCATTTCGGGGTGAGTTTCGAGGATACTCCGATGGACACTAGATCACGGGATACCCCATTGGGACTCGGACCATTCGACGATGAGGCTACATCGCTTAGAGAGATCTCCTGGTCCGTAGGGTGAGGATGATGATGAATCGGAGGATGAGGATCGGGATCGAGGATGGAGGAGAGGATATCGGTCCCGGATAGTGATGATCAGGCCGGAGACGATACAGATATGCGCGAGGCTGAGCCTCGTGCATCACGAGTTTCCTTCATCACACTTCGAGGCGGTGGGCCCTTCACATGCGGTTCCGGAGACTTCAGATCTTAGTGCACAGATGAGATCGATGACTTCCATGCTAGAGAGGATGGAGGTCGGACAGAGCAGATGTACGAGAGGATGGAGTCTCGACAGACAGGATAGAGCATCGGTGACTCAGCCTAGCAGAGGAGTTCGAGCATATAGAGATCGAGTAGATCACCTAGATAGACCGTACTTTAGGATTTTCCATTTATGCTTTTCAGATGTAATCATTGTAAAAACTTTTGAAATTAATGAAGTTCATTTTGTTTCTCTTTAATTATTGTATGTTATGCACTTTTATTTTCCTTGCATTAGTGACATTTGTTCAAGTATAATTATGGTATGTTATTCAGAAATGTTCTGTTATGCCTCAAAGTTCAAGTTTCTAATTCAGTGTTCTTTTATTCACTTCTAAGAGTAGAAGAGTCATTTCAGATCAATGACCCAGGAATGTTCAGTTTGTTGTCTTTTGTGGTTAGGATCTCCTCGAACCTTGGGCTCGATACCAATCTGTCACGCCCTCCCAGCCGGTACCCTATCCGGCATACCCGAGAGTGTGATCCACAGCCCGAAGATCGGTATCGAGTGATCAACCTCCCACATAAACAATAACATAATCATGAACAACCATAACAAGAGTGCGGAAGATAAATCATAGATCCAATAATGAAAGAATGAATCATAAACGAAACGGAATAATAGATATAATCGTAGTGTCAAACGGATAAGTAAAGTGAAGCAAAAATCCCACTTTACATCCAAATGAAAAGTAGCTCGAAAGAATAAACTAGATAAAAGCTAATCCCAGTAGCAAGTACATTGGGTAACTAAATTATTCTCCACTTTGTAGACGACATCCTTGTAGGTGTAGATCTCATAGATAGCACAAGGACGCTTCCACTCAATGGTCGGACTAAGCATCGTACGGAGCATAACCACCCGTGGGATCTTCGTGAGTAATTGTGGTAACCGCAATCACCTTCCCGGAGATATGTCTCTTCGCCTTGCGCTTCCTCATAGGGACCGTCATAGTATTCCGTACCGCAGGATAGTCTAACAACATTGTACAATAAAGGAATGAGTTTCAAAGAAACCCAAAGAAGGCGCTTAAAATCCATAATAACATAAATGGCAGGATTCCAGAACAAACATAAATGCAACATGATACGAGACAAACAATGAATGAATGAATCTAACTCTAAGTATGCTGGTCTCTATTGGCAGACATGTTTTAAGTCATAGCACCGTACTTCCTTAGGAAAGTCCACTCACATCCTCAACCATTTAAGATATCTTGGATTCCCTCCAACCATTTAAGATATCTCGGGCGACCGATTGGTAATGGGTCCTTCATCCCTCAGGACAAACCTTGGCAGGGGGTTAAGTCAACACACTCTCTCACAACCATTTGGTATAAGTACTGGCGCATGTCAGGGTAATACCTAGCCAAATGCAAGTCTTCTACTTGGTTACATCAAGTCGATCCGAGATACTTCCATTCCTCGTCCCCGACGATCCTTTCCGGTATCCTTCACACTAGAGTCCTCATAGTCCCTGACTACGGACTCACCAACCCTATTGATCATCCACATATGGTAAACGGGAAGCTCTCACGTCCTCTCACGGGTTGGTTACCGGTCTTAAGCGCCCGTGAGCCCAAGTCTAACCATATGCAACCCTACCAACAAATGGCCCCCACAATGTGATTCCTGTCCTCTCACGGGTTGGTTACCGGTCTTGAGCGCCCATGAATCCCCATTGCTACCACGGGTCGTTCGGTCTCAATACCCCTCCGATTAGGGTCTCGACATAACAGACATCCTAGCCAAACACTACTAGACAATCCTATATATGTCATCCAACAGTTTAGGAAGGCGTCCGGAGGGCATCTCCGGAAACATCCCATAATATTCCCGTAGTAGTCCAAGGACAGAAGTGTCAAAAGGACACCTCTCCTTTCCAAACCATACGTAAGCATACACATGCATCAATTCATATCATCACATATATGGTAACTCCATATATGGAAAGAAATCAATATTTACAATCACTTGTATAACATTGGTAAGTAAATCATACATGAATCAATTCAATATGAATAAGTAATGCTACCGTAATCAAAGTTATGCAACAGTAGTATATCATTGTAAGAATCTAATTTAGGAAACATATCAACGATATTCAAATATAGAAACTAGATTCATGCTATCTATGTAATTAAGGAAATAACCATCCTTACCTTTTATAACTCGCAAAGAATCCTAAGAAATCAAGTAAGATCTTGGCAAACTTGAGAAGAAGGTCCTAAACAAGTATATACAACATATTAGGAAAGATCCCTAACAGAAAATATAGCAAAACATCCGAAATGACCAATTCTGAGTTGCCGTACTCATTGGTCGAGTGGATTGGTCGAGTGGTCCAATCGACCAATCAGTCGACCAATGCAGACAGTAGCTTAGAAAATCAGAGTTTTGAGATATGAAATCCGAATTTGATGGTTCAAGAGGGTACTAATCAAGGGGTAGACTACATCAGTAGTATTCTAACATATAGGGGACCTCAAAACACTAATCAAATCAAGGTATCAAGATCCAAATTAGGAAACAAAAAGTTACCATAAATAAATCAAACATGGATCTTGATGAATTTTGAAATAGAAAACAAGGACAAGAACAATAGGAGGATGGATCATTGCTTTCGGTAATGAAAACATGAAAACATGCATAGGTCTTCATGGAATAAGGCTTAGAAGCATAGATCTAAATAAGGAAATAAAACCTACCATATATGTACTATCATGCATCATGAAGAACACATAGTAAGGTAGAAGAGAACAACTAGAATTCTATGGATTATGGATCATAGAAAGAAAACACAACCATTAACCACTAACATGATCAATGAAAGAAGATCCAAAGAGATCGAATTCAGATTAAGAAATTAACAGAGATTAAATCATGGTTTGATCATGAATCCCTCAAAAGCTTGCAATGATCATGGTTAAGATCATTGTTCTAGCCTTAAATCCTTAGGATGATCATGAGAACATGTTCGAGATGTTTGCAACAGAGGATGCAGCATCTCTTCTACTGTCTCAACTCAAAAAGGAAAGAAAAACAAAGATGTAGGAGAAGAAGAGAGAGTAGACATACCTTTTGATGCAACAAGAAGAGTTCCGACGAAGATCCGCCAAGAAAACTCCAAGAATGCAAGAGAGATGACTTGCAGAGGTCTTTGGTTCGCTCCCAGAGGGTTTGGAGGCAGCAAATACGAAGTGGACTCGAGGTTAGACTTAAATAGAGCAAGAATCAACCTAATTGCCAAAGACAAGACCTATTGGTCGAGTGGATTGGTCGATCGGCCCAGGCGACCAATCACTCGACCAATGCAGACAAAGCAAGGCCAAAACAGGGAATTGAAGGCCCAGATCAAAACCAAACCTAAAGGGGTTTTGCACACAAGTCAAGTGACTTACCTAGTAGGTAGAAATGCCTTCAAACCAAGATAGAGAGCACTCCAAGTCCATCAACTAATTAGATCTTCATCAGGATTCTGTTTCCATAAATAGAACCTCATCATCAACCTTCATGGATTCAAAGCCAGACACCAAGTCCTCTACTGGGATGGCCCAAAGCTGACTTCTTACTTTACTTCGGGTCATCGGACCTACAAATAACAAGGTTTCCGGGTCAAGGTTAGGGCTGGGTTTCACACATATAGTCATCAAACAATATTCCATAAGGCAAAAATCACATTTTCCAAAAATTCAACAGCAAATGAGGTCTCTGTGACCATTGGTCGAGTGATTGGTCGAGTGACCCAGTCGACCAATGAGTCGACCAATGCAGACAGAATGCGAAAATTCGCATTATAAGCCTCATTTCCACATTCCAACCTCATTCTAACTTCTTCCAAAGGTGAGAGAGCTCTAGGGAAAATCTCCAAGAGTTCCCACAAGTGTTCTTGAGGTGATTTAGTGCTTCAACAACAACACCACAACACACCATCTTCACAAACAAGGTAAACCTCTTAATCTTCCTTCCATTTTCATCTTCTCATGCTTGCATTTCAATAAAACCATGCTTTACTTGTATCCAATGCTAGAAATCATGCTTAGGAATGCTTAGAAACATATTCCTTAGGTTTTAAACACAATGCCATGCATAGACAACAAGTTTTAACACCTTGGTGCTCATCTCGCAAAGTTTTATACCGAAATCGATATCTTTAGAAAAATTTCGTTTTCTCTCAAATCGCTTGAAATTTTCGCACGAGATCAAATGCTACATGCTCAAGATGACATTGTAGATAGGTCCATACAATTTGATTTAACCAATTTCAACCTTTCAAAAATCCAATTTTGACCTAAATTGCAAAATCCCCAAATTTCCTTCTTGCTGAATTTTTTGCTTTAATTCAAGTTTTCGATCGATTTTCATCAAAACAACTTCATAGACATGAAATTCCAAGTATTGCGCACATGCTAGTATGTTCAAATCAAATTTCCCCCAAATTTGAAATTTTCCGAAAAATTACGAAAATACCCTTTTGGCTCAAATCTTAAAATAGCACTAATTGAAATTGTCTCTTGTCTCTTTCACAGATACACTATGCAAAGGGGAGGGCGAGGACGAGGTAGAGGTCATGGTCGCATCGTAGGTGCTCTTAGGGGCAGAGGTCAGGTTCCTTTCGAGCCTAGACAGGAGGTTAGGAGACCAGACATGTTTGACACACCTCGGGCCGAGTTCCCGTACGAGGCCTACTACTTCCCATCGCAACATCGAGATGGGACGTCTACTTCACTTACGCCAGCTCGTAGCCTTTAGGATTCGGCGAGAGGTTCGACACGTTGCGGTGGACTCATCTCTTCACCGAGGATCTACCGGTATACCCGAACTAGTGAGGTTGTTCTTCAGCAACCTTACTTACACGAGAGGAGGCTCGAGGCCAAGGACATCCACTTAGACTTGTCCTCGGGAGCGTGGTCTTCCGGACTCGATTCGCTTCTCTACCCGGACACCGGGCTGAGATCTTGCAGGTTCCTTACTATCCACAACAGGTGTGTGTGGATACCTGCAGGAGCAGATCCGGACAGCCATCCGATGCCGTACGAGCTTCGCGAGATATGCTCTACGCTATGGGATAGCCGTCGATGCTTCACTCCGTGGACTAGCGGACGGATGACGGGTTCTGCACGGATTATCGGTCGCATAGTCGGCCGAAACATTATGCCGAAAGCCGGACATCACCATCGGGTCACGGTGATGGAGGCCTTAGTCATCTACCGCATCTACATGGGCTTCGAGATCGATCTCTCCTACATCATTCAGCAGGTCATGCCGGACTTAGTTCTGCGGCCTAGCATGCGGAACCTTTGCTATGGGAGACTACCGACCTTGATCTTCGGGCATTTCGGGGTGAGTTTCGAGGATACACCAGTGGACACTAGATCACAGGGATACCCTATTGGGACTCGGACCATTCGTCGGATGAGACTGCAGCAGTCCGAGAGATCTCCCGGTCCGGAGGGTGAGGATGATGATGAATCGGAGGATGAGGATCAGGGATCGAGAGGATGGAGGAGAGGATATCGGTCCCGATAGTGATGATCAGGCCGGAGATGATGCGATATGCGCGAGGCTGAGCCCGTGCATCACGAGTTTCCTTCATCACACTTCGAGGTAGGTGGCCCTTCACATGCGGTTCCGGAGACTTCAGATCTTGGAGCACGAGATGAGATCGATGACTTCCATGCTAGAGAGAATGGAGGTCGGACAGAGCAGATGTACGAGAGGATGGAGTCACGACAGGATAGGATAGAGCATCGGGTGACTCAGCTAGCGAGAGGAGTTCGGAGCATACGAGAGATCGAGCGCATCACCTAGATAGACCGTACCTTAGGATTTCCATTTATGCATTTCAGATGTAATCGTTGTAAAAACCTTTGAAATTAATGAAGTTCATTTTGTTTCTCTTTAATTATTGTATGTTATGCACCTTTCTTTTCCTTGCATTAGTGACATTTGTTCAAGTATAATTATGGTATGTTATTCGGAAATGTTCTCATTATGCCTCAAAGGTCAAGTTTCTAATTCAAGTGTTCTATTATTCACTTCTAAGAGTAGAGGAGTCATTTCGGATCAATGACTCAGGAATGTTCAGTTGTTGTCTTTTGTGGTTAGGATCTCCTCGAACCTTGGGCTCGATACCAATCATCACGCCCTCCCAGCCGGTACCCTATCCGGCATACCCGAGAGTGTGATCCACAGCCCGAAGATCAGGTATCGAGTGATCAACCTCCCACATAAACAATAACATAATCATGAACAATCATAATAAAAGTGCGGAAGATAAACCATAGATCCAATAAAGAAAGAATGAATCATAAATGAATCGAAATAATAGATATAATCGTAGTATCAAACGGATAAGTAAAGTGAGGCAAAAATCCCACTTTACAACCAGCGGAAAAGTAGCTCTAAAGAGAATAAACTAGACAAAACCTAATCCCAGTAGCAAGTACATTGGGTAACTAAATTGTTCTCCACTTTATAGACAACATCCTTGTAAGTGTAAATCTCATAAATGGCACAAGGACGCTTCCACTCAATGGTCGGACTAAGCATCGTACGGAGCATAACCACTCGCGGGATCTTCAGAGTAATTGTGGTAACCGCAATCACCTTCCCCGGAGATATGCCTCTTCGCCTTGCGCTTCTTCATAGGGACCGTCATAGTACTCGCACTGCAGGATAGTCTAACAACATTGTACAATAAAGGAATGAGTTTCAAAGAAACTCGGTAAGGCGATTAAAAATCCATAATAACATAAATGGCGGATTCCGGAACAATCATGAATGCAATATGATATGAGACAAGCAATGAATGAATGAATCTAACTCTATGTATGCTGGTCTCTATTGGCGGACATGCTTTAAGTCATAGCACCGTACTTCTTTAGGAAAGTCCACTCACATCCTCAACCATTTAAGATATCTTGGATTCTCTCACGGATCATTTCACCGGTCTTGAGCAGCCGATTGGTAATGGGTCCTTCATCCCTCAGACAAACCTTGGCGGGGGTTAAGTCAACACACTCTCTCACAACCATTTGGTATAAGTACTGGCGCATGTCGGGTAAAACCTAGCCAAATGCAAGTCTTCTACTTAGTTACATCAAGTCGATCCAGATACGTCCATTCCTCGTCCCCGACGATCCTTTCCGGTATCCTTCACACTAGAGTCCCCATAGTCCCTGACTACGGACTCATCAACCCTATTGATCATCCACATATGGTAAACGGGAAGCTCTCACGTCCTCTCACGGGTTGGTTACCGGTCTTAAGCGCCCGTGAGCCCAAGTCTAACCATATGCAACCCTACCAATAAATGGCCCCCACAATGTGATTCCCGTCCTCTCACGGGTTGGTTACCGGTCTTGAGCGCCCATGAATCCCCATTGCTACCACGGGTCGTTCGGTCTCAATACCCCTCCGATTAGGGTCCGACATAACAGACATCCTAGCCAAACACTACTAGACAATCCTAGATATGTCATCCAACAGTTTAGGAAGGTGTCCAGAGGGCATCTCCGGAAACATCCCATAATATTCCCGTAGTAGTCCAAGAACAGAAGTGTCAAAAGGACACCTCTCCTTTCCAAACCGTACTTAAGCATACACATGCATCAATTCATATCATCACATATATGGTAACTTCATATATGGAAAGAAATCAATAATTACAATCACTTTTATAACATTGGTAAGTAAATCATACATGAATCAATTTAATATGAATAAGTAATGCTACTGTAATCAAAGTTATGCAACAGTAGTATATCATTGTAAGAATCTAATTTAGGAATCATATCTATGATATTCAAATATAGAAACTAGATTCATGCTATCTATGTAATTAAGGAAATAACCATCCTTACCTTTTATTACTCGCAAAGGAATCCTAAGAAATCAAGTAAGATCTCGGCAAACTTGAGAAGAAGGTCCTAAACAAGTATATACAACATATTAGGAAAGATCCCTAACAGAAAAGATACCAAAACATCCAACATAGACCAATTCTGGAGTTGCTGTACTCATTGGTCGAGTGGATTGGTCGATCGGGTCCAATCGACCAATCGATCGACCAATGCGAGACGATAGAGCTAAAAAAAACAGAGTTTTAAGATATGAAATCCGAATTTGGTGGTTCAAAAGGGTACTAATCAAGGGGTAGACTACATCAGTAGTATTCTAACATATAGGGGACCTCAAAACACTAATCCAATCAAGATATCAAGATCCAAATTAGGAAACAAAAAGTTACCATAATTAAATCAACCATGGATCTTGATGAATTTGAAATAGAAAACAAAGACAAGAACAATAGGAGGATGGATCATTGCTTCAGGTAAAGGTATCATGAAAACATACTTAGATCTTCAAGGAACAAGGCTTAGAAGCATAAATCTAAATAAGGAAATAAAACCTACCATATATGTAATTACCATGCATCATGCAGAACACATAGTATGGTAGAAGAGAACACTAGAGATCTATAGATTATGGATCATGGAAGGAAAACACAGTAATTAACTACTAACATGATCAACATAGAAGATCCAAAGAGATCAGAATTCAGATTAGAAGTTTAACAAAGATTAGATCATGGTTTGATCATGATTCCTTCAAAAGCTTGCAATGATCATGGTTAAGATCATTGTTCTAGCCTCAAATCCTTAGGATGATCATGAGAACATGTTCGAGATGTTTGCAACAGAGAATGCAGCATCTCTTCTACTGTCTCAACTCAAAAAGGAAAGAAAAACAAAGATGGAGGAGAAGAAGAGAGAGTAGACATACCTTTTGATGCAAAAAGAAGAGTTTCGACGAAGATCCGTCAAGAAAACACCAAGGATGCAAGAGAGATGACTTGCAGAGGTCTTTGGTTCTGTTCCAGAGAGTTTGGAGGCAGCAAATACGAAGTGGACTCGAGATTGGACTTAAATAGAGCAAGAACAACCTAATTGCCAAAGACAAGACTCATTGGTCGAGTGGATTGGTCGACTGGTCCAGTCGACCAATCGAACGACCAATGCTTGACAAAGAAGACCAAAACAGGGAATTGAAGGTCCAGATCAAATCCAATCCTAAAGGAGTTTTGCACACAAGTCAAGTGACTTACCTAATAGGTAGAAATGCCTTCAAACCAAGATAGAGAGCACTCCAAGTCCATCAACTAATTAGATCTTCATCAGGATTCAGTTTCCAAAAATAGAACCTCATCATCAACTTTCATGGATTCAAAGGCAGACACCAAGTCCTCTACTGGGATGGCCCAAAGCTGACTTCTTACTTTACTTCGGGTCATCGGACCTACAAATAACAAGGTTTCCGGGTCAAGGTTAGGGCTGGGTTTTACAGTAGCAATGGGGATTCATGGGCGCTCAAGACCGATAACCAACCCGTGAGAGGACAGGAATCACATTGTGGGGACCATTTATCGGTAGGGTTGCATATGGTTAGACTTGGGCTCACGGGCGCTCAAGACCGATAACCAACCCGTGAGAGGACGTGAGAGCTTCCCGTTTACCATATGTGGATAACCAGTAGGGTTGATGAGTCCGTAGTCAGGGACTACGAGGACTCTAGTGTGAAGGATACCGGAAAGGATCGCCAGGGGCGAGGAATGGACGTATCTGGATCTGACTTGATATAACTAAGTAGAAGACTTGCATTTGGCTAGGCTTAACCCTGACATGCGCCAGTACTTAGACCAATGGTGATGTGAGAGAGCGGTGACCTATACCCCCAGCCATGGAATGTCCCGAGGGATGCCGGACCCACTACCAAAAGGCGTTGTGTGATGAGACCTTCCCAAAGAAGTATGGTGCTATGACTTAAAACATGTCTGCCAATAGAGACCAGCATACATAGAGTTAGATTCATACATTCATTGTTTGTCTCATACCATATTGCATTTATGTTTGCTTTGTAATCCTGCCATTTATGTTATTATGGATTTAACCGCCTTACTGGGTTTCTTTCAAAACTCACTCCTTTTGTACCATATCTGTTGTTAGACTTCTCTGCAGGTTTGGAATACGATGACGGTCCATATAAGGAAGAGCAAGGTGAAGAAGAAGAAGACTAAAGATGAAGAAGAGCCGACTGAAGATGTGGATTAGATTTCTCTTGTTTCTTTTAGACTTATCTTTTACCTTACATGTATTAGCTTAGAGGTTTACTTAGATTTCGATCTACCTTCCGCATATGTCTGTGGAGTATATTTCCGCTATACTCTACAGTTGTCTTTTGATTTGGTATCTTGTTATTCCGCACTCTGATATTCTATAGTGATCCTTCTGAGATCCTTTCTTGACTTTTATTATAAATTACTTGAACATTATGATTTGTTCTTGCTTTTGATTATGTTATTGTGCGAAATGGATATGATCGTTTCTAAACTTGATCTTTAGGGCTGTGGATCACACTCTCGGGTATACCAGTTAGGGTACCGGCTGGGAGGATGTGACAAGGTGCTTGCTGTAAAATGTGTTCCGGATTCTCAATGTATTTCCGAAGCATCGAAACATGAAACACATTGTGCACAGCAGCAATAGATGGAGGTAATGCCAATCGATACGCAACAGGTCCAACCTTCTCCAAAATCTCAAAAGGTCCAATGAAACGAGGGCTAAGCTTTCCCTTAACATTGAATCTCATCACACCCTTCATTGGTGAAACCTTCAAGAAAACTTTCTCTCCAACTTGAAATTCCGAATCGGTTCTTCTCTTGTCAGCATAAGATTTTTGCCTTGACTGGGCAGACTTAATCCTTTCTCTAATCATATCAACCATCGCACTCTTAGCTTCGATCATCTTAGGACCTAAGACTTTTCTTTCACCCGTCTCAGTCTAGTACAATGGTGTCCTACAAGTATTACCATACAAAGCCTTAAACGGAGCCATGCCTATTGATGCTTGATAACAGTTGTTATAAGCAAACTCAACCAAAGCTAAGTGTTCATCCCAATTTCCACCCTTATCCACCACACAAGATCTGAGCATATCTTCCAAAGTCTGAATTGTTCGCTCAGATTGTCCATCTGACTGTGGATGATGAGTTGTACTCAAATTCAATTGGGTTCCCAAGGCCTTCTGTAAATTGTTCCAAAAACCTTGAGGTAAACCTAGGATCACGATCAGAGACAATACTCATTGGCACTCCGTGCAGACGAACCACATTGTCCACATAAAGCCTTGCTAGCTTATCCAGAGTATGAGTGATTTTCATAGGAATGATATGGGCTGATTTGGTCACCTATCAACAATCACCCACACAGTGTCATTGCCTTTACTTGTCCGAGGTAAGCTAGTCACGAAGTCCATAGAGATATCCTCCCACTTCCAACTAGCAACAGGAAGGGGTTGAAGTAATCCAGATGGAGGTTGATGAACGGCTTTCACACGTTGGCAAGTCTCACACTTGGCAACAAAATCATCAACATCAGTCTTCAAACCAATCCACCAAAAATGTTCCTTCAAGTCCTTGTACATCTTGGTGCTTCCAGGGTGTACTGTAAAGATTGACTGGTGTGCTTCCTTCAATATTTCCTTCTTAATTTCCTCATTTGCTAGCACACACAATCTACCTCTAAACAATAAAGCACCATCCATAGATATACCAAAGTCGGGGTCCGACTCAGGATTCGAAGAAATCTTCTCAATTTTGCCCTTAAGTTCTTGATCAGAACTCTGCAAAGCAACAATCTTATCTCTAAGACCAAATCTTGCCGTCATGGCAGAAAGAACAGAATCATAATTCTTAGGGACAACTTCCAAACCAAAACTCTCAATTGAAGACAACAAGGGAAGACTCAAAGCATTCAAATCCAAAGTCTTCTTCTGAATCTTCCTACTAAGAGCATCAGCAACAACGTTTGCCTTACCAGGGTGATACTGAATATCACAATCATAATCAGAGACTAGTTCCAACCATCTTCTTTGCCTCATGTTCAACTCCTTTTGGGTAAAGAAGTATTTCAAACTCTTATGATCCGTGAAAATGGCAATCTTCTCACCGTAGAGGTAATGTCTCCAATCTTCAAGGCAAAAACCACCGTGGCAAGCTCTAAATCATGAGTGGGGTAATTCCGCTCATAATCTTTCAATTGCTGAGAAGCATAGGCTACAACCTTACCATGCTGCATCAGTACACAACCCAAACCAATCATCGACGCATCAGTATAGACTGTTAAACCACCGAAACTATCAGGTATAGTCAAAACCAGGGCACTTGTCAATCTATCCTTCAACTCTTGGAAATTCTTCTCACAAGCGTCAGACCAAACAAACTTCTCTTCTTTCCTAGTTAGCTTAGTCATAGGAGCAGCCAACCAAGAAAAGTTCTCAATAAATCTTCTGTAGTAACCCGCCAATCCAAGGAAACTTCTTATTTCCGTAACCGTCTTCGGTCTTTCTCAATCAGCCACTCCCTGGGACTTTTTCAGGATTGACACGAATACCTTCATTTGAAACCACATGGCCGAGGAATACTACACTCTTGAGTCAGAAATCACACTTGCTAAACTTAGCATAAAGCTTCTTTTCTCGCAGTCTTTGCAAAGTGAAATCTAGATGCCTTGCATGCTCTTCTTCATTCTTTGAATAAATCAGGATATCGTCAATAAAGACAATCACAAACTTATCGAGCACATCATGAAAGACTCAGTTCATGAGGTCCATGAACACTGTAGGAGCATTAGTTTATCTGAAAGGCATGACTCTGAACTCATAATGGTCGTACCTTGTTCGGAAAGCTGTCTTGAAAATATCACTAGGCTTCACTTTCAACTGGTGATATCCAGACCTTAAATAAATCTTTGAGAACACAGCTGCACCCTTCAACTGATCAAAGAGATCATCAATTATGGGCAGCGGGTATCTATTCTTAATGGTCAGATTATTCAACTCACGGTAATCGATACACAGACGCATACTCCCATCCTTCTTCTTGACGAACAAAACTGGAGCTCCCCAAGGTGACACACTAGGTTGTACGAAACCTCTATCTATGAGCTCATTCAACTGGTTTTGTAACTCCTTTAGCTCAGTAGGAGCCATCCTATACGGAGCCTTAGATACCGGAGCGGCACCAGGGATGAGATCATTAGAAAACTCAACATCCCTATCCAGAGGCACTCTCGATAGATCATCAGGAAAGACATCAACAAAGTCACAGACAATTTTGACTTTGTCAACTCTTTTCTCCACTTTACTCTTGCCTTCAGATGAAACATCATCTACTAGGGCATAGACTTGCATCAGTGCGGACAGTATCTTATTACAAACCCTCCTTTTCTCACCTTGAAATTCAAAAACCGGACTTCCGCAAATATGGAACTGAATCTTCCTTGAGGAACAAAGAAACACAGCTTTGTGGGCTGTCAACCAATCAATTCCCAAAATAACATCAAAGTCCTTCATATCAAGAAGTACCGAATTGGCTTCCAAGTTCTTCTCACCAATCAACACAGGACAATTAACTAACCCTGTATCTAGTTTTTCAACAGGACCAGTAGGTGTACTAATCAATAAACAACTAGACAATTTCCCAGGGATTAGGTCAGTCTTCTTGATGAATGCAGATGATATGAACGAATGAGATGCACCCATATCAAATAAAACAAATGCAGGAATAGAAGCAACTAACAATGTACCTGTAATCACTTCATGGCTTGCATCTTGCTCAGTACTGGAGATACTGAACACTCCACTTGTAAAATCCAGCTTTTACCTAACCTTGACCCAACCCGGTCATTGTTATGTTTGTATGTCCAAAGACCCGAAGTGGTGGTAGGAGGGACTTATGGGCCCTACTGGTTGATGACGTAATGTCGGGATTCCAGTTTATGGACATTGATGATGCTGCTCCTTCCTTGAGCACATTACCAGTGCTAAGTTAGAACCTGCGCATTGATGAAGAGTGAGATAGTTGAAATAGCAAACGGACTCCTGTGCATAATCCGAAGGTACTCCCTGAAACTAGACCTCTTGAGTGAACTGTAGGAGAAAACTCCATGCAATTTGACCTTGTATAGCCCTCCAAGTCCACACCTAAAGTTGCTGAACTATTCTGTAAAATTTCTGCAGAGATTGTTTTGGTCGATACTATTGGTCGATACTATCGACCAAAGGTATCGACCAACAAGTCTGCTGAGCCCAGATTTAAAGATTCTTGGAATATTCTTTTTTATTTATTTATTCCTCGAGATTGGAGCCCTATTCTCGCGTTTTTAACATCTGGGAACGTGAGAGAGCCTCCCAAGAACTCCTCCTTGGTAGTGGTGAAGCATCTTCTTCATCAATCATTGCCAACCACTCATTCCTACCTTCTTGTTCCACTTTAAAGGTATGACTCTCTCTCCTAATCACTTTCTCACTCATCTTTTCTCTATTTTACTGTTGGGACCATGGCCAAGGTACTGCAACCTTGCATACACCTTGCCATGAACCTTCTAAACCCCATACAATGATGTTTTCACCGATATGACTATGATTGATTCACCTCATGATCATTGACTACACATTTCCATGATTTATTGCTTACCAACTTGCTTTATTTACCAAAACTGAGATGAAGCTCATGATTAACCTAATCTATACCTTGCATATGTGCTCCATGTTACTTCTAAACGATTCCCTACCTAATCCCCCATGTTTTCCCCTAATTTGCATTGAGATATAGCCAATGCCATGATCTACAACTCTTAACCTTAATATGTCAATTTGGGGATTTCCAAATGGACCATTGGATTATGAAAGTTTCTTGATAATTTGTGCCCCCATGTTGTGCTTAGACTATCCTCCAAGTTTCATGTCAATCCGAGACCCGGAAGACCAAATCTGGGCAAGAATCCGAAAGGCCAGCTTGCTGTCCTGGAATTGATTTGGTCGATACTATTGGTCGATACTATCGACCAAATGTATCGACCAATAGAGTTGCTGTCAGCAACTTTTGCCCAATTCTGATTCGTTTGATCTCCGATTGTTCTGATTTCTTCTCTAACCTTTCATATATGCTTGTTTAGGACTTTAAGACTATTTGGGCCACTGCTTGTGATCTTGGACCATTCTCTTCTCCGATTCAAGGTAAGGATAGTTATCGATGTAATTACCTAGGATATGGAAATCTTGACTTGGTATTCCTAACCTAGTAAATATAGCTTCTATTTCATATTCTTATCGTGTTAGACTTGCTACATATGTCTTTTAACAGTAGCTTTGTGTTTACATTATATTACTCCAATGTTTATCATGTTTATCAATTTCAATATATGATTACTTATGTCAATGTCATGAATTGAATGTTTATTATGACATTGTATCTTGTGAACTGATATGATGAACTTGGGCATGTGATTGCTTAAGTATAACTTGGGATTTAGGGGTACCCTATTGGTGCTTCTGTCCTTGGACATCGGAGGGAATAGTATGGGATGTTCTCCGAAGGTGTCCATTGACGCTTTCCCGGGTTATCGAATGACATGCATAGGATTTGTCTAGATGTATGGCTAGGATGTCCCTATCATATCAAACCCGATTCGGAAGGGCATTGAGACCGAACAACCCGTGGTAGTAGTGTGGATTTGTGGGCGCTCAAGACCGGTATCCACTCCGTGAGAGGACATAAATTGCATTACGGTTACCCGAAAGGGGCCATTTATTGGTAGGGTTACAAATGGATAGACTTGGGCTCACGGGCACTCAAGACCGGTGAAATGATCCGTGAGAGGGACGTGAGAGCTTCCCGTTTACCATTTGTGGATGACCAATAGGGTTGATGAGTCCGGTGAGTAATATCCGTGACTCTAGTGTGAAGGATACCGGAAAGGATCCCGAGAGGGAAGGAATTGAAGTATCTGGAACTGGCATGATATGATTAAGTAGATGACTTGCATTGGGCTAGGCTATACCCTGACATGCGCCAATACTTAGACCAAACGGTGATGTGAGAGAGCGGTGACCGAAACCCCAACCATGGATTTGTCCGAGAGGGATGCAGGACCCAATTCCCCCGGTGATGAGTGATCGAGACTACCTAAAGAAGTATGGTGCTATTACTTAAAGCATGTCTACCATAGATGACCAGCATACTTAGAATAAAGTCATATTGCATTATATGCCTCATATCATCTGCATCATTTTATGATTATCCTGTGGTTTATGTGTGGTGGGATAACTTCCTTGCTGAGTTCTTTTGAACTCATTCCTTTTCTGTTGCAATATTTTGTTAGGCTATTCTACAGGTGATTACTCTGATGGCACCCTCCCTGAGGCGGACCCAGATACCTCATACTACCATCCAGAGGCTGGCTACGTTGAAGACTTCGGTGACCATACCGAAGAAGATTACCGTGCGTACCGGGGTTAGCCCTGGAGTTGTATGGGAGCAGTCATGTTGGGTCTCCATGGTCCTCAACTTTGAAGAAGATATATTTATTATGGAGGAGACTTATGAGTAGTTACCCCTTCTTTTGTGACGGTATACTTAGAAGAATTGTAATAACTTTAACTTAACTTTATAACTTGAGACTTGTACTTAACTAAATTTTGACCTCACTTCCGTTTGGTGAAGGAGTGGATTCCGCCCACTGCCTTCTTAATTTATCTGATTTGATGTTTATTTCCGCACTCTGATTATGTCTGACACCTTATTTCTGAATTCCATGATCATTCATTGTTAGTTTATGATTATTATCTGTTCATGATTGTATTATCGTCGATGTGGATTATGTGGTCCCTGAACTATGGATCTTCGGGGCTGTGGATCACATCCCGGGTATGCCAGATAGGGTACCGGCTGGGTGGATGTGACACTACCAGAGGGAGGAGCAGCACTCTTCACCATAGGGGTAGGCTGCTGGGCAGGCTTCTTCAGACAGTCACGAGCAAAATGACCAGGCTGCTTACAGTAGAAGCAAACAAGATTGCTAAGTCCAACTGAAGTTGCTGCAATAGGGGGCTTCTGAACCAATGGCCTAGGATTCGCATTTGCATTCACTGGTTGTCGATTCCCGCCATACTGTCTAAACTGGCCAGGCTGCTGAAAACCAGGGCTCTGACCTACACTCCTAGGGTGAAAAGCAAGAGTGGGATAGGGTGTAGGTCTCACAAAACGCTGATCATTACGATCCACCAATCCAGGGTTCCTAGACTGCCAGGGCCTTTGCACACGTGCATTCTCCTTCTCAGTTTCTTCCAACTTCTTTGAGTTATGCACCACTTGGGCATAGCTCACTATAGGCTGGACAGTGAGGTAAGCTTTAATGGCAGGGCGAAGTCCTTTAAAGAATTTCTTCGCTTTCGCGAGATCAAGCTTTAGAGAATCAGGAGCAAAGAAATGAAGCTCCTCGAACTTCTGTTGGTACTCCAAAACAGAAAAAGATCCTTGTGCGAGAACCATGAACTCAACTTCCTTCGCATCCTTCATTGCCTCAGGGAATTAATTCATGCAGAAAGCTTCTTTGAACAAATCCCAAGTTACAACACCCGCATGTAAACCTTCCAAAACAGGCCGAGTGGAGGACGAGGACGAGGTCGAGGTCGCATGGTAGGGGCACTCAAGGGTAGAGGTCAGGTTCCTTCGAGCCTAGGACAGGTAGTTCAGAGACTAGACAGATTTGATACTCCACAGGCCGAGTTCTTGTACGAGGCCTACTTCAGGTTATGGCAGATCGAGCTGGGACGTCTACTTCACCTTCGTCAACTCAGAGTTTTCAGGATTCGGCAGAGATTCGACACTTGCAGTGGACGCATCTCTTTATTGAGGATTTTGCCGGTATATCCAGAGCTAGTGAGGTTGTTCTTTAGCAACCTTACATCTACAAAGGAGTCTCGAGGTCCAGGACATCCTCTTCAGCTAGTCCTCAGGAGCAGGGTCCTTCAGACGCAAATCTGCTTCACCACGAGATCATTGGCTGAGATCTTGCGGGTTCCTTACTATCCACGATAGTGCATGTGGATACCTGCGGGGGCAGGGATAGACAGCTACTTACTGCCATACAAGCTGCACGAGATATGCACCACACTTTGGGGTGATCGTCGGTGCCATACTCCGTGGAACAGCTGGCGGATGACTGATTCAACACGGATTATCGGTTGCATTGTCGGCCGAAACATTATGCCGAAGGCCGGACATCACCATCTGGTCACAGTGATGGAGGCCGTAGTCATCTACCGCATCTACATGGGCTTCGAGATAGACCTTTCCTACATCATTCAGCAGGTCATGTTGGATCTGGTTCTGCGGCCTAGCTTGCGGAACCTTTGCTATGGGAGACTTCTGACCTTGATCTTCAGGCATTTTGGAGTGAGCATTGAGGATACACCAGTGGACACTGGTTCACTGGGATACACGATCTGGACTAGGACCATTCGGCAGATGAAGCTGAAACAGACTGTGAGATCTCCTGGTCCAGAGGGTGAGGAGGATGAGGAGACAGAGGATGAGGAGCAGGAGTCAGAGGATGGAGGAGAGGATGTTGGTCCTGATAGTGATGATCAGGCCGGAGATGATATAGAGATGCACGAGGCTGAGCCGAAGCATCACGAGTTTCCTCCTTCATCACACTTCGAGGTAGGTGGCTCGTCTCATGCAGTTCAAGAGACTTCAGATCTTTGTGCACAGATGAGATCGATGACTTCCATGCTAGAGAGAATGGAGGTCAGACAGGAGCAGATGTATGAGAGGATGGAGTCACGACAGGATATGATAGAGCATCAGGTGACTAAGCTAGCAGAGGACTTCAGAGCTTACAGAGATCAGAGGAGATCACCTAGATAGATTGTACTTAGGATTTCCCTTCACAGCAAGTGATCCACAGCCCCGAAGATCACGTATCGAGGAAATCATCCTCCCACATATACAATAACATAATCATGAACAATAAATAATCAAGGTTTAGATATTATAAACAAAGATTCAAATCAAGAAATGAATAAACAATTAATCAGAGTGTGGAAAATGATACCAGATATCCGTAGATATCAAAAGAAGTAGAGTGAGGCGGAAACTCACTCCACAAATACAGCGGAACGTAGTATGTAAGTCTAAAAGGAATTACAACTAAATCAAAGGAAACAAGAAAGACAAACTAAACATAAGAGTCTTCTATCCTATAGATGACATCTTCAAAATAGTGGACTTCATCAATCCAACGGAGATGCTCCAACACCACGTTGCCTTTAATCGTAGTACGCAACTTGATCGCCTGAGGGATCATCAGAGTAATCTTGATTGTCGCCAATACCTTGCGTGTAGTACGCTTCATCGGTTTGCGCTTCATCGTACTTTCCGTCATAGTAGTTAGTACCTGTAGAATAGTCTAACAAAAGATTGTACAAAAAGGAATGAGTTTCGAAGAAACTCAGTAAGGCAATTAATCCATAACGACATAAATAACATGCGGCAGAACATAACAAAATGCGATGCAATATGAAACAGATAATGTATGTATGCATCTAAACTCTATGTATGCTGGTCTCTATTGGCAGACATGCTTTAAGTCATAGCACCGTACTTCTTTTGGCAGGTCTCGCATACGGCTCCTGTTGGTAGTGGGTCGGCATCCCTCGGGACAATCCATGGCTGGCGGTTAAGTCACCGCTCTCTCACATCACCATTTGGTCTAAGTACCGGCGCATGTCAGGGTAAAGCCTAGCCCAATGCAAGTCATCTACTCAGTTACATCAACTCAGGTCCAGATACTTCCATTCCTCGCGCCGGGCGATCCTTTCCGGTATCCTTTCCACTAGAGTCCTAATAGTCCCGGACTACAGACTCATCAACCCTATTGGTTATCCACATATGGTAAATGGGAAGCTCTCATATCCTCTCACGGGTTGGTTACCGGTCTTAAGCGCCCATGAGCCCAAGTCTAGCCATATGCAACCCTCCAATACATAGCCCCAACAATGTGATTCCCGTCCTATCATGGGTTGGTTACCGGTCTTGAGCGCCCGTGAATCCCCATTCCTACCACAAGTCGTTCGGTCTCAATACCCTTCCGATTCGGGTCTGACATAACGGGGACATCCTAGCCAAACACTGCTAGATAGTCCTAGGTATGACAACCAATGATTCGGGAAAGCGTCGATGGGCATCTTCGGAGAACATCCCATACTATTCCCTCCGATGTCCAAGGACAGAAGCGTCAAAAGGACACTTCCCAATCCCAAACCATACTTAATCAAACACATTCTCAAATCAGTCATGACATACACAACCAACAATTCATCATATAAAAGAGAATGTAAACATAATTTGATCAAGTAGTAGTAAACAATTCGTATACTTGAATAATGAAAAAGAATACATAAATAAGTACTACTGTACTTACAGTAGTATATCAGTAGTATAAAGTACAACAACAGTAAATAAACTCATAGTTTCATAATGTAGAAACCAGAGAGTATGCGATTTATGTAATTAAGGAATAACTTTCCTTACCTTCAAACTTGCAAAGGAAACTTAGGGAATCAAGTAAGACCTTGACTAAACCTGAGAAGAAAGTCTTAAACAAGTGTATACAACATGTTAGGAAAGATACCTAGAACGAAAGATATCAAAACAATCAAACATACCAAGAATGAGGTTGCTGTACTCATTGGTCAATTGGATTGGTCTACTGCCCCACTCGACCAATGAGTCGACCAATTGAGACAGTGACCTTTAAGAATTAGAATTTTTAGAATATGAAACCGAATTTGGTGGTTCAAAAGGGTACAAAATCAGGGGGAAACTACAATGGCAACATACTAGTATATAGAGGACATCAAACCACTAGATGAATCAAGTTTCCAGGTTACAATTTAGGAACCAAAAGTTTACCCTAATTAGGTTAATCATGGATCATGAAAAAAACATGGTATGATCAAAGATAAAGAACTAGACGATGATAGGTTACAAATCTAGTAAATAAACACATTGATTGGCTATTAACAGGATCAATAAAATAGATCCAAGAAACTAGGGTTTCAACCTTTTTTGGCTCTCATGACAAGGTTACGATCACAGGATGAAAGGGAATGATTGTTATCAAGAAACTAACAAGAAATCATAGAAATTCTAGTTTAGGTTAATAGAAACATTACCCATGAGGTTTCCCTCATGATGGGAGATTACTAAAGGTTTCCAGAAAGATCATACAAGGGTTAGGGTTACAAGGGTTAGGGTTTCAAGAATTTAACTGGCTAGGGTTAAGATCATGATGATGATCATAGATCTCAAATAATAGAATGAGATCATGGAATAGATGGTTGCAAGAATGCATCATCTCCTTCCTAATCTCAATCATGAACAAGATTTAAGAAAAGAAAATTCAGAGATAGAGAAGAAAAGAGAGCATAGACATACCTTTGATGCAGGAAGATGTAGATTACTTTAGTTCTTGTGAAATATCAACCAAGGATGCAAGGGAATTGATTAGAATGGAGCTCTGACTCGTTCCAGAGGCTTAGGAGGTAGTGGAGAGGGAGTAATCCTGAGATTAGATTTAAATAGAGTAGCCACGACTTAATTAGCAAAAATAGAACCAACTGGTCGATTGGATTGGTCGACTGGTCCAGTCGACCAATGAGTCGACCAATCAGACAAGCAAATCCAAATTGTGGATTTGAAGACTCAGATCAAGTCCAAACATAAAGTGGTTTTGCACACACTTAAAGTGACTTACCTAGTAGGTAGAAATGCCTTCAAACCAATATAGAGATCATTCCAAGTCCATCAATTAATCTGATCTTCATCAGGATGCAGTTTCCATAAATGGAACACTGACATCAACACTCATGGAATTCAATCCAGCCACCAAGTCTTCTACTGAAATGGCCCAAAGTTGACTTCTTGCCTTACTTTTTGGGTTGCTAGACCTACAAACAACAGGGTTTCCGGGTCAAGGTTAGGGCTGGGTTTCACATTCTCCCCCCTTAAAGAAATTTCGTCCCCGAAATTGAAAGCGTACCTGTGCTTCCAAAGAGGTGAGGAAACTTCTCCTTCATATCTTCTTCCTTCTCCGAAGAAGCTTCTTCAGGGGTATGGTTCTTCCACCGAATCTTCACCATGGGAATGGTGCGATTCCGTAGCTTCTTATTCTTCTCATCCAGAATTTTTGCAGGTTCTTCATCATAGGTAAGATCAGCACTAAGTCCTTCAGGTGCTTGCTGTAAAATGTGTTCCGGATTCTCTATATATTTCCGAAGCATCGAAACATGAAACACATTGTGTACAGCAGCAATAGACGGAGGTAATGCCAAACGATACGCAACAGGTCCAACCTTCTCTAAAATCTCAAAAGGTCCAATGAAACGAGGGCTAAGGTTTCCCTTAACATTGAATCTCATCACAACCTTCATTGGTGAAACCTTCAAGAAAACTTTCTCTCCAACTTGAAATTCCAAATCGGTTCTTCTCTTGTCAGCATAAGATTTTTGCCTTGACTGGGCAGACTTAGTCCTTTCTCTAATCATATCAACTATCGCACTCGTAGCTTCAATCATCTCAGGACCTAAGACTTTTCTTTCACCCGTCTCAGTCCAGTAAAATGGTGTCCTACAAGTATTACCATACAAAGCCTTAAACGGAGCCATGCCTATTGTTGCTTGATAATTGTTGTTATAGGCAAACTCAACCAAAGCTAAGTGGAACTAATCTGATACACTTGGATTCAGAGCTCTGATACCATATGTCACATCCCGCCCAAATACACCCAGCCTATACCCTAGCTGGATTACCTGGGGAAGTGATCCACAGCCCAAAAGATCAAGTTTAGGAAGGATCATATCCATTTAGCACAATAACATAATCAAAAGCAAGAACAAATCATTGTATTCTAACAAGTTAATAATAAAATTCAAGAAAAGATCTCAGAAGGATCACAAAAGAATATCAGAGTGCGGAATGACAAGATACCAAATCAGAAGACAACTGTAGAGTATAGCGGAAATATACTCCACAACATATGCGGAAGGTAGATCGAAATCTAAGTAAGGCTCTAAGCTAATACAAGTAAAGTAAAAGGTAGGTTTACAAGAAACAAAAGAAATCTAATCCACATCATCAGTCACCTCTTCTTCTTCTTTAGTCTTCATCTTCTTCGCCTTGTGCTTCCTCATACATACCGTCATAGTATTCCAAACCTATAGAGAAGTCTAACAAAAGATATGGTACAAAAGGAGTGAGTTTCAAAAGAAACCCAGTAAGGCAAGTTAACTCATAACAACATAAATAACATGCGGCAGAACATAACAAGCTGCGATGCAATGTGAAACAGATAATGTATGTATGCATCTAAACCCTATGTATGCTAGTCTCTATTGGCAGACATGCTTTAAGTCATAGCACCGTACTTCTTTGGGTAGGTCACTCACACGGCTCCGGTTGGTAGTGGGTCCGACATCCCTCTGGACAATCCATGGCTGGCGGTTAAGTCAACGCTCTCTCACATCACCATTTGGTCTAAGTACCGGCGCATGTCAGGGTAAAGCCTAGCCCAATGCAAGTCATCTACTCAGTTACATCAACTCAGGTCCAGATACTTCCATTCCTCGCCCCGGGCGATCCTTTCCGGTATCCTTTCCACTAGAGTCCTAATAGTCCCGGACTACGGACTCATCAACCCTATTGGTTATCCACATATGGTAAACGGGAAGCTCTCATGTCCTCTCACGGGTTGGTTACCAGTCTTAAGAGCCCATGAGCCCAAGTCTAGCCATATGCAACCCTCCAATACATGGCCCCCACAACATGATTCCCGTCCTCTCACGGGTTGGTTACCGGTCTTGAGCGCCTGTGAATCACATTGCTACCACGGGTCATTCGATCTCAATACCCTTCCGATTCAGGTCTGACATAACGGGGACATCCTAGCCAAACACTGCTAGACAGCCCTAGGTATGACATCCAATGATTCGGGAAAGCGTCGATGGGCATCTCCGGAAACATCCCATGCTATTCCCTCCAATGTCCAAGGACAGAAGTGTCAAAAGGACACCTCCCAATCCCAAACCATACTTAATCAAACACATTCTCAATATCAGTCATGACATACACAACCAACAATTCATCATATAAAAGAGAATGTAAAAGCATAATCCGATCAAGCAATAATAAACAATTCATATAAACATAAATAATGAAAAAGAATACATAAACAAGTGCTACTGTACTTACAGTAGTATATTAGAAGTATAAAGTACAAGATCAGTAAACAAACTCATAGTTTAATAAAGTAGAAACCAGAGAGTATGCGATCTATGTAATTAAGGAAATAATTGTCCTTACCTTGATTATCGCCGAAGATAATCCAAAGATCAAAGAGAGCAACTCCAAACTTAGCAAATAAACTCCTAACAATCATAGATACAACATTAGGAAAGTTGCCTAAAAGATCAGAGAGCAAATGAATCAAACTGAGCTAAAATTGAAGCTACTACCTTTATTGGTTGAGTGCCTTGGTCTACTAACCCAGTTGACCAAGTCAGTCGACCAATCGAGTCAGTACGGAATTGCAGAATTTAGATTGGTCATAACTTCTTCGTTTGAAGTCGGATTGATCCGAAATTCGAAGGGGAACTTTCTAGGATGTATTAGAATCATATGGGAAGATAAAATCATCAAGTGATGGTCAAAATATGGGTTCTTGATTTGACCCAAGAAACTAGGGTTTCAACCTTTATGGCTCTCATGAAAAGGTTATGATCACGGAAAGAGAGGGAATGATTGTTATCAAGAAAATAACAAGAAATCATAGAAATTCTAGTTTAGGTTAATAGAAACATTGCCTATGAGGTTTCCCTCACATGGGAGGTTACCAAACGTTTCCAGAAAGATCAAACAAGGGTTAGGATTTCAAGAAATTTATTTGGCTAGGGTTAAGATCATGATGATGATCATAGATCTCAAAGAATTGAATGAGATCATGGAATAGATGGTTGCAAGGATGCATCATCTTTTTCATGATCTCAATCAAGAACAAGAACAAAGAAAGAATAATTAGAAATTCAGAAGAGATACTAACCTTGAATTGTCAAATCAGAGAAGAGAGGCTTCTGATCTGCAGAGGAATCTTCCAAATCACCAGAGAGAGTTTCGGAGGTGTTCTCATGTTCAAAAGGTGTTTAGGAGGCAGCCATAACAAATAAACTTGAAGTAGGGTTTAAATAAGAGTGAAAAACCCTAAAATTACATTTTCTCGGATTTGGCAATCCTTTGGTCGAGTGATTGGTCGACTGGCCTAGTCGACCAAGGAGTCAACCAAGCAGAACAGCAAGGTTCAAACATTGATTCGGAGGGCTATATGGGGTCAAATTGAGTGAGGTTTTCTTCTACAAGTCAATAAAGAAGTCTAGTTTCCATAAATACCTTCAGATCAAGCATGGGAGTTCATTAGGTCCACCAACTAAACTCACCTTCTTTGATGCGCAAGCAGGATTTGCCAGACATAGTTCAGCAACTTCGGACAGGGATTTGGAGGGTTATATGGGGTCAAATTGAGTGGGTTTTTCTCCTACTAGTCCATCAAGAAGTATAGTTTAGGGAAATACCTTCATATTGAGCACAGGAGTTCATTAGGTATTTCAACTAATTCACCCCTCTTTGGAGCGCATATTCAAAACTAACACTGACAATGCTCTAAGTGAGGGGCATTATTGTCAATGTCCATGGGCTTGGGCTCCGACACCAAATCATCAACCAAAAGGGTCTACAAGTCTCTTTTTCCCCACTTCGGGTCTTCGGACCTACAAACATAATAGTTTCCGGGCTGGGTCAAGGTTAGGATAAGGCCGGACATTACAGATCTACCCTAAGGGAAAGGTCTGGCATGACTTCCAAAGGCTTTCAAAGATAATAATACTGAAATCAAGGTCCAACTTTAAGGTGAAACATTTAAACTAACCTTTCTTTACCCAAAACAGATAGGGTGTCTTGGCTAGGTTTGGGCTGGATTTCACATTCTCCCCCCCTTAAAATAATTTCGTCCTCGAAATTGGGAGAGTTCCTGGATTCTGAAAGACAGGGGTACTTTCCTATTATCTTGGCTTCCTTCTCCCAAAGTCCATGGAAAACAATTAACAATAAGTCTTATGTAAAGAAACAAGGAATCTATCTGACATGATTTGAAATCAAATCGAAAGTATGATCATGGCTTCTTGAAGATTTCACAAGGATCATGGCGAAGATTAATATGAAGATCATAAAGCTTTAAGAATAAAAGGAGATTGTAGAAGAGATGGTTGCAAGGATCAATATGTTGCAAGGATGCAACATCATCTTCATAATCTCAATCTCAAAGAATAAATCATGGCAAGAGTAGATCAATACAACACAAGAGAGATTACTAATCTTTGATTGAAGAATAGGAGATGAAAATCTTGAAGTCTTGAAACAATTAGAAGGAATAACAAATCATGAAGATCACACTTGATTTCTCTTCGAAATCATCATGTGGAGAATTCACAAGGTTATAGAGTGTATGGAGATCCACTCGAGAACAGCAGGGATAGAAGGATCAGTCATGGGAATGATTAAGATCACCCTCCTATCAAAGGGAATGTAAGGAACAAGAAGAAATCATGGAGAGAATAGATCAGCTTTGGGATAAACTTCTACCAAACAAAACTAGGCAATTCGTACAGCAGAGAATAAATCGAACAATGTATATGGTATGTATGCATTTGGTACAATAGCAAGGTTAGGATTAGGTGGGATCTCACAATCTCCCCCCCCTTAAAAAAATTTCGTCCTCGAAATTGAAAGCATACTTGGGCTTCCACTAAGACGAGGAAACTTCTTCAGGGGTGTGATCTAAGTTTAGCAAGTGTGATTTCTGACTCAAGAGTGTAGTATTCCTCGGCCATGTGGTTTCAGATGAAGGTATTTGTGTCGATCCTGAAATAGTCCAAGCAGTGGCTGATTGGGAAAGACCGAAGACGGTTACGGAAATAAGAAGTTTCCTTGTATTGGCGGGTTACTACAGAAGATTTATTGAGAACTTTTCTCGGTTGGCTGCTCCTATGACTAAGCTAACCAGGAAAGAAGAGAAGTTTGTTTGGTCTGACGCTTGTGAGAAGAATTTCCAAGAGTTGAAGGATAGATTGACAAGTGCCTCAGTTTTGACTATACCTGATAGTTCCGGTGGTTTAATAGTCTATACTGATGCGTCGATGATCGGTTTGGGTTGTGTACTGATGCAGCATGGTAAGGTTGTAGCTTATGCTTCTCGGCAATTGAAAGATTATGAGCGGAACTACCCCACTCATGATTTAGAGCTTGCCACGATGATTTTTGCCTTGAAGTTGGAGACATTACCTCTATGGTGAGAAGATTGCCATTTTCATGGATCATAAGAGTTTGAAATACTTCTTTACCCAAAAGGAGTTGAACATGAGGCAAAGAAGGTGGTTGGAGCTAGTCTCTGATTATGATTGTGATATTTAGTATCACCCTGGTAAGGCAAACGTTGTTGCTGATGCTCTTAGTAGGAAGATTCAGAAGAAGACTTTGGATTTGAATGCTTTGAGTCTTCCCTTGTTGTCTTCAATTGAGAGTTTTGGTTTGGAAGTTGTCCCTGAGAATTCTGATTCTGTTCTTTCTGCCATGACAGAAAGATCTGGTCATAGAGATAAGATTGTTGCTTTGCAGAGTTCTAATCAAGAACTTAAGGACAAAATTGAGAAGATTTCTTCGAATCCTGAGTCGGACCCTGACTTTGGTATATCTATGGATGGTGCTTTATTGTTTAGAGGATGATTGTGTGTGCCAGCAAATGAGGAAATTAAGAAGGAAATATTGAAGGAAGCACACTAGTCAATCTTTACAGTACACCCTGGAAGCACCAAGATGTACAAGGACTTGAAGGAACATTTTTGGTGGATTGGTTTGAAAGCTGATGTTGATGATTTTGTTGCCAAGTGTGAGACTTGCCAACTTGTGAAAGTCGTTCATCAACCTCCATCTGGATTACTTCAACCCCTTCCTATTCCTAGTTGGAAGTGGGAGGACATCTCTATGGATTTCGTGACTAGCTTACCTCGGACAAGTAAAGGCAATGACACTTTGTGGGTGATTGTTGATAGGTTGACCAAATCAGCCCATTTAATTCCTATGAAAATCACTCATACTCTGGATAAGTTAGCTAGGCTTTATGTGGACAATGTGGTTCATCTGCACGGAGTGCCAATGAGTATTGTCTCTGATTGTGATCCTAGGTTTACCTCAAGGTTTTGGAACAGTTTGCAGAAGGCCTTGGGAACCCAATTGAATTTCAGTACAGCTCATCATCCACAGTCAGATGGACAATCTGAGCGAACAATTCAGACTTTGGAAGATATGCTCAGATCTTGTGTGGTGGATATGGGTGGAAATTGGTATGAACACTTAGCTTTGGTTGAGTTTACCTATGATGCGTCCAAAATCTGCTCAGCCCTTAGATCTCCTTGTGATGACCTGCAAAACGAAAGCGTCAGACGTGGCCCGACCGCAGGGGTCGGGAGTCCACCTCCGAAGGCTAAGTCTGAACTTAATCACAAACGGCTCTGCTAGAAGCACATAGCTAAGGAATGAAGATCAGGGAAAGGTGATCTAAATCGTCAGCCCCTGATAGTTTACGTCTACCAGTCTATATGTGAGTCTGAGTCCCTCACCTCGTATGGCAGTGACGTTTATATAGAGTGTACCTTCGAATCTCCTTCGTTGGATGCACTTGAGCCTTCTTCGGGTAGTCGTTGGATCTTAACAGTTAGATCCGTTGAGCAATAGACTTCTACTAGTTTGGACTAGTAGAGGACTCCTGAGATAACCTCTAGGTTATGCGATGATTATCCCTTTGATAATGATAAGCAGCAGCCGTCAATTTGAGTGCCATCATTAGGGTAATTAACCTAATCCATAAGTTGGATTAGGGCGTGCTTGTAGCTGAATAAGTTTTCTTCCTCAGCAAGCCATCTTACGGATCCGGTTTGCTAGGGAGCTAGTCGATTCCTTTTGTCTCGACCGGGGTCGAGGATCAAACCAAGTATGAACCCGGTTCGATCATATTTTCTCCATATCACGAGCCCCCCTGACCAAGCGTTCGGTCGATCCCGAGGGCTTGGTTTTTAACTGGGTTCTTCGTCAGGCAATAGTCTCTGCGTGTTCCATTAAATGTCATATCATATTTAATGCGGTGGTCACTTTTCCTCGAGCGTTGTGAGGGCAATGCCACGTGTCTCCTTGTAGTCGATCTGTTGTGGCTCACGTAACCTAAGCGACGGTTTCCGAACGCCTGTTTTTGATTCGTGAGTTCAAACTTTCAAAACGTCTTCTAATCTCGATCGTCGATGTTGAATTAATCTCGATTGTTCAGATTCCCGAACACTCATGCGGGTGCTTTAAAAACGGTTTGTTGTCTTCGTAGGTTTCATTCTTCTTGTCTGGAATTTGAACATTCGTCGTTTGCTTCGTGCCTTCCTACTCTCGAGCTTTTGCCTCACTGAATGAGTAAGTTTACTGGTCTTTTTCTTTTTGTACCTTACTGAAACAAGTAATGGCGGATAATAGGGTTTCTCTGGTACCCAGTGCCAGTAATAGTAGTGGTAACCAAGCTTTTGCTTCCCCTCTTTTCTGAACAGTCGGATAGTGATAATAAAACCCTAACTATCCTCTGGCGCGAATTTGCTGAAGTTTCTCAAAAAAGTTTGGAGACAAAAACAAAAACTCTTTCTGTCCTTCCTGAGTCTGGATCTTCCAAGACTCCTAGGGTAACTGCCGAGTCTTCTAGGCAGCCTCAAATTTCCAGGTCTGATGGCGGACGATACTTTTTCTGTCGAGCGCCTCCATCAGATCTCAACTTCCTGACCGTTTGGGGGCGGTGTACTTCTTATTCTGAGAATAACTGGGGCCTTCCCTTATCCAAAGAAGACGAGGCGGCCATCAGGAAGATCAAATCCATTCCGTGGTGTCAAGAGATACATGGACTTGAGGTGGAGTATAACTCCATCCTTCAGTACTGGGGCTTGGCTCATTGTGAGCTTCTAACCATCATCCTTTAATTTTATTGAAGTGATACGTCTTTAATTCTGACTCTTGTTCTTCTTTGCAGTGCCTCCAAGAATGAACCCCGAGAACCTGCGAGTGAAGGCCACTAGGGCAGTTGTAACAGCTGAGCAACAAACGCCTAGAGGCTTAACCGTTGATCAAGAGGCTTCTGTTCCCTCTCCCGACCCTTCTTACAGGGGTATCAGGAATATCAGGCCCGTGGCTGATGCTACGGGTAAAGGGAAGAAGCCGATGGTGGAGAGGTCAAATGTCTCCTCCTCCGCCCGAACCAAAAGGAGGCATGATACAATTGATGCTTCCTCCCATAAAAAATCTAAAAATTCTGAGGATTGTGAGGAGGTCTTCACCCCCCAGTGGACTCTGAAGTTGACCGACAGGGCGACACAAGACCCTGAGAAAGCTGCAGAGTGGAGCTCCCTCAGTCTTATACCTTCCGATCGTTCGAAATTTGAAGCCCTGAACAATGATGCCCTTGTTAGTCAGTCCACAAGGTACCGGTCTTCCTGCTTGTTATTTTTCATAATCTTTTACGACTTCTTCTAATAATCTCTGCCTTCCCAGGAATTCTGTGTTGAGCTTCTATCAGCACATGGAAGCATTGAGCCGGGTTGGCCGCAAAGGCTCCTTGCTGCAGACCTATGAAGAGAATTTGGCCAAAGCCAATTCTGAGATAGACTTGCTGACGGCAGCTACTAAGGAGCTGCAAAGAAAGCATGAAGAGGAGACGAACTCCCTTAAGGAGGCCCTCAATTCTTCAACGGCTCGTGCTGTTGCTGCCAAGCGCGAGGCCAAGAAGCAGAAAGAAGCTGCCACGTTGTTCGGTGACAGACTGGAATTTCAGGGATAAAGCACAATATCGATTGGAGAAATACCATAGACGCATTGCAACACATTACAATGCAAGGGTCAAAATGCGACAGTATCTTCCTGGAGATCTGGTCCTCCGTAAATCATCTGCCTCTGATCCTACAAATCAAGGAAAGCTTGCGCCTAACTGGGAAGGACCGTACATCGTAGTACAACAAGTTGCCCCAGGAGCATACAAGCTGCGCGATCCAGAGACCGGCCAACTCATACCTAGGACCTGGAATTCAAACAACTTGAGGAAATACTATCAATAGTATAAAAGCCTCAACAAATTTTGGAATTTTCTTTCAGTTTTCGTCTTTAAATTGTTTAGATATTCACTCTAATTGGTGATTCAGACATTTTGATTTGAATAAAGTTTTTGAAATTTCTACATATCATTACAGCTTAAGCTAAAATGATCATGGGGGTATTGCCAGATAACTGAAATTCATCAACCGACCTACTAAGGTCGGAAAAACCAAAAGCCCTAAGTCACTTAGGCATCAAAAGCCCTAAGTCTCTTAGGCCACCAACCTACTAAGGTCGGAAAAACCAAAAGCCCTAAGTCACTTAGGCACAAAAAGCCCTAAGTCACTTAGGCACCAAAATCCCTAAGTCACTTAGGCACAAGAAGCAACTTAGACATACAAAGACTTAAACTTTGGTGTTCGGAAGAAAGGGGTAACAATTGACAAAAAAAATCTGTTATAGATTAAATGTCTTTCTATTCCAAACAAATAAAGATTACATTAAGCCTCAAAAAGAGGGCAATATAACAACAAAAAGACATTTAAAAAGTCATCCGAACTAAGTCTTCTTCTCAGATTTACTGGAAGAGGTCGAGCATCCGACCTTGGGCATTGGAGCCCAGTTCGAATCCAAAAAGTCGGTTACTTCAACATTTGAGGGCTTTGGGAATCGAGGCTGGTCGGCACACCACTGGGGACGAGGAACTTTCAGATCGTCATAGATGCCCAGATCAATGAAAGCTTTGAAAGCCTCCAAATTCAAATCCCTAAAAGCTGCTATGATCCCCTTGTAGACTTGGCGACGAGCATAAATATACCCAGGGGCAGCAACCTTCGCCATAAACTTCCTGCATCCTGCAGTCTTGATCCACCTCTTAATGACTTCATGACAAAGCTCGTCGGAAAGATCTTCGAAGACACAGGGAGCTTTTTCTTCAATCATCCTGGTCAACCGAGCAACCTCACTATCCGAACTCTCCAACTTTGCTTGCAGACTACTGATCTCTGCATCCTTTCCGACCAGAGCGCCTTCAGCCTCCTCCAAGCTAGTTTGCAGAGTAGATTTTTCGAGTACTAATGCATCATTAGTACCTTTCACAGCTGCAAGCTCGCTTAGCAGCTCGGCTTCCCGAGCAATCAAAGAGTCATTACTCGACTTCAAAGCTGACAACTCCTCTTTTAACTTCTCGTTACGTTGCTCGGACTCTTGAAGAGAAAAGTAATCTTGCCGAGCAGAGCCAATACTTTGACCCAAGGATTGGATCAAAGCACAAGCCATCCTGTACACCAGGAAAAAAGGGTAAGATTACATATAGAGTAAAGAGAACAACAGCTAAAACAAGAAGAAGGTACACATACCTCACAGTAATATTATGTGCCTGAAGACAACCAAAGGTATGGAGGTATTCAAGGTCGGATGGCAGAATAGCCCCAGTCAACCACTCGTTGGCAACATGGGATGTGGAGCGAGGATCGCCTCTAAAAACGGATGAGTTACCATCCAACAACCAATCTGGTCGAAGAATGTTGGTAGACCCTGAGGTCTTCACTTCATCAGGATTACCCTGACCTGAAATATCTTCACCCAAGAAAGGATGAGAATCAGGATCCGAGCTACTCTTGCTAGCCATCCTCTTGGTTGGTCGAGGAGGAAGATCGGATGAGTTGCCTTTCCGAACACGGGAAGATGATTTGTCCTTCATTACACCCTTATCTTTCGAAGGGGAAGACCGATCAGTAGTTGGGGCCTTATCTGGTTTAGTAGGATGCTTGGCCTCCACTTCCAACATACTAGCTGCAGCATCCTCAAAATCTTCCTCACCGAGCATCACTGCATCATTTTTTCCGAATAAGATGACTTTGGAAATAATAAGATGAAACGAAAGCAGAATGAAAAGGAGAAAAGACTCGTCTTACCGGTCAAAAACCCCCAATAACGGAGGATGTTCGGATATTCCGGACAATACCCATTAACAGCAAATAAATTCCGATCTGCGGTTGGGATCTTCCGAATACGATCCCGGGCTTCCTGCTCGGAACAAGTAAGAGGAGGAATGGCATTTGAATCCTCCTTAGGTGCTTTTGGCCACAAGGTAGGGAAACCAGGAGAAGAGGGAGGACGAACAAAAAAGTATCTAGACCTCCAACCCTTAGTGTTGGTAGGGAGAGTACCCTTCCCCACAAAATTCCCTTCCCAACCAGAATGAGAAGGAGTACGTTTGGAAAGATAGATCCAACGATCTTGTTCTTGTTTTTTACACATAAAGAACTGAAGAAACAAATTCAAGGTCGGCACTACACCGACCTCATCATGTTTACAGAATCCCCAAAAACAGATGATATTACGCCAACTGTTGGGTGCTAACATTCCCGGACACATCCCAAAGCGATTAAGGAAATCAGCAAAAACAAGGTGCACGGGAAGCCTAAAGCCACTAACAAAGGCATCTTCGTATACAACAAACTCACCAGGAGGAGGTCGGTGAGCCCAATCATAAAAAGATGGAACGCTCAGTACGAAGCTATCAGGAATAGCATACCGAGCTCGAATTTCCTTCAGATTAGCTTCTGTAAGCTCGGACGGATAGAATTTGGGACCTGAAGTACTAGGGTCGAAATCTATGTATTCGGAAGTTTTAGGACGACTTCTCTCAAGAGCTAAGGCTGAGGGGGAAAGGCTAAACAACCAACGCTTCCTATTCGTACTAAACCGACTACGAATGCTCAATGAAGCTAACTCAGCATCACTAAGTAGGTTTGGACGAGTACCTGGAGACAAGGTCGGGTCAACAACAGTGTCACTATCAGTGTCACTGTACCTAGAAGAGGAAGCCCCACTGTCTCCAAAACGAGCAGAGGAGCTCCCCGAAGAGGGTTGGCTAAAGGAGGCCCTGGAAGGCTTAGAAGCTTTCCTCTTCACACCCATTACTAAACAGAGGCGAAACAAGCAGAGAAGAATAGAAAAAGAAAATACAAAAGAAAACTCAGAGATTGAATACAAACGCAATGATAAAGGTCATCAAAAGATTCAGAAGAGGCAGGTAAACTTACTCGTGAAGGAAAAGCAAAATGAGCACCAGGATAAAGCTTAAAAGGACTCTTCAAAAGCACTGCAACTCCTTTCGTTTTCACAGAGAACGGAAATGAAACGGCAGAAGCAAATGAAAGAGGAAGAAGAAAGGTTTATGTACCCCCAAATATTCCAATCTAAGTGATAAAATAAGGGGGCTGTAGAACTTCCAAGAAGATTCTGATCCTGCGATTGTAATAACACCCACCTTCTGATGAATCTCCAAACGATGGCAACCGTACATCTTCCTTAAAGATTCTAATCTAAAAGTGAGGATTGAAAATCAAAAGAGAAGACAAACGGTTGCAATTCCAGCTTTTTTAAAAATTAAAGCATCCTCATCCAAAGTCATAAATGCAAGGCCACGTGTCCAAAAAGTCTTCCTCAAAGAACGTGCATTGTCATTTTCAGCTGTAATGGCGCAGTACCCTGACAGCTGACGTCAGTCATCAAACTTCCACATATCAGGATTGCAACAAGTAACATTGGTCGAAAACAGTGACATATCCGATCACTAAATCTCTAAAGTCCGAACAGGAGAAAGCTCGGATTTCAGAGATTGGGAGGCTTATGATAAGGAAAGAACAAGTCAGCTTAAACCAGTCCGGTTTGAGCCCAGTCCGACCAGATCCAAATCAAACCAGTTCGGTTTGAGCCCAATCCGACCAGATCAGAATCAAACCAGTTCGGTTTGGGCTTAGTCCAACTAGAACGGATCCTATCAGACTGACCAAATCAAAGTCAGTCGAATAAGTACAAAAGCTGAATAACAAGGTGAATCCGAATAAGATTCTAGCCAAAGTTATAGTATTCAATTACGACTCAACTGCTCGTATTTGAGTAGGACACAATGACTAAGAATCAGATTACAACCAAACTAGGGTTTGAGTCTCACTCGAACTCGTACGTGGAAAATCTATAAAAAGGTAAAGGAGCACAAGAGAAAGGTACGCTGAATAGAATTATCACTATTCATATTATTATTGTTCATTACTTTCTTGCCTTCCTTAGTCGGATTTCAAACTAGATCGTCGGAGGTGAAAACTCGACCTCCACGGTCGAGCTCATCTGTGCAGGTTTAACCGGCTGAAGGGACGAACAGGATTGTGCAGCAACAGAAAGATACTTGAAGTGGGCGATTCCTAGCAAGCCCGAGTACATCAAGCCTGAGCTTCGAAAGGATTGTGTTCAAAAATATCTGAACAACGTACCTTTCTCCAAACTGCTGGGTGCCTACAACATCCAAGCTTATCGTTTGGGGCAAAATGACGTTTGGGAAAGAATTCTTGAATCAATCCCTTCCTTCGATACGCTCCCCTTTCGTGAGGTATGCCACAAAGAGGTCTTCGGGAAATTAGGCATGGATCTCTCAGACTGGGCTTAGGAAGAGGATTATCCTATTCCAGCTGACCCACAATATGAGGAATATCTTGCTGACGAACCACCATTTCAAGAGGAAAAGTCACAAGCCGAGTCACAAGCTGCTGCTGAAGAGGACTCTGACAACGACAATCTTGAGGAAGGCTCTTCTTAGAATCCTGAGAAAAGTCCTCCTGTACAGGGCTCCTTTGGCAACAATGAGGAAGAGGCTTAGGGAGTTATCTTTTTTCTTTTTTGTAAAGATTGACCTCTGTGCTAATGAATAGACACTTCTTTCATGTTTGCCTTACTATTTTCTCGTCTCCTATCGAAATCTTGTCTTGAATATCAAAATATAAATGATAATTTATCACTTAACTTCATATTCCTCGATGAATGATAATCTTGTAAAGATATTATGAAGATATGTTTTGGAAAGATGCCTTAATCTTCCCCTGTAAAACCCAGCCCTAACCTTGACCCGGAAACCTTGTTATTTGTAGGTCCGATGACCCGAAGTAAAGTAAGAAGTCAGCTTTGGGCCATCCCAGTGGAGGACTTGGTGTCTGGCTTTGAATCCATGAAAGTTGATGATGAAGTTCTATTTATGGAAACTGAATCCTGATGAAGATCTGATTAGTTGATGGACTTGGAGTGCTCTCTATCTTGGTTTGAAGGCATTTCTACCTATTAGGTAAGTCACTTGACTTGTGTGCAAAACCCCTTTAGGATTGGATTTGATTTGGGCCTTCAATTCCCCCGTTTTGGACTTGTTGTCAAGATTGGTCGACCGATTGGTCGACCGGCCAGTCGACCAATCCACTCGACCAATGAGTGCTGTCTTTGGCAATTAGGTTGTTCTTGCTCTATTTAAGTCCAATCTCGAGTCCACTTCGTATTTGCTGCCTCCAAACTCTCTCGGAACGAACCAAAGACCTCTCGCAAGTCATCTCCCTTGCATCCTTGGTGTTTTCTTAACGGATCTTCGTCGAAACTCTTCTTTTTGCATCAAAAGGTATGTCTACTCTCTCTTCTTCTCCTCCATCTTTGTTTTTCTTTCCTTTTTGAGTTGAGACAGTAGAAGAGATGCTGCATTCTCTGTTGCAAACATCTCTCGAACATGTTCTCATGATCATCCTAAGGATTTGAGGCTAGAACAATGATCTTAACCATGATCATTGCAAGCTTTTGAAGGAATCATGATCAAACCATGATCTAATCTTGTTAAACATCTGATTCGAATTCTGATCTCTTTGGATCTTCTATGTTGATCATGTTAGTAGTTAGTTACTGTGTTTTCTTTCCATGATCCATGATCTATCAATCTCTAGTTGTTCTCTTCTACCATACTATGTGTTCTTCATGAAGCATGGTAGTTACATATATGGTAGGTTTTATTTCCTTATTTAGATTTATGCTTCTAAGCCTTGTTCCTTGAAGATCTAAGTATGTTTTCATGATACCATTACATGAAGCAATGATCCATCCTCCTATTGTTCTTGTCTTTGATTTCTATTTCGAATTCATCAAGATCCATGGTTGATCTAATTATGGTAACTTTTTGTTTCCTAATTTGGATCTTGATATCTTGATTTGATTGGTGTTTTGAGGTACCCTATATGTTGGAATACTGCTGATGTAGTTTACCCCTTGATTAGTACCCTTTTGAACCACCAAATTCGGATTTCATATCTTATAACTCTGTTTTTCTAGGCTACTGTCTGCATTGGTCGATCGATTGGTCGATCGACCAGTCGACCAATCCACTCGACCAATGAGTACAGCAACTCCAGAATTGGTCTTTGTTGGATGTTTTGGTATCTTTTCTGTTAGGGATCTTTCCTAATATGTTGTATATACTTGTTTAGGACATTCTTCTCAAGTTTGCCAAGATCTTACTTGATTTCTTAGGATTCCTTTGCGAGTTATAAAAGGTAAGGATGGTTATTTCCTTAATTACATAGATAGCATGAATCTAGTTTCTATATTTGAATATCATTGATATGATTCCTAAATTAGATTCTTACAATGATATACTACTGTTGCATAACCTTGATTACAGTAGCATTACTTATTCATATTGAATTGATTCATGTATGATTTACTTACCAATGTTATACAAGTGATTGTAATTATTGATTTCTTTCCATATATGAAGTTACCATATATGTGATGATATGAATTGATGCATGTGTATGCTTAAGTATGGTTTGGAAAGGAGAGGTGTCCTTTTGACACTTCTGTCCTTGGACTACTACGGGAATATTATGGGATGTTTCCGGAGATGCCCTCTGGACACCTTCCTAAACTGTTGGATGACATATCTAAGATTGTCTAGTAGTGTTTGGCTAGGATGTCCTGTTATGTCGACCCTAATCGGAGGGGTATTGAGACCGAACGACCCGTGGTAGCAATGGGGATTCATGGGCGCTCAAGACCGGTAACCAACCCGTGAGAGGACAGGGAATCACATTGTGGGGGCCATTTATTGGTAGGGTTGCATATGGTTAGACTTGGGCTCACGGGCGCTTAAGACCGGTAACCAACCCGTGAGAGGACGTGAGAGCTTCCCGTTTACCATATGTGGATAACCAATAGGGTTGATGAGTCCGTAGTCGGGGACTATGAGGACTCTAGTGTGAAGGATACCGGAAAGGATCGTCGGGGACGAGGAATGGAAGTATCCGGATCCGACTTGATGTAACTAAGTAGAAGACTTGCATTTGGCTAGGTTTTACCCCGACATGCGCCAAGACTTATACCAAATGGTTGTGAGAGAGTGTGTTGACTTAACCCCGTGCCATGGTTTGTCCCGAGGGATGAAGGACCCATTACCAATCGGCTGCTCAAGACCGGTGAAATGATCCGTGAGAGAATCCAAGATATCTTAAATGGTTGAGGATGTGAGTGGACTTTCCTAAAGAAGTACGGTGCTATGACTTAAAGCATGTCCGCCAATAGAGACCAGCATACATAGAGTTAGATTCATTCATTCATTGCTTGTCTCATGTCATATTGCATTTATGATTGTTCCGGGAATCCTCGCCATTTATGTTATTATGGATTTTAATCGCTTTACCGAGTTTCTTTGAAACTCATTCCTTTATTGTACAATGTTTGTTAGACTATCCCTGCAGTACCGAGTACTATGACGGTCCCTATGAAGAAGCGCAAGTCGAAGAGGCATATCTCCAAGAAGGTGATTGCGGTTACCACAATTACACCGAAGATCCCGCGAGTGGTTATGCTCCGTACGATGCTTAGTCCGACCATTGAGTGGAAGCGTCCTTGTGCCATTTATGAGATTTACACTTATAAGGATGTTGTCTATAAAGTGGAGAACAATTTAGTTACCCAATGTACTTGCTACTGGGATTAGATTTTGTCTAGTTTATTCTTTTAGAGCTACTTTTCCGCTGGTTGTAAAGTGGGATTTTTGCCTCACTTTACTTATCTCGTTTGATACTCGATTATATCTATTATTCTGATTCATTTATGATTCATTCTTTCTTTATTGGATCTATGGTTTATCTTCCGCACTTTTATTATGATTGTTCATGATTATGTTATTGTTTATGTGGGAGGTTGATCACTCGATACCTGATCTTCGGGCTGTGGATCACACTCTCGGGTATGCCGATAGGGTACCGGCCGGGAGGGCGTGATGATTGGTATCGTGAGCCCAAGGTTCGAGGAGATCCTAACCACAAAAGACAACAATCGAACATTCCCCGAGTCATTGATCCGAAATGACTCTTCTACTCTTAAAAGTGAATAATAGAACACCGAATTAGAAACTTGATCTTTGAAGCATAACAGAACATTTCCGAATAACATACCATAATTATACTTGAACAAATGTCACTAATGCAAGGAAAAGAAAGGTGCATAACATACAATAATTAAAGGGAAACAAAATGAACTTCATTAATTTCAAAAGTTTTTACAATGATTACATCTGAAATGCATAAATGGAAATCGTAAGGTACAGTCTATCTAGGTGATCTTCTCTCGATCTCTCGTATGCTCCGAACTCCTCCGCTAGCCGAGTCACCCGATGCTCTATCCTATCCCGTCGTGACTCCATCCTCTCGTACATCTGCTCCCCGTCCGACCTCCATCCTCTCTAGCATGGAAGTCATCGATCTCATCCGTGCTCCAAGATCCGAAGTCTCCGGAACCGCATGTGAAGGGCCACCGCCTCGAAGTGTGATGAAGGAAACTCGTGATGCACAGTGCTCAGCCTCGCGCATATCCGCATCATCTCCGGCCTGATCATCACTATCGGGACCGATATCCTCTCCTCCATCCTCCGACCCCCGATCCTCATCCTCCGATTCATCATCATCCTCACCCTCCGGACCAGGAGATCTCTCCGATCGCCGTAGTCTCATCCGACGAATGGTCCGAGTCCCAATAGAGTATCCCCGTGAACCAGTGTCCACCGGTGTATCCTCGAAACTCACCCCGAAATGCCCGAAGATCGAGCCGGAGCCTCCCATAGCAAAGGTTCCGCATGCTAGGCCGCAGAACTAAGTCCAGCATGACCCGCTGAATGATGTAGGAGAGATCGATCTCGAAGCCCATGTAGATGCGGTAGATGACTAAGGCCTCCATCACCGTGACCCGATGGTGATGTCCGGCTTTCGGCATAATGTTTCGGCCGACTATGCGACCGATAATCCGTGCAGAATCCGTCATCCGTCCGCTGGTCCACGGAGTGAAGCATCGACGGCCATCCCATAGCGTAGAGCATATCTCGCGTAGCTCGTACGGCATCGATGGTTGTCCGGATCCGCTCCTCGCAGTATCCACACACACCGCCGTGGATAGTAAGGAACCCGCAAGATCTCAGCCGTTGTCCGGGTAGAGAAGCGAATCCGAGTCCGGAAGACCCCGCTCCCGAGGACAAGTCTAAGTGGATGTCCTTGGCCTCGAGCCTCCTCTCGTGTAAGTAAGGTTGCTCGAAGAACAACCTCACTAGTTCCGGTATACCGGCAGATCCTCGGTGAAGAGATGAGTCCACCGCAATGTGTCGAACCTCCCGCCGAATCCTAAAGGCTCGAGCTGGCGTAAGTGAAGTAGACGTCCCATCTCGATATTGCAAGAGCTGAAGTAGGCCTCGTACAGAACTCGGCCCGAGGTGTGTCAAACATGTCCGGTCTCCTAACCTCCCGTCTAGGCTCGAAGGAACCCGACCTCCGCCCCCTAAGAGCACCTACGATGCGACCACGACCTCTACCTCGTCCTCGCCATCCCCTCTCGCATAGTGGTATCCGTGAAAGAGACAAGAGACAATTCCAATTAGTGCTATTTTAAGATTTGAGCCAAAAGGGTATTTTCGTAATTTTTCGGAAAATTTCAAATTTGGGGGAAATTTGATTTGAACATACTAGCATGTGCGCAATACTTGGAATTTCATGTCTATGAAGTTTTTTTGATGAAAATCGATCGAAAACTTGGATTAAAGCGAAAAATTCAGCAAGAAGGAAATTTGGGGATTTTGCAATTTAGGTCAAAATTTGATTTTTGAAAAGTTGAAATTGGTTAAATCAAATTGTATGGACCTATCTACAATGTCATCTTGAGCATGTAGCATTTGATCTCGTGCGAAAATTTCAAGCGGTTTGAGAGAAAACGGAATTTTTTCTGAAGATATCGATTTCGGTATAAAAACCTTGCGAGGTGAACACCATTATGTTAAAACTTGTTGTCTATGCATGGCATTGTGTTTAAAACCTAGGGAATATGTTTCTAAGCATTCCTAAGCATGATTTCTAGCATTGGATACAAGTAAAGCATGGTTTTATTGAAATGCAAGCATGAGAAGATGAAAATGGAAGAAAGAATAAGAGATTTACCTTGTTTGTAAAGATTGTGTGTTGTGGTGTTGTTGTTGAAGCACCAAATCACCTCAAGAACACTTGTGAGAACTCTTGGAGATTTTCCCTAGGGCTCTCTCACTTTTGGAAGAAGTTAGAATGAGGTTGGAATGTGAAAATGAGGCTTATAATGCGAATTTTCGCATTGTCTGCATTGGTTGACTCATTGGTCGACTGGGTCAGTCGACCAATCACTCGACCAATGGTCACGGAGACCTCAATTGCTGTTGGATTTTTGGAAGATGTGATTTTTGCTTTATGGAATATTGTTTGATGACTATATGGATATATTTAAGCATGATTTAAGTTTTCAAATCATTTGGACTTGTGGTTATTGTTGAATCTTCGAAATTCGGTATTTTGATGTTCTCGGTTTTGCGTAATGGTTACTCCGAGAAGTGGGCGTGGTGAATCCAAAGGGTCATGGAGGTGGTGAACCGGGGGTGGTGCCATGGAGGTGGTGAGATACCAAATGTTGATCGTGGTACTCATGAGATACCCGGTGCCCCGAATGTTGGAAGTTTCCGAGATATTGCCAATATTATGGGCAATATGATGCAGCAGCAAGCAGCTCGCTTCAACCAGATGTTGGTGGGTTTCATGACTTTGCATAATGAGACCCGGGCTGGTGCTAATGTGAATCCTCATGCCGCAGTCCTGAATGCGGGAGGTTTAGCTGGAACTCCGCATACTCGCCTGATGGAGAGTTTTCTGAAGATGCAAGTACCCACTTTCACCGGAGTTACCAAGGACCCTTTGTTTCCTAACAAGTGGCTTCGTGAGTTGGAGAAGGCTTTCCGACATCCGCAATGCTCGGAAGCTCGTAAGATTTTGTTTGCTTGAGAATGTGTTGCAACAAGAAGCCGATGCATGGTGGATCTCCACTCGTCCTGTTTTGGAAGGTTTGCACGCAGGAGTTGTAACTTGGGAATTATTCAAAGAGGCTTTTTGTATGAACTACTTTCCCGAGGCGGTGAAAGATGCGAAGGAAGCTGAGTTCATGATTCTTTCTCAGGGATCTCTCGTTTGTGTTGGAGTACCAACAGAAGTTCGAGGAGCTTCATTTCTTTGCTCCGCATTCTCCTCAAGGATGACCTCGCGAAAGCAAAGAAGTTCTTCAAAGGACTGCGCCCGACCATTAAAGCTTACCTCACAACCCAGCCTATAGTGAGCTATGCTCAAGTGGTGCGGAACTCGAAGAAGTTGGAAGAAACAGAGAAGGAAAGTGCTCGTGTGCAAAAGCCCCGGCAATCAAGGAATTCTGGTTTGGTGGATCGTAGTGACCGTCGTTTTGTGAGACCTACACCCTACCCCACTCCTACCTTTCAAAGCTAAGAGTGTAGGCCGAACACGGGTTTTCAGCAGCCCGGCCAGTTTAGACAAGATGGCGGAAACCGACCACCAGCAAGTGCAAGTGCAAGTGCAAGTGCAAGGCCTTTTGTTCGAAGCCCTCTGTTGCAGCCACCCCCGTTGGATCCAAAGAATCCCGTTTGCTTCTACCGCAAGCAAGCTGGTCATTTTGCTCGTGCTCCGTCCGGGCGGGCCCGCCCCAAGAGCTCGCCCTGTGGTGAAGAGTGCTCCCGCTCCTCCCTCCGGTAGAGTTTTCAGTATTTCCAAGTGTTGAGCAGGATCCAAGCCATGAAGTGATTACGGTGTACATTGTTAGTCGCTTCTATTTCGCATTTGTCTTATTTGATACGGGTGCATCTCATTCGTTCATGTCATCTCGCATTCATCAAGAAGACTAACCTAATCCCCGAGAAGTTGTCTAGTTGTTTATTGATTAGTACACCCACTGTCCTCGTTGTGAAACTAGATAAGGGGTTATCTAAATGTCCCGTGTTGATTGGTGAGAAGAACTTGGAAGCCAATTTTGTGATTCTTGACATGAAGGACTTCGATGTTATTTCGGGAATTGATTGGTTGACAGCCCATAAAGCCGTGTTCCTTTGTTCCTCAAAGAAGATCCAGCCCATATTTGTGGAAGTCCGGTCTTTGAATTTCGGGGTGAAAAGAGAAGGGTTTGTAAGAAAGTGCTGTCCGGACCGATGCAAGTCTATGCCCTAGTGGATGATGCTTCATCCGAAGGCAAGAGTATAGTGGAGAAAAGAGTCGATGAAGTCGAGTTGTCTGCGACTTTGTTGATGTCTTCCTCGATGATCTATCAGAGTGCCTCCCGACAGGGATGTCGAGTTTTCTATTGATCTCGTCCCCGGTGCCGCTCCGGTATCTAAAGCTCCGTATAGGATGGCTCCTACCGAGTTGAAAGAGTTGCAAAATCAGTTGAATGAGCTCATTGATAGAGGTTTCGTACAGCCTAGTGTGTCACCTTGGGGAGCTCCGGTCTTGTTCGTCAAGAAGAAAGATGGTAGTATGCGCTTGTGCATTGACTACCGTGAGTTGAATAAGTTGACCATCAAGAATAGATATCCGCCGCCCACAATTGATGATCTCTTCGATCAGTTGAAGGGTGCAGTTGTGTTCTCAAAGATTGACTTAAGGTCCGGATATCACCAATTGAAAGTGAAGTCTAGTGATATCTTCAAGACAGCTTTCCGAACTCGGTATGGTCACTACGAGTTTAGAGTCATGCCCTTCGGATTGACCAATGCTCCTGCGGTGTTCATGGACCTCATGAACCGAGTATTTCATGATGTGCTTGACAAGTTTGTGATTGTTTTCATTGATGACATCTTGATCTATTCGAAGAGCGAAGAAGAGCATGCGAGTCATCTAAGTTTCACTTTGCAAAGGTTGCGAGAAAAGAAGTTGTTCGCTAAGTTTAGCAAGTGTGATTTCTGGCTTAAGAGAGTGGTATCCCTTGGTCATGTAGTTTCAGCCGAAGGTATTCGTGTCGATCCCGAAAAGGTCCAAGTCTGTGGCTGATTGGGAACGACCGAAGTCAAGAACGGAAATAAGAAGTTTTCTTGGATTGGCGGGTTACTACCGAAGGTTTATTGAGAATTTTTCTCGGTTGGCTGCTCCTATGACTAAGTTGACCAGGAAAGAAGAAAAGTTTGTTTGGTCCGACGCCCTGTGAGAAGAATTTCCAAGAGTTGAAAGATAGATTGACAAGTGCCCCGGTTCCGACTATACCCGATAGTTCCGGTGGTATGACAGCTTTATACCGATGCGTCAAAGATTGGTTTGGGTTGTGTACTGATGCAACATGGCAAGGTCGTAGCCTATGCTTCTCGGCAATTGAAGGATTATGAACGAAATTACCCCACTCACGATCTAGAACTTGCCGCCGTTGTCTTTGCTTTGAAGATTTGGAGACATTACCATTACGGTGAGAAGATTGCCATTTTCACGGATCATAAGAGTTTGAAATACTTCTTTACCCAAAAGGAGTTGAACATGAGGCAAAGGAGATGGTTGGAACTAGTCTCTGATTATGATTGTGATATTCAGTATCACCCTGGGAAAGCAAATGTTGTTGCTGATGCTCTTAGTAGGAAGAACCAGAAGAAGACTTTGGATTTGAATGCGTTGAGTTTACCATTGTGGTCTTCTATTGAGAGTTTTGATTTGGAAATCGTTCTCGAGAATTCTGATTTTATTCTTTCGCGCCATGACGGCAAGATCCGGTCTTAGAGATAAGATTGTTGCTCACAGAGTTCGATCAAGAGCTTTTGATCAAAGTTGAGAAGATTTCTTCGAATCCCGAGTCGGACCCCGACTTTGGTATATCCATGGATGGTGCTTTGTTGTTTAGGGGAAGACTGCGTGTGCTCACAAATGAAGAAGTTAAGAAAGAAATATTGAAGGAAGCACACCAAATCACTCTTTACTATACACCCGAAAGCACCAAGATGTACAAGGACTTGAAGGAACATTTTTGGTGGATTGGTCCCAAGGCGGATGTTGATGATTTTGTTGCCAAGTGTGAGACTTGCCAACGTGTGAAAGCCGTTCGACAACCTCCATCCTGGATTACTTCAGCCTCTTCCTATTCCTAGTTGGAAGTGGGAGGATATCTCCATGGACTTTGTGACTAGTTTGCCTCGGACAAGTAAAGGCAATGACACCGTGTGGGTGATTGTTGATAGGTTGACCAAATCAGCCCATTTCATTCCTATGAAGATCACTCATACTCGGATAAGCTGGCAAGGCTTTATGTGGATAATGTGGTTCGTCCGCATGGTGTGCCATTGAGTATTGTTTCGGATCGTGATCCCGTGTTCACCTCAAGGTTTTGGAATAGTTTGCAAAAGGCCTTGGGAACCCAATTGAACTTGAGTACAGCTCATCATCCACAATCCGATGGACAATCCGAGCGGACAATTCGGACATTGGAAGACATGCTCGATCTTGTGTGGTGGATATGGGTGGTAATTGGGATGAACACCTAGCTTTGGTTGAGTTTGCCTATAACAACAGTTATCAAGCAACAATAGGCATGGCTCCATTCAAGGCATTCTATGGCAGTACTTGTAGGACACCTTTGTACTGGATCGAGACAGTGAAAGAAAAGTCTTAGGTCCCGAGATGATTGAAGCTACGAGTGCTATGGTAGATATGATAAGAGAAAGGATTAAGTCCGCCTCACCAAGACAGAAATCTTATGCTGATAAGAGGACCGATTTGGAATTTCAAGTTGGAGAGAAAGTCTTTCGAAGGTTTCACCAATGAAGGGTGTGATGAGATTCAATGTTAAGGGAAAGCTTAGCCCTCGTTACATTGGACCTTTCGAGATTTTGGAAAAGGTTGGACCTGTTGCGTATCGATTAGCATTACCTCCGCCTCTTGCTGGTGTTCACAATGTGTTTCATATTTCGATGCTCCGAAAATACATTGAGAATCCGGAACACATTTTGCTGCAAGCACCTGAAGGACTTAGTGCTAATTTGACCTATGATGAAGAACCGGCCGAGATCTTGGATAGGAAGGACAAGCAGCTGCGGAATCGCACCATCCCTTTGGTGAAGATTCGGTGGAAGAACCATACCCCCGAAGAAGCTTCTTGGGAGAAGGAAGAAGACATGAAGGAGAAGTTTCCTTACCTCTTTGGAAGCACAGGTACGCTTTCAATTTCGAGGACGAAATTTCTTTAAGGGGGGGAGAATGTAAAACCCAGCCCTAACCTTGACCCGGAAACATTGTTATTTGTATGTCCGATGACCCGAAGTAAAGTAAGAAGTCAGCTTTGGGCCATCCCAGTGGAGGACTTGGTGTCTGGCTTTGAATCCATGAAAGTTGATGATGAAGTTCTATTTATGGAAACCGAATCTCGATGAAGATCTGATTAGTTGATGGACATGGAGTGCTCTCTATCTTGGTTTGAAGGCATTTCTACCTATTAGGTAAGTCACTTGACTTGTGTGCAAAACCCCTTTAGGATTGGATTTGATCTGGGCCTTCAATTCCCTGTTTTGGACTTGTTTGTCGGCATTGGTCGACCGATTGGTTGACTGGGCCAGTCGACCAATCCACTCGACCAATGAGTGCTGTCTTTGGCAATTAGGTTGTTCTTGCTCTATTTAAGTCCAATCTCGAGTCCACTTCGTATTTGCTGCCTCCAAACTCTCTGGAACGAACCAAAGACCTCTGCAAGTCATCTCCCTTGCATCCTTGGTGTTTTCTTGACGGATCTTCGTCGAAACTCTTCTTTTTGCATCAAAAGGTATGTCTACTCTCTCTTCTTCTCCTCCATCTTTGTTTTTCTTTCCTTTTTGAGTTGAGACAGTAGAAGAGATGTTGCATTCTCTGTTGCAAACATCTCTGAACATGTTCTCATGATCATCCTAAGGATTTGAGGCTAGAACAATGATCTTAACCATGATCATTGCAAGCTTTTGAAGGAATCATGATCAAACCATGATCTAATCTTGTTAAACATCTGATTCGAATTATGATCTCTTTGGATCTTCTATGTTGATCATGTTAGTAGTTAGTTACTGTGTTTTCTTTCCATGATCCATAATCTATCAATCTCTAGTTGTTCTCTTCTACCATACTATGTGTTCTTCATGAAGCATGGTAGTTACATATATGGTAGGTTTTATTTCCTTATTTAGATTTATGCTTCTAAGCCTTGTTCCTTGAAGATCTAAGTATGTTTTCATGATACCATTACATGAAGCAATGATCCATCCTCCTATTGTTCTTGTCTTTGATTTCTATTTCGAATTCATCAAGATCCATGGTTGATCTAATTATGGTAACTTTTTGTTTCCTAATTTGGATCTTGATATCTTGATTTGATTGGTGTTTTGAGGTACCCTATATGTTGGAATACTGCTGATGTAGTTTACCCCTTGATTAGTACCCTTTTGAACCACCAAATTCGGATTTCATATCTTATAACTCTGTTTTTCTAGGTTATCGTCTCGTGCATTGGTCGATCGATTGGTCGATCGGACCATCGACCAATCCACTCGACCAATGAGTACAAAGCAACTCCGAGAATTGGTCTTTGTTGGATGTTTTGGTATCTTTCTGTTAGGGATCTTTCCTAATATGTTGTATATACTTGTTTAGGACATTCTTCTCAAGTTTGCCAAGATCTTACTTGATTTCTTAGGATTCCTTTGCGAGTTATAAAAGGTAAGGATGGTTATTTCCTTAATTACATAGATAGCATGAATCTAGTTTCTATATTTGAATATCATTGATATGATTCCTAAATTAGATTCTTACAATGATATACTACTGTTGCATAACCTTGATTACAGTAGCATTACTTATTCATATTGAATTGATTCATGTATGATTTACTTACCAATGTTATACAAGTGATTGTAATTATTGATTTCTTTCCATATATGAAGTTACCATATATGTGATGATATGAATTGATGCATGTGTATGCTTAAGTATGGTTTGGAAAGGAGAGGTGTCCTTTTGACACTTCGTCCTTGGACTACTACGGGAATATTATGGGATGTTTCCGGAGATGCCCTCTGGACACCTTCCTAAACTGTTGGATGACATATCTAAGATTGTCTAGTAGTGTTTGGCTAGGATGTCCTGTTATGTCGACCCTAATCGGAGGGGTATTGAGACCGAACGACCCGTGGTAGCAATGGGGATTCATGGGCGCTCAAGACCGGTAACCAACCCGTGAGAGGACAGGAATCACATTGTGGGGGCCATTTATTGGTAGGGTTGCATATGGTTAGACTTGGGCTCACGGGCGCTTAAGACCGGTAACCAACCCGTGAGAGGACGTGAGAGCTTCCCGTTTACCATATGTGGATAACCAATAGGGTTGATGAGTCCGTAGTCGGGGACTATGAGGACTCTAGTGTGAAGGATACCGGAAAGGATCGTCGTGGACGAGGAATGGAAGTATCTGGATCCGACTTGATGTAACTAAGTAGAAGACTTGCATTTGGCTAGGTTTTACCCCGACATGCGCCAAGTACTTATACCAAATGGTTGTGAGAGAGTGTGTTGACTTAACCCCTTGCCATGGTTTGTCCCGAGGGATGAAGGACCCATTACCAATCGGCTGCTCAAGACCGGTGAAATGATCCGTGAGAGAATCCAAGATATCTTAAATGGTTGAGGATGTGAGTGGACTTTCCTAAAGAAGTACGGTGCTATGACTTAAAGCATGTCTCGCCAATAGAGACCAGCATACATAGAGTTAGATTCATTCATTCATTGCTTGTCTCATGTCATATTGCATTTATGATTGTTCGGAATCCTGCCATTTATGTTATTATGGATTTTAATCGCCTTCTGAGTTTCTTTGAAACTCATTCCTTTATTGTACAATGTTTGTTAGACTATCCCTGCAGTGCTTGAGTACTATGACAGTCCCTATGAAGAAGCGCAAGTCGAAGAGGCATATCTCCAGGGAAGGTGATTGCGGTTACAACAATTACACTCGAAGATCCCGCGAGTGGTTATGCTCCGTACGATGCTTAGTCCGACCATTGAGTGGAAGCGTCCTTGTGCCATTTATGAGATTTACACTTATAAGGATGTTGTCTATAAAGTGGAGAACAATTTAGTTACCCAATGTACTTGCTACTGGGATTAGATTTTGTCTAGTTTATTCTTTTAGAGCTACTTTTCCGCTGGTTGTAAAGTGGGATTTTTGCCTCACTTTACTTATCTGTTTGATACTCTGATTATATCTATTATTCTGATTCATTTATGATTCATTCTTTCTTTATTGGATCTATGGTTTATCTTCCGCACTTTTATTATGATTGTTCATGATTATGTTATTGTTTATGTGGGAGGTTGATCACTCGATACCTGATCTTCGGGCTGTGGATCACACTCTCGGGTATGCCAGATAGGGTACCGGCTGGGAGGGCGTGACATCCCCACTCCTTCATTTATTGCAAAGTCCACACGTTTCCCTTCTGGTACCTGCGAAGTCCAAACGTTTTCTTGCTTTGGTATACCAATCGCTATTTCCAATAAATTGGTAATACATCCATTACCACAATGGCGGTGCGACGATTGGAGGTATTCTTGCATCGGGTGCTCGCTTCCACATGTTTCCACGTGGCCTCCCTCTAACCGTTGATCTTGCTTATTGTGGATTTCGAAGCGTCTTTTCGATCTGGGCCATTGGTTGTCTTTAGCTCTCAATCGTCGTCTCAATACCTGAGGCTATTTAAAGCCTTCGTGGGGTACTCTCCATCTATCCTGCTATCTGCAAGTTAGATTTGCAAAAGCAACATTCCGTCCTTCTGCTTGCTTCTGTATTCCTCGAACTTCAACAATAACTCTATTAGCTTCCGAACAAGCTTTTTGCTATTACTCATCTCTTTCTCTTTCCCTTTCCCCCTGAGTAAACGGCACAGTAGTAATACTTGGGGTTTATTTAATCGGTAGTTCATATCTGACAGAGAACTAGGGTTTTCCCTCGTTTCTTTTGTTGTTGGATTTCTGTACTAATACGGTTTTTTCTGTGTATACAGTGGCTCCCAGAATCGACCCGAACTTTATTAGAGCGAAATCTTGTAAGAAAATCGTTCCATCGGCGGTGGTTGGGGCCAATGAGGTGGTTTCAGCTGGTGAATCCTTTAAGCGAAAGGCGACTGCTGTTGGTGAATCTTCAAGTCAGATTCCCACAGTTTCTATTGATGCCACCCCTATGCCTCTTCTGCCTGAAGTGATCTCTCGTTCTTCCCAGGAAGATCTTGATCACTCCATTGTTGATGGCGCTGCTGACGCCCCTACTGCAGAGACTGTTTGTGCACCCCCAAATGAGACTCTTCGGGCATCTGAGGCAACTATGTTGGCATCTGATGAAGGTGCAGTCCTAGCAGGTTCTGCTTCTATTTCCAACTCTAGAGCTTGTTTTGCATCCTCTTCCTCTCCTTTGGAGTTGGAGGACTTTGCCACCAGGAAGCGTCGTCGGTTGGCAAGTGATGCAGTTCATCCTTCTCATCCTTCACCCGAATTAGTGTCAAACGAGTTTGACAAAGCGTTGGAATGGTGCACTGCTGCTCGAATGACTTCTGAGATCACAGTTCTTTCCAATCTTCCAGATGAGGTCTTTATGAAGTCAATGGTGATGTAAGTCTTTCTTCATTATCTTTTGATTTTGAATATTACTCTTCTGGACCTTTTTAAGTTGGAAGTTGTTTGCAGGAGTCTTACTAGTAACTTCCACAACCAAGTGGAAGCAGCCTCTAGGCTCAATAGGTTAAGCAATGAAGTTTCCAGGCTTCGGGAAATCTCTGAAGCTAAAGATGCTGAGATTGCTCGCCTTAGGAAATTAGCTTGGGAGGTTGCAGGAGAAAAGAATTCGGTGATCGATCGTCTCCGGTCAAACTTGGATGATGCCAAGGAAAAGATCCGAAAACTGGAGCGAGGAGTTGGAAAGTTAGGAGCCAAAGGATCTGAAGCGTTACCTCAAAGGCAAGCTGTCATTCCTTTGCCCGAATCCCTTCCAACTGATGTTCACAGAGCCTGCGTCTACAAGTATTTACACAGTAAGCCCTTTGTTGATATGATGAATGCTTATAACTTGCAGGCGTACCGGGATGGTGAGAACGAAGTATGGGAATCAATACTAAGGAAGGATCCTCATTTTGATACGACTCCCTACAGTGCTGTTTGCCATCCTGAAGTATTTACCAACCTGGGCCTTCCTTCTCCTGACTGGACCAAAAATAAGATTGATCCTCCGCCTTCTGATCTAGATATTATGCATTATCTGGAAGATTCTCCTGTTTATTCTCCCTTGGAAGGATTCAATTATGACGAGCTTGCCATGAATGCAAGTTTAGTCGAGGACCATACTTCTCCTGGACAAGCTGGACAAAGAGTATGAAATTGGGGAGGATTTTGTACATACTGAAATGTTTTTTGTAATCCTCATTTCTCCTCTTCTTTTCCTTGAATCCATACCAATGATTGACTCATGTGTTTGTTCTAGCAAAGTTGTGCCGATCTTGTATGACTTCTTAATGATCATCGATGATGATTTTCTTTTTTGACCGAAGATTGTATCCAGCTCTTGTAATCTTATGTTTGATGTTGAGACCGGCCTCTTCTGGTCTTTTGAAGAAATAAGAAATTAACTTCATCTTGAACTTTGCTAGTCACTTGAATCGCTGTTGCACTAGGTCTTAGTTGTTTAGAACAATGCCTTTACTTAAAGATTTCCGAAGAAATACAATAAGTCTGAGAAGGAACTCACTCGGGTTTTAAACCGATGCCTTGTAGAAGGAACTCACTCGGGTTTTAAACCGATGCCTTTACTTAAGGATTTCCGGAGAAATACAATAAGTCTGAGAAGGAACTTACTCGGGTTTTAAACCGACGCCTTGCTAAAGGAACTCACTCGGATTTTCATCCGATGCCTTGACTTAAGAAGTTCCGAAAAAATTCCATAAGTGTTGAAGGACCCACACGGATTTTCATCCGATGCCTTATAGTTGGATCTTGTTCTTGAATGTGGTGTATGATGCCCCCCAATCAAAAGATAATTTGTTGAAAGCCAATAATTGCATTGATTGAGTTGAAAATGTTTACATCACGAACAAAATTGAAATCATCATGAAGGATAAAATTTTTTGAGATGCCTGGCATTCCACGAACAATCCAACTCTTTCTAGGTGTTGATGTTCTTCAGCCTGTAAGCTCCTGAATCGACTGGTTTTACAACCATATAGGCTGCGTTTGTTTGCTGGAATAATGGTGGGGTGGGAAAATTCTTGAAAAGAGTGTAGATTTCTTACTTTTCCCTTAAATCCCAAAATGGTAGATTGTTTGGTTGCTTGGGGTGGGAAAGTGGGAAACAAGTTTCCTTGAATCAAGGAAACTTGTCTGCTGATGTGGCAGCCCAACTTTCCCACCCCATGCCATTTTAAAACCCCACATATTTGATGGGACTTTGTGGGAAAGTTGGGAAAAGTAAAAAGTGGGACCCACCCCTATCACTTTTCCACAAAACCCTTTCCTTTCCTTTCCTTCTCCCTCACCCCACTACACATGGGACCCACATGTTTTTTTTTCCCACCCCTTTTTTCCCACCCCACCTTTGCAAACAAACGCAGCCATAAGGTCCTTCCCAGGAAGGGTCCAATTTTCTTTGGTGGCGTGGGTCTGAAGCTAAGGTGTTTCTCAACACCAAATCTCTGGCTAAATACCGACGATTCTTCACTCAGGTATTATAATGAGACGCTATCCTTCTTTGATAATGTTGAGTTCGTGCTATTGCCTTTGTCCGAACTTCGTCCAATAGATCAAGACTATCAAGCAGTCCTTGCTCGTTCGCTTTTTCCTCGATCTCGTATTGTCCCCGCCATTATCTCCACAGGTGCCAATGCTTCGGACCCATATGCTAACCTGAATGGAGTTTCTCCTGTGGGTGTTCGAACCGTAGTTCTATAGGCCCACAGTACATTATGAAGTTCTTCGACCCATAAAGCCTTGTCAGCTTCGAGTCTTCTCTTTATCCCTTCCAGTAGCGTTCGGTTAGTAACTTCTACTTGTCCATTGCTCTTGGGGTATGCCACTGAGGACATACGATGCTCGATCATATATGTTCTGCAAAATTGCTCGAATTGCGAACAGTCGAACTAAGTACCATGGTCAGTGACGATAATCTTTGGAATCCCAAAGCGATATATGATTGACTCAAGCACGAATTTCTCCACTTTTTTCTCAGTAATTGTTGCCAGAGCGCTGGCTTCAACCCATTTCGTGAAGTAATCAATTTCTACTATCAGATATTCCAGTCCACCCAACGCCTTGGTGAATTTACCCATGATATCAATTCCCCACATCGCAAAGGGAATGGGATCTAGAATTGAAGTCATGGTTTTTGCTGGGTGCTTTGATACTGTAGCATGAATTTGACAGTTGCTACATCGACGAACATACTCCATAGCAGCCTCTTGGATCTTAGGCCAATATAAACCAATCCTTAGAATTTTGTGTGCCAAGGCTCGTCCACCCATGTGAGCACCACAAATCCCTTCATGAACTTCAGCCAAAGCTGATTTTGCTCCTTCGGGACCTATACATCTCATAAGGGGTCCTGAATAAGATATTTTGTATAGTCTCCCATTCTAGATGACAAATCTTGCTGATAGTATCTTGATCAATCTTGCCTCTTTTGGATCCTCAGGTAATTTTTCATCTCTTAGATGCTCAATTATCGGGTCCATCCAGCAATGCTCTACTTCAATATAAGAAATTTATTTCTCATGTTAACTTGGAAATGTTATCTCTTCAATGTAGACCAAAGGGTCTAGATTTTTTTTCTTTGGCATTAGCTAATCGGGATAGCTCATCTGCCACTGTATTTTCAGTCCTCGGAATTTGAGATATCTTCAGATTTTGAAATTGCTTTTGAAATGCCTGCACAATCTCTTGATATTTTTGCAAGCGTGGTTCTTTAATACCATACTCCCCCTGGACTTGGTTGACTATAAGTTGAGAGTCACTATAAATGGTAACATCTGCAATGGACAATACTTTTGACAACCGAAGTCCAGCTATCAGAGCTTCATATTCTCCTTCGTTATTACTTGCTTCGAATGCAAATCTCAAAGCATATCGAATAATAAATCCTGCTGGACTTTTCAATAGAATTCCAGCTCCTGCTCCATCTTTATTACTCGAACCATCCACATATTCCTCCCAAGTGGTTGGTATAATGGAATCTTCAATGATGGACTTCACTGGTGCAGTAGTTTCTACTACAAAATTGGCTAGTGCCTGAGCTTTGATTGCGATTCTAAGCTTAAAGCTCACTTGGAACTCACTGAGTTCAACCGACCAGGCCACCATCCTTCCAGACAAATCAGGTTTATTAAGAACGTTACTGAGAGGAAAAGTTCTAAATACCTCTATTGGATGCGCTTGGAAATATGGCCTTAGCATCCTGGCGGCCATCATGAGAGCCAAAGCCTACTTCTCAATCTGCGAATATCGTGTCTCGGCATCAAGTAATACGTGACTCACATAGTAAATCGGCCACTATTTTTATCTTTCTCATGAACAAGTACTGCACTGACCACTGAAAGGGACGTCGCTAGATATAGCTGTAATATTTCCCCCTTCTCTGGTCGGGACAAAATCGGTGGTTGTCTCAGTGCCTCTTTTAACTCCTCGAAAGCTTTCTGGCATTCTTCGGTCCATTTTGCTTCCTTGCTGCCCCTCAAATCTTTGAGTGCCTTGAAGAACGGAAAACATTTTTCTCCAGACTTGGAGATGAAACGATTCAAAGCGGCAACTCTCCCTGTTAAACACTGCACATCACAAACAGTTTTGGGAGCCTCCATGTCAACCAGAGCCTATATTTTGGTAGGATTAGCCTCAATACCTCTCTGTGACACCATGAAGCCCAAAAATTTTCCTGAAGAAACTCCAAAGGCGCACTTTTCTGGATTCAGCTTCATTTGATATTTTCGCAGTACTGAGAATACCTCAGTTAAATCTGCAATATGATTCGCTTTTGTAAAGCTCTTCACAAGCATGTCGTCAACATAAGCTTCAACATTCTTCCCTATCAAGTCTTTGAAAATCTTGTTGACGGCCCTCTGATATGTAGCTCCTGCATTCTTCAGGCCAAATGGCATGATTTTGTAATAGTAGCTTTCACGATCAGTCATGAAAGCCGTGAACTTCTCATCTTCCTTATTCATAAGGATCTAATTATACCCTGAGTATGCATCCATGAAACTTAGAGTTTCATATCCTGCAGTCGCATCTATCAAGAGGTCAATCCGAGGTAATGGATAACTGTGAGATCCCACCTATTCCTAACCTTGCTATTGTACCAAATGCATACATACCATATGCATTGTTCGATTTATTCTCTACTGTACGGATTTCCTAGTTTCGTTTGGTAGAAGGTTACCCCAAAGCTGATCTATTCTCTCCACGATTTCTCCTTGTGCCTTACATTCCCTTGGATAGGAGGATGATCATAAATCATTCCCATGACTGATCCTTCTATCCCTGTTGTTCTAGAGTGGATCTCCATACACTCTATAACCTTGTAAATTCTCCACATGATGATTTCGAAGAAAAATCAAGTGTGATCTTCATGATTTGTTATTCCTTCTAATTGTTTCAAGACTTCAAGCTTTTCATCTCCTATTCTTCAATCAAAGATTTGTAATCTCTCTTGTGTTGTATTGATCTACTCTTGCTATGATTTATTCTTTGAGATTGAGATTATGAAGTAGATGTTGCATCCTTGTAACATATTGTCCTCGCAACCATCTCTTCTACAATCTCCTTTCATTCTTAAAGCTTTATGATCTTCATATTAATCTTCGCCATGATCCTTGTGAAATCTTCATGAAGCCATGATTATACTTTTGATTTGATTTCAAAGCATGTCAGATTTACTCCTTGTTTTCTTACAAAAAAGACTTATTGTTATTTGTTTTCCGTGGACTTTGGGAAAAGAAAGCCAAGAGAATAGGAAAGTACCCCTGACTTTATGAAACCAAGCACTCTCCCAATTTCGAGGACGAAATTATTTTAAGGGGGGGAGAATGTGAAATCCAGCCCAAACCTAGCCAGGGCATCCTATCTGTTTTGAGTAAAGAAGGGTTAGTTTAAATGTTGGACCTTGATTTGATCTTAGCTTGTTGCTTGTAGACCCTTTTGGTTGATGATTTGGTGTTGGAACCCAAGCCCATGGACATTGTTGATGATGCCCCTCACTTGAGAGCATTGTCAGTGTTAGTTTTGAAACTGCGCACCGAAGAGGGGTGAATTAGTTGAAATACCTAATGAACTCCTGTGCCCAATCTGAATATATTTCCAAAAACTAGACTTCTTGATGGACTTGTAGGAGAAAACCTCACTCAATTTGACCCCATATAACCCTCCAAATCACTGTCCGAAGTTGCTTAACTAAGTTTGGCAAATCCTGCTTGCGCATCGAATAAGGTGAGCCTAGTTGGTGCACCTAATGAACTCCAATTCTTGATCTGAAAGTATTTCTAGAAACTAGACTTCTTGATTGACTCGTAGAAGAAAACCTCACTCAATTAGACTCTGTATAGCCTTCGGAATCCCTGTTTGAACCTTGTTGTCCCGATTGGTCGACTCATTGGTCGACTGGATCAGTAGACCAATCCAATCGACCAATGAGTTCTGTTTTTGCTAATTAGGTCGTGGCTGCTCTATTTAAGTCCAAATCTCGAGATTACTTCACCTCCTATGCCTCCTAAGCCTCTGGAATGAGTTAGAACCCTAATCTAATCAATTCCCTTGCATTCCTTGGTGATCTCTCACAAGACTTGAAGAAATCTTCATCCTCCTGCAGCAACGGTATGTGTATACTCACTCTTTCTTCTATCTCTGATTTTCTTTCTTTAATTCTGTTCTTAGTTGAGATCAGGAAGAAGATGTTGCACCCTTGCAACCATCCACTCCATGATCTCATCTTGTTCCTTGAGATCTATGATCATCATCATGATCTCAACCCCAGCTAGTTGAATTCTTGAAACCCTAATCTGGAAACCCTAACCCTTGAAACCCTAACTTTGTGTGGTCATCATGAGAACCTTTTTGGTAACCCCCATATGAGGGAAACCTCATGGGTAATGTGGAGGTTGGTCTAAATTCAATATTCTTTAATTCTTCTTGTTGTAATTGGCCTATCATCAATTTCCTCCCTCTTACGATCTCAACCTTTTCCTGCGAGCCAAAAAAGGTGAAACCCTAACTTCTTGGATCATACCAAGAACCCTTAGTTTGATCTTGTTAACCTCCAATCAATGTGTTTCCCTTACTAGAATTGTAACCTATCAATCTTTAATTCTTTAATCCTTGATCATACTATATTTTCTTCATGATCCATGTTTAACCTAATTAGGATTTCTAAATTATTCTTTCTTCGTTCTTGTTCTTGATTGAGATCAGGAAGAAGATGCTGCAATCTTGCAACCATCTATTCCATGATCTCATTCCATCCTTTGAGATCTATGATCATCGTCATGATCTCAACCCTAGCCAAAAGGGAGAGATTTTGAGGGGAAATTCTTGGGTAACCCTCATGAGAGGTTAACCAATTTGGGAACCCTTTTATTTCTGTTAATTCATTGGACCCTCCCCAAAACCTTTCTTGATTGTAAATTCTTTGCCCTAGGGTGAATCTTTATTCTCCCTAGTCTTTCCGTGGGATACACAGATCCTTGTTAGTAAATCCCTAATCGTATGATTTGAATTTCTTTCCTTTCACTTTAATTGAGAACCTTATTTTCTCTCATTGGTAGACCCTTCCTAATTCCATTCTTGATTTTTAAATATTAATGAGATGTTCCTTTATCTATCTTGGGTTGTTTTTGTGAGAGTTAATTATGGGTAACTCTCATGGGAGGTAACCAACTCTCATGAGAGGTAACCATATCTGAGACCCTAATGTTCTTTTATCTGTTGGAAACTTCCCAACACCTTTTCAGATTGTGCATTCTTTGTCTCTTTTTCCCTAGGGTGAATCTTGATTACCCCTAGCCTTTCCATGAGAGCCATCGATTATGTATGATGAAACCCTAACCCCTTTGTTATAAACCTTTTGAGATTGATTTTCGGACTAAGATCTCCCCCATGTCTTCATTAGGGTTAGGATGTACTTGGTCATCAACCTCATGGGCAATGTTTCTATTAACCTAAACTATAATTTCTATGATTTCTTGTTATTTTCTTGATAACAATCATTCCCTCTCTTTCCGTGATCATGACCTTTTTATGGGAACCATAAAGATTGAAACCCTAGTTTCTTGGGTCAAATCAAGAACCCATATTTTGACCATGACTTGATGATTTTATCTTCCCATATGATTCTAATACATCCTAGGGAGTTCCCCTTCGAATTTCGGATCAATCCGACTTCAAACGAAGAAGTTATGGCCAAAACAGTTTTCACTATTCCGTACTGACTCGATTGGTCGACTGCTTGGTCGACTAGGTCAGTAGACCAAGGCAATCGACCAATGAAGTCAGTAGCTTCAATTTTCACTCAGTTTGATTCATTTGCTCTCTGATCTTTTAAGTATCTTTCCTAATGTTGTATATATGCTTGTTAGGGGTTTATTTGCCATGTTTGGTGTCTCTCTCTTTGATCTTTGGATTATCTTCGGCGATAATCAAGGTAAGGACAGTTATTTCCTTAACTACATAGATTACTTGTTCTCTGGTTTCTAATTTGTGAAACTATGAGATTAACTACTGTTGTTGTACTTTAATTCTGATCTCCTACTGTGAGAACAGTAGCACTTGTTTATATCATCTTTCTTATTATTTATGTTATATGAATTACTTATTACTGCTTAATCTGATTTTTCTTTTACATTCTCTTTCATATGATGAACTACTGGTTGTGTATGTCATGACTGATCTGAGAATGTGTTTGATTAAGTTTGGTTTGGGATTGGGAGGTGTCCTTTTGACACTTCTGTCCTTGGACATTATCGGAAATAGTATGGGATGTTTCCGGGGTTGCCCATCGACGCTTTCCCGAATCATTGGTTGTCATACCTAGGGATGTCTAGCAGTGTTTGGCTAGGTTATACCCCTGTTATATCAGACCCGATTCGGAAGGGTATTGAGACGGAACGACCCGTAGTAGCAATGGGGATTCACGGGCGCTCAAGACCGGTGAGTTTTATCCGTGAGAGGACGGGAATCACATTGTGGGGGCCATTTATTGGAGGGTTGCATATGGCTGGACTTGGGCTCATGGGCGCTCGAGACCGGTGAGTTATATCCGTGAGAGGACATGAGAGCTTCCCGTTTACCATATGTGGATAACCAATAGGGTTGATGAGTCCGATGAGTAATATCCGTGACTCTAGTGGAAAGGATACCGGAAAGGATCCCGAGAGGGGAGGAATGGAAGTATCTGGACCTGACTTGATGTAATTGACTAGATGACTTGCATTGGGCTAGGCTTTTCCCTGACATGCTCCGGTACTTATGCCAAATGGTTGTGAGAGAGTGTGTTGACTTAACCCCCTACCATGGTTTGTCCGAGAGGGATGCAGGACCCATTACAAACCGGCTGCCCAAGATATCTTAAATGGTTGAGGGAACCCAAGATATCTTAAATGGTTGAGGGTGTGAGCGGACCTTCCCAAAGAAGTACGGTGCTATGACTTAAAGCATGTCTACCATAGAGACCAGCATACATAGAGTTTAGATGCATACATATATTATCTGTTTCATATTGCATTGCATCTTGTTATGGTTTGCTTCCATGTTATTTATGTTGTTATGGATTAACTTGCCTTACTGAGTTTCTTTCGAAACTCATTCCTTTTTTTGTACAATCTGTTGTTAGACTTCTTAACAGGTTCGGATTTCTTTGACGGTACGTATGAGGAAGCACAAGGTGAAGAAGATGAAGACTGAAGAGCAAGAAGAGCTGACTGAAGATGTGGATTAGATTTCTTTTGTTTCTTCTAGACTTATCTTTTACTTTACTTGTATTAGCTTAGAGCTTTACTTGGATTTCGATCTACCTTCCGCATGTGTTTGTAGGATATATTTCCGCTATACTCTACAGTTGTCTTTGGATTTGTTATCTTGTTATTCCGCACTCTGATATTCTATAGTGATCCTTCTGAGATCCTTTCTTGACTTTTATCATAAATTACTTGAACATTATGATTTGTTCTTGCTTTTGATTATGTTATTGTGTGAAATGGATATGATCGTTCCTAAACTGGATCTTTTGGGCTGTGGATCACTCCCTCGGGTATGCTAGTTAGGGTACCGGCTGGGGGGATGTGACAATAACAATCTTTAGGACAAGCCTTGTTGAGATCTGTGTAGTCTGTACACATCCTCCACTTCCCATTCGCCTTTTTTACCATTACCACGTTAGCTAACCAAGTTGGGCATTCAATTGGTTCCATGAAACCAGAATTTTCAGTTTTTCAACTTCGCCCCGAACGGCTTCATACCATGTCTTCGGCAGACCATGCGAATACGTCAATATTATGTTGAAGAAATAACTTCAACTCATCCTTGAATTCCTCCAGCTGCTCAGACCCGATATAAGTAATCTTTTTCTCATCCTCGGTACACAGTTGGATTTGTTCCAGCTTTTCCACTGGCTCGGGCCTTTGCATTTCTGCTTTTTCCCGATCATCTCGAACTTCTATAGGTAGGGCAATCACCTTCCTCGGGCCCTCCTTGTCTTTTAAAAAGGCAACGTAACATTGCCGAGAGATCCTCTGGTCAGAGGAAACTTGACCAATTCCCATATCACTCGGGAATTTTATCTTCAGGTGTTTTGTTGAAACAATAGCACCTATCTTGGATAAAGATGGTCGTCCGAGGATAACATTATAAGATGGCAATTCCCAAACCACCAAAAATTAGGTTCGGACGGTCCTTTCCTTAGGAAAACTTCCAATAGATAAGTCCAACTGGACAGATCCTTCCTCCACTGCAGATGATCCTGCAAAACCATATAAATGCGTGGATGAAGGCTCCATCAAGTCCTCATCCACCTTCAGCTTTTGATACACCTCATAAGAAATTAGGTCAACTGCAGACCCTGTATCAACCAAAACTCTATGCACTTCTCGGCGTGCAGTCTCTACCTTGATGACTATGGCATCATCATGAGGTAGACAAACGCCCCTTTCATCCTCCTCACCAAAGGTGATAGAATTTTCACCGTTTGGCTTCTTCCGCTTCTGCGTCTCTCCGGTTCCGATAAATTTGGATTTTGTCTTCAAACTACGAAGTGATTCGGGCTCTGGTCCTCCGAAAATTGTAAGGATCGGTGACCGAGTAGCTTCAATCACCTCCTTGCCCTTCTTAGACTTCGGAGCCTCCCTTGATCGTTCTGAACTAACTGAAAGATCCCTTTTAGGGGCAGCCGCGCGTGGCTCACGTGGCTCCTCCCTTCTTCTGCTAACAAAATTGGACAAGTGTCCCTGAGATATTAATCTCTTAATATCTGCTTTTAGATGACGACAGTCATTTGTATAATGACCATAGTCCTTGTGGAATCGGCAATACTTTTGTCGATCCTGCTGCTCTCCAGGCTTCAAAGGAATTTTAGGTGGCCACTTCAAAATATTTCGCCTTTTGATGATATTTAAAATATCAGCCCGAGGAGCATTCAATGGAGTATACTCACTTTTACCGGGAGACCTCTGGCGCCAAGCCTGAGATTTTCCAACCCAATCGCGGACATTCTTCTTTGGCTTCTGCTTTTGCTCAGGAGCCTTCTGTTCCTTAGTGGAGGCTTTATTGTCTCCTTGGCGAGCATCTAAGATGTCCATGACTTCGGCCTGCTTCTGGCATCTCTGTACCAACTTAGCATAAGTTACTGGCATATCCTGTAGTAATAACTCCAGGAGTTTTTTGTTAGTGAGTCCAGTGAATAGAGCAGTTTTGGCTACTTGATCATCCAAATTTTCTATCTCCATCGTTACTTTGTTGAATCTTTTCAGAAACTCTCTGATCGATTCACTCTTTCCTTGTCTGACAGTAAACAAGGTTCCTTCCATTTTCTTGACCTGTATTCCACTCTGGAAACGCCCTATGAATTTGCGCGCCAACTCATCAAAGTTAACGATCCTTCCAGATGGGAGGTTCGAAAACCACTTTTGTGCTGCTCCGGTTAAAGATGAACCAAAAACCCTGCATAGAATTTCATCAGAATTACCTGAAACTGCCATGGTCTGTTGGTAATAGCCAATGTGGGCCATTGGATCTCCGGAGCCATCGAATGTAGAAAAGGTAGGCAAACGGAAGTTATGGGGAAACTGATATCCCGCAATTGGCTCGGCAAAGGGGGTCTTCCGAATGACTGAGTAAATATCTCCAGTTATCCTTCCCTTAGTCAACAGCCCTAATTTCTGATTGATGAAGGTGCAAGATGACCGGGATGGACCCAATTCAATTTATTACCTTAAAAAAGGTGCAAGTCCTTAAGGAAGGTGCAAGATGACCGAGGTGGACCCGTTTCAAATTATTACCTTAAAAAAGGTGCAAGTCCTTAAGGAAGGTGCAAGTTGATCGGGATGGACCCGATTCAATTTATTACCTTAAAAAAGGTGCAAGTCCTTATGGAAGGTGCAAGATGACCGGGATGGACCCGATTCAAACTATTACCTTAAAAAAAGGTGCAAGTCCTTAAGGAAGGTGCAAGATGACCGGGATGGACCCGATTCAATTTATTACCTTAAAAAAGGTGCAAGTCCTTATGGAAGGTGCAAGATGACCAGGATTGACCCGATTCAAATTATTGCCTTAAAAACACTAGCTTCATAAACATTGGCTTGTTTTTGGCACTTACGTAACAATGTCCCGTATGTTTTGGGCTTATCTGTTAGTAAGACTTCCAAAAGTCCCTGGTGTGTAATGCCACTCCAAAGTGCATTGTACGCCACCTGATCATCAAAATCCTCGATCTCAATGGTTACTTCATCGAAACGTTTCAGGAAATCCCAAATGGATTCATTCCGCCCTTGCCTTATAGCGAATAAGCTATCAGACTTCTTCTTGCTTCCAACCGCACTTCTAAACCGGGCTATGAATTTTCTGGCAAGTTCCCTGAAGTTATGGATGGATCAGGGTTGAAGACCACTAAACCACTTAATGGTCGGGCCCTTCAACGAGGCCGGGAACGTTCTGCAGAGTAGCTCATCTTCCCGACCTAGAACAATCATTATTGACTTGAAATAACTGATATGCTCCTTCGGGTTCGTTTTTCCTTCGAATGGAGTAAAGGTAGGCATAATGAAATTCTGAGGAAGAGGTAAATTCATGATCTCATCTGAGAATGGTTCTCGATCAACCACGTCCAAATCCTCGTCGTGATCCCAATACTCTAATTTGCGCTCGACCTCTGCCATCCTCTTCCGAAGGCTATTTTGCCTAACTCCATTCTCGCCTGATTCAGCGCTATTTTCTTTTTTGGATTGAGTTCGGGCAACTGAGACCCTCGATCGAGTTGATTGAGGAGGACTTTCTGTAAAACCCAGCCCTAACCTTGACCCGGAAACCTTGTTATTTGTAGGTCCGATGACCCGAAGTAAAGTAAGAAGTCAGCTTTGGGCCATCCCAGTAGAAGACTTGGTGTCTGGCTTTGAATCCATGAAAGTTGATGATGAGGTTCTATTTATGGAAACTGAATCCTGATGAAGATCTAATTAGTTGATGGACTTGGAGTGTTCTCTATCTTGGTTTGAAGGCATTTCTACCTATTAGGTAAGTCACTTGACTTGTGTGCAAAACCCCTTTTGAATTGGATTTGATCTGGACCTTCAATTCCCTGTTTTGGTCTTCTTTGTCGGCATTGGTCGATCGATTGGTCGATCGGGCGATCGACCAATCCACTCGACCAATGAGTGCTTGTCTTTGGCAATTAGGTTGTTCTTGCTCTATTTAAGTCCAATCTCGAGTCCACTTCGTATTTGCTGCCTCCAAACTCTCTGGAACGAACCAAAGACCTCTCGCAAGTCATCTCTCTTGCATCCTTGGTGTTTTCTTGACGGATCTTCGTCGAAACTCTTCTTTTTGCATCAAAAGGTATGTCTACTCTCTCTTCTTCTCCTCCATCTTTGTTTTTCTTTCCTTTTTGAGTTGAGACAGTAGAAGAGATGCTGCATTCTCTGTTGCAAACATCTCTGAACATGTTCTCATGATCATCCTAAGGATTTGAGGCTAGAACAATGATCTTAACCATGATCATTGCAAGCTTTTGAAGGAATCATGATCAAACCATGATCTAATCTCTGTTAAACTTCTAATCTGAATTCTGATCTCTTTGGATCTTCTATGTTGATCATGTTAGTAGTTAATTACTGTGTTTTCTTCCCATGATCCATAATCTATAGATTTCTAGTTGTTCTCTTCTACCATACTATGTGTTCTTCATGATGCATGGTAGTTACATATATGGTAGGTTTTATTTCCTTATTTAGATTTATACTTCTAAGCCTTATTCCATGAAGATCTATGTATGTTTTCATGATACCATTACCGAAAGCAATGATCCATCCTCCTATTGTTCTTGTCTTTGTTTTCTATTTCAAATTCATCAAGATCCATGGTTGAGTTAATTATGGTAACTTTTTGTTTCCTAATTTGGATCTTGATACCTTGATTGGATTAGTGTTTTGAGGTCCCCTATTTGTTAGAATACTACTGATGTAGTCTACCCCTTGATTAGTACCCTTTTGAACCACCAAATTCGGATTTCATATCTTAAAACTCTGATTTTATAGGCTACTGTCTGCATTGGTCGACTGATTGGTCGACTGGACCACTCGACCAATCCACTCGACCAATGAGTACAGCAACTCCAGATTTGGTCTGTTTCGGATGTTTTGATATCTTTTCTGTTAGGGATCTTTCCTAATATGTTGTATATACTTGTTTAGGACCTTCTTCTCAAGTTTGCCAAGATCTTACTTGATTTCTTAGGATTCCTTTGCGAGTTATAAAAGGTAAAGATGGTTATTTCCTTAATTACATAGATAGCATGAATCTAGTTTCTATATTTGAATATCATTGATATGATTCCTAAATTAGATTCTTACAATGATATACTACTGTTGCATAACTTTGATTACAGTAGCATTATTTATTCATGTTGAATTGATTCATGTATGATTTACTTACCAATTATATACAAGTGATTGTACTTATTGATTTCTTTCCATATATGAAGTTACCATATATGTGATGATATGAATTGATGCATGTGTATGCTTAAGTATGGTTTGGAAAGGAGAGGTGTCCTTTCGACACTTCTGTCCTTGGACTACTACGGGAATATTATGGGATGTTTCCGGAGATGCCCTCTGGACACCTTCCTAAACTGTTGGATGACATATCTAGGATTTGTCTAGTAGTGTTTGGCTAGGATGTCCTGTTATGTCAGACCCTAATCGGAGGGGTATTGAGACCGAACGACCCGTGGTAGCAATGGGGATTCATGGGCGCTCAAGACCGGTAACCAACCCGTGAGAGGACAGGGAATCACATTGTGGGGGCCATTTATTGGTAGGGTTGCATATGATTAGACTTGGGCTCACGGGCGCTTAAGACCGGTAACCAACCCGTGAGAGGACGTGAGAGCTTCCCGTTTACCATATGTGGATGATCAATAGGGTTGATGAGTCCGTAGTCGGGGGACTATGAGGACTCTAGTGTGAAGGATACCGGAAAGGATCGTCGGGGACGAGAAATGGACGTATCTGGATCTGACTTGATGTAACTAAGTAGAAGACTTGCATTTGGCTAGGTTTTACCCTGACATGCGCCAGTACTTATACCAAATGGTTGTGAGAGAGTGTGTTGACTTAACCCCCTGCCATGGTTTGTCCTGAGGGATGAAGGACCCTTTACCAATCGGCTGCTCAAGACCGGTGAAATGATCCGTGAGAGAATCCAAGATATCTTAAATGGTTGAGGATGTGAGTGGACTTTCCTAAAGAAGTACGGTGCTATGACTTAAAGCATGTCTGCCAATAGAGACCAGCATACATAGAGTAAGATTCATTCATTCATTGCTTGTCTCATATAATATTGCATTTATGTTTGTTCCGGAATCCTGCCATTTATGTTATTATGGATTTTTAAGCGCCTTTCTTGAGTTTCTTTGAAACTCATTCCTTTATTGTACAATGTTGTTAGACTATCCTGCCAGTCTTGAGTACTATGACGGTCCCTATGAAGAAGCGCAAGGCGAAGAGGCATATCTCCAGGAAGGTGATTGCGGTTACCACAATTACTCTGAAGATTCCGCGAGTGGTTATGCTCCGTACGATGCTTAGTCCGACCATTGAGTGGAAGCGTCCTTGTGCCATTTATGAGATTTACACTTACAAGGATGTTGTCTATAAAGTGGAGAACAATTTAGTTACCCAATGTACTTGTTACTGGGATTAGGTTTTGTCTAGTTTATTCTTTTAGAGCTACTTTTCCGCTGGTTGTAAAGTGGGATTTTTGCCTCGCTTTACTTATCTGTTTGATACTCTGATTATATTTAGTATTCTGATTCATTTATGATTCATTCTTTCTTTATTGGATCTATGATTTATCTTCCGCACTCATGTTATGATTGTTCATGATTATGTTATTGTTTATGTGGGAGGTTGATCACTCGATACCTGATCTTCGGGCTGTGGATCACACTCTCGGGTATGCCAGATAGGGTACCGGCTGGGAGAGGGCGTGATGATTGGTATCAAAGCCCAAGGTTCGAGGAGATCCTAACCACAAAAGACAACAACTGAACATTCTGAGTCATTGATCTGAAATGACTCTTCTACTCTTAGAAGTGAATAATAGAACACCTGAATTAGAAACTTGACCTTTGAGGCATAACGAAACATTTCGAATAACATACCATAATTATACTTGAACAAATGTCACTAATGCAAGGAAAAGAAAGTTGCATAACATACAATAATTAAAGAGGAACAAAATGAACTTCATTAATTTCAAAAGTTTTTACAACGATTACATCCGAAATGCATAAATGGAAATCCTAAGGTACGGTCTATCTAGGTGATCTGCTCTCGATCTCTGTATGCTCCGAACTCCTCTGCTAGCTGAGTCACCCGATGCTCTATCCTATCCTGTCGTGACTCCATCCTCTCGTACATCTGCTCTGTCGACCTCCATTCTCTCTAGCATGGAAGTCATCGATCTCATCTGTGCACCAAGATCCGAAGTCTCCGGAACGCATGCGAAGGGCCACCTACCTCGAAGTGTGATGAAGGAAACTCGTGATGCACGAGCTCGGCCTCGCGCATATCTGCATCATCTCCGGCCTGATCATCACTATCGGGACCGATATCCTCTCCTCCATCCTCTGATCCCTGATCCTCATCCTCCGATTCATCATCATCCTCACCCTCCGGACCGGAGATCTCTCTGATGCTGTAGTCTCATCCGACGAATGGTCCGAGTCCCAATAGGGTATCCCCGTGATCTAGTGTCCACCGGTGTATCCTCGAAACTCACCACGAAATGCCTAAAGATCAAAGTCGAAGCCTCCCATAGCAAAGGTTCCGCATGCTAGGCCGCGAGAACTAAGTCCAACATGACCTGCTGAATGATGTAGGAGAGATCGATCTCGAAGCCCATGTAGATGCGGTAGATGACTAAGGCCTCCATCACCGTGACCCGATGGTGATGTCCGGCTTTCGGCATGATGTTTCGGCCGACTATGCGACCGATAATACGTGCGAGAACCCGTCATCCGTCCGCTAGTCCATGGTGTGAAGCATCGACGGCTATCCCATAGCGTAGAGCATATCTCGCGAAGCTCGTACGGCATCGGATGGCTGTCCGGATCTGCTCCTGCGGGTATCCACACACACTGCTTGTGGATAGTAAGGAACCCGCAAGATCTCAGCCGGTGTCCGGGTAGAGAAGCGAATCGAGTCCGGAAGACCACTGCTCCACGAGGACAAGCCTAAGTGGATGTCCTTGGCCTCGAGCCTCCTCAGTGTAAGTAAGGTTGCTGAAGAACAACCTCACTAGTTCCGGGTATACCGGTAGATCCTCGGTGAAGAGATGAGTCCACTGTAATGTGTCGAACCTCTGCCGAATCCTAAAGGCTCACGAGCTGGCGTAAGTGAAGTAGACGTCCCATCTCGATGTTGCGATGGCTGAAGTAGGCCTCGTACGGGAACTCGGCTCGAGGTGTGTCAAACATGTCTGGTCTCCTAACCTCCTGTCTAGGCTCGAAAGGAACCCGACCTCTGCCCCTAAGAGCACCTACGATGTGACCACGACCTCTACCTCGTCCTCGCCCTCCCCTTTGCATAGTGTATCTGTGAAAGAGACAAGAGACAATTCCAATTAGTGCTATTTTAAGATTTGAGCCAAAAGGGTATTTTAGTAATTTTTCGGAAAATTTCAAATTTGGGGGAAATTTGATTTGAACATACTAGCATGTGCGCAATACTTGGAATTTCATGTCTATGATGTTGGTTTGATGAAAATCGATCGAAAACTTGGGTTAAAGCGAAAAATTCAGCAAGAAGGAAATTTGGGGATTTTGCAATTTAGGTCAAAATTGGATTTTTGAAAAGTTGAAATTGGTTAGATCAAATTGTATGGACCTATCTACAATGTCATCTTGAGCATGTAGCATTGGATCTCGTGCGAAAATTTCAAGCGGTTTGAGAGAAAACGAAATTTTTCTAAAGATATCGATTTCGGTATAAAACTTTGCGAGATGAGCACCAATGTGTTAAAACTTGTTGTCTATGCATGGCATTGTGTTTAAAACCTAGGGAATATGTTTCTAAGCATTCCTAAGCATGATTTCTAGCATTGGATACAAGTAAAGCATGGTTTTATTGAAATGCAAGCATGAGAAGATGAAAATGGAAGGAAGATTGAGAGGTTTACCTTGTTTGTGAAGATGGTGTGTTGTGGTGTTGTTGTTGAAGCACTAAATCACCTCAAGAACACTTGCGGGAACTCTTGGAGATTTTCCCTAGAGCTCTCTCACCTTTGGAAGAAGTTAGAATGAGGTTGGAATGTGAAAATGAGGCTTATAATGCGAATTTTAGCGCATTGCATCTGCATTGGTCGACTCATTGGTCGATTGGGTCACTCGACCAATCACTCGACCAATGGTCACAGTGACCTCATTTGCTGTTGAATTTTTGGAAAATGTGATTTTTGCCTTATGGAATACTGTTTGATGACTATATGGATATATTTGCGCATGATTTAAGTTTTCAAATCATTTGGACTTGTGGTTTATGTTGAATCTTCGAAATTCGGTATTTTGATGTTCTCGGTTTTGCGAATGGTTACTCGAGAAGTGGGCGTGGTGAATCCGGTGGTCATGGAGGTGGTGAAATACCTCGGGGAGGTGGTGAAGTACCTCATGGAGGTGGTGAGATACCAAATGTTGATCGGGGTACTCATGAGATCCCTGGTGCCCCGAATGTTGGAAGTTTCGGAGATATTGCCAATATTATGGGCAATATGATGCGGCGGCAAGCGGCTCGGTTCAACCGGATGTTGGTGGGTTTCATGACTCCGCATAATGAGACCCGGGCTGGTGCTAATGTGAATCCTCATGCCGCAGATCCTGAATGCGGGAGGTTTAGGCTGGAACTCCTCATACTCGCTTGATGGAGAGTTTTACGAAGATGCAAGTACCCACTTTTCTTGGAGTTACCAAGGACCCCTTGTTTCCTAACAAGTGGCTTCGTGAGTTGGAGAAGGCTTTCCGACATCTGCAATGCTCGGAAGCTCGAGAAGATTTTGTTTGCTTTGAGCGAAGTTGCAACAAGAAGTTGATGCATGGTGGATCTCCACTCGTCCTGTTTTGGAAGGTTTGCATGCGGGAGTTGTAACTTGGGAGTTATTCAAGGTGGCTTTTTGTATGAACTACTTTCCCGAGGCGGTGAAGGATGCGAAGGAAGCTGAGTTTATGATTCGACTCAAGGAACTCTGTGCGTGTTGGAGTACCAACGAAGTTCGAGGAGCTTCATTTCTTTGCTCCAGATTCTTTGAAGGAAGACCTCGCCAAAGCAAAGAAGTTCTTCAAAGGACTACGCCCCTGCCATTAAAGCTTACCTCACGGTCCAGCCTATAGTGAGCTATGCTCAAGTGGTGCGAGAACTCGAAGAAGTTGGAAGAAACAGAGAAGGAAAGTGCTCGTGTGCAAAAGCCTTGGCGATCAAGGAATTCTGGTTTGGTGGATCGTAATGACCGTCGTTTTGTGAGACTTACACCCTACCCCACTCCTACCTTTCGGGCTAAGAGTGTAGGTCGAACACACGGGTTTTCAGCAGCCCGGCCAGTTTAGACGGTATGGCGGAAACCGACCACCAGCAAGTGCAAGTGCAAGTGCAAGTGCAAGGCCTTTTGTTCGAAAGCCCTCTGTTGCAGCCACCCCTGTTGGATCCGGCAATCCTTTTTGCTTCTCTGCAAGCAAGCTGGTCATTTTGCTCGTGCTGTCCGAAGCGGCTCCCCACAAGCTTTGCCCCGGTGGTGAAGAGTGCTCCTGCTCCTCCCTCTGGTAGAGTTTTCGGTATTTCCGGTCTTTGAGCGGGATCCAAGCCATGATGTGATTACGGGTACATTGTTAGTCGCTTCTATTTCTGCATTTGTCTTATTTGATACGGGTGCATCTCATTCGTTCATGTCATCTGCATTCATCAAGAAGACTAACCTAATCCCCGAGAAGTTGTCTAGTTGTTTATTGATTAGTACACCTCTTTGGTCTGTTGTGAAACTAGATAAGGGGTTATCTAAATGTCTGTGTTGATTGGTGAGAAGAACTTGGAAGCCAATTTTGTGATTCTTGACATGAAGGACTTCGATGTTATTTTGGGAATCGATTGGTTGACAGCCCACAAAGCTGTGTTCCTTTGTTCCTCAAAGAAGATTCAGTTCCATATTTGTGGAAGTCCGGTCTTTGAATTTCGGGGTGAAAAGAGAAGGGTTTGTAAGAAGGTGCTTTCTGCACTTGCTGATGCAAGTCTATGCCCTAGTGGATGATGCTTCATCTGAAGGCAAGGGTATAGTGGAGAAAAGAGTCGACGAAGTCGAGTTGTCTGCGACTTTGTTGATGTCTTCCACGATGATCTATCGGAGGTGCCTCCCGGACGAGAGATGTCGAATTCTCTATTGATCTCGTCCATGGTGCTGCACCGGTATCTAAAGCTCCGTATAGGTTGGCTCCTACTGAGTTGAAAGAGTTGCAAAATCAGTTGAATGAGCTCATTGATAGAGGTTTCGTGCAGCCTAGTGTGTCACCTTGGGGAGCTCCGGTCTTGTTCGTCAAGAAGAAAGACGGTAGTATGCGCTTGTGCATCGACTACCGTGAGTTGAATAAGTTGACTATCAAGAATAGATATCCGCTGCCCAGAATCGATGATCTCTTCGATCGGTTGAAGGGTGCGAGTTGTGTTCTCAAAGATTGACTTAAGGTCCGGATATCACCAATTGAAAGTGAAGTCTAGTGATATCTTCAAGACGGCTTTCGAGCAGCGGTATGGTCACTACGAGTTTAGAGTCATGCCCTTCGGATTGACCAATGCTCCTGCGGTGTTCATGGACCTCATGAACCGAGTATTTCATGATGTGCTTGATAAGTTCGTGATTGTTTTCATTGATGACATCTTGATCTATTCGAAGAGCGATGAAGAGCATGCGAGTCATCTAAGTTTCACTTTGCAAAGGTTGCGAGAAAAGAAGTTGTTCGCTAAGTTTAGCAAGTGTGATTTACGGCTTAAGAGAGTGGTATTCCTTGGTCATGTAGTTTCAGCCGAAGGTATTCGTGTCGATCTGAAAAGGTCCAAGCTGTGGCTGATTGGGAGAGACCGAAGTCAGTAACGGAAATAAGAAGTTTTCTTGGATTGGCGGGTTACTACCGAAGGTTTATTGAGAACTTTTCTCGGTTGGCTGCTCCTATGACTAAGTTGACCAGGAAGAAGAAGAAAGTTTGTTTGGTTTGGCGCTTTGAGAGAAGAATTTCCAAGAGTTGAAAGAAAGATTGACAAGTGCCCCGGTTTTGACTATACACGATAGTTCCGGTGGTATGACGATTTATACCGATGCGTCAAAGATTGGTTTGGGTTGTGTCTTGATGCAACATGGCAAGGTCGTAGCCTATGCTTCTCGGCAATTGAAGGATTATGAGCGGAATTACCCCACTCACGATCTAGAACTTGCCGCCGTTGTCTTTGCTTTGAAGATTTGGAGACATTATCTTTACGGTGAGAAGATTGCCATTTTCACGGATCATAAGAGTTTGAAATACTTCTTTACCCAAAAGGAGTTGAACATGAGACAAAGGAGATGGTTGGAACTAGTCTCCGATTATGATTGTGATATTCGGTATCACCACAGGAGAGCAAATGTTGTTGCTGATGCTCTTAGTAGGAAGAACCGGAAGAAGACTTTGGATTTGAATGCTTTGAGTTTACCATTGTGGTCTTCTATAGAGAGTTTTGATTTGGAAATCGTTCTCGAGAATTCTGAATTTATTCTTTACGCCATGACGGCAAGATCTGGTCTTAGAGATAAGATTGTTGCTCTGAAGAGTTCGATTAAGAGCTTTTGATCAAAGTTGAGAAGATTTCTTCGAATCTGAGTCGGACCCCGACTTTGGTATATCCATGGATGGTGCTTTGTTGTTTAGAGGAAGACTGTGTGCACATGCAAGCGAAGAAGTTAAGAAAGAAATATTGAAGGAAGCACACCGATCGGTCTTTCTTTGTACACCGGGAAGCACCAAAATGTACAAGGACTTGAAGGAACATTTTTGGTGGATTGGTCTAAAGGCGGATGTTGATGATTTTGTTGCCAAGTGTGAGACTTGCCAACGTGTGAAAGCCGTTCGACAACCTCCATCTGGATTACTTCAGCCCCTTCCTATTCCTAGTTGGAAGTGGGAGGATATCTCCATGGACTTTGTGACTAGCTTGCCTCGGACAAGTAAAGGCAATGACACCTGTGTGGGTGATTGTTGATAGGTTGACCAAATCAGCCCATTTCATTCCTATGAAGATCACTCATACTTTGGATAAGCTAGCAAGGCTTTATGTGGATAATGTGGTTCGTCTGCATGGTGTGCCATTGAGTATTGTCTCGGATCGTGATCCTAGGTTCACCTCAAGGTTTTGGAATAGTTTGCGAAGGCCTTGGGAACCCAATTGAACTTGAGTACAGCTCATCATCCACGGTCCGATGGACAATCTGAGCGGACAATTCAGACATTGGAAGACATGCTCGGATCTTGTGTGGTGGATATGGGTGGTAATTGGGATGAACACCTAGCTTTGGTTGAGTTTGCCTATAACAACAGGTTATCAAGCCACAATAGGCATGGCTCCATTCAAGGCTTTGTATGGCGGTACTTGTAGGACACCTTTGTCTTGGTGAGAGAGTGTGAAAGAAAAGTCTTAGGTCTGAGATGATTGAAGCTACAAGTGCTATGGTGGATATGATAAGAGAAAGGATTAAGTCTGCCCGATCGAGACAGAAATCTTATGCTTGATAAGAGAAGGACCGATTTGGAATTTCAAGTTGGAGAGAAAGTCTTTACGAAGGTCTCACCAATGAAGGGTGTGATGAGATTCAATGTTAAGGGAAAGCTTAGCCCTCGTTACATTGGACCTTTCGAGATTTTGGAAAAGGTTGGACCTGTTGCGTATCGATTAGCATTACCTCCGCCTCTTGCTTTGGCGTTCACAATGTGTTTCATATTTCGATGCTCCGAAAATACATAGAGAATCCGGAACACATTTTGCAGCAAGCACTGAAGGACTTAGTGCTGATTTGACCTATGATGAAGAACCGGCCGAAATCTTGGATAGGAAGGACAAGCGGCTGCGGAATCGCGCCATTCCTTTGGTGAAGATTCGGTGGAAGAACCATACCCTGAAGAAGCTTCTTGGGAGAAGGAAGAAGATATGAAGGAGAAGTTTCCTTACCTCTTTGGAAGCACGGTGCGCTTTCAATTTCGGGGACGAAATTTCTTTAAGGGGGGAGAATGTAAAACCCAGCCCTAACCTTGACCCGGAAACCTTGTTATTTGTAGGTCCGATGACCCGAAGTAAAGTAAGAAGTCAGCTTTGGGCCATCCCGGTAGAAGACTTGGTGTACGGCTTTGAATCCATGAAAGTTGATGATGAGGTTCTATTTATGGAAACTGAATCCTGATGAAGATCTAATTAGTTGATGGACTTGGAGTGTTCTCTATCTTGGTTTGAAGGCATTTCTACCTATTAGGTAAGTCACTTGACTTGTGTGCAAAACCCCTTTTGAATTGGATTTGATCTAGACCTTCAATTCCCTGTTTTTGGTCTTCTTTGTCGGCATTGGTCGTCGATTGGTCGGCGGGCCAATCGACCAATCCACTCGACCAATGAGTCTTGTCTTTGGCAATTAGGTTGTTCTTGCTCTATTTAAGTCCAATCTCGAGTCCACTTCGTATTTGCTGCCTCCAAACTCTCTGGAGCAGACCAAAGACCTCTGCAAGTCATCTCTCTTGCATCCTTGGTGTTTTCTTGACGGATCTTCGTCGAAACTCTTCTTTTTGCATCAAAAGGTATGTCTACTCTCTCTTCTTCTCCTCCATCTTTGTTTTTCTTTCCTTTTTGAGTTGAGACAGTAGAAGAGATGCTGCATTCTCTGTTGCAAACATCTCTGAACATGTTCTCATGATCATCCTAAGGATTTGAGGCTAGAACAATGATCTTAACCATGATCATTGCAAGCTTTTGAAGGAATCATGATCAAACCATGATCTAATCTCTGTTAAACTTCTAATCTGAATTCTGATCTCTTTGGATCTTCTATGTTGATCATGTTAGTAGTTAATTACTTGTGTTTTTTCTTCCCATGATCCATAATCTATAGATTTCTAGTTGTTCTCTTCTACCATACTATGTGTTCTTCATGATGCATGGTAGTTACATATATGGTAGGTTTTATTTCCTTATTTAGATTTATACTTCTAAGCCTTATTCCATGAAGATCTATGTATGTTTTCATGATACCATTACCGAAAGCAATGATCCATCCTCCTATTGTTCTTGTCTTTGTTTTCTATTTCAAATTCATCAAGATCCATGGTTGAGTTAATTATGGTAACTTTTTGTTTCCTAATTTGGATCTTGATACCTTGATTGGATTAGTGTTTTGAGGTCCCCTATTTGTTAGAATACTACTGATGTAGTCTACCCCTTGATTAGTACCCTTTTGAACCACCAAATTCGGATTTCATATCTTAAAACTCTGATTTTATAGGCTACTGTCTGCATTGGTCGACTGATTGGTCGACTGGACCACTCGACCAATCCACTCGACCAATGAGTACAGCAACTCCAGATTTGGTCTGTTTTCGGATGTTTTGATATCTTTTCTGTTAGGGATCTTTCCTAATATGTTGTATATACTTGTTTAGGACCTTCTTCTCAAGTTTGCCAAGATCTTACTTGATTTCTTAGGATTCCTTTGCGAGTTATAAAAGGTAAGGATGGTTATTTCCTTAATTACATAGATAGCATGAATCTAGTTTCTATATTTGAATATCATTGATATGATTCCTAAATTAGATTCTTACAATGATATACTACTTGTTGCATAACTTTGATTACGGTAGCATTATTTATTCATGTTGAATTGATTCATGTATGATTTACTTACCAATTATATACAAGTGATTGTACTTATTGATTTCTTTCCATATATGAAGTTACCATATATGTGATGATATGAATTGATGCATGTGTATGCTTAAGTATGGTTTGGAAAGGAGAGGTGTCCTTTCGACACTTCTGTCCTTGGACTACTACGGGAATATTATGGGATGTTTCCGGAGATGCCCTCTGGACACCTTCCTAAAGCTGTTGGATGACATATCTAGGATTTGTCTAGTAGTGTTTGGCTAGGATGTCCTGTTATGTCGAGACCCTAATCGGAGGGGGTATTGAGACCGAACGACCCGTGGTAGCAATGGGGATTCATGGGCGCTCAAGACCGGTAACCAACCCGTGAGAGGACAGGAATCACATTGTGGGGGCCATTTATTGGTAGGGTTGCATATGATTAGACTTGGGCTCACGGGCGCTTAAGACCGGTAACCAACCCGTGAGAGGACGTGAGAGCTTCCCGTTTACCATATGTGGATGATCAATAGGGTTGATGAGTCCGTAGTCAGGGACTATGAGGACTCTAGTGTGAAGGATACCGGAAAGGATCGTCGGGGACGAGGAATGGACGTATCTGGATCGACTTGATGTAACTAAGTAGAAGACTTGCATTTGGCTAGGTTTTACCACGACATGCGCCGTACTTATACCAAATGGTTGTGAGAGAGTGTGTTGACTTAACCCCCTGCCATGGTTTGTCTCGAGGGATGAAGGACCCTTTACCAATCGGCTGCTCAAGACCGGTGAAATGATCCGTGAGAGAATCCAAGATATCATAAATGGTTGAGGATGTGAGTGGACTTTCCTAAAGAAGTACGGTGCTATGACTTAAAGCATGTCTGCCAATAGAGACCAGCATACATAGAGTTAGATTCATTCATTCATTGCTTGTCTCATATCATATTGCATTTATGTTTGTTCGGAATCCTGCCATTTATGTTATTATGGATTTTAAGCGCCTTCTTGAGTTTCTTTGAAACTCATTCCTTTATTGTACAATGTTGTTAGACTATCCTGCAGTGCTTGAGTACTATGACGGTCCCTATGAAGAAGCGCAAGGCGAAGAGGCATATCTCCGGGAAGGTGATTGCGGTTACCACAATTACTACGAAGATTCCGCAGTGGTTATGCTCCGTACGATGCTTAGTCCGACCATTGAGTGGAAGCGTCCTTGTGCCATTTATGAGATTTACACTTACAAGGATGTTGTCTATAAAGTGGAGAACAATTTAGTTACCCAATGTACTTGTTACTGGGATTAGGTTCTGTCTAGTTTATTCTTTTAGAGCTACTTTTCCGCTGGTTGTAAAGTGGGATTTTTGCCTCGTTTTACTTATCTGTTTGATACTCGATTATATTTAGTATTCGATTCATTTATGATTCATTCTTTCTTTATTGGATCTATGATTTATCTTCCGCACTCATGTTATGATTTTTCTTTTTTTTTTTTTTTTTTTTTTTTATTTATAAACACCACACCCCCTCCCCACCCCCCTCTCCCTCCACCCCCCCCCCCCCCCGAACAGCCCACCACGGGCGGGGGGCGCCCCCCCCCCCCCCCCCCCCTCCCTCCCCCCCCCCCCCCCTCCTCTTATGGGGGGCCCCCACCACCTACCCCCCCCCCCCCCCCCCGGCCCCCCCTTTTGGGCCCCCCCCCCTTGCCGGGATCTTCTTGCATTTTGGAAGGCTCTCAGTAGCCTTCCCGTCTGAGTGTTACGCCTTGGTCCTTGCTCAACTCCAACTTGATGGACCAAGCCCCGCAACACCCCTTGCATCTCGATCATTCCCTTGCGGAGCTCGTCCATATCTGCTGCAGTAGCATACCCCTGAGGGCCTCGGGATGTGCCTTGCCCGTTTGGATTTTCAACGACCAGGTTCCCCTCGGGAGGATCCTGTTCCACTCGGGTAGAGTGGACTCTATCATCTTGATGTGTTTGATCTTTGGGAATCTGATTCCCGCCAGCATTTTCTATTCGGGAACGTCCATTTTTTCTTCCTCGTCTTGGCATGACTTGAAGATTTTGTCGTTCCCACAGACGGCGCCAAACTGATGCGGATCAATTATACTTCTGGATCCGACTGAGCCTCCTCTAGTATCCGGGACAATGAGCCCTGCAAGAAAGGTTAGATGCGGGCTGGCTTGTATGCCGGATAGCCGCCTCGGATGGCAAAGTCAGATGACGAATAGAGTGAGGTCTCGTGCAAAAGCTACACAAGATTATACTCAGAGTGTATTAGATGCTTACCGGAGGGGTATGTCTACGCTTTTATATTGTAAGTGTTACCTTTTATGTATTTGATAAGTTAGCCCGACAAGGGTTGTTGTTTCTCCTAGGATCATGCTTCCTTGTCGTTGGTCCCATTCAATCAGCTGCTGAGTTGACCTTCTATATCAAGGATGATTGCTATATATGTGGCGTATGTTACGCTTTTGATCATGGATGATCGGCATCTGTCCCGATTAACTAGCATGTGGAACCCCATCCGGGTTAGACCCGGTCGGGTAGGAATCTTCCGTATCAGGCACTAACCAACTCAATTCAGTCTCCTTCGCAACCTAGGAATGAGAACCCTCACGGACTGGCTACCGCTATTGGACTCCACTCCTTAACCCTATGGTCATCCACATATTGTTGGGGGCGGAAAGCTCTTATGACTTCTCACGACACCCAGTCCACTCCTTGGACCTCCATTAGCCCAACCCTAACATATGCAACCCTACCATTGTATGAACAACAGTGGACCACTGAGTCTCCGCACGGACTGGTTACCGCTGTAGGATGAAACAGAGTCACGTCACCATTGTCATGGGTCATCAGCTTTAATTCCCCTACTGAAAGGGTAGTAGTATGTGGAGTACCTAGCCATGCAACTCTAGACTCTACCTAGGTATGTCATCCAGTGGGCATGTGTCCCATACCACAGCCCTCTAATATCTCAAGCCAAGATATCCCAATGGAATACCCCTTTCCATCAGAACCACAAACCAATAAACCATCATCATCCTCATACCATAATCATAATTGATAAAGTACATATCAAGACAATACAAACAGCAAGTTTATGATAAAATCAGCATGTTCTATATAGTTACAGCAGTATATATAGTTAAGAACAGTAATGAAAGACACTGGACTAGCATGTTCAAGTCATTACATAAGGATAAGATTGTATGTCCTTACCTGTACATAAGTAGAAATCTCTAGAATGCAAATCAGAAACAATTATAAAACTTTTACTGGAAACAAAGGACACCTATAAACAGGGTTACAATAATATATAAGTCAAATGAATCAAAATGGATCAAAGCCAAAAGCCACATGCTCTCTGGTAACCAGCCGGTTGCTTGGGCCCAAGCGACTGCCTTGAGCAACCTCCCCAAAAACAATGTGTTTTCAATCCGAAACTCAAGCTTTTGATCATCTGTTTTCAATCCGATTTTTGGATGATCTCAATCCAAATTTTGAACCTAACACACCTGTAACCAAGGGGTAACACGAAACCTAACAATTAATGCAGATTAGTCACCCAAAATCCTCCCCTTGATTATATCCATCCTTTTCTGAAAGTAGGGTTTCGTTTTCACACAGGATCTCATAAAGAACATTAAAAAGGGAGGTACTGTAATGAGAAGATCATGAACAACCAAAGAGAGGACACTGTTGTGACTAAAGTATACATATATGGTTTATACCAGTCAAACCAATCTTAGCCGAGTTCGATTGAGAGAATAAAGGAAGGATGATCAGCGACGTCCAAAGAGGAGTGATGATCCGACGGCCATGATTGAAAAAGTGTTATAAGCGGGAAAGCTAGTATAAAAGGGAAAGGAAGATTCGTAAGAAGGTAAGTCTCTGAAAATCAACCAAACTCTAAACTCACTCTGATTGAACTCCATTAGAACACTTTCGAAGCTCCAGTGAGCTCTGAAGCATTGTCTTCACCATACTGACTAGATCGTCGGAGACGAGACACCGATCAAGACGATCGGCTCAGTTTCTTACTGGTATTCTGTTTCTTTCAAGAGTGAGAGGTTGATTGATCGAAGAGCAAGCTAGATCGAATCAGATCTGAGGAGTTCGGTGCGGAAAACAACGGTTCAAGGCGATCGGCAGAATTAGCACCAACATTTTGGCGCCGTCTGTGGGAACAACAGTAACTGGAACAAGTTTAGAATAGAAGCTATGGCTCAATCACCTGAGCGAGAGGAAGAATTACCAACGGAAATGGCAGAGACAAGGCAGAGAGAGCCGAGGAAGGCAAATCCAAAGAGGAGAACGAGAGAAGTGGTTCCGATACCACAAATTCCGATGATGCAGACTCGACGAGGCCAGAGAATGGTGGAGGATCATTCACCTCGTCCTACTGATCAGTTCGAAAGACAAGAGAAACAATTGGTGGATACATTGGTCGCATCTCGTCCATAGCTAGATCCAAATCTGATTACTGAACGATTTGAGAGCATGCAGCATCAAATCCTGGAGACACAAAATCTAATGAGGACATTCATCAAGCAGATTGGAATTCATCCGGAGGGAAGAGTCCCGGCTTCGCCAGCTAGAAGATCTCGAACTTTTTCCCGAGCCGATGCAATTTCTGTCCCGAGTTAGATTCAAAGGTCAGGAGAGGACCAAAGGAGATCAATTCTGAAGGAAGGATCAGGAGAGAGTGCGGATCCAAACTATATTCCACTGGAGACCAAAGATCAAGGATCGTCCAAGGATGATCAATTGAGTCACATTCAGAGCAAAAAGAGTAGAAGCGTTGGAGATCGGAGAGATAAGAAAGAAACAAGAAGGTCAGAAGGTAGCAGATCTGAAGTTCATGGATCGGAAATCAGTAAAAGATTTCGTATCCTGGATGATCAAATTCAGCGATTGGCGAACAAAGACTCTAGATAAAAAGTGGAGGAAGTGATGAATCAAAATCCATTCGCTAAGGAAATTATGTCAGCACCATTGCCGCGCAATTTTAAACTCCCGATATTCACGATGTATGATGGAAGCACAGATCCAATGGAGCATCTGGCTCAGTTCAATTCTGTGATGATGTTGGCAGGTAATTCTGACGTTTTAAAGTGTCGATCCTTTCCATCGTCATTGAAAGGTTCTGCAACAACTTGGTTCTTCAGTTTATTACTAGATTCTATTAAGGATTTCAAAAATTTGACGAAGATATTCTTGTCGAGGTTCCAAAGTAGTATGAAGAGTAGCAAAACTGTTGATAATTTGGCTGCAATTCGTCAAAAATCAGGAGAATCAGTTCGAAGTTACATGAAGAGATTCAATCAAGAATCGATTCAGATTAAAAATTTGAATGAGCATATGATGCTATGTTCAGAGGTCTGACGGATGATCATTTATTGGAATTCCTGATCATCAACAAGCCGGCAAATATTGCGGAGCTGACGACTCGTTGTAATCAGTATGCTAATATGAAAGACATCCTTCAGGCGAGAAAAGAAACTGATGGTGGTGGAAGCAAAAGGAAGGAAGATGGAATCATGAGATCTGATCAGAGGGATCGTAGAAGTAACAGAAATTTTCTGAGAAATGGTCTTGATCGCCAATTCAGAAGAGATATTCCGAGACCATTCCAAGAAAATTATACTCCTCTCTATACTAGAAGATCAAAAATTCTGATGCGAATTCAACATCAAGGAATTCTGAAATGGCCATTACCAATGATAGCAAAAGCAGATGAAAGGAATCCAAATAGATTTTGCAGATATCACAAGGATCATGGTCATGATACTAATGATTGTAGAATTCTAAAAAATGAGATTGAATGATTAATCAGTCAGGGAAGATTGGAAAACTTTGTCCAAAGAAGAAATGGAGGTAACCGGAGAAATGTTCCTGATCAGCCAAGAAGATGGAATAACCAACCCCCAGCAAGGGAAGATCAACCGAAGGTAGATTTTCAATATAATTCTCCAGACGAAAATGCTAAGCACCAGGAAAACCAACAAGTTCAACAGAAGCAGTCTCCTGTTATGACCATCTTGGGAAGTTTAGATTTGAATTCAATTTCAAAGTCTAAGTCACATGCCAGGTATGTAAGTGCTGTCGAATCTCATGTTATTCCTAGAAGGATCAAAATGATGAAGGAGATAGTCTTCACAGAGGAGGAGATGGAAGGAATTCAGGAACCACATGATGACGCCATTGTGGTAGTCATTGAGGTGGCAAACAAGGATATTCACAGGGTTCTAATCGATACGGGGTCTTCTGTAGACATAATGTCTTATGAAGCTTTTCAACGATTGAAACTAGATACAGTCAAGATAAAGCCTTACGGCACGAGACTATTCGGATTTTCTAGAGAGTCTACCTTGGTAGAAGGAACTGTGGAGTTAACAATAACACTGGGAACACATCCACAAATGGTAACTATGGTTACCAAATTCTTTTTGATAAAGAGTTTGTCGGCATACAATATAATTTTGGGGAGACCAACGTTGAATGCTATTGGAGCTGTAGTTTCGACAAGACATTTAAAGGTCAAATTGCCAACTGAAGGAGGCGTTGGAGAGTGCAAGTTTGATCAGAGAACTTCAAGGCAAAGTTATATGACTTTTTTAAAGGATTCAAAGGCACAAGGTAAAGCTCTTGCTCTCACTGTGGAAGTCATGGACAACAGGGATGAAGAAAAAATTCAAAGAGGTGAACCAGTGGAAAAGTTGGAGAAAATTTGTTTTGGCCTTGAAAATCCAAATAAAGGAACCATGATTGGAGCTGATCAGAACAATCAGGACAAGGATCGGTTAAAAGAATTTCTTCAGCAAAATGCAGATGTTTTTGCTTGGTCCGCACAGGATATGCCAGGTTTAAGTTGAGAGGTGGCAGGACATTGTCTCTGGATAGATTCTTCTATCAAACAAATAAAACAAAGGTGGAGGAATTTCTCATCGGAAAAGCATGATGTGATTAAGATTGAAGTGCAAAAGCTTCGGGAATCTCAGTTTATCGAGCAAATTGAATGTCCTAAATGGCTGGCGAACGTGGTAATGGTGAAGAAGCATAATGGCATGTGGCGAATGTGTGTACACTATACTGATTTGAACAAGGCATGTCCTAAGGATTGCTATCCTCTGTCGCGGATTGATGCCACATTAGGTCAGCAGATGTTGAGTTTTATGGATGCTTATTCTGGTTATAATCAAATTCTTATGAAAAAGGAGGATCAACCCCACACGGGATTCATGACGAACCAAGAAAGCTATTGTTATAAGGTTATGCCTTTCGGGTTAAAAAATGCTGGTGCAACATACCAAAGGGCGATGAATAAGCTGTTTGCTGATCAGATTGGAAGAAATATGGAGGTTTATGTAGATGATCTTCTTGTAAAAAGTCAATTCAGATCTGATTGTCTTGCTAATATAGGGGAGTGCTTTGATGTACTAAGGAGAAATGGAATGAGACTCAATCCTGAGAAGTGTGCGTTCGGGGTTTCATCTAGTAAATTTCTTGGTTACATGGTTACGCAGAGAGTTATTGAGGCGAATCCAGAAAAAATCAAGGCTATCTTGAATATGATGGCGCCCAGAAGATGAAGGAGATCCAAAGTCTAACAGGGAGAGTAGCGGCATTAATCAGGTTCATATCGAGATCAGGAGATAAATGTGCACCATTCTTCAAGGCGTTGAAAAATCTAAATGCACTCAATGAATTCAACTGGACAAAGGATTGTCAAAAGTCATTTGAAAAATTAAAGAGGAGACTGACCAGTCCACCAGTTCTATCTCGACCAAAACCAGGAGAGATCTTGCAGATATATTTATCTTCTTCGAAGGCAGCAATAAGCACAGTGCTAATTCGGGAAGAAGGTACTGTCCAAAATCCTATCTACTTTGTAAGCCATACATTGTTAGATGCAAAATCTAGATATCCGGAATTTGAAAAACAGGCTTTAGCTTTGATAATGGCAGCTAGGAAGCTTAGACCTTACTTTCAGGCTCATCCAATTATTGTTCTTACTAACTAGCCTTTAAAGAAAATATTGCATAAGCCCGATCCCAAGGGGAGAATGGTATCATGGGCAGTAGAATTAACAGAGCATGATATAGATTATAAACCCAGAACTACGATAAAAGCACAGGTGTTGGCTGATTTTATTGCTGAAAGTATTTCGCTACCAGAGGAGGAAAAAATTTCCAGTGAGATGTTTTCTGGTTGGACTTTGCATGTTGATGGATCAAGTCATTCTCAGGGATCAGGAGCAGGGGTGATTTTACAAAGTCCGTTCGGATTTGTAATTCAGAATGCACTTCGATTTAATTTTCATGCTTCAGACAATGAAGCGGAATATGAAGCTCTTATTGCAGGTTTGCGATTGGCCAAATCTCTCTGTGTACAAAACATTGAAGTAAAAAGTGATTCCGAGCTGGTGGTCTGTCAAGTTACAGGAGCATATGATGCGAAGGATGATCGAATGGTCAATTATCTTAAGAAGGTATGGGAGTGCAAAGAATGGTTTTCACAATTCTCAATTATGAGAATATCCCGAAATCAAAACAGTGAGGCAGATTCTCTGGCGAAATTAGCATCTGCAAGATCTACTTCTATGCCACAGGCTGTTGAGGACCTGAGTACTCCAGCATATTCAGAGCCTGAGATAATGGAAATCGATGCAGAAATATCTTGGATGGAACCTATCATACAATATCTTATAGATGGCATTCTTCCTGAGGATAGAGAAAAGGCCAGAACTGTGAAAAGAAGAGCTGTTAGGTTTATCCTAAAGAATGAGTTGTTATACAAAAGGACAGTTTTTGGGCCACTTCTGAAATGTTTGGGACCATCTGATGCACGATATGCTTTATCAGAGGTCCATGAAGAAATTTGTGGAAGTCACTTAGGTGGGAAAGCTTTGGTGTGAGATCCCACCTATTCCTAACCTTGCTGTTGTACCTAATGCATACATACCATATGCATTGTTCGATTTATTCTCTGTTGTACAAATTGCCTAGTTTCGTTTGGTAGAAGTTTACCCCAAAGCTGATCTATTCTCTCCACGATTTCTCCTTGTGCCTGACATTCCCTTTGATAGGAGGATGATCTTAAATCATTCCCATGACTGATCTTTCTATCTCTGCTGTTCTAGAGTGGATCTCCATACACTCTATAACCTAGTGAATTCTCCACATGATGATTTCAAAGAGAAATCAAGTGTGATCTTCATGATTTGTTATTCCTTCTAATTCTTTCAAGACTTCAATCTTTTCATCTCCTATTCTTCAATCAAAGAATTGTAATCTCTCTTGTGTTGTATTGATCTACTCTTGCTATGATTTATTCTTTGAGATTGAGATTATGAAGTAGATGTTGCATCCTTGCAACATATTGATCCTTGCAACCATCTCTTCTACAATCTCCTTTCATTCTTAAACTTTTATGATCTTCATATTAATCTTCGCCATGATCCTTGTGAAATCTTCATGAAGCCATGATCATACTTTCGATTTGATTTCAAAGCATGTCAGATTTATTCCTTGTTTCCTTACATAAGACTTATTGCTATTTGTTTTCCGTGGACCTTGGGAGAAGGAAGCCAAGATAATAGGAAAGTACCCTTGCCTTTTTGAAACCAAGTACTCTCCCAATTTCGAGGACGAAATTATTTTAAGGGGGGGAGAATGTGAAATCCAGCCCAAACCTAGCCAGGTCACCCTATCTGTTTTGGGTAAAGAAGGGTTAGTTTAATTGTTGACTTTGAAGTTGGACCGTGATTTTAGTTTTGTTTAATGTTGATTTTGAAGTTGGACCGTGATTTCAGTTTTGTTTAATGTTGATTTTGAAGTTGGACCGTGATTTCAGTTTTGTTTAATGTTGATTTTGAAGTTTGACCATGATTTCAGTTTTTCTATCTTTGAAAATCTTAGGAAGCCATGTCAGACCTTTCTCTTAGGGTTGATCCAATGTCCCAAAATGAGGGATGATGTCTTTTTGGGCCATCTCAGTAGAAGATATGTTGTTTGACCCAAAACCCATGGATATTGATGATGGTGTTTCCTTATGGAAACTTTAATTGATTTGGTGTTGAACTACTCATTGGTGAAGAAGAACTTGGTTGATGGACCTAAAGCTTAGTTGGACCTGGTTTGAAGACATCCCTCCATACTAGGTAAGTAGTATGATGCGTTGAAAGAAGCCCATCCAAAAATATTGAAGTTAGGCCCATTAAATCCCTATTTTTGAACAAGCTGTCCAGGCAGTGGCATTTTGGTAATTTTCTGTTTTGAAGGTTTTTAAAAGCTTTATTTCTTTTAATATCGTGGTAAACATTCCCACTAGGTTTCTGACTCTCTATGGAACGTGGAAAGGACCTTAGATCTTCCTCTTTGGCAACCAATCAATCAGTAGGGTCAATTTGGTCAGTTTGGTGAAATCCTAGTAATTCTTGGACTCTTTATGCTATTTAAAAGGGGGGAACTCCATGTTTTTCACTCTCAATCTGTTCTAAGCCTTTGGAGAACGTGGGAAGAGCCCTAGATCCTCTCCTTCAAAACCAAGGAAGACCCTCAAGCATCTGTTTCTCTTCTAAAAGGTTAATATTCAATTCGCTTCTTCTTTAATTCATTCTTTCTTCTCTACTTCTGATATTCTGATTATGAGAAGCGTATTACACTGCTGTAATGACCTCTTCTCTAATTCTTTTAGCCCTAGAGTGAATCCCCCAATTCACTCTATGTTCTTGAAGCCATATGGCGATGATTCTTGAATTTGACTCCACCAAAATCTTGATGATACTTTCCCTGAATTTTCTACCTATCTTTATGATTGTGGGGAAGGTCTCATACAATTACCATGACCTTCCCTTGTGTCCTCATGATTGAGGAGTTGATCCTTGTTTTTCCTTGGACCATTGGAAACCAAAAGGGTAAGATTTTGAGGGGAAATTCTTGGGTAACTCTCATGAGAGGGTAACCAATTGGCAACCTTTTATTTTCTGTTAATTCATTGGACCCTCCCCAAAACCTTTCTTGATTGTAAATTCTTTCCCTAAGGTGAATCATTATTCTCCCTAGTCTTCCCATGGGATATTAGGATTTCTTTCCTTTGAATTTATTTACATTCTTTTCTCTCATTGGTACACCCTTCCTAATTCCATTCTTGATTTTGAAATACTAATGAGATGTTCCTTTATCTATCTTGGGTTGTTTTTGTGAGAGTTAATTATGGGTAACTCTTATGAGAGGTAACCATATCTGAGACCCTAATGTTCTTTTATCTGTTGGAAACTTCCCAACACATTTTCAGATTGTGCATTCTTTGTTTCTCTTTCCCTAGGGTGAATCTTGATTACCCCTAGCCTTGCCATGAGAGCCATAAGTTTTGTTCTGAATCTGCGCACCGAAGAGGGATGAATTAGTTGAAATACCTAATGAACTCCTGTTCTCAATTCGAATATATTTCTTGAAACTAGACTTCTTAATGGACTTCCAGCAGAAAACCCCACTCAATTTGACTCCATATAACCTTTCAAATCCCTGTCCGAAGTTGCTGAACTATGTCTGTCAAATCCTGCTTGCGCATCGAAGAAGGTGAGCTTAGTTTGTGGACCTAATGAACTCACATGCTTGATCTTAAAGTATTTCTGGAAACTAGACTTCTTGATTGACTCGTAGAAGAAAACCTCACCCAATTTGACCTTGTATAGCCCTCCGAATCCCTGTTTGAACCTTGCTGTCTTGATTGGTCGATTTATTGGTCGATTGGACCAACAGACCAATCAATCGACCAATGGTGTCTGAATTTACCAATTTGATCCTATCTCTTCTATTTAAATCTAATCTCGGGAATACTCCGCCTCATATGCCTCCTACGCCTCTGGAACGAGTTAGAACCCTAATCTAATCAATTCCCTTGCATTCCTTGGTGATCTCTCACAAGACTTGAAGTAATCTTCTTCCTCTCGCATCAAAGGTATGTCTACTCTCTTCTCTTTCTTCTCCATCTCTGATTTTCTTTCTTTAATCTATTCTTGGCTGAGATCAGGAAGAAGATGATGCACTCTTGCAACCATCCACTCCATGATCTCATCTTGTTCCTTGAGATCTATGATCATCATCATCATGATCTCAACCCCAGCCAGTTGAATTCTTGAAACCCTAACCTTGTGTAGTCATCCAGAGAACCTTTGGTAACCTCCCATGTGAGGGTAACCTCTTGGGTAAAAGTTATGTGAACCTAAACTTTATCATTGAATGATTCTTCTTGTTATTTTTGACTAACAATTTACTTTCCTTCATCCGGTGCTCTCAACCTTTTCATGGGAGCCAAAAAAGGGTGAAACCCTAACCTCTTGGATCAAACCAAGAACCCTTAGTTTGATCTTGTTAACCTCCAATCAATGTGCTTTCTTTACTATAATCATAACCTATCATCCTCTAGTTCATTATCCTTGATCCATACTATATTCCCTTCATGATCTATGTTTACCCTAGTTTCTTGGGTCAAATCAAGAAACCCATATTTTGACCATGACTTGATGATTTTATCTTCCCATATGATTCTAATACATCCTAGGAAGTTCCCCTTCGAATTTCAGATCAATCCGACTTCAAACAAAGAAGTTATGGCCAAAACAGTTTTCAGTATCCCGTACTGACTCGATTGGTCGACTGATTGGTCGACTGGGTCAGTAGACCAATCAATCGACCAATGAAGACAGTAGCTTCAATTTTTGCTCAGTTTGATTCGTTTTCTCTCCGATCTTTTAGGCATCTTTCCTAATGTTATATCTATGATTGTTAGGGGTTTATTTGCTAAGTTTGGAGCCTCTCTCTTTGATCTTTGGATTATCTTCGGCGATAATCAAGGTAAGGACAGTTAATTCCTTAACTACATAGGTTGCTTATTCTCTGGCTACTTTGTGGAACTATGAGATTACTTACTGTTATTATAATTTAATTCTGATCTCCTACTGTGGGAACAAGAGCACTTGTTTATATCATTTTTTTATTATTTATGTTATAAGAATTACTTATTACTGCTTAATCCGATGTTGCTTTTACATTCTCTTTTATATGATGAACTACTGGTTGTGTATGTCATGACTGATCTGAGAATGTGTTTGCTTAAGTTTGGTTTGGGATTGCGGAGTATCCTTTTGATGCTTTTGTCTTTGGACATCGGAGGGAATAGTATGGGATGTTCTCCGAAGATGCCCATCGATGCTTTCCCGAATCAATGGTTGTCATACCTAGGGATGTCTAGTGGTGTTTGGCTAGGATACACCCCTGTTATATCAGACCCGATTCGTAAGGGTATTGAGACTGAACGACCCATGGTAGCAATGGGGATTCACGGGCGCTCAAGACCGGTGAAATGATCCGTGAGAGGACGGGAATCACATTGTGGGGGCCATTTATTGGAGGGTTGCATTTGGCTAGACTTGGGCTCATGGGCGCTCAAGACCAGTGAAATGATCCGTGAGGGGACATGAGAGCTTCCTGTTTACCATATGTGGATAACCAATAGGGTTAATGAGTCCGGTGAGTAATATCCGTGACTCTAGTGGAAAGGATACCGGAAAGGATCGCCCGGGGCGAGGAATGGAAGTATCTGGACCTGAGTTGATGTAACTGAGTAGATGACTTGCATTGGGCTAGGCTTTTCCTTGACATGTGCCAGTACTTATGCCAAATGGTTGTGAGAGAGTGTGTTGACTTAACCCCCTGCCATGGTTTGTCCTGAGGGATGAAGGACCCACTACCAACCGGCTGCTCAAGACCGGTGAAATGATCTGTGAGAGAACCCAAGATATCTTATATGGTTGAGGGTGTGAGCGGACCTACCCAAAGAAGTACGGTGCTATGACTTAAAGCATGTCTGCCATAGAGACCAGCATACATAAAGTTTAGATGCATACATACATTACTTGTTTCATATTGCATTGCATCTTGTTATGGTTTGCTTCCATGTTATTTATGTTGTTATGGATTAACTTGCCTTACTGCGTTTCTTTCGAAACTCATTCCTTTTTTTGTACAATCTGTTGTTAGACTTCTCTACAGGTTTGGATTTCTTTGACGGCCCGTATGAGGAAGCGCAAGGTGAAGAAGATGAAGACTGAAGAGCAAGAAGAGCTAACTAAAGATGTGGATTAGATTTCTCTACATTCTTCTAGATTTATCTTTTACTTTACTTGTATTAGCTTAGGGCTTTATTTAGATTTCGATCTACCTTCTGTATGTGTTTGTAGGGTATAATTTCGCTATACTCTACAGTTGCCTATGTATTTGGTATCATGTTTTCCACACTCTGATATTCTATAGTGATCTTTCTGAGATCCTTTCTTGACTTGTATTATAAATTACTTGAACATAATGATTTGTTCTTGCTTTTGATTATGTTATTGTGCGAAATGGATATGATCGTTACTAAACTTGATCTTTTGGGCTGTGGATCACACTCTCGGGTATGCCAGTTAGGGTACCGGCTGGGAGGATGTGACATTTGGCTTATAAAGTTCTAAGACAAGGATTTTATTGGCCACGCATGCAATCTGAAGCGATTGAGTATGTAAGGTGTCATCAATGTCAAATTCATGCACCAATTCAGAGCCAGCCATCAAAACAACTAACATCAATTCTTAATCCTCTTCCATTTTCTATGTGGGGTATGGATTTGTTAGGGCCATTTCCTGTTACAACTGGAGGGAAAAAGTTCGTAGTGGCCGCAATTGATTATTTCACGAAATGGGTAGAAGCAGAAGCCTTGGTTACGACAACCACGAGTAAAATTGAGAAGTTTTTTAGAAATCATGTCATATTTAGATATGGTCTGCCAAAGATTCTACTAACTGATCACGGACAACAATTTGACAATGAAAGATTCAAGGAATTTTGTGCAGATTATCATATTGAATGCAAACACTCGTCTATGGCGTATCCTCAATGCAATGGTCAAATTGAGGTAACCAACAGAACACTTCAGCAGGAAATAAAAAGGAGACTGGATGAGGCAAATAGCTTATGGATCGATGAACTACCTCCTGTACTGTGGGCATATAGGACTACAGTCAAGACTCCAATGGGAGAAACACCTTTCAGACTAGCATATGGGTCAGAGGCGTTGGCTCCAGTGGAGGTTATGGTGGGATCAAACACATATGAAGGATTTGATCCAATAGCTAATGAAGAAGGATTACGAGTAAATCTTGAATTCTTAGATGAAGTCAGAGAAAGAGCATTATAATGCAATATAGAATATCAGAGGAGAACAGCGGTGTATTATAATGCTCGAGTTAGACCTAAATCTTTTAGAGTGGGAGATTTGGTTCTGAGGAAAAAATCAGCATCAGATCCAAGAAACTGTGGAAAACTTTCTGCAAACTGGGAGGGGCCATATGTGGTGACAAAAACTGTGAGCAGAAACACATATTGGCTAAAAGATGCTTATGGGAATTGTTTGAAACGACCGTGGAATGTAATTCACCTCAAGAAATATTATCAATAGAAATGAGGCGGAATTTTCTGGTATTCTTGAAGAAATCATCTTATTAATCGTGGTCATCAAAAGTTTCTTCTTCATTTAGTCACTATGATATTTTTATGAACCAGTTGTCTGATCAAGCCATTTCAACGCTGATCCAGGATCACTCCTTCCGAGGGTGATCCCGACTTTTTGATGTTAGGCTCAAGTGGCCAGCCTTACGAGGTCTGATCATGCCATTTCAACGCTGATCCAGGATCATTCCTTCTGAGGGTGATCCCGACTTTCCGAAGTCAGGCTCAAGTGGCCAGCCTTACGAGGTCTGATCATGCCTTTTCAACGCTGATTCAGGGTCATTCCTTCCGAGGGTGATCCCGGCTTTCCGAAGTCAGGCTCAAGTAGCCAGCCTTCCGAGGCCTGGTCATGCTTTCTGAAGCTGATCACGGATCATTCCTTCCGAGGGTGGTTCCGACTTTTCATAAGTCAGGCTCATGTAGCCAGCCTTCCAAGGCCTGGTCATGCTTTCCGAAGCTGATCACGGATCATTCCTTCCGAGGGTGGTCTCAACTTTTCGTAAGTCAGGCTCAGGTAGCCAGGTCATGCTAAGCTAATCACGGATCATTCCTTCCAAGGATGATCCCGACTTTCCGAAGTTAGGCTCCAGTAGCCATTTCTCTAAGGCAGCATCTCTACAAGGCAGTATCTCTCCAAGGCAGCCTTTTGATTGAGAACAATGGAATTAACCAATAAAACAATTCAAGGATCAGGTTATATGGAGGATTATTTATCGAAAGTTCAAAGATTTTCTGCAGGTCATTATCTGAGAATATCTGATCAGCTATTGAAGTTCGTATCAAATATTTTCTCTTCAGAAGTATCTCATCAGAAGTCAATGAAGAATACAAATATGATTAGAAATATGTGTTTAATCAAATATGCGATGGTCAAAAGATGATAGCCAATATTATAAAAGATACTATTCTGTCAAAGCCAAAAGAGCGAAAGAAAGGGAGGAAATTTCATTAATATAAAAGATAGACAAGTTCAAAAACCTCATATGCTCAAGAGGTAAACAAAAAAGAGGAAAAAGGTAAATTCATAAACACAGGAAATATTTTCTTCAAACTTGAGTTTTTGCAGATGGATCAACATCTGCAACATTATCAGATGGATCGACATCAGCAGCATCATTGGCAGCAGTTTCTTTATCTTGAAGAGGTGAGTTACCATCACCATTGTTATCTGAATCACTGGCAGAATGGTTTTGGCCAGGACTGGAAGACTCACTGTTATCATTGTCAGAATCATCTTCTGATGAACTATCAGAGTTGGGGTATCTCAAATTCCTAAGATCAAAAAAGGTTCTGGATGGGAGAAATTCTGGAGGTAACAATCTGAAATCTATATCAAGATGAATCTTGAGGATTTCTGAGAAGATTTGATCAAAGCAATCCTTCACCATATTCTTGCAAAATCCGAGGAAAGTTGGATTATCTCCAACTTCCTTCATTGAGGAGGTAACTGAATTTAAGACAATCTGATTTTCACTTTGTATTATTTTCTTCTCTACTTCAAATTGTCTTCTCTCTGCTTCCAAAATCTTTATGCAGTAAAGTTTTGAATTTTAAAGTTTCATCCAAAAGAACATGAAGACTTTCATTTTCTTTAGAAATCAAACCTATGGAAACCTCAAGATTATCTCTTTCTGCTGTCACCTCACTGAGCTCAATCCCAAACCATCATTTTTATCCTCTAAAGCAGACTTTTCCTATAAAATTGAACTGAAAGCTTTCACATGGTATTCTTGGGCCAACTCTAAAGTTGTATTCAGCTTTTCAATCTCATTGAACCTTTCCTAAAGTTCATTCTTTTCTTTCTCAATACTTTGTGACCAGACCAAAGCTCTGGTTAGCTTTTCCATAAAATCCTCTCTTTCATCAATGGCAATCCTGGCCTTGTCAAGGGCATTATTCTTTAACATTTTGAGCTGAAGGAGCTCATCTTTATAATTCAAAATAGCATCTCTCAACATAGAAATCTCTTCCTGCAATTCAGCAAAATGGTCAGAGCAAAGTTCATAATCAGTGTGCAAACTATCAAGATCATTGATCAAATCAATCTCTTTGAACTCAGCATCTGTTAATTTTCTCTCTGAAGAGTCCGAATTTCTCCGAAGTTCTTGTACCTCATTGACCAGCTCAAAATTCCTCTTGATCAGATCATCATTTTCCTGGGATAAAGTTTTTTCCCTCTCCAACACTTCGGAAAATGCATTAAAAGCAGCTCCAAAACATCTGTAGATTAATCAATATAAATTAAATAGAATAAATATATAAATCAATAGTAAATCAATCTTAGTCAAAGAATAAGAATAGGGATCTTTTTCTTACCCCCATCCGTGAGAGTAAAGTTCAGAATCGGACATTCGAGCTGTTTCTCTTGTGGCCCCGGTCCGGCTTTGAATCCATGAGAGTTGATGATGAAGTTCTATTTATGGAAACTGAATCTTGATGAAGATCGGATTAGTTGATGGACTTGGAGTGCTCTCTATCATGGTTTGAAGGCATTTCTACCTATTAGGTAAGTCACTTGTTATGTGTGCAAAACCCCTTTAGGATTGGATTTGATCTGGGTCTTCAATTCCCTGTTTTGGAATTGCTGTCTGCATTGGTCGACTGATTGGTCGACTGGACCAGTCGACCAATCCACTCGACCAATGAGTGTTGTCTTTGGCAATTAGGTTTTGCTTGCTCTATTTAAGTCCAATCTTGAGTCTACTTCGTATTTGCTGCCTCCAAACTCTTTGGAACGAACCAAAGACCTCTGCAAATCATCTCCCTTGCATCCTTGGTGATTTTCTTGACGGATCTTCGTCAAAACTCTTCCTTTTGCATCAAAGGTATGTCTACACTCTCTTCTTCTCCTCCATCTCTGTTTTTCTTTCCTTTTTGAGTTGAGACAGTAGAGGAGATGCTGCATTCTCTGTTGCAAACATCTCTGGACTTGTCTCTCATGATCATCCTAAGGATTAATGGCTAAAACAATGATGTTAACCATGATCATTGCAAGCTTTTGAAGGAATCATGATCAAACCATGATCTAGTCTTTGTTTAACTTCTGATTTGAATTCTGATCTCCTTGGATCTTCTACATTGATCATGTTAGTAGTCAATTGCAGTGTTTTCTTTGCATGATCCATGATCTATCAATCTCTAGTTGTTCCTCTTCTACCATATCATGTTTTCTTCATGAATCATGATAGTTACATATATGGTAGGTTTTGTTTCTTTATTTAGATTTATGCTTTTAAGCCTATTTCCATGAAGATCTAAGTATGCTTTTCATGATACATTTACCTGAAGCAATGATCCATTCTCCTATTGTTCGTGTCTTTGATTTCTATCTTGAATTCTTCAAGATCCATGGTTGATCTAATTATGGTAACTTTTTGTTTCCTAATTTGGATCTTGATGGCTTGATTGGATTAGTGTTTTGAGGTCCCCTATATGTTAGGATACTACTGATGTAGTTTACCCCTTGATTAGTACCCTTTTGAACCACCAAATTCGGATTTTATATCTTAAAACTCTGTTTTTAGGCTACTGTCTGCATTGGTCGATCGATTGGTCGATCGGACTAGTCGACCAATCCACTCAACCAATGAGTACAAGCAACTCCAGAATTGGTCTGTGTTGGATGTTTTGGTATCTTTTCTGTTAGGGATCTTTCCTAATATGTTGTATACACTTGTTTAGGACCTTCTTCTCAAGTTTGCCAAGATCTTACTTGATTTCTTAGGATTCCTTTGCGAGTTATAAAAGGTAAGGATGGTTACTTCTTTAACAACATAAATTGCATAGCTTGGTTTCTATATTTAAACCTTGATTAAGTTATTTCTTTAATTAGATTCTTACAATGTTATACTACTGTGGTACTATCTTGATATCAGTAGCGTTACTTATTCATATTGAATTGACTCATGTATGATTTACTTACCAAGTATATACAAAGTGATTGTAATTATTGATTTCTTTCCATATATGAAGTTACCATATATGTAATGATATGATTTGTTGCATGTGTATGCTTAAGTATGGTTTGGAAAGGAGAGGTGTCCTTTTGACACTTCTGTCCTTGGACTACTACGGGAATATTATGGGATGTTTCCGGAGATGCCCTATGGACACCTTCCTAAACTGTTGGATGACATATCTAGGATTGTCTAGTAGTGTTTGGCTAGGATGTCCTGTTATGTCAGACCCTAATCGGAGGGGTATTGAGACCGAACGACCCGTGGTAGCAATGGGGATTCATGGGCGCTCAAGACCGGTAACCAACCCGTGAGAGGACAGGAATCACATTGTGGGGGCCATTTATTGGTAGGGTTGCATATGGTTAGACTTGGGCTCACGGGCGCTCAAGACCGGTAACCAACCCGTGAGAGGACATGAGAGCTTCCCGTTTACCATATGTGGATGATCAATAGGGTTGATGAGTCCGTAGTCAGGGACTATGAGGACTCTAGTGTGAAGGATACCGGAAAGGATCGTCAGGGACGAGGAATGGACGTATCTGGATCTGACTTGATGTAACTAAGTAGAAGACTTGCATTTGGCTAGGCTTTACCCTGACATGCACCGGTACTTAGACCAATGGTGATGTGAGAGAGTGGTGACTTAACCCCCAGCCATGGAATGTCCCGAGGGATGCCGGACCCATTACCAACTGATGATGAGTGATTGAGACCTTCCTAAAGAAGTATGGTGCTATGACTTAAAGCATGTCTGCCAATAGAGACCAGCATATATAGAGTTAGATTCATTCATTCATTGCTTGTCTCATATCATATTGCATTTATGTCTGTTCTGAAATCCTGCCATTTATGTTATTATGGATTTAACTGCCTTACTGAGTTTCTTTGAAACTCATTCCTTTATTGTACAATGTTTGTTAGACTATTCTCGGCAGTCTCGAATATTATGACGGTCCCTATGAAGAAGCGCAAGGCGAAGAGGCATATCTCCAGGAAGGTGATTGCAGTTACAACAATTACACTGAAGATCCCGCGAGTGGTTATGCTCCGTACGATGCTTAGTCCGACCATTGAGTGGAAGCGCCCTTGTGCCGTTTATGAGATTTATACTTATAGGGATGTTGTCTATAAAGTGGAGAACAATTTAGTTACCCATTGTACTTGCTACTGGGATTAGATTTTGTCTTGCTTATTCTCTTTTAGAACTACTTTTCCGCTGGTTGTAGAGTGGGATTTTGCCTCACTTTACTTATCTGATGTAGACACTCTGATTTTATCTAGTACTCTGATTTATATATGATTCATTCTTTCCTTATTGGATCTATGGTTTATCTTCCGCACTTTTATTGTTCTTGTTCATGATTATGTTATTGTTTATGTGGGAGGTTGATTACTCGATACCTAATCTTCGGGCTGTGGATCACACTCTCGGGTATGCCAGATAAGGTACCGGCTGGGAGGATGTGACAGATTGGTATCAGAGTCCAAGGTTCGAGGAAATCCTAACCACAAAAGACAATAATTGAACATTCCTGAGTCATTGATCTGAAATGACTCTTCTACTCTTAGAAGTGAATAATAGAACACTTGGATTAGAAACTTAACCTATGAAGCATAACAACAACATTTCCGAATAACATACCATAATTATACTTAAATAAATGTCACTAATGCAAAGAAAAGAAAGGTGCATAATATACAATAATTAAGTGAAACAAAATGAACTTCATTAATTTCAAAAGCTTTTACAACGATTACATTTGAAATGCATAAATGAAAATCCTAGGGTACAGTCTATCTAGGTGATCTTCTCCGATCTCTCGTATGCTCCGAACTCCTCCGCTAGCTGAGTCACCCGATGCTCTATCCTATCCCGTCGTGACTCCATCCTCTCGTACATCTGCTCTGTCTAACCTCCATCCTCTCTAGCATGGAAGTCATCAATCTCATCCGTGCCCCAAGATCCGAAGTCTCCGGAACCGCATGTGAAGGGCCACCCGCCTCGAAGTGTGATGAAGGAAACTCGTGATGCACCGGCTCAACCTCGTGCATATCTCAGTATCATCTCCGGCCCGATCATCACTATCAGGACCGATATCCTCTCCTCCATCCTCCGACTCCTGATCCTCATCCTCCGACTCCTCATCATCCTCACCCTCCGGACCAGGAGATCTCTCGATCCGCTGCAGTCTCATCTCGATGAATGGTCCGAGTCCCGATTGAGTATCCCCGTGAACTAGTGTCCACCGGTGTATCCTCGAAACTCACCCCGAAATGCCCGAAGATCAAGGTCGGTAGCCTCCCATAGCAAAGGTTCCGCATGCTAGGCCGCAGAACCAAGTCCAACATGACCGCTGAATGATGTAGGAGAGATCGATCTCGAAGCCCATGTAGATGCGGTAGATGACTAAGGCCTCCATCACCGTGACCCGATGGTGATGTCCGGCCTTCGGCATAATGTTTCGGCCGACTATGCGACCGATAATCCGTGCAGAATCCGTCATCCTTCCGCTAGTCCACGGAGTGAAGCATCGACGACTATCCCATAGCGTAGAGCATATCTCGCGAAGCTCGTACGGCATCGGATGGCTGTCCAGGATCTGCTCCTGCAGGTATCCACACACACCGCTGTGGATAGTAAGGAACCTGCAAGATCTCAGCCGGTGCTCGGGTGGAAAAGCGAATCCGAGTCCGGAAGACCCCGCTCCCGAGGACAAGTCTAAGTGGATGTCCTTGACCTCGAGCCTCCTCTGTGTGTAGGTAAGGTTGCTGAAGAACAACCTCACTAGCTCCGGGTATACCGGCAGATCCTCGGTGAAGAGATGAGTCCACTGCAATGTGTCGAATCTCTGCCGAATCCTAAAGACTCTGAGCTGGCGTAAGTGAAGTAGACGTCCCATCTCGATATTGCAGTAACTGAAGTAGGCCTCGTACAAAAACTCGGCCTGAGGTGTGTCGAACATGTCTGATCTCCTAACCTCCTGTCTAGGCTCTGAAGGAACCTGACCTCTACCCCTAAGTGCCCCTACAATGCGACCACGACCTCTACCTCGTCCTCGCCCTCCCCTCTGCATAGTGTATCTGTGAAAGAGACAAGAGACAATTCCAGTTAGTGCTACCTTAAGATTTGAGCCAAAAGGGTATTTTCATAATTTTTCGAAAAATTTCAAATTTGGGGGAAATTTGATTTGAACATACTAGCATGTGCGCAATACTTGGAATTTCATGTCTATGAAGTTTGTTTGAGGAAAATCGATTGAAAACTTGGATTTAAGCGAAAATTTCAGCAAGAAGGAAATTTGGGGATTTTGCAATTTAGGTCAAAATTGGATTTTTGAAAAGTTGGAATTGGTTTAATCAAATTTTATGGACCTATCTACAATATCATCTTGAGCATGTAGCATTTGATCTCGTGCGAAAATTTCGAGCGGTTTGAGAGAAAATGAAATTTTTCTAAAGATAACGATTTCGGTATGAAAACGTTGCGAGATGAACACCAATATGTTAGAACTTGTTGTCTATGCATGGCATTGTGTTTAAAACCTAGGGAATATGTTTCTAAGCATTCCTAAGCATGATTTCTAGCATTGGATACAAGCAAAGCATGGTTTTGATTGAAATGCAAGCATGAGAAGATGAAAATGGAAGAAAGAATGAGAGATTTACCTTGTTTGTGATGATTGTGTGTTGTTGTGTTGTTGTTGAAGCACCAAAACACCTCAAGAACACTTGTGAGAACCTTTGGAGACTTTCCCTTGAGCTCTCTCACCTTTGGAAGAAGATAGAATGAAGTTGGAATGAGGAAATGAGGCTTATAATGCGAATTTTCGCATTACATGCCGCATTGGTCGACTCATTGGTCGACTGGGTCAGTCGACCAATCACTCGACCAATGGTCACAGAGACCTCTTTTGCAGTTGAATTTTTGGAAAATGTGATTTTTGCCTTATGGATTATTGTTTGATGACTATATGGATATATTTGAGCATGATTTAAGTTTTCAAATCATTTGGACTTGTGGTTTTTGTTGAAACTTCGAAATTCGGTATTTTGATGTTCTCAGTTTTGCAGAATGGTTACTCTGAGAAGTGGGCGTGGCGAATCCAGTGGTCAAGGAGGTGGTGAAATACCTCAAGGAGGTGGTGAAATACCTCATGGAGGTGGTGAGATACCTAATGTTGATCAGGGTACCAATGAGATACCTGGTGCCCCGAATGTTGGAAGTTTCCGAGATATTGCCAATATTATGGGCAATATGATGCAGCAGCAAGCAGCTTAGTTCAACCAGATGTTGGTGGGTTTCATGACTCTGCATAATGAGACTCGAGCTGGTGCTAATGTGAATCCTCATGCCGCAGTCCTGAATGCGGGAGGTTTAGCTGGAACTCCTAATACTCGCCTGATGGAGAGTTTTCTGAAGATGCAAGTACATACTTTCACTGGAGTTACCAAGGACCCCTTGTTTCCTAACAAGTGGCTTCGTGAGTTGGAGAAGGCTTTCCGTCATCCGCAATGCTCGGAAGCTCGAAGATTCCGTTTGTCGAACAGAAGTTACAACAAGAAGCTGATGCATGGTGGATCTCCACTCGGCCTGTTTTGGAAGGTTTGCATGCAGGAGTTGTAACTTGGGAGTTGTTCAAAGAGGCTTTTTGTATGAATTATTTTCCCGAGGCGGTGAAAGATGCGAAGGAAGCTGAGTTCATGGTTCTTACTCAAGGATCTCTGTCTGTGTTGGAGTACCAACAGAAGTTCGAGGAGCTTCATTTCTTTGCTCCAGATTCTCTGAAGGATGATCTCGCCAAAGCGAAGAAGTTCTTCAAAGGACTGCGCCCTGCCATTAAAGCTTACCTCACAGTCCGGCCTATAGTGAGCTATGCTCAAGTGGTGCGAACTCGAAGATGGAAGAAACAGAGAAGGAAAGTGCACGTGTGCAAAAGCCCTGGCAGCCAAGGAACTCTGGCTTGGTGGATCGTAATGATCGGCGTTTTGTGAGACCTACACCCTACCCCACTCCTACCTTTCAGCCTAAGAGTGTAGGTCAGAACTCGGGTATTCAGCAGCCCGGCCAGTTTAGATAGTATGGCGGAAACCAACCACCAGCAAGTGCAAGTGCTAGGCCTTTTGTTCGAAGCCTCTCATTGCAGCCACCCCTGTTGGACCCAAAGCAATCCTGTTTGCTTCTACCGCAAGCAAGCTGGTCATTTCACTTGTGCTGTCCGAAGCGGCTCCGCCCACAGCTGCTCCGGTGGTGAAGAGTGCTCCTGCTCCTCCCTCTCGGTAGAGTTTTCAGTATTTCCGGTGCTGAGCAGGATCCAAGCCATGAAGTGATTACAGGTACATTGTTAGTTGCTTCTATTTCTGCATTTGTTTTATTTGATACGGGTGCATCTCATTCGTTCATGTCATCTACATTCATCAAGAAGACTAACCTAATCCCTAAGAAGTTGTCTAGTTGTTTATTGATTAGTACACCTACTGGTCCTGTTGTGAAACTAGATAAGGGGTTATCCAAATGTCCTGTGTTGATTGGTGAGAAGAACTTGGAAGACAATTTTGTAATTCTTGATATGAAGGACTTCGATATTATTTTGGGAATTGATTGGTTAACAGCCCACAAAGCTGTGTTCCTCTGTTCCTCAAAGAAAATTCAGTTCCATATTTGTGGAAGTCCGGTCTTAGAATTTCAGGGGGAAAAGAGAAGGGTTTGTAAGAAGGTGCTGTCCGCACTGATGCAAGTCTATGCCCTAGTGGATGATGCTTCATCTGAAGGCAAGGGTAAAGTGAAGAAAAGAGTCGATGAAGTCAGGGTTGTCTGTGACTTTGTTGATGTCTTCCCTGATGATCTATCAGGAGTGCCTCCAGACAGGGATGTCGAGTTTTCAATTGATCTCATCCCTGGTGCCGCTCCGGTATCTAAAGCTCCGTAAAGGATGGCTCCTACTGAGTTGAAAGAGTTGCAAAATCAGTTGAATGAGCTCATTGATAGAGGTTTCGTACAGCCTAGTGTATCACCTTGGGGAGCTCCGGTCTTGTTTGTCAAGAAGAAAGACGGTAGTATGCACTTGTGCATCGACTACCGAGAGTTGAATAAGTTGACTATCAAGAATAGATACCCGCTGCCCATAATTGATGATCTCTTCGATCAGTTGAAGGGTGCAGTTGTGTTCTCAAAGATTGACTTAAGGTCCGGATATCACCAATTGAAAGTGAAGTCTAATGATATCTTCAAGACAGCTTTCCGAACGCGGTATGGTCACTACGAGTTTAGAGTCATGCCCTTCGGATTGACCAATGCTCCTGCGGTGTTCATGGACCTCATGAACCTAGTATTTCACGATGTGCTTGATAAGTTTGTGATTGTTTTCATTGATGACATCTTGATCTATTCGAAGAGCGAAGAAGAGCATGCGAGTCATCTAAGTTTCACTTTGCAAAGGTTGCGAGAAAAGAAGTTGTTCGCTAAGTTTAGCAAGTTGATTTCTGGCTTAAGATAGTAGTATTCCTTGGTCATGTGGTTTCAATCGAAGGTATTCGTGTCGATCCTGAAAAGGTTCAAGCTGTGGTTGATTGGGAAAGACCGAAGTCGGTAACTGAAATAAGAAGTTTTCTTGGATTGGCGGGTTACTACAGAAGGTTATTGAGAATTTTTCTCGGTTGGCTGCTCCTATGACTAAGTTGACCAGGAAAGAAGAAAAGTTTGTTTGGTCTGACGCTTGTGAGAAGAATTTCCAACAGTTGAAAGATAGATTGACAAGTGCCCCGGTTTTGACTATACCTGATAGTTCCGGTGGAATGACAGTTTATACCGATGCGTCAAAGATTGGATTGGGTTGCGTACTGATGCAACATGGCAAGGTCGTAGCCTATGCTTCTCGGCAATTGAAAGATTATGAGCGGAATTACCCCACTCACGATCTAGAACTTGCCGCTGTTGTCTTTGCTTTGAAGATTTGGAGATATTACCTCTACGGTGAGAAGATTGCCATTTTCACGGATCATAAGAGTTTGAAATACTTCTTCACCCAAAAGGAGTTGAACATGAGACAAAGGAGATGGTTGGAACAAGTCTCCGATTATGATTGTGATATTCAAGATCACCCTGGGAAAGCAAACGTTGTTGCTGATGCTCTTAGTAGGAAGAACCGGAGAAGAAGACTTTGGATTTGAATGCTTTGAGTTTAGCATTGTGGTCTTCTATTGAGAGTTTTGATTTGGAAATTGTCCCCGAGAATTCTGATTTTATTCTTTCTCTCGCCATGACGGCAAGATCTGGTCTTAGAGATAAGATTGTTGCCCTGCGAGTTCCGATCAAGAGCTTTTGATCAAAGTTGAGAAGATTTCTTCGAATCTCGAGTCGGACCCCGACTTTGGTATATCCATGGATGGTGCTTTATTGTTTAGAGGAAGACTGTGCGTGCCTGCAAACGAAGAAGTTAAGAAAGAAATATTAAAGGAAGCACACCAGTCAGTCTTTACTATACACCCGGGAAGCACCAAGATGTACAAGGACTTGAAGGAACATTTTTGGTGGATTGGTCTGAAGGCTGATGTTGATGATTTTGTTGCCAAGTGTGAGACTTGCCAACGTGTGAAAGCCGTTCGACAACCCCCATCTGGATTACTTCAACCTCTTCCTATTCCTAGTTGGAAGTGGGAGGATATCTCTATGGACTTTGTGACTAGCTTGCCTCGGACAAGTAAAGGCAATGACACTGTGTGGGTGATTGTTGATAGGTTGACCAAATCAGCCCACTTCATTCCTATGAAGATCACTCATACTCTGGATAAGCTAGCAAGGCTTTACGTGCATAATGTGGTTCGTCTACATGGTGTGCCATTGAGTATTGTTTCGGATCGTGATCCTAGGTTCACCTCAAGGTTTTGGAATAGTTTGCAGAAGGCCTTGGGAACCCAGTTGAACTTGAGTACAGCTCATCATCCACAGCTCGATGGACAATCCGAGCGGACAATTCAGACATTGGAGGACATGCTCAGATCTTGTGTGGTGGATATGGGTGGTAATTGGGATGAACACCTAGCTTTGGTTGAGTTTGCCTATAACAACAGTTATCAAGCAACAATAGGCATGGCTCCATTCAAGGCTTTGTATGGCAGTACTTGTAGGACACCTTTGTACTGGACTGAGACAGGTGAAAGAAAAGTCTTAGGTCCTGAGATGATTGAAGCTACGAGTGCTATGGTAGATATGATAGGAGAAAGGATTAAGTCTGCCTAAATCAAGACAAAAATCTTATGCTTGATAAGAGAAGGACCGATTTGGAATTTCAAGTTGGAGAGAAAGTCTTTCTGAAGGTTTCACCAATGAAGGGTGTGATGAGATTCAATGTTAAGGGAAAGCTTAGCCCTCATTTCATTGGACCTTTCAAGATTTTGGAAAAGGTTGGACCTGTTGCGTATCGATTAGCATTACCTCCGCCTCTTGCGGGTGTTCACAATGTGTTTCATATTTCGATGCTCCGAAAATACATAGAGAATCCGTAACACATTTTGCAACAAGCACCTGAAGGACTTAGTGCTGATTTGACCTACGATGAAGAACCGACCGAAATCTTGGATAGGAAGGACAAGCAGCTGCGGAATCGCACCATCCCTTTGGTTAAGATTCGGTGGAAGAACCATACCCCTGAAGAAGCTTCTTGGGAGAAGGAAGAAGACATGAAGGAGAAGTTTCCTTACCTCTTTGGAAGCACAGGTACGCTTTCAATTTCGAGGACGAAATTTCTTTAAGGGGGGGAGAATGTAAAACACAGTCCTAACCTTGACCCGGAAACCTTGTTATTTGTAGGTCCAGTGACCCGAAGTAAAGTAAGAAGTCAGCTTTGGGCCATCACAGTGGAGGACTTGGTGTCTGGCTTTGAATCCATGAGAGATGAAGTTCTATTTATGGAAACTGAATCTTGATGAAGATCGGATTAGTTGATGGACTTGGAGTGCTCTCTATCATGGTTTGAAGGCATTTCTACCTATTAGGTAAGTCACTTGTTATGTCTGCAAAACCCCTTTAGGATTGGATTTGATCTGGGTCTTCAATTCCCTGTTTTGGAATTGTTTATCGCATTGGTCGACTGATTGGTCGACTGGACCAGTCGACCAATCCACTCGACCAATGAGTGTTGTCTTTGGCAATTAGGTTTTGCTTGCTCTATTTAAGTCCAATCTCGAGTCTACTTCGTATTTGCTGCCTCCAAACTCTTTGGAACGAACCAAAGACCTCTGCAAGTCATCTCCCTTGCATCCTTGGTGATTTTCTTGACGGATCTTCGTCAAAACTCTTCCTTTTGCATCAAAGGTATGTCTACACTCTCTTCTTCTCCTCCATCTCTATTTTTCTTTCCTTTTTGAGTTGAGACAGTAGAGGAGATGCTGCATTCTCTGTTGCAAACATCTCTGGACTTGTCTCTCATGATCATCCTAAGGATTGAAGGCTAGAACAACGATCTTAACCATGATCATTGCAAGCTTTTGAAGGAATCATGATCAAACCATGATCTAATCTTTGTTAAACTTCTTATTTGAATTCTGATCTCCTTGGATCTTCTATATTGACCATGTTAGTAGTTAATTGCTGTGTTTTCTTTCATGATCCATGATCTATCAATCTCTAGTTGTTCTCTTCTACCATATTATGTGTTCTTCATGAATCATGGTAGTTACATATATGGTAGGTTTTGTTTCCTTATTTAGATTTATGCTTTTAAGCCGATTTCCTTGAAGATCTAAGTATGCTTTTCATGATATCTTTACCTGAAGCAATGATCTATCCTCCTATTGTTCTTGTCTTTGATTTCTATTTCGAATTCGTCAAGATCCATGGTTGATCTAATTATGGTAACTTTTTGTTTCCAAATTTGGATCTTGATGTCTTGTTTGGATCAATGTTTTGAGATCCCCTATATGTTAGAATACTACTGATGTAGTTTACCCCTTGATTAGTACCCTTTTGAACCACCAAATTCGGATTTCATATCTTAAAACTCTGTTTTTTTAGGCTACTGTCTGCATTGGTCGACTGATTGGTCGACTGGACCAGTCGACCAATCCACTCGACCAATGAGTACAACAACTTCAGAATTGGCCTGTGTTGGATGTTTTGGTACCTTTTCTGTTAGGGATCTTTCCTAATATGTTGTATACACTTGTTTAGGACCTTCTTCTCAAGTTTGCCAAGATCTTACTTGATTTCTTAGGATTCCTTTGCGAGTTATAAAAGGTAAGGATGGTTACTTCTTTAACAACATAAATTGCATAGCTTGGTTTCTATATTTAAACCTTGATTAAGTTATTTCTTTAATTAGATTCTTACAATGTTATACTACTGTGGTACTATCTTGATATCAGTAGCGTTACTTATTCATATTGAATTGACTCATGTATGATTTACTTACCAAGTATATACAAAGTGATTGTAATTATTGATTTCTTTCCATATATGAAGTTACCATATATGTAATGATATGATTTGATGCATGTGTATGCTTAAGTATGGTTTGGAAAGGAGAGGTGTCCGTTTGACACTTCTGTCCTTGGACTACTACGGGAATATTATGGGATGTTTCCGGAGATGCCCTATGGACACCTTCCTAAACTGTTGGATGACATATCTAGGATTGTCTTGTAGTGTTTGGCTAGGATGTCCTGTTATGTCAGACCCTAATCGGAGGGGTATTGAGACCGAACGACCCGTGGTAGCAATGGGGATTCATGGGCGCTCAAGACCGGTAACCAACCCGTGAGACGACAGGAATCACATTGTGGGGGCCATTTATTGGTAGGGTTGCATATGGTTAGACTTGGGCTCACGGGCGCTCAAGACCGGTAACCAACCCGTGAGAGGACATGAGAGCTTCCCGTTTACCATATGTGGATGATCAATAGGGTTGATGAGTCCGTAGTCAGGGACTATGAGGACTCTAGTGTGAAGGATACCGGAAAGGATCGTCAGGGACGAGGAATGGACATATCTGGATCTGACTTGATGTAACTAAGTAGAAGACTTGCATTTGGCTAGGCTTTACCCTAACATGCGCCGGTACTTAGACCAATGGTGATGTGAGAGAGTGGTGACTTAACCCCCAGCCATGGAATGTCCCGAGGGATGCCGGACCCATTACCAACTGATGATGAGTGATTGAGACCTTCCTAAAGAAGTACGGTGCTATGACTTAAAGCATGTCTGCCAATAGAGACCAGCATATATAGAGTTAGATTCATTCATTCATTGCTTGTCTCATATCATATTGCATTTATGTCTGTTCTGAAATCCTGTCATTTATGTTATTATGGATTTAACTGCCTTACTGAGTTTCTTTGAAACTCATTCCTTTATTGTACAATGTTTGTTAGACTATTCTGTGCAGTGACCGAATATTATGACGGTCCCTATGAAGAAGCGCAAGGCGAAGAGGCATATCTCCAGGAAGGTGATTGCAGTTACAACAATTACACTGAAGATCCCGCGAGTGGTTATGCTCCGTACGATGCTTAGTCCGACCATTGAGTGGAAGCGCCCTTGTGCCGTTTATGAGATTTATACTTATAGGGATGTTGTCTATAAAGTGGAGAACAATTTAGTTACCCATTGTACTTGCTACTGGGATTAGATTTTGTCTTGCTTATTCTCTTTTAGAACTACTTTTCCACTGGTTGTAAAGTGGGATTTTGCCTCACTTTACTTATCTGATGTAGACACTCTGATTTTATCTAGTACTCTGATTTATATATGATTCATTCTTTCCTTATTGGATCTATGGTTTATCTTCCGCACTTTTATTGTTCTTGTTCATGATTATGTTATTGTTTATGTGGGAGGTTGATTACTCGATACCTGATCTTCGGGCTGTGGATCACACTCTCGGGTATGCCAGATAGGGTACCGGCTGGGAGGATGTGACAGCAACATCATTTGAACCAGTATGCATAACAATATTTTCTTGATCTCCATGACCAATCTGGAGATCAGCTGCCATAAGAGCTTTCGGAGGAACAGCATTATGTCCTGGTGGGGCAGCTTCATGAATTTCTTCAGGAAGAGGAATATTCTAATTATTTTCTTCTAAGGGAGGAGCATCTTTGATCATTTTCTTCAACAAAAGGGGGAGCATTAATGATTGGAACAGTAACATCTAACACGGGGATTGATGAGGGTAGACAGAAGCAGAGGGATTATTCACATTATCCTTGGCAACAACTTCCAAGGGAGAGGCAGATATATCAACATTCATATCACAAAATTGGTCAGGAATTTCCTCAATAATATCACCTGCAGCATGAATTAATATGTCTTCAGCAATTCTCTTCAGATGATCAGGAGGATAGTCAAAAAAGTCCTTACCTCGATCTTCATCCTCAACCATCTTTTCTGGGAAGATAGAAGTATCGTGGGGTAAATCAGCTGTCGGGACTTCTGTAGGAGCAGTATGGGATTCTTTTCTTTTCTTCTTCTTCTTCAAGCCAGACAAACCCTGGTCAGAAACTGGACCTGTAGACCTAAGTCTGCATCTCAGTGTATTGGAAGTTCTGGAGGTCCTCGCCTTGGGACCAGGTGTTTTGCTTGCAACAGTCTTCACAATTTGAACATCAATGTTTTCTCTGGCAGAATCTTCTGGCGCCTGGTCAATTTTTTCTTGACCAGGAGAAGTTTCCTTCTCAACAGGCTTTCTTTTTGAAGGATGAAGGGCAGTATGTTTCCTTTTCTTAGAGGATTTGATAACATTGAGGTCAGGTTTCTTTTCTTCTAAAACAATTCTTCGGAGATCAGCAACGCTAGGGACCGGACGAGCAACTATTTCTGATGATTTAAAATATATATATATATATATATATATATATATATAATGATGATGAATGAAGGTTTCAAGGAAAAGGTAGTAGTAAAAAATATATACTGTTGTTACTATCTTTACCTGGAAAGAGGCCATGACTGATAAGACCTGCATCCGTTTTCAATTTGGCCGCATCTATTGGAGTTCCAGTGGGAATCAAACTCCAAGTTTCTCGATTGTACTCACTGAGCTCGGGACGCACATTCAAAGGGGATAAAGAGTTCAAGGAATGTAAGCACCATTGAGACCGAAAGTTTGGATTCGGAATGGCGCAAAAGAAATACTTCTCTCGCCATTGCTTGTTATCATGGGGAATGGAGGAATCAATGAAAATCTGGGAGTCTTTCCCCAGTTCATTCAAAATGCAGGTTCTTCTAGCAAAATGAAGGTATCCGCGTTCGCAGGATACTTTCAGGGTGTAATAATTTCTGAAAAGATCAACAGAAGGGATACGATTCATCTTGAGGATAAAAGCAAAAAAACAATAAACTAATCTCCAACTGTTTGGAGTGAGTTGGGAAGGGCAAACATGATAGTAGTCCAATAAAGATTGAACTATGGGGATCAAGGGGATTCTAAAGCCTGAGTCGAGATGATTAAGGTAAATGGTGATGACTCTTGGATCAACTGAGTAGGGACGGTCAGAAGATTCGGGAACCCATCTTCTGGCGTCAGAAGGGAAATTTTAACTTTCCAAATAGGAGTCCAGGTGAGATTTCTTTATTTTGGTGGGATACCACTCGGGGCCAGCATATTTTGGGTCCATTTTCTTTCTGGACATATCTACAGGAGTGTAAACGACGATGGCTTCATCGTGAGCGTATGGAATAGGTTTCCAGTCTGAAGGATTCTAATAAGAGGAAGAAGCACCAGATACGTCTTCCATTCGCTCGTTGTTTGAAGGTGTAGCAGATTGAGCAGAGGTACTGGGTATTGAAAGGTTGGAAGCAAGATCCATGGTGGAAACAGGAAAGAAAGAAGAAGAAAACCTGAAAGATAAAATCTGAAAAGGAGTGATAAGTAAAATGGCGGATAAGTATTTTTGATATTCTCGAAGGAGGAGAGCAGAGTACGGAGGGGAACAGGTGACAGTTGATAGATATATATAAAGAATGAAGGAAGATTTCTTGAAAAGAGGGGGAAATACACGATGGTCCAAGATCAATGGTCATTACTTTTCATAACCGACGCGTGGGATCAATTGGTGAATGTATGAAAATTGCAGTTGAAAAGAATGAGGATGATGTGTGAGAAGGTAAGGGAACAATATGATGGTCATACGTGGGAAAGAGACAAAATTTATGATCAAGCGGTGGTAACGTTAAGGAAGATGAAAAGTTATATTTGAAAATTTGTGAAAAGCCTGACAGGAAAGTGATTTCAGCCGGTTTCAAGATAATTTGGGGGCTGAGTACAGTAATATAATAATTACGCAAGGCAGTTCAACTATTATATTCAAGTATTGCAGAGAATATAATTTTATAAGTGTCACGCCCTCCCAGCCGGTACCCTATCTGGCATACCCGAGAGTGTGATCCACAGCCCGAAGATCAGGTATCGAGTGATCAACCTCCCACATAAACAATAACATAATCATGAACAATCATAACAAGAGTGCGGAAGATAAATCATAGATCCAATAAAGAAAGAATGAATCATAAATGAATCAGAATACTAAATATAATCAGGGTATCAAACAGATAAGTAAAGCGAGGCAAAAATCCCATTTTACAACCAGCGGAAAAGTAGCTCTAAAGAATAAACTAGACAAAATCTAATCCCAGTAACAAGTACATTGGGTAACTAAATTGTTCTCCACTTTATAGACAACATCCTTGTAAGTGTAAATCTCATAAATAGCACAAGGACGCTTCCACTCAATAGTCGGACTAAGCATCGTACGGAGCATAACCACTCGCGGGATCTTCAGAGTAATTGTGGTAACCGCAATCACCTTCCTGGAGATATGCCTCTTCGCCTTGCGCTTCTTCATAGGGACCGTCATAACACTCAGTACCTGCAGGATAGTCTAACAACATTGTAAAATAAAGGAATGAGTTTCAAAGAAACTCAGTAAGGCAGTTAAAATCCATAATAACATAAATGGCAGGATTCCAGAACAATCATGAATGCAATATGATATGAGACAAACAATGAATGAATGAATCTAACTCTATGTATGTTGGTCTCTATTAGCGGACATGCTTTAAGTCATAGCACCGTACTTCTTTAGGAAAGTCCACTCACATCCTCAACCATTTAAGATATCTTGGATTCTCTCACGGATCATTTCACCGGTCTTGAGCAGCCGTTTGGTAATGGGTCCTTCATCCCTCAGGACAAACCATGGCAGGGGGTTAAGTCAACACACTCTCTCACAACCATTTGGTATAAGTACTGGCGCATGTCGGGGTAAAACCTAGCCAAATGCAAGTCTTCTACTTAGTTACATCAAGTCGGATCCGGATACTTCCATTCCTCGTCCCCGACGATCCTTTCCGGTATCCTTCACACTAGAGTCAGCGTATCCTATGGCACCGACCAACTCGGACTACGGACTCATCAACCCCATTGATCATCCACATATGGTAAACGGGAAGCTCTCACGTCCTCTCACGGGTTGGTTACCGGTCTTAAGCGCCCGTGAGCCCAAGTCTAACCATATGCAACCCTACCAATAAATGGCCCCCACAATGTGATTCCCTGTCCTCTCACGGGTTGGTTACCGGTCTTGAGCGCCCATGAATCCCCATTGCTACCACGGGTCGTTCGGTCTCAATACCCCTCCGATTAGGGTCCGACATAACAGGACATCCTAGCCAAACACTACTAGACAATCCTAGATATGTCATCCAACAGTTTAGGAAGGTGTCCAGAGGGCATCTCCGGAAACATCCCATAATATTCCCGTAGTAGTCCAAGGACAGAAGTGTCGAAAGGACACCTCTCCTTTCCAAACCATACTTAAGCATACACATGCATCAATTCATATCATCACATATATGGTAACTTCATATATGGAAAGAAATCAGTAATTACAATCACTTGTATAACATTGGTAAGTAAATCATACATGAATCAATTTAATATGAATAAGTAATGCTACTGTAATCAAAGTTATGCAACAGTAGTATATCATTGTAAGAATCTAATTTAGGAAACATATTAATGATATTCAAATATAGAAACTAGATTCATGCTATCTATGTAATTAAGGAAATAACCATCCTTACCTTTTATAACTCGCAAGGAATCCTAAGAAATCAAGTAAGATCTTGGCAAACTTGAGAAGAAGGTCCTAAACAAGTATATACAACATATTAGGAAAGATCCCTAACAGAAAAGATATCAAAACATCCGAAACAGACCAAATCTGGAGTTGCTGTACTCATTGGTCGAGTGGATGGTCGAGTGGTCCAGTCGACCAATCAGTCGACCAATGCAGACAAGCCTATAAAATCAGAGTTTTAAGATATGGAATCCGAATTTGGTGGTTCAAAAGGGTACTAATCAAGGGGTAGACTACATCAGTAGTATTCTAACAAATAGGGGACCTCAAAACACCAATCAAATCAAGATATCAAGATCCAAATTAGGAAACAAAAAGTTACCATAATTAACTCAACCATGGATCTTGATGAATTTGAAATAGAAAACAAAGATAAGAACAATAGGAGGATGGATCATTGCTTTCGGTAATGAAAACATGAAAACATACATAGATCTTCATGGAATAAGGCTTAGAAGCATAAATCTAAATAAGGAAATAAAACCTACCATATATGTAACTATCATGCATCATGAAGAACACATAGTATGGTAGAAGGGAACAACTAGAAATCTATAGATTATGGATCATGGAAAGAAAACACAGTAATTAACTACTAACATGATCAACATAGAAGATCCAAAGAGATCAGAATTCAGATTAGAAGTTTAACGAGAGATTAAATCATGGTTTGATCATGATTCCTTCAAAAGCTTGCAATGATCATGGTTAAGATCATTGTTCTAGCCTCAAATCCTTAGGATGATCATGAGAACATGTTCGAGAGATGTTTGCAACAGAGAATGCAGCATCTCTTCTACTGTCTCAACTCAAAAAGGAAAGAAAAACAAAGATGGAGGAGAAGAAGAGAGAGTAGACATACCTTTTGATGCAAAAAGAAGAGTTTCGACGAAGATCCGTCAAGAAAACACCAAGGATGCAAGAGAGATGACTTGCAGAGGTCTTTGGTTCGTTCCAGAGGGTTTGGAGGCAGCAAATACGAAGTGGACTCGAGATTGGACTTAAATAGAGCAAGAACAACCTAATTGCCAAAGACAGCACTCATTGGTCGAGTGGATTGGTCGATTGGTCCATCGACCAATCGATCGACCAATGCTTGTACAAGACCAAAACAGGGAATTGAAGGTCCAGATCAAATCCAATCCTAAAGGGGTTTTGCACACAAGTCAAGTGACTTACCTATTAGGTAGAAATGCCTTCAAACCAAGATAGAGAGCACTCCAAGTCCATCAACTAATTAGATCTTCATCAGGATTCAGTTTCCATAAATAGAACCTCATCATCAACTTTCATAGATTCAAAGCCGGACACCAAGTCCTCTCTTGGGATGGCCCAAAGCTGACTTCTTACTTTACTTCGGGTCATCGGACCTACAAATAACAAGGTTTCGGGGTCAAGGTTAGGGCTGGGTTTTACATTCTCCCCCCTTAAAGAAATTTCGTCCCCGAAATTGAAAGCGTACTGTGCTTCCAAAGAGGTAAGGAAACTTCTCCTTCATATCTTCTTCCTTCTCCCAAGAAGCTTCTTCAGGGGTATGGTTCTTCCACCGAATCTTTACCAAAGGAATGGCGCGATTCCGCAGTGCTTGTCCTTCCTATCCAAGATTTCGGCCGGTTCTTCATCATAGGTCAAATCAGCACTAAGTCCTTCAGGTGCTTGCTGCAAAATGTGTTCCGGATTCTCTATGTATTTTCGGAGCATCGAAATATGGAACACATTGTGCACACCGAGAAAGAGACGGAGGTAATGCTAATCGATACGCAACGGGTCCAACCTTTTCCAAAATCTCGAAAGGTCCAATGTAACGAGGGCTAAGCTTTCCCTTAACATTGAATCTCATCACACCCTTCATTGGTGAGACCTTGAGAAAGACTTTCTCTCCAACTTTGAAATTCCAAATCGGTCCTTCTCTTATCGGCATAAGATTTACTGTCTCGGCTGAGGCGACTTAATCCTTTCTCTTATCATATCTACCATAGCACTTGTAGCTTCAATCATCTCAGGACCTAAGACTTTTCTTTCTCCCGTCTCGATCCAGTACAAAGGTGTCCTACAAGTACTTGCCATACAAAGCCTTGAATGGAGCCATGCCTATTGTTGCTTGATAACCGTTGTTATAGGCAAACTCAACCAAAGCTAGGTGTTCATCCCAATTACCACCCATATCCACCACACAAGATCTGAGCATGTCTTCCAATGTCTGAATTGTCCGCTCGGATTGTCCATCGATCGTGGATGATGAGCTGTACTCAAGTTCAATTGGGTTCCCAAGGCCTTCCAAACTATTCCAAAACCTTGAGGTGAACCTAGGATCACGATCCGAGACAATACTCAATGGCACACCATGCGGACGAACCACATTATCCACATAAAGCCTTGCTAGCTTATCTAGAGTATGAGTGATCTTCATAGGAATGAAATGGGCTGATTTGGTCAACCTATCAATAATCACCCACACAGTGTCATTGCCTTTACTTGTCCGAGGCAAGCTAGTCACAAACTAGGAATAGGAAGAGGCTGAAGTAATCCAGATGGAGGTTGTCGAACGGCTTTCACACGCTGGCAAGTCTCACACTTGGCAACAAAATCATCAACATCCGCCTTTAGACCAATCCACCAAAAATGTTCCTTCAAGTCCTTGTACATCTTGGTGCTTCCCGGGTGTCGATAAGGAAGACCGACTGGTGTGCTTCCTTCAATATTTCTCTCTTAACTTCTTCATTTGCGAGGCACGCACGGTCTTCCTCTAAAAAACAAAGCACCATCCATGGATATAGCAAAGTCGGGGTCCGACTCGAGGATTCGAAGAAATCTTCTCAACTTTGATCAAAAACTCTTGATCGAACTCTGCAGAGCAACAATCTTATCTCTAAGACCAGATCTTGCCGTCATGGCGAAAGAATAAAATCAGAATTCTCGAGGAACGATTTCCAAATCAAAACTCTCAATAGAAGACCACAATGGTAAACTCAAAGCATTCAAATCCAAAGTCTTCTTCCGGTTCTTCCTACTAAGAGCATCAGCAACAACATTTGCTTTCCCGGGATGATCTTGAATATCACAATCATAATCGGAGACTAGTTCCAACCATCTCCTTTGTCTCATGTTCAACTCCTTTTGGGTAAAGAAGTATTTCAAACTCTTATGATCTGTGAAAATGGCAATCTTCTCACCGTAGAGATAATGTCTCCAAATCTTCAACGCAAAGACAACGGCGGCAAGTTCTAGATCGTGAGTGGGGTAATTCCGCTCATAATCCTTCAATTGCCGAGAAGCATAGGCTACGACCTTGCCATGTTGCATCAGTACACAACCCAAACCAATCTTTGACGCATCGGTATAAACTGTCATACCACCGGAACTATCAGGTATAGTCAAAACCGGGGCACTTGTCAATCTATCTTTCAGCTCTTGGAAATTCTTCTCACAGGCGTCAGACCAAACAAACTTCTCTTCTTTCCTGGTCAACTTAGTCATAGGAGCAGCCAACCGAGAAAAGTTCTCAATAAACCTTCGGTAGTAACCCGCCAATCCAAGAAAACTTCTTATTTCCGTTCTCGACTTCGGTCTCTCCCAATCAGCCACAGCTTGGACCTTTTCAGGATCGACACGAATACCTTCGGCTGAAACTACATGACCAAGGAACACCACTCTCTTAAGCCAGAAATCACACTTGCTAAACTTAGCGAACAACTTCTTTTCTCGCAACCTTTGCAAGGTGAAACTTAGATGACTCGCATGCTCTTCTTCGCTCTTCGAATAGATCAAGATGTCATCAATGAAAACAATCACAAACTTATCAAGCACATCATGAAATACTCGGTTCATGAGGTCCATGAACACCGCAGGAGCATTGGTCAATCCGAAGGGCATGACTCTAAACTCGTAGTGACCATACCGCGTTCGGAAAGCTGTCTTGAAGATATCACTAGACTTCACTTTCAATTGGTGATATCCGGACCTTAAGTCAATCTTTGAGAACACAACTGCACCCTTCAACTGATCGAAGAGATCATCGATTCTGGGCAGCGGATATCTATTCTTGATAGTCAACTTATTCAACTCACGGTAGTCGATGCACAAGCGCATACTACCGTCTTTCTTCTTGACGAACAAGACCGGAGCTCCCCAAGGTGACACACTAGGCTGCACGAAACCTCTATCAATGAGCTCATTCAACTGATTTTGCAACTCTTTCAACTCGGTAGGAGCCATCCTATACGGAGCTTTAGATACCGGTGCAGCACCGGGGACGAGATCAATAGAAAATTCGACATCTCTGTCCGGAGGCACTCCGATAGATCATCGGGGAAGACATCAACAAAGTCGCAGACAACTACGACTTCATCGACTCTTTTCTCCACTATACCCTTGCCTTCGGATGAAGCATCATCCACTAGGGCATAGACTTGCATCGGTGCACGAGACAGCACCTTCTTACAAACCCTTCTCTTTTCACCCCGAAATTCAAAGACCGGACTTCCACAAATATGGAACTGAATCTTCTTTGAGGAACAAAGGAACACGGCTTTGTGGGCTGTCAACCAATCGATTCCCAAAATAACATCGAAGTCCTTCATGTCAAGAATCACAAAATTGGCTTCCAAGTCCTTCTCACCAATCAACACAGGACATTTAGATAACCCCTTATCTAGTTTCACAACAGACCAGTAGGTGTACTAATCAATAAACAACTAGACAACTTCTCGGGGATTAGGTTAGTCTTCTTGACGAATGCGAGATGACATGAACGAATGAGATGCACCCGTATCAAATAAGACAAATGCGAAATAGAAGCGACTAACAATGTACCTGTAATCACATCATGGCTTGGATCCTGCTCAAAGCCTTGGAAATACTGAAAACTCTACCGAGAGGGAGGAGCAGGAGCACTCTTCACCACGAGGGCGGTGGCTGCTGGGCGGGCCGCCCGGACAGGCACGAGCAAAATGACCAGCTTGCTTGCGGTAGAAGCAAACGGATTGCTTTGGATCCAACGGGGGTGGCTGCAACAGAGGGGCTTCGAACAAAAGGCCTTGCACTTGCACTTGCACTTGCACTTGCACTTGCTGGTGGTCGGTTTCCGCCATACTTGTCTAAACTGGCCGGGCTGCTGAAAACCCGTGTTCGACCTACACTCTTAGCACGAAAGGTAGGAGTGGGGTAGGGTGTAGGTCTCACAAAACGACGGTCATTGCGATCCACCAAACCAGAATTCCTTGACTGCCAAGGCTTTTGCACACGAGCACTTTCCTTCTCTGTTTCTTCCAACTTCTTCGAGTTCTGCACCACTTGAGCATAGCTCACTATAGGCTGGACTTGTGAGGTAAGCTTTAATGGTAGGGCGCAGTCCTTTGAAGAACTTCTTTGCTTTGGCGAGGTCTCCCTTCAAAGAATGCGGAGCAAAGAAATGAAGCTCCTCAAACTTCTGTTGGTACTCCAACACGAGACGAGTTCCTTGAGTCGGAATCATAAACTCGGCTTCCTTCGCATCCTTCACCGCCTCGGGAAAGTAGTTCATACAAAAAGCCTCTTTGAATAACTCCCAAGTTACAACTCCTGCATGCAAACCTTCCAAAACAGGACGAGTGGAGATCCACCATGCATCGGCTTCTTGTTGCAACTTCGCTCAGCAAACAAAATCTTCGAGCTTCCGAGCATTGCGATGTGTCGGAAAGCCTTCTCCAACTCACGAAGCCACTTGTTAGGAAACAAGGGGTCCTTGGTAACTCCGGTAAAAGTGGGTACTTGCATCTTGAGAAAACTCTCCATCGGGCGAGTATGAGGAGTTCCAGCTAAACCTCCCGCATTCGGGAGCTGCGGCATGAGGATTCGCATTAGCACCAGCCCGGGTCTCATTATCCGAGTCATGAAACCCACCAACATCCGGTTGAACCGAGCTGCTTGCTGCTGCATCATATTGCCCATAATATTGGCAATATCTCCGAAACTTCCAACATTCGGGGCACCAGGGATCTCATGAGTACCCTGATCAGCATTTGGTATCTCACCACCTCCATGAGGTACTTCACCACCTCCCTGAGGTATTTCACCACCTCCATGACCACTGGATTCACCACGCCCACTTCTCGGAGTAACCATTCCGCAAAAACCGAGAACATCAAAATACCGAATTTCGAAGATTCAACATAAACCACAAGTCCAAATGATTTGAAAACTTAAATCATGCTTAAATATATCCATATAGTCATCAAACAATATTCCATAAGGCAAAAATCACATTTTCCAAAAATTCAACAGCAAAAGAGGTCAACTGTGACCATTGGTCGAGTGATTGGTCGAGTGACCCGATCGACCAATGAGTCGACCAATGCAGACAGAATGCGAAAATTCGCATTATAAGCCTCATTTTCACATTCCAACCTCATTCTAACTTCTTCCAAAGGTGAGAGAGCTCTAGGAACAATCTCCAAGAGTTCCCACAAGTGTTCTTGAGGTGGTTTAGTGCTTCAACAACAACACCACAACACACCATCTTCACAAACAAGGTAAATCTCTCATTCTTTCTTTCATTTTCATCTTCTCATGCTTGCATTTCAATAAAACCATGCTTTACTTGTATCCAATGCTAGAAATCATGCTTAGGAATGCTTAGAAACATATTCCCTAGGTTTTAAACACAATGCCATGCATAGACAACAAGTTTTAACACATTGGTGCTCATCTCGTAAAGTTTTATACCGAAATCGATATCTTTAGAAAAATTTCGTTTTCTCTCAAACCGCTTGAAATTTTCGCACGAGATCAAATGCTACATGCTCAAGATGACATTGTAGATGGTCCATACAATTTGATTTAACCAATTTCAACTTTTCAAAAATCCAATTTTGACCTAAATTGCAAAATCCCCAAATTTCTTCTTGCTGAATTTTTCGCTTTAATCCAAGTTTTCGATCGATTTTCATCAAACAAACTTCATAGACATGAAATTCCAAGTATTGCGCACATGCTAGTATGTTCAAATCAAATTTCCCCCAAATTTGAAATTTTCCGAAAAATTACGAAAATACCCTTTTGGCTCAAATCTTAAAATAGCACTAATTGGAATTGTCTCTTGTCTCTTTCACGGATACACCATGCGAGAGGGGAGGGCGAGGAGGAGGTAGAGGTCGTGGTCGCATCGTAGGTGCTCTTAGGGGCGGAGGTCGGGTTCCTTTCGAGCCTAGACGGGAGGTTAGGAGACCGGACATGTTTGACACACCTCGGGCCGAGTTCTGTACGAGGCCTACTTCGGCTCTTTGCAACATCGAGATGGGACGTCTACTTCACTTACGCCAGCTCGAGCCTTTAGGATTCGGCGGAGGTTCGACACATTACGGTGGACTCATCTCTTCACCGAGGATTTGCCGGTATACCGGAGCTAGTGAGGTTGTTCTTCAGCAACCTTACTTACACGAGGAGGCTCGAGGCCGGGGACATCCACTTAGACTTGTCCTCGGGAGCGGGGGTCTTCCGGACTCGGATTCGCTTCTCTACCCGGACAACGGCTGAGATCTTGCGGGTTCCTTACTATCCACGGCGGTGTGTGTGGATACTGCGGGAGCGGATCTGGACAGCCATCGATGCCGTACGAGCTTCGCGAGATATGCTCTACGCTATGGGATAGCCGTCGATGCTTCACACCGTGGACTAGCGGACGGATGACGGGTTCTGCACGTATTATCGGTCGCATAGTCGGCCGAAACATCATGCCGAAGCCGGACATCACCATCGGGTCACGGTGATGGAGGCCTTAGTCATCTACCGCATCTACATGGGCTTCGAGATCGATCTCTCCTACATCATTCAGCGGGTCATGCTTTGGACTTAGTTCTGCGGCCTAGCATGCGGAACCTTTGCTATGGGAGGCTTCGACTTTGATCTTCGGGCATTTCGGGGTGAGTTTCGAGGATACGCCGGTGGACACTAGATCACGGGGATACCCTATTGGGACTCGGACCATTCGTCGGATGAGACTACATCGGTCGAGAGATCTCCTGGTCCCGGAGGGTGAGGATGATGATGAATCGGAGGATGAGGATCGGGGATCGGAGGATGGAGGAGAGGATATCGGTCCGATAGTGATGATCGGGCCGGAGATGATGCGAGATATGCGCGAGGCTGAGCACATGCATCACGAGTTTCCTTCATCGCACTTCGAGGTAGGTGGCCCTTCACATGCGGTTCCGGGAGACTTCGGATCTTGGTGCACGAGATGAGATCGATGACTTCCATGCTAGAGAGAATGGAGGTCGGACGGGAGCAGATGTACGAGAGGATGGAGTCACGACGGGATAGGATAGAGCATCGGGTGACTCGGCTAGCGAGAGGAGTTCGAGCATACGAGAGATCGGAGCGGATCACCTAGATAGACTTGTACCTTAGGATTTTCCATTTATGCATTTCGGATGTAATCCTTGTAAAAACTTTTGAAATTAATGAAGTTCATTTTGTTCCTCTTTAATTATTGTATGTTATGCACCTTTCTTTTCCTTGCATTAGTGACATTTGTTCAAGTATAATTATGGTATGTTATTCAGAAATGTTATGTTATACCTCAAAGGTCAAGTTTCTAATTCGGTGTTCTATTATTCACTTCCAAGAGTAGAGGAGTCATTTCGGATCAATGACTCGGGAATGTTCGATTGTTGTCTTTTGTGGTTAGGATCTCCTCGAACCTTGGGCTCCGATACCAATCATCCCGCCCTCCCGGCCCGGTACCCTATCGGCATACCCGAGAGTGTGATCCACGGCCCGAAGATCGGGTATCGAGTGATCAACCTCCCACATAAACAATAACATAATCATGAACAATCATAACAAGAGTGCGGAAGATAAATCATAGATCCAATAAAGAAAGAATGAATCATAAATGAATCAGAATACTAAATATAATCAGGGTATCAAACAGATAAGTAAAGCGAGGCAAAAATCCCATTTTACAACCAGCGGAAAAGTAGCTCTAAAGAATAAACTAGACAAAATCTAATCCCAGTAACAAGTACATTGGGTAACTAAATTGTTCTCCACTTTATAGACAACATCCTTGTAAGTGTAAATCTCATAAATAGCACAAGGACGCTTCCACTCAATAGTCGGACTAAGCATCGTACGGAGCATAACCACTCGCGGGATCTTCAGAGTAATTGTGGTAACCGCAATCACCTTCCTGGAGATATGCCTCTTCGCCTTGCGCTTCTTCATAGGGACCGTCATAACACTCGGTACCTGCGGGATAGTCTAACAACATTGTACAATAAAGGAATGAGTTTCAAAGAAACTCGGTAAAGCGCGATTAAAATCCATAATAACATAAATGGCAGGATTCCAGAACAATCATGAATGCAATATGATATGAGACAAACAATGAATGAATGAATCTAACTCTATGTATGTTGGTCTCTATTGGCAGACATGCTTTAAGTCATAGCACCGTACTTCTTTAGGAAAGTCCACTCACATCCTCAACCATTTAAGATATCTTGGATTCTCTCACGGATCATTTCACCGGTCTTGAGCAGCCGTTTGGTAATGGGTCCTTCATCCCTCGGGACAAACCACGGTGGGGGTTAAGTCAACACACTCTCTCACAACCATTTGGTATAAATCTTGGCGCATGTCGGGGGTAAAACCTAGCCAAATGCAAGTCTTCTACTTAGTTACATCAAGTCAAATCCAGATACTTCCATTCCTCGTCCCTGACGATCCTTTCTGGTATCCTTCACACTAGAGTCAGCGTATCCTATGGCACCGACCAACTCGGACTACGGACTCATCAACCCCATTGATCATCCACATATGGTAAACGGGAAGCTCTCACGTCCTCTCACGGGTTGGTTACCGGTCTTAAGCGCCCGTGAGCCCAAGTCTAACCATATGCAACCCTACCAATAAATGGCCCCCACAATGTGATTCCTGTCCTCTCACGGGTTGGTTACCGGTCTTGAGCGCCCATGAATCCCCATTGCTACCACGGGTCGTTGGGTCTCAATACCCCTCCGATTAGGGTCGACATAACAGGACATCCTAGCCAAACACTACTAGACAATCCTAGATATGTCATCCAACAGTTTAGGAAGGTGTCCGAGAGGGCATCTCCGGAAACATCCCATAATATTCCCGTAGTAGTCCAAGGACAGAAGTGTCGAAAGGACACCTCTCCTTTCCAAACCATACGTAAGCATACACATGCATCAATTCATATCATCACATATATGGTAACTTCATATATGGAAAGAAATCAATAATTACAATCACTTGTATAACATTGGTAAGTAAATCATACATGAATCAATTTAATATGAATAAGTAATGCTACTGTAATCAAAGTTATGCAACAGTAGTATATCATTGTAAGAATCTAATTTAGGAAACATATTAATGATATTCAAATATAGAAACTAGATTCATGCTATCTATGTAATTAAGGAAATAACCATCCTTACCTTTTATAACTCTGCAAGGAATCCTAAGAAATCAAGTAAGATCTTGGCAAACTTGAGAAGAAGGTCCTAAACAAGTATATACAACATATTAGGAAAGATCCCTAACAGAAAAAGATATCAAAACATCCGAAGCAGACCAAATCTGGAGTTGCTTTGTACTCATTGGTCAAGTGGATTGGTCGAGTGGTCCATCGACCAATCGATCGACCAATGCAGACAAGCCTATAAAATCAGAGTTTTAAGATATGGAATCCGAATTTGGTGGTTCAAAAGGGTACTAATCAAGGGGTAGACTACATCAGTAGTATTCTAACAAATAGGGGACCTCAAAACACCAATCAAATCAATATATCAAGATCCAAATTAGGAAACAAAAAGTTACCATAATTAACTCAACCATGGATCTTGATGAATTTGAAATAGAAAACAAAGATAAGAACAATAGGAGGATGGATCATTGCTTTCGGTAATGAAAACATGAAAACATACATAGATCTTCATGGAATAAGGCTTAGAAGCATAAATCTAAATAAGGAAATAAAACCTACCATATATGTAACTATCATGCATCATGAAGAACACATAGTATGGTAGAAGAGAACAACTAGAAATCTATAGATTATGGATCATGGAAAGAAAACACAGTAATTAACTACTAACATGATCAACATAGAAGATCCAAAGAGATCGAAATTCAGATTAGAAGTTTAACGAGAGATTAAATCATGGTTTGATCATGATTCCTTCAAAAGCTTGCAATGATCATGGTTAAGATCATTGTTCTAGCCTCAAATCCTTAGGATGATCATGAGAACATGTTCGAGAGATGTTTGCAACAGAGAATGCAGCATCTCTTCTACTGTCTCAACTCAAAAAGGAAAGAAAAACAAAGATGGAGGAGAAGAAGAGAGAGTAGACATACCTTTTGATGCAAAAAGAAGAGTTTCGACGAAGATCCGTCAAGAAAACACCAAGGATGCAAGAGAGATGACTTGCAGAGGTCTTTGGTTCGTTCCGAGAGGGTTTGGAGGCAGCAAATACGAAGTGGACTCGAGATTGGACTTAAATAGAGCAAGAACAACCTAATTGCCAAAGACAAGACTCATTGGTCGAGTGGATTGGTCGACTGGTCCAATCGACCAATCAATCGACCAATGCTTGGCAAGAAGACCAAAACAGAGGAATTGAAGGTCCAGATCAAATCCAATCCTAAAGGGGTTTTGCACACAAGTCAAGTGACTTACCTATTAGGTAGAAATGCCTTCAAACCAAGATAGAGAGCACTCCAAGTCCATCAACTAATTAGATCTTCATCAGGATTCAGTTTCCATAAATAGAACCTCATCATCAACTTTCATAGATTCAAAGCCAGACACCAAGTCCTCTACTGGGATGGCCCAAAGCTGACTTCTTACTTTACTTCGGGTCATCGGACCTACAAATAACAAGGTTTCAGGGTCAAGGTTAGGGCTGGGTTTTACAATAAGGGACATGGTCGTAAATCAACTTTCAAGTTAATGATGATATGGTGACTTGGCATCAAAGTTCTGAAGAAATCAAGGACTATCTAGGGAAAAGGCGTAATGGTTAAGCAGGGTATACTGGATGATTTCAATAGGCAGGATTAAACCTACTGGTTAGAGTCTCATGTAAGTTCAACCTGATCAGTAGGCTTGGGGGCTTATGTTGTGACTAAAGTATTCATTTCTTGTTTATACCGGTCAAACCAATCTTAACCGGGTTCGATTAAGAGAATAAAGGAAGGATGATCAGCGACGTCCAAAGAGGAGCGATGATCCGACGGCCATGATTGAAAAAGTGTTATAAGCAGGAAAGCTAGTATAAAAGGGAAAGGAAGATTCGTAAGAAGGTAAGTCTCTGAAAATCAACCAAACTCTAAACTCACTCTGATTGAACTCCATTAGAACACTTTAGAAGCTCCAGTGAGCTCTGAAGCATCGTCTTCACCATACTGACTAGATCGTCGGAGACGAGACACCGATCAAGACGATCGGCTCCGTTTCTTACTAGTATTCTGTTTCTTTCAGGAGTGAGAGGTTGATTGATCGAAGAGCAAGCCAGATCAAATCAGATCTGAGGAGTTCGGTGCGGAAAACAACTGTTCAAGGCAATCGGTAGAATTAGCACCAACAGACACTACTACACTATTCAATAGCTGAAGAAAGAGAATGAGTGAACAACGAATCACTTACCTCAACCAAATCAACGAGAAAAGAAGGGGGAAACTTCCAGATCACCAACAACACTTAGCTCACCTTCCTGCACGTCTCCACTGCCTCCTAACAGCGAAAAACAACAATCCCAAATATAATATTCGTCAAGTGGGTGAGGGTTGCTATTTATAGAGGCTGGGGGCAAATTAGGGCAAAACCCCGCAACCAGGAACAGGCAGTCGCTTGGTTCAATCAACCGCCACTAGCAACCGCCCCCTAGTATATTGCTATACAAGGGTGCTTTGCTGACCAGGGGGTTGAAATCCAAGTACAACCTAACCCTAACCCTAATGTCTTACCTTCATTCCGGACATCTCCAAGCAAGGCAGGTTCTTCATCAAGAGAATCCAGATCCATGGGTTCTGGATATGGATCATGGATTTCTATCCGGACACTCCGCAAAATAACCCGACTAGACCTTCGTGTTCTCGAACCTACAATATGGATCCTGGGTTAGAAATACGGGGGTTGTTACATATCTAGCTATTAGTCGACTTCACATGATAAACCCTTTTACAAAAATTTTCTTTTGGACTTTTTTCTCTCTAAAAGAGAATAGGCCCTGCCCTAGATCTCAGTCTCATGGATGTTTAGAGAATTTGCCTATACAATTCTCATCAAAAAATGACCTTATTTCCTACATCCACTTAGGTTAGTTGGTATGCACAACAATTAACACACCCCCACATTTTGTAGGTTTCGACTAATTAAGATCCCATTGCTCAACCTCTTTCCTTGTGGTGATACTACTTTACCATAATATTAGAATAAACTTAGTAGTACTTCTTAGGTCATCCACTGACTTCATTGTTTACCCTTTGAACCTAATTCAGGATTAAAACCTCTTCACATAGGTTGGGTGTCCATCACATGACCTTGGATAGGCTTTCATAGTTTATTCCTCCAAATGACATCACATTAGTGACTTTGAGGCTATAAATAATTTCTAGTCAAACAGGCGCTACTTTATTAGCCTTACTTGAGATATGTATTTCAGACGTAATGTCCCTTTCATTCAAAGATATACACATCTAAGACAACATTGTTATGCCTCCACTATTAATTATGTCATTTACTTCCAAGTAAATATTTTTCTAATTTAGACATGATCATCATCATATGCCTTTGATTCTTTCTTAGCCTTGTGGCTACATCATAAGAGTAAGCCTCCCAACACATGTTTGTTACATGTAACCTCTTCAGGGTTTCTAGTGCTAAAATGCAAAGTGAGAGTCAATATGAAGAACATCAATTCGTAGAACGTTACTGATCAACAATAAACAAAAGTTAAACATAGACATACTGGTGATCTCAATGCATCCTCTTTCGCCTCAAAGTAGTGCATCACAATTTTCATTTTGCAACACCTTGCATGTCTGACCTTCAGATTTTCTTGTTCAGCATAAATCTCAAGGTCAATGGTTGTGACTCATCTCTTAGGGGCAAGAACCAAACAAACCATTAACCTGAATCTAGCTCCATCCAGTTTCCTTCACCATTTCTCTCTCATTAATCAACCTTCTCATTGGCACTATATCTGTCCATTTTCCAGAAGATGAATAAGTATTAGCTAGAATGCGAAACTACCAGGGCTTTGAGGCTCCACAGCAAATAGTTTCTTAACTACAAGTTCCCCAGGTTGAGAGTTGTGATCAGTTCTGCATGCACTAAGCAATGGTTTCCAAACTTGAGCATTTTGGGCATGCAAAGGCATCTCTTGGATGGTTTTAAAAACCAACTCCAAGTACCCAGCTTGAGCAAGAAGATAAACTAAGCATGAATAATGTTCTATATCTACCCAAAAAAAAAAGAATGAATCATGTTCTATAGTAGGTTCCAATCCATAATCCCTCTGCATAGTTTGAAAGTACTTCAGACCGTCTTCAACAAAGCCTGAATGACTACAAGCTTATAACATAGTTGTCAATACAACTGCATTTGGCTTTATTGCCCTGCCATTCTGCACATTCAGGAAAAAATTTAAAGCCTCTTTTTGTGAAATCCCACCTAACCCTAATCTGAAGACCCTGTTTGTTTTGGAAGAAGAAGTGATTTGTTTGAAGTTTGACCTGGAAGTTGAACCTTGAGTACAGTGTTGGCATCTTTGGGAGGACCTATGAAGTTAGATTAGACCCTTCCTTAAATTGGTTGAGGACCTATGTGTTGGTTTTGGCCTTTGAGATCCAAAATTCAGCAAGCTAGCAAAGGGGGACTCCTTGGTCGATCCTCCCTTGGTTGAAACCATTGACCAAGGCAGCTCCGGACAGAATTGTTACAAATTTTGGAAGTTTTAGGTTTTAGTCCCTATATATATGCAACCTTGGTCTAAACCTAAACACTTTGCCTCTGAACTATTGGAGAACGTGAGAAGAACCGTAGAGCCTCCTCCTCAAGCCAAGGAAGATCCCCTAGCATCCAAGTGAGGTTCCTCATTAATCTTCTTCTACAAGGTTAGTATTCAATCTTATACTTCTTTGATCTATTCTCTCTACTATATCTATTGCTTGTGAGGAAGGTATTACACTACTATAATGACCCAACCTCTGATCTTCTTAGTTTTAGAGTGAATCCTCATTCACTCTATATTTTCCTTGAAGCCATATGGTGTTTTTTATATTTTTGATCTAGCATGATGCCTTCACTTACTCTTACTATAGTTTTTTACTTTAACCTTTATTAGACCTATTCCTTAGTAGTTTCTATGCATGATCTACTATTCTCTTACCTTTAGAATGAATCCCCATTCATTCTAGCTTTTCCGTGAGAATCCGCGGTTTAGGCCTAATTGGTGATTTATTGGAATTCTATTCCAATGGTCTTTTTAGATGGTTAGATCATCACAGATAGTCTTAGTATGTTATTTTAGAATTTTTCCTATTAATTTCGGAGTGTTCCTGTAAAATTCGGCCTTATCCTAACCATGAGTTTCCCCCTTTCAATTCCATGATCATCCCCCCATTCTTGCTATGTTATGATTCCATTAAGATTACTTGCATGATATGTAGATGCATGTTAAGCCTAGATTATTATGAAGTTATGATTCTAACTTGATTCTTAACATCACTTGATTGATTCCCATCATTCTTTACAATTTCAATCAATTCCAATTTGATTCTTGATAATTATCATATAAAACATAAGATTTCAAATTGGGTATTTTCGATTGGACCGTTGGATCATCATGAAATTTAGTGTGTAGTATCATCTTACTGTTATAAACATGCCCTCCAAATTTCGTGTCGATCGGAGCACCGGAAGGTCAGTTTCGGACCAAGTCTTCATTTCTGCCCCTGGTTAACAAGTCTTGGTCGACTGAGTACAGGGGTGTTACCATCTCTTGGTCGACAGCTTGGTCACTGACAGTCGACCAAGCCAGTCAACCAAGAGATGGTAACACCCCTGTACTCAGCCGAATTGATTCGTTTGACCTCCAATTCGATTGTTTTCTTCTCTGATGTTACTTGTATGTTGTCTAGAGTACCAACACTGATTTTTGGGACCATTCTTGGTGATCATTGAATTTATTTACAACTCGATTAAGGTAAGGACGGTCGTTAACTCAAGTATGTTAATTATGTTAACATGCTTATATTTTGAGAACTTAATGGTTATGTTCCTATGTGTATTCCTTTACCATACATGACTATTATATGCTTTCTTATCAGTAGTATTATGTTACATATCATTTAGAATATCATGTTCAATTATACTTTATGATTTTATATATGATCAATCATGTTATGATATGCCTTGTTTATATAATGAATCATTGATTAAGTATGATATGATGAGATTGAGCTTGTGATTGACTACGTATGACTTGGGATTGGGAAGTGTCCTTCCAACACTTCTGTCCTTAGACATCGGAGGGAGTAGTATGGGATATTCTCCGAAGGTGTCCATCGACGCTTTCCTTGGTTGTTGGATGACATGCATATGATTGTCTAGATGTATGGTTAGGGTTATCCTTGTTGTATCAGACCCGAATCGGAAGGGTATTGAGACTGAACGACCCGTGGTAGAGTATGGTTGATGGGCGCTCAAGACCGGTATCCACTCCGTGAGAGGACTTAAACCATACCGCGGATACCCGAAATGGGCCATTTATTGGTAGGGTTGCAAATGGATTGACCTGGGCTCATGGGCGCCCAAGACCGGTAACCAACCCGTGAGAGGACGTGAGAGCTTCCCGTTTACCATTTGTGGATGACCAATATGGTTGATGAGTCCGTAGTCCGAGTTGGTCAGTGCCATAGGATACGCTGACTCTAGTGTGAAGGATACGGAACCGAGTTGGTCGGTGCCATAGGGAAAGTATCCGGATCTGACATGATACGACTGAGTGGATGACTTGCATTGGGCTAGGCTTCGCCGCGACATGTGCCAATACTTACACCAATGGTGATGTGAGAGAGTAGTGATTAAATCCCCAACCATGGTTTGATGAGGACTTTACCCAATTACCACGGCAAACCCAAGATATCTTATGATTGAGGGGGAGTGACAGATGACCCAAAGAAGTATGGTGCTATGGCTTAAAGCATGTCTACCTTAGAGACTAGCATACTTAGGGTTAATCATATATCATCATTGTCTCATATCATATTGCATCATATTGTGACTTGTATCAAATGAACTGTGTATTATGAAACGACTTGCCTTGCTGAGTTCTTTTGAACTCATTCCTTTCGTGCAATTTGTTAGATTATCCTGCAGGTATAGAAGACTCTGATGGCGCACTCTACGACTCGAGCTATGATCCCACATACTACGCTTTGGGTGATGGCTACATTGAGAGTCAGGATTGCTGTCTTGAGGAGGATTATGGTTCATACTAGGGTTAGCCCCACCATAGTGAGGGAGCAGCCACGTTTGGTTCACTTCATCCACACTTATGAAGAAGTAATCACTAGGATAGAAGAAACCTTCGCTTAGGCCCAATTTCCCTGGATGACTGTAATCATTTGGATATTTTCTCCCTAACTCTTATGGATTTACTCTTGACATAGATTGTAATTAAGTTTAATTAACCACTTTTCCGCTATTGTTGAAGGAGTGACTTCTGATCACTCTTTCTCTTTGAGATTACCTTTATGTGAATTTGATACTTGATAATTCCGCACTCTGATTAATTATCTTTTCTTATTCATTTGATCTATTTATTGCTTACTTTATACATTGATTATATTGTTCATGATTATGTTATTGTGTATGTGGGAGGCATGGCCGCTCAATCTGGATCTTTCGGGCTGTGGATCATATCTCGGGTATGCCAGATAGGATACCGGCTGGGTGGATATGACAGAGTGGTATCAGAGCCCAAGATCAAGTAAGGCCCCAACCACAGAAACGACAACGGAACATTCCGAGTCACAGATCCAAGGGGACTCAATTACTCTTAGAAGTGAATAATAGATAACTCGAACTAGAAACTGAATTAACGAAGCATAAGTGAATTGTTGAATAACATACAATAATTATAATTTAACAATCATCACTTTATGAAACGAAAAAGAAAGTGAATAATGCACATAGATGAAACAAAAATAACTTTCATTATTTTAAATAAGTTTTACAACGGGTTACATATAGAAAGCATAAACTGAAATCCTAGTACAATCTATAGGAGATCGTCGTCGAACTCTGGATGTTCTGACATCCTCAGTGATCTGAGTGAGCTGAGACTGCATCTGATCCTGCCTGTACTCTATCTGTGCAAGCCTCACCTCAAGCCTCTCATACATATGTGACTAACTCGCCTCCATCCTCTCGTATATCTGAGTTTGCTGGCTCCTAAACTCTCGAACAACTGCTCCTGTCTAACCCCCATCCTCTCCATCATGGAAGTCATAGACTGCATCTGAGCATATAGATCTGGTGCCTCTGGTGCAGCCTGTGATGGACCCCCGACCTCAAACTGTGATGCGGGAACCTGATCATCGGGACCGACATCCTGCACACCTATATCATCCTCAGCCTGATCCTCTGCTGGAACATCCTCATCATCATCCTCGGACTCCGACTCGTCTCCTAGACTGGGAGACTTGTCAACTCAATCTAACTGCATCAGTCCAATGGTCCTCGTACCGATGGAATACCCCGCACCTCCAACAACTCTCTCCTCACCATCCAGATCTATCCCGAAATAACTGAAGATGCATGTCAATAGAATCCCAAAGCCAAGATTCCTAACACCCGGATGCGTGACAACCTCGATCATAACATTTTGTATAATATAAGACAAATCGATCTCAAATCCCATATAGATCCGATAGATGAGTAAGACATCCATCACCGTAACCACATGATGATGTCCCGCTCTCGGTATGATGTTCCTCCCTACAATCCACCCAATGACTCTGGCCGATGGAATCATCTCACCACTGTTCCTAGGCAGATAACACCAGTCATCGTCCCAAAGTGTCATGCATATCTCATACAACTGATATAGAAGCTTGTGTCTGCTGAAATCCACACACATGCATGTGGACAATATGGAACCCCGAGAATCTCTGCTAGTGTACGAGTAGTAAATCTGATCTGAGTCTCTCTGATCTGACTCACTATCACTAACTCCATCTGATCAGCTGGACCCTCCACAAAAGATTTCAGGTTGCTGTAAAATAGCCGTACTAACTCTAGGTACACCGGTGAATCCTCAGTAAGTAGGTGTGTCCATCCCAAAGTGTCGAATCTCTCATCGATCTGAAATGTCGTCAACTCTCCAACCCGAAATGGTCGACCATACTCTATGTGGCAATGCCCAAAGTATACATCGTAAAGAAACTCGGCCAATGGTGTAACGAAGCGGTGTCGATCAATCACCTCCGCTCGTGGCAGCAAAAGCACCTGACCTCTACCTCTCCTGGCTCCTACTACCCTACCTCGAGCGTGACCACCTCGTCCTCGTCTCTCCATAGTATATAAATATCTGTAGAAAAGATCAACAAGTCAATGTTAGAAGATTAACCAAATTGGACATGAAGGGTGTTTTCGTAATTTTTCGGAAATTTTCAAATTTGGGGAAAAATTCAAATTGAGTATACTAACATACTCACAATACTTAGAATTGCATGCTTGTGATGTTTGTTCGAAGAAAACCGGTCGAAATCGCGTTCTAAAGTTGAAAATTCAGCAAGCTAGAAAATAGGAATTTCGACATTTAGGTCAAATTTGGGGATTTTTGATATTTTTGAAATTGATTGAAACGAATTGCATGGTAATGTGTAGCATGTCATTTGGATTGTGTACCATCAAATTTGGTGTTAAAACTCCTAGCGGTTTGGGAGAAATCGAAGTTTTACTAAATTTTGGAAACTTTCGGCTACGTTAACGAAACCAAGTTGAGATTTTGTGTTTGCTTGATGTTTAAGCATTGTTATTGCATGAAAACTATGGGATTATGTTTTTAAGCATGCATGAACATGTTACTAACTAAGAACAACAAGTTTAACATGGTATTTTGAGAAATCGAAGTGAAGAAATCAATTGAGAAGATGATGGATAGTGATTTGCTTACTTGGTTGAGTAATGCTCGATGTATTGATGATGTGGAAGCCTCAAACCACTTGGAATCTACTTAGAAGTGTTTCCTAATGTGTTCTCCAGAGCCCCTCCACAAGAGAAATGAGTTAGAAATGAGAAATGAAGTTAAAAAGCCTGATTTTTCGTTACTGTTGAGCTTGGTCGACTGCTTGGTCGACTGATGGTCGACTGACAGTCGACCAGCCAGTCGACCAAGGCTAATAAAAGTGAGAAAAATTGGATTTTTGGTGAAATTTTTGGATTTTGACCAATGTTTGATTATTTGCTTATTATATTGATGAACCTACGTATGATTTGAGCATTTTAATCATATGGTCAAGTGTGCTTTAATGAATCTTTGTGTCTCGATGTGGTCAATGTTCTTTTGCAGAATGGTTCTACTGAGAAATCGTCTTGTCGGCTCCGGTAGTACCAGTAATGAGGAGATGCCTGCTGGAGGGTCTGATCAACAGACCCAAGAGGACAGCCATACTACCAATGGCATCCCCAATGCCCCTGACTTTGGAAGCTTCAAGGACATTGCGAGTGTCATGAAGAACATGATGCAACAGCAGCAAACTCAGTTCAACCAGATGATGGCTGGTTTCGTTAATCTTAGGGAAGAGAACCGTGCTGGTGGGCATGGCAACCCTAGCTTGGCGGCCCCGTATGTGGAGAGGTTCACAAGAACCCCACATACCAGGCTGATGGAGAGCTTCTTGAAACTGCAGGTGCCATCCTTTACTGGTGTATCAAAGGATGTTCTGTTCCCTAACGGATGGCTAAGGGAACTAGAAAAGGCCTTCCGGAACTTGCAGTGTACGGATGCGCAAGAAGTACTCTTCGCCGAGCAGAAGCTTCAGCAGGAAGCGGATGCATGGTGGACTTCTTCTTGACCCATTCTAGAAACCCTCCATGGTGGTGTTGTTTCATAGGAAATATTTAAGGAAGCCTTCTGTAAGAACTATTTCCCCGAGGCAGTGAAGGATGCCAAGGAGACAGAGTTTATGGTATTGGCCCAAGGTTCCTTATCTGTGCTGGACTACCAGTAGAAATTTGAAGAGTTATTCTTTTTCGCCCCTGATTCGATGAAGCCTGACAATGCGAAGGCAAAGAAATTCTTCAAAGGACTGCGGCCATCTTTAAAGACATACCTCACCCTCCTCCCTCTTGAGAGTTATGCCCAGGTGGTTCAGAATGCAAAAAAGTTGGAAGAAGCTGAAAGAGAAAATGCGCATGTTCAGAGGCCTTGGCAGCCTAGGCATCCTGGTCTTGTGGATCGCACCGAGCGTCAGTTTGTGAGGCCTTCACCATATCCCACTCCTACCTTCTAGCCTAGGAGTGTGGGTCAGAGTTTCAGTGCTACTTATGTGGGGTCCTCATGGCCAACCAAGTGGAGCTCGACCTACGGGATTTGTGCAGCCTTCTCGGCCGGTATGGTTTCACCCTCGGCCTGCTTTTCAAAGACCCGCTTTGGTAGCCACTTTTGTGGGACAGAGAGACCTTTTGTGTTTCCTTTGCAAGAAGCCCGGACATTTTGCTCGCTTGTGTCCAAAAAAGTCTGCCTTACCTGGTGTTTCTGCTCCTACCATGAGAGGTGCTCCCGCTCCTGTTTCTGCCCTTGCCCCTCCTTCTGGCAGAGTATTTAGCATCTCCGGTACTGAGCAGGACCCTTGCCATGAAGTTGTAACAGGTACATTGTTAGTTGCTTCTTTTCCGGCATTTGTGTTGTTTGATACGGGTGCATCCCATTCTTTCATTTCATCTACTTTTGCTGTGAAGACTAACCTAACCCCCAGATGTTTATCTAGTTGTTTGTCAATTTGTACCCCTGTTGGGTCTGCTGTTAAACTAGATAAAGTGTTAGAGGGATGTCATGTTTTTGTTTGTGGTTTGAACTTGAAGGCAAATCTAGTGTTGTTTGATATGAGGGATTTCGACGTCATCTTGGGAATTGATTGGTTGACATCCTACAACGATGTGATCTTGTGCTCTTTGAAGAAGATTCAGTTTCAATTGGAAGGGAATTCAGTTTTCGAGTTCCAAGGAAAGAAGGGAAGAGTGAGCAAGAAGACTTTGACCGCTTTAATGCAAGTCCACACTTTGCTGGAAGGTGCTTCATCTGAAGCAAGGTCAAAGAAAGGAAGAGACTTGAAGATGTCAGTGTTGCTTGTAACTTTGCTGATGTGTTTCCAGATGATCGATCAGGACTACCCCCTGATAGAGAGGTTGAGTTCTCCATAGACTTGATTCCTGGAGCGTCTCTGGTGTCTAAGGCTTCATATAGGATGGTGCCTACCGAGCTAGAGGAGTTGCAAACATAGCTGAATGAACTCCTGGATAGAGTTGTGCAGCCAAGTGTGTCGCCCTGGGGAGCTCCGGTCTTGTTCGTTAAGAAGAAAGATGGTAGTATGCGCCTATGCATTGACTACTAGGAGTTGAACAAGTTGACGATCCAGAATAGATACCCGCTGCCTCGGATTGATGATCTGTTTGATCAGTTGAAAGGCGCAGCTGTGTTCTCGAAGATTGACTTAAGGTCTGGGTATCATTAGTTGAAAGTGAAGTCAAGTGATATTTTTAAGACGGCGTTCAGAACAAGGTATGTACATTATGAATTTAAAGTTATGCCTTTTGGTTTAACCAATGCTCATGCCGTGTTCATGGACCTCATGAACCGGGTATTTCACGATGTGCTCGATAAGTTTATAATCTTTTTCATTGATGACATCTTGATTTACTTGAAGAACGAGGAAGAGCATGTGAAGCACCTGAACTTCACATTGCAAACGTTGAGAGAAAAGAAACTCTATGATAAGTTTAGCAAGTGTGACTTTTGGCTCTCAAGGGTAGTGTTTCTTGGACATGTTGTTTCAGCCGAAGGTATTCATGTTGACCCGGAAAAAAGTACAAACCATTACCGATTGGGAAAGACCGAAGACCGTGACTGAGATAAGAGGTTTCCTTGGATTGGCAAGATACTATCGGAGATTTATTGAGAATTTTTCTAGGTTGGCTGCCCCTATGACTAAGCTAACTAGAAAAGAAGAGAAGTTTGTTTGGACCGAAGCTTGCGAGAAGAATTTTGAAGAGCTGAAAGTAAGATTGACAAGCACCCCGGTCTTAACTATACCTGATAGTTCCAGTGGGTTGACAGTCTACACTGATGCTTCCAAGATCGGTTTGGGTTGCGTGTTGATGCAACACGGCAAGGTTGTGGCTTATGCCTCTCGACAATTGAATGATTATGAGCAGAATTATCCCACTCATGACTTGGAGCTGGCCGCCGTTGTTTTTGCTTTAAAGATTTGGAGACATTACCTGTATAGTTAGAAGATCGCTATTTTCACAGATCACAAGAGTTTGAAATACTTCTTCACCCAGAAAGAGCTGAATATGAGACAAAGAAGATGGTTGGAGTTGGTTTCTGACTATGATTGTGACATCCAATATCACCCAGGTAAAGCAAATGTAGTTGTGGATGCTCTTAGTAGGAAAGGTCAAAGGAAGGATTTGAACTTGTGTGCTTTGAGTCAGACCTTGTTGTCATCGATGGAAAGATTTGGTTTAGAAGTGGTTCCTGAGGGTTCGGATTGTATTCTTTATGCCATGACGGCAAGATCCACCCTTAGAGACCGAATTGTTGCTTTGCAAAGTTCTGATCTTGAGTTGAAAGAGAAGATTGAGAAGATTGCCACGAATTCAGAAATGGACCTTGCTTTTAGTACATCTTTAGATGGTATCTTACTGTTTAGAGGTAGACTCTGTGTGCTGCTTGTTGATGAAATCAAGAATGAAATATTGAAAGAGGCACACTAGTTGATCTTTACAATGCACCTTGGATGTACCAAAATGTACAAGGACTTAAGGGAACATTTTTGGTGGAATGGTTTGAAAGCGAATGTTGAAGATTTTGTTGCCAAGTGTGAGACTTGTCAACATGTGAAAGTCGTTCGTCAACCTCCGTCCAGATTGCTTCAGCCCCTCCTATTCCTAGCTGGAAGTGGGAAGATATCTCCATGGACTTCCTGACTAGCTTGCCGCGGACAAGTAAGGGAAATGACACTGTGTGGGTGATTGTTGATAGGTTGACTAAATCAACCCATTTCATTCCTATGAAGATCACTTACACTTTGGACAAGCTAGCTAGGCTTTATGTGGACAATGTGGTTCGTCCACACGGAGTGCCTCTGAGTATTGTTTCTGACCGTGATCCTAAGTTCACCTCAAGGTTTTGGAATGGTTTACAGAATGCCTTGGGAACCCAATTAAATCTGAGTACAGCCCATCATCCACAGTCTGATGGACAATCTGAGCGGACAATTCAAATCTTGGAGGATATGCTTAGATCCTGTGTTGTGGACATGGGTGGAAATTGGGATGAACACTTAGCTTTAGTTGAGTTTGCCTATAACAACAGTTATCAAGCAACAATAGGCATGGCTCCATTTAAAGCTTTGTACGGTAACATTTGTAGGACACCCTTGTATTGGACTGAGACGGGTGAAAGAAAAGTCTTAGGTCCGGAAATGATTGAAGCTATAAGTGCGATGGTCGACATGATTAGAGAAAGGATTAAGTCTGCCCAGTCAAGACAGAAATCTTATGCCGACAAGAGAAGGACCGATTTGGAGTTTCCAATTGGAGAAAAAGTTTTCCTTAAAGTGTCACCTATGAAAGGGGTGATGAGATTCAATATGAAAGGAAAGCTTAGCCCTCGCTTCAATGGACCTTATGAGATCTTGGAGAAGGTTGGACCTATTGCTTATCGCTTGGCCTTGCCCCCATCTCTTGCTGGCGTTCACAATGTGTTCCATGTTTCGATGCTTCAAAAGTACATAGAGAACCCGAACACATACTACAACAAGCACTTGAAGGACTTAGTGCCGTTCTTTCTTACGATGAAGGACCAGCCGAAATCCTAGATAAAAAGGACAAGCAGCTGCGGAATCGCACCATTCCTTTGGTGAAGATTCGGTGGAAGAACCACCCCGGAAGAAGCCTCATGGGAGAAAGAAGAAGACATGAGAGAGAAGTTTCCTCATCTTTTTGACAGCACAGGTACGCTTTCAATTTCGAGGACGAAATTTCTTTTAAGGGGGGGAGAATGTAAAATTGCCTTATCCTAACCCTGACCCAGCCCGGATTTTATACTGTTGCAGGTCCGAAGACCCGAAGTGGTGGTAGAAGAGACTTGTGGGCCCTCTTAGTTGATGATTCGATGCTTGATTCAGAGCCTATGGACATTAACAATGATGCCCCTTACTTGAGCACATTGTCAATGTTGAGCAAAAATCTGCGCATCGATGAAGATTGAATTAGTTAAAGCACTTATTGGAACTCCATGATCAATCCGAAGGTATTTCTTGAAACTAGACTTGTTGATTGACTTGTAGAAGAAAACCCAACTCAATTCGGATCTGTCTAACATTCCAAATCCACTCCTGAAGTTTCTGTCATGCCTTGGTCGACTAACAGTCGACCAGCCAGTCGACCAACAGTAATGGAATTTGAATTTTCACAAAATCACTTCCCATTTTGCCCCTACCCTTTTGGAACTCGTGAATGAGGACCTAAACTAATCATTGGCACTCCAGAGCTTGAGGTTGGACACTCTCTTGGGCTTTTTCTTGATGTTTGGGAAGATCTTTGACTCCAATCATTAGTATTATACATTAATCATCAACTTAAGGTATGATTCCTTCTATTCTTCTTCTAATCTATTCATTTCTATCAATTTATGATCTTGAGACCATGGTTGAAGTGCTGCAACCTTGCAAACACTTAACCATGAGTTTCCCCCTTTCAATCCATGATAATCCCCCCATTCTTGCTATGTTATGATTCCATTAAGATTACTTGCATTACTTTGATTCTTTTCAATTCAACCTATTTTTGATTCAAAACTGATATGTAGATGCATGTTAAGCCTATATTATTATGAAGTTATGATTCTAACTTGATTCTTAACATCACTTGATTGATTCCCATCATTCTTTACAATTTCAACAAATTCCAATTTGATTCTTGATAATTATCATATAAAACATAAGATTTCGAATTGCGTATTTTTTATTGGACCGTTGGATCGTCATGAAATTTAGTGTGTAGTATTCTCTTACTGTTATAAACATGCCCTCCAAATTTTGTGTCGATCGGAGCACCAGAAGGTCAATTTCGGACCAAGTCTTAATTTCTGCCCCTGGTTAACAAGTCTTGGTTGACTGAGTACAGGGGTGTTACCATCTCTTGGTCGACTGGCTTGGTCGACTTTCAGTCGACCAAGAGATGGTAACACCCCTGTACTCAGCCGAATTGATTCGTTTGACCTCCGATTCGATTGTTTTCTTCTCTGATGTTACTTGTATGTTGTCTAGAGTACCAACACTGATTTTTGGGACCATTCTTGGTGATCATTGAATTTATTTACAACTCGATTAAGGTAAGGACGGTCGTTAACTCAAGTATGTTAATTATGTCAACATGCTTATATTTTGAGAACTTAATGGTTATGTTCCTATGTGTATTCCTTTACCATACATGACTATTATATGCTTTCTTATCAGTAGTATTATGTTACACATCATTTAGAATATCATGTTCAATTATACTTTATGATTTTATATATGATCAATCATGTTATGATATGCCTTGATTATATAATGAATCATTGATTAAGTATGATATGATGAGATTGAGCTTGTGATTGACTACGTATGACTTGGGATTGAGAAGTGTCCTTCTGACATTTCTGTCCTTGGACATCGGAGGGAGTAGTATGGGATATTCTCTGAAGGTGTCCATCGACACTTTCCCGGGTTGTTGGATGACATGCATAGGATTGTCTAGATGTATGGTTAGGGTTATCCTTGTTGTATCAGACCCGAATCGGAAGGGTATTGAGACCGAACGACCCGTGGTAGAGTATGGTTGATGGGCGCTCAAGACCAGTATCCACTCCGTGAGAGGACTTAAACCATACCGCGGATACCCGAAAGGGGCCATTTATTGGTAGGGTTGCAAATGGATTGACCTGGGCTCATGGGCGCCCAAGACCGGTAACCAACCCGTGAGAGGACGTGAGAGCTTCCCATGTACCATTTGTGGATGACCAATAGGGTTGATGAGTCCGTAGTCCGAGTTGGTCGGTGCCATAGGATACGTTGATTCTAATGTGAAGGATACGGAACCGAGTTGGTCGGTGCCATAGGATACGTTGATTCTAATGTGAAGGATACGGAACCGAGTTGGTCGGTGCCATAGGGAAAGTATCCGGATCTGACATGATACTACTGAGTAGATGACTTGCATTGGGCTAGGCTTCGCCGCGACATGCGCCAATACTTATACCAATGGTGATGTGAGAGAGTGGTGACTAAATCCCCAACCATGGTTTGATGAGGACTTTACCCAATTACCACGGCAGACCCAAGATATCTTATGATTGAGGGGGAGTGACAGACGACCCAAAGAAGTATGGTGCTATGGCTTAAAGCATGTCTACCTTAGAGACTAGCATACTTAGGGTTAGAATCTTATATCATCATTGTCTCATATCATATTGCATTATATTTTGACTTGTATCGAATGAACTGTGTATATGAAACGACTTGCCTTGCTGAGTTCTTTTGAACTCATTCCTTTCGTGCAATTTGTTAGATTATCCTGCAGGTATAGAAGACTCTGATGGCGCACTCTACGACCCGAGCTATGATCCCGCATACTACCCTTCGGATGATGGCTACGTTGAGAGTCAGGATTGCTGTGCCGAGGAGGATTATGGTTCGTACCAGGGTTAGCCCCACCATAGTGAGGGAGTGGCCACGTTGGGTTCACTTCATCCACACTTATGAAGAAGTAATCATTAGGATAGAAGAAACCTTTGCATAGGCCCAATTTCCTTAGATGACTCTAATCATTTGGATATTTTCCCTCTAATCTTATGGATTTACCCTTGACACAGATTGTAATTAAGTTTAATTGACCACTTTTCCGCTATTGTTGAAGGAGTGACTTCTGATCACTTTTTCTCTTTGAGATTACCTTTATGTGAAGTTGATACTTGATAATTCTGCACTCTGATTAATTATCTTTTCTTATTCATTTGATCTATTTATTGCTTACTTTATACATTGATTATATTGTTCATGATTATGTTATCGTGTATGTGGGAGGCATGGCCGCTCGATCTGGATCTTTCGGGCTGTGGATCACATCCCGGGTATGCCAGATAGGATACCGGCTGGGTGGATGTGACAGAGTGGTATCAGAGCCCAAGATCATAATGCTTGGTCGATCCTATTTGGTGGATACCATCAACCAAGGGTGTTGCAGATAGCAACTTTGCTCCGGTTGTCTCCGTTTCGTCTTCGATCTTTAGAGTTTGTTCCTTATACTTTATACATGTTTGTTTAAGGTTGTTTATGTGGTTTTGGACTTGCTCTCTACTCTCTTACTTGAAGGTTACGAAGTCGGATACAAGGTGAGTACGTTCACTCAGAATATGCATATTTACATGCTTGGTATGTTATGACTTGAATGCATGAGTTAGCTATTGTAGTTTTACTTTCTTTACATTGTATTACTTCTGTAATTATCATAGACTATTCATGATTTGATTTACATAGTGTTATTGATTATGAATGATGTGATCATGTATTGTATCATATTGTGGTATGTATGGAATCATGATGTGATGTGTTTGCCTAGGTTGTGGTTGTGGAATGGGGGATGTCCTTTTGGCGTTTCTGTCATTGGACACTAGTGGACGAGGTATGGGACGCATTCCTATGGTGTCCCTTGGCACTTTCCCTAACTACTGGTTGACATACCTAGGATTGGTCTAGAAGTGTTTGGCTAGGGAAAACCTTGTCATATTTGACCCTATCGAAAAGGGAATTGAGATTGAGTGACTCGTGGCAGAAATGGGGATTTGTGGGCTTTACTCAAGACTGGTAACCTACCCGTGAGAGGACATGAATCACATTATGGGGGCCATTCATTGGTAGGGTTGCATGTAGTAGACTTGGGCTCGTGACGCTTGAGATTGCGAGAAGCATAAGAGGACACAAGAGCTTCCCGTTTACTATGTGAGGATGACCAATAGGGTTAAGAGTCTACGTAGCCATGAATGAGACGATGATTCTAGGGGGAAAGATACCAGAAAGGATCGCGGAAAGCTACGAATGGACATATCTAACCCTAAAGTAGATGTGACTCAGTAGATGACTTGCATTGGGCTAAGATTAACCATGGCACACGCTAATACTCATACCAATGGTGGTGAACGATAGTGTTGACTTAAGCCCCATCTATAAAATTCCGGGATGGATGCTTTGACCCAATTACTGCGGATAACCCAAAAGACGAGGAAGGTAGAGGGAAGAGTGATTTGAGACCTACCTAGAGGAGTATGGTGATTTATCTTAATTCATGTTGGCCAATAGAGATCAGCATATATAGAGTTAGAAGCATACTTACATTCATTGTCTCATGTCATTGCATTTATGTTTGCCTTGAATTGCTTTTAGATGTCTATTGTGATTGAATTACTTGCTAAGTTCTTTTGAGCTTACCCTTCGGGGGATATGTTTTTAGATGCCTTTGCGAGAACGGAAGAGAACCCGTGTTCCAGTACGGAGGACCTTTCCCTACATGGTACAGCTACGGATGTCGTTGGAGAAGATTATGACCAGTGGTGCGATCGGTACACCGATGTGAACCACACTGATGGCTCCTATTGACAGTAGCAAGCATCGTCTTATTCACAGGTGGGATCATGAGTTTGGAGATGACCCGAAGTTACAAGAGAACAATCCTAAGGCAAAGAAGATGAAGACTAAAGAAGACGAAGAGCCTATGGAAGAATTTGATTAGTTTACTCTTTATTCTTCTAGACTTTTGCTTTTAATTGTAATAGTTTTAGACTATGCTCTAGATATTCAATCTACCTTATGCTTTGTTTGTAGGGTATAATTCCACTATAGGATTTTTATTTGCAGCTGCTACTGCTGGCAGCAGCTCACGGTTGAGATTCATCCATGTCATCAATCTTACATTTAATGGTCCATATTAAAAACTAAAAAGTATTATATATAAATATAAATCTCTTTTTGCATTTTTAAGGGTTTTAGAGTTTTTAAATTTACAGACGTAGTCCCTGGTAATAGTTGAATCCAAACCCAGTTGAAAGTTTCGTATTCACCTCCTCTAGCTCCTCCTCACTCTCTTCTCTGTTCTCCTGTAAGTATACAGCCGTTATCAAGATATGCATATTTTCTGGTTTTATATAAATTCTTTTCTGATCAGGAATGAATCGTTCCCCCTAGAATTGGGATCCCAGAGGTGATTAAATATAAAGCATGGAATGTAAGTTATTCCTTACTATTTGTGATGTATGTTTGACTAGAAACTCCAAAGCATGCATCAAAGAAACTAAACAAGCACTATCACCAACCAACAAACCATTGTTACCAGAAGGGATCGGGGGAAGGAATTCTTAATGAACTAGTTCTACATTGCATTAAGGAAAACATGTTAATAGTTAATACATGCAACACATCCAAAACCTTTACTGATACTAAGTAAAGCATCCAATTCTCAATGAACCAACCTGAGGGAATTTGGTGTTAAAAGAAAACAGAGTGACGACAAATGAAAACTCTTGGTATGTCGCCTTCGAAACCAAAAATTAATGATACACATGGTGATGATAGAAACACATAACTAAGAATATCTAGTTATTGCGAGAAGTACAATAACTACAACTGATAGGTCAATCACTGCAGATCTAAGAATTGCCAAACCATCTCTTAGATCTAGACAAAATAGTACAAGGTAGATGGACAAGAAATACCCATATCGGTCTTCAGATGGAAAAGATGAAGAGAACCCATGAGGAGAAAGCAGAAACAGAAAATTATATATGCTATTCTATCTCTCTCAGTCACTTCTTATAAACAGGGAAAACCGAAGAAAGTCTAAAAGAAGAGGAAGGGCTACAGTGCCAACTTTCACAGTAGACCACTCCAACATATCAGATTCTCTCGGAGGATCTAACATATACTGAAACTCTTGAAGTTCAAGATATAAGACTTCGAAGAGAATCAGATTATCACTTCCTTTTTCTAGAAAGACAGTGAATGTTTGCAGGATAATAACAGATTAGGAAATTAAGATCTTCAAATTGCTGCCTCACAATTGTGATGCCAAATGAGAATATGACCATCGAGTTCTACACGGTAGAATCAGATTCGAATAAAAGTGGGAAGCCCAAATACCAGATTGCTCAGAATCTAACACGTATTTTGCATCTGTAAAGTCTCGATACCGGAACATTGCTTAAGCGGATCAACTTGCTTACCACTTGGACCAACCCCCGTTGGTTAAACTTATCGTATTTCTAATGGCATGCATGATCTCCTTGTCAAAAGCATAGTCACGTGTATCCATCTAGTGATACACGTAAAATCGGCGGAGTTGAAACGTGTCGATAATGGCCGGCACTTTCTTTAAGGTATTTAAACACCCCGAATAATGCACACAGGTCCTAAATGCGTATTCACCCCTCAACCCCTCCATCATAGACGGTGCACTCCATATTTGATGGACTAAGGGATCTGTAAAGTTACGTTCACCAATCCATTTTCTATGACATAATTAAAGAAAACCAATGCTACTCAAAAATATTTGCGCAAGAATAGAAAACCCCTCCCACCTTTATATAGGAGAGCAAGAGACACCATTGAAGGTTGTCTCCAAAGGATATATCTCTTCCCTTACGACATGTTTGTTAGCCACCAAACTTGCCTTCCAAAAGATGCATCCATTGGCCATTTAGGTGCCTTTTAGGAAAAGACTCAACCTCTAGCAAAATGGAATTTTTTTGAATTTTCAAGTAAAACTACTTAAGTTACAACAGAATTCACAATAAATCAGTGGGATAGATATAGAATGGGAAGGGGGATAATTACAACTTGAAGAAGATTGATTCTAAAGCTAACAAGGATGCACCAGAGAAGGGTTAAAGGCTGCATGGAAATAGAAAGCATATAGGAAGGGGGGGGGAGCAATTGGATGATTTAATGCATAGAGAGAGGGGAAGGCTAAAGAAGAGTTTATGATGCTCATTCTTCTGATTCAGAAAGTAGGGAAAAACATTGAAATAGGATAGAACACAAACATCAGAAACATAGCAAGGGAGGTGAGCGTGAAGTGATTCTTGATACCAGTAGTTGGAAGTATAGGGGAAAATATTCAATTGAACTCAAGAAAAACTCAAGGCTTGATGCAGAGAGTGATACTGATAGTGATATCGATATCAACATTCAACGAACCAAAAGAAAAGCAGAAAGCATGATAGAGAGACTCATACTGAAAGTGATTCAGACGGCAGCAGTGGGAAGAATGGCCATAAACAATTAATTAAGCACATGAAACACCGAAGACATCACCCACATCATGAAGAATTATTATACTTTTATAGATAGATAAAGGAAATCTTACTCCTTGGTTTCAATGCACAATTTGTCTCTCTAAACCAATACCAAGAGTCTCACAATGCATATAATCCTACAGTAAACCAAAATAAGCCTATGCATATGTCATAAAACTAATGTTTAAGAAACAATGTAAACTAACAGAAACAAAGTCAAGGAAAAATCACTGAATTGGTATGCAAACTCTCATAGTGGTACAACAGACATGGACGAACGGACATACATGATCAGAGAGGAAGAGGGGAAGAGACTATTACAAATAAAAATGGATGTTTGAATGACATTAGGCTTTATTTTGAAGGTTCTACAGTCAAAGGGGAAAAGAAATTCCAATATCTTCCCATATTTGAAGCTGGAAGTTCATCAATTCCTGCATAATTAGTACAAAAGTTATGTTACTAACCTTGGAAAATTTCCATAATGGTGAGAGACATGAAAACAAATTACCTTCATTCCTTAGTAGATGCTGCAAGCCTCTCGAAGTAATTCTCCACCTAATAACACCAAAACTTTTACAGAATTGTAATATTAAGAACGTCTCTCAAAAGTTCTTTTCCACACTGATAAAAAGAAAGTCAAACAGAAAGTTGGAAGTATAAATCATAAAAAGAATGTGAACTCACCATGTCATAATAGTACAGTCCCTTTGCAGATTGAGCTAGCCAACAATGATCTCAATGTTTACATCTCCAGACTTATATCTTTCTACACTTTCTGAGAATTCTGATGGCATGGCGAGTAATTTGAGCTTCTGAAGTTTGCTGATGACTTGATCAAATCCATCTGGCAACTTCCTTAAGTTATCTAAACTTTTAAGATTTAGAACCTTGAGCTTGGGCAAAGATTCATTCTCCATAGTCCATCCTTTCAAGTCAGATAACAATTCTAGATCTAGTTTTGTAAGCTTGGGAAACCCATCCTTAGGAAAAACCATATGGTCTTCCACCAGAGAACGTGTTCGCAGATGAAGGATTTGTAAGTTTTCCAATTTTGCAAGGACTCTCATGAAGTCGCCACCGGGCTTTAATTCTGTGTTGGATAACTCTAATTCAATAAGATTTGGTGGGAATGGTGGGAAAACCTCACCAACATTTGATATTTCTTGCATAGGTCCCGATAACTGCATTTTGTAGAGGTGAATATGCTGGGAAAGTGAACCTTTAAATTTTAGTTTTCCATTGTTCCACTCAATCTCCAACTCCCTCAGGTAAATAAATTTCAGAATTGATTCCGTTAATGCTCCTCCATAAAGTTCAATATTCACTCCAGTGATCTTTAGTTTTCTAAGATCGACCAATCGAAAAAAGTCCTTGTTGATCCAATTGCCTCCTCTTGTAGATAGTGTCTGAAGATTTGTTAATCGCCCGATTTGTGGAGAGCTATAACAACTAAAATCATCGTAGATCATTCCCAGAGGATCATAACAAAAATTGTCACAAATTATCTCTAGATCACAACAAATCTTCCCCAGGAGATCACAACATGATCTTGTTCTAATAAACTCAGGATCCATAAGAGAATGTAATTCTTTAAGATTAGCATAAAAATGTCTCAGCTCTTCCAATTCCCATACTAACAGAGGTATGCCAACGATTTGAGTTTCAGATATATCAAGAGTTTGTAGACTTTGGAGCTTACGTATTGAAGATGGAAGTCTCCTAACTTGAGTGTTATGTAGATTCAAGTACTTAAGTAGGACTAGTTTTCCTATTGCATCAGGTATGCTCTCCATTTCTGCAGCCCCTTGTAGATCCAACACTCTAAGATATGTAAAGTCTTCGTAGAAAGAAGTCTTCTCCAATTGTTTATTTCTCAAATTGGTGAAGCACAAAATCGAACGAGGATTATTTAAAGATGAGCCATCTGGCATTGCAGTACCTTCACGCTCTGCATCTACACCACCAGTTGAATAAATGCCAAGTCTACGTGACATGATGCAACGGTTAGGCAAACGTTTGTTCCCCAAAACCTCAAGAAATTTGTCATGTCGTCCTTTTGAGATTGCGTATTCCCTCCACAGATCATGGATTTTACAAGTTGCAAGACTTCCATTGGATCTCCTTTTGTCTACCTGAATCACATTCCTCTGGATTAAATCTTCAAGGCAATCCTCTGCAACATCCTCCATTGATTCTTCTCCCTTCTCTTCGATGAAACCCTCAGCAATCCATAATTGAATCAAGGTTTCACAATTGATTGGACAATCTTCAGGGAAAAGGCCAAAATATAGAAAGCAAGGTTTTAAGTGATTAGGTAGATTTTCATAACTCAAATCTAATACCTCAAAGCATTCTGTAGATCCTTGTAGTAGCTGCCACTTTGCATTTTTTACTACTTTAGTCCATACATCAATTGTTCTTTGCTTTGTTGACAAGAGACCGCCCATCACAACAATTGCAAGAGGTAAGCGGTTGCATTTGTCTATAATTTGCTTTGCTATTTTCTCCAATCCTTTTGGGAAGTCTTGATCATGGAAAACCTTCCATCTCAGGAGATCTAAACTCTCCTTCTCCTCTAATTCTTTTATCTTGTGGGTATCTGAGTTGGCACGGTTGGCTACAGAATCAAAACGAGAAGTAATTAGAACTCTGCTTTCTTTCCGGTCGATGCAGATTTGTTGTAGGAGACATTTGTATATTGAATCCCAATCTTTTTCTCTCCACACATCATCAAACACCACTAATAATTTCCCATAATCTGTATCCTTGGAATTTTGTTCCTTGATGAGCTGCAAGACCCGATGTGATTCAAACTCTTGGGAAACATATACCCAAGCACACGAATCAAATTGATTTTTAATGTCCTTGTAGACCTTGTAAGCAAGGGTTGACTTACCTGTACCAGCCATCCCAACAATTGAAACAACATGCAGTTTTGAAGCATCATCTCCTTTCTGTTCAATCGACAGCATTCTTTTCACCTCTTCTAATTGATCTTTGAAGCCAAACATGACTTCTTCCTCCATAGATGGAGCCTTACTCCTATTGAATGTCACATCTTTACCCAGAGAATCTTTTTCGTTTAGTTTATCAATGGCATACCTTGATTTGTAAGCTGAGATGTTGCCAATCCTTGAGTTGATGCTGCTGATCTGGTTCCCCAAATTGTGAAGAGTAACAGGTGGGCCTGGACAATTGAGCCACTCGGGCATGAATCTTAACCAACTTCTTTCCCTTAGCCGCTTTACCTTATGGATAAAGAGGTCAAGAACATCTTCAGCATCATAAGAAAGGTCTCTAATCTGGCTTACCCATACGTCCACTCTCTCGTAATTACTTCGTTGAACTGCAGCATCCCTTAGAAAGGAACTGATCCATTGAAGCTCATCACGAAGAGACACAACCTGTCCTTCTACTCCCTGCAGAAACTTGTATTCTTCGACTGTTATAACTGCTAGTTTCTTGGCGAAAGATACGATCGTGCCCTCAGCCATACCTTTTGAGAAGCCACCAGTGTGCTGTTCTAGGGACGTAGTTCTGCGGAAATAAAAATAGTCATACTTGAAATTTGTACACCCTCGAGCTGCTTCTTTCTGCAGCGGCACAGTATAAGCATAAATTAGATCAGGGTTTTCTTTTTCCCTCACAATACAAAAAATATTATGGTTTTATTCTACCAATAATAGCGCCCAAAGCTTTACACTTTACCCGACCCTCACCTCTTCTCCCGTTGAATCCAATGCTCAACACCAGCTGTACCGGAGAAACACAATGGATTCCCAACCGTCGAGTGAGGCAGACATGTGTATGAAAGGTGCTCAAATAATGAAACTGAAAACAATACCGTAGTGTGTGGGAGAAATGTGCTTATGGAAGGTGCACAAATAATGAAACTCAATTTATTTATTTTTCTTTTGGTTCAAAATGAAACTGAAAATTAATCACTGTCTAGTCTTTGTATTTTCCCATTTATACTGTACCTTTCCAGGTGAACAATGATAATGAACAATCAAAGTTAGAATCCACAAATTTTTGTACTGTCGCAGAATGGAGTGTTAATCATGGAACTCTATTTCGGCGAATTTCGCCTAAATATCGGAGAAATTCGCTGGTTTCGCCAGAGGGCGAAATAAAAATGCCGTCAAAACCGATATTACAATATGTCGCTGGAACCGGCGATCCCAAGATTTTCTGGCGAAACTTCCAAATTTCGCCGGAAAATCGTTTCCGGCCAAACTTCCAAACTTTTTTTTTTCTCTTTCTACTGCTCTTAGAGTCATGGGTAGCCGGCTAACAGCCGCTGCTATTTCTGCCGGAGAAGAAGACAAAGAAAGAGAGAAACGGATCTGTTTTGCCGGAGAAGAAGAAGAAGAAAGAGAGAAAGGGAAAGAGACCCGAACGAACTGAACAACTTCTCGCCGCCGAGATCTCGGCGATTATTCGCCATTGGGCGGCGAACCGAGCGAAACCATCGAAGCATCGTTCCATGGTGTTAATTCCCGAAAAATGCCCAATCATTATGATCCGGCTTCATAGGCGCACTGAGCTGAATAAGTGTCTGGATTAAGGAAACTGGTTCAGCGTTAGCCCAAGATGAGCCTAGTTATGTCTAGGCTGGCCGAAACCAAGGGACGACGAACAGTTGCAGGAGTTAATGTTAGTTACTTTTTGCTTTTTTAAATTTCTCTTCTCCAAACTGTTTGGAACTTATATGGGGTCAATTTTAGGTAGTTATGGATGGGTGGTTATCCTTTTCCTTCATAAACACTTGATGTAATGTATTTGCAAACACAAACAATCAGTATGACAACAATACACTTATCTTTCTTCTCTTATTTTTTAATCTTTAGATTAGTTTTTCTTCTTCTTCTTCCTTAGCAGCAGTAGCGTAAAATGGTACAGATTTGCCCTTAAAGAACCCCGCGAAATTGTTGTTTTTCTCTAAAAAAGCATCAAAGTTCTCGATATGCCGAGGTAGAGAGAATCCATAAGCCTGATCATCAGATCCCTTTAGGTCATCTTCTGACCTTGGCACGCCAGGGCATACCATAGCCAATTTATGTGCAAACATCTTTCGCCATGCCCAGTGGGACATCAACCATGACAGTCACAAGATGCATGGCAAGGAATAAAAAATAATAGAATTGACATGAGACGAATTAGAAAGGGTGAGCCACAATGAAACAGCTCGTGAGGCCTCTGTTGCAAATGGTATCTTTGTTGAAGAGATGTTTAGAACAATGTGCCAAGGCCTGGCAGAATCACGGCGTGATAGCCAACAAGCACTTTAGATATTTGAGACTAGACTCCAAGGTATAGAGGAGTCCCTACACTAATCCCATCAAGCAACAGCGGTAGCATCAAACAGGCCGGAGGCTTCAGGCGCATGGAATATTCCTTGGTTGGAGTATCCATATGTGTATGATAACCAGACGGCGCAGTCCACAACACAAGGTAAATCGTCCATAGTATCAACCATGAGTGGCAATAGAGGCAAATGCCATCCTTGTAGCGGCAAGTCATTTTCCAAATTTGCAGAGTGCAAGTGACCATTATAATCATCTGCCTCCATTCAATTCCTTTCAAAATTGATGGCAAACCCCACCATAAGTTCCTCATCGAGGCCCATTTTCACCCAAGGATAAAAGAGATGAACTAGGTATAAAGATATGTGTATAGTCACTCGTGTAGTCACATGTGTATAGATCTACAGTTTTCTACAAATACCATACTTGTAACTCACATTCGCAATAATAAGAATACATTTTGTGTTCCCTTTTCTATATGGTATCATCCCTTCCGAGCATAGACTTCTCTCTTTCCCATGGCTGCATCGTTTTTCTCTGATTTGCATGTTTCCTTACCCTAGCACTTTGAATGTTGCAAACTTTGTCACGATTCGGTTAAACTCAGAGAATTATCTCCTTTGGGAGATTCGGATTCGTACCCTAATCAAGAGTCAAGATGTTGTTGGGTTCATCGATGGAGAGATTCAAGCCCCTATTCGTGTGTTGATTAACGATGACGGTGAAGAATCTACAAATCCCTCTTATCAGGCATGGATTCGTACCGATTAGCTTGTTAAAGCCTGGATCATAGAAACTCTTGCTGACAGTGTTATTGGGTTGGCGGTAGGCACAACTTCCTCTTTCAATCTTTGGAAAACCTCAGCAGATTCTTTTTCTCAAGTATCTGAGGCTAGGGAATTTGAGATCCTTTCTCGTCTTCATTTCTTGCTCAAGAAAGAGTCGCAAACTCTTGCAGATTTCTTGATTAATTTCAAGATTCTATGCTATTAGTTAGCTTCAATTGTCATACCTATGGCTGATCAGCGTAAGGTCTTCTTCTTGTTACTGACTAATTTGGGGTCTTCTTATGAGACATTTGCAACGACCATGCTGAAACTGCCGGTTCCTTCTTATTCTGAAATTATTCCTCTTCTCCAAAGCCATGAACTGCGAAATAAGGGTGTTCTTGGTGAGGCTCCTAGTTCGGCTATTGCTTTCACTATTTAGACGGTGAGGAAAGACGATGGTCGTAGGGGATTTCGATACAGAGGAGGAGTTTGTTCTGGCTGTGGAGGTCGTTTGTTTAGTGGCAGTTCTTTCTCCTAGTAGAATCGAGGGTTTTCTTAGGAAACAAAAACAAGGGCTTTCGGAAAAGAAAATTATGCCTCTATGTCTGATGTTGTTCTCAAGTGTTAAATCTGTAAGAAAATTTAGCAGGATGCTCTCAAATGCTGGTTTCGGTTTGATCATTCGTATCAAGCCCCTTTTGTACCAAAGGCTTTAGCAGCTGTTCAGTTGAATGACCATCAAGATCATCATTGGTTCCTTGATTCAGGAGCAATGGATCATGTTACCTCAGAATTAGGTAAGCTTTCTTGTTTATTTCCTTTCAAAGGTTCCTTTGGATTAATGGTTGGTAATGCGTCATCTCTTTCAATCACTCATAAGGGTTCTGGTAATCTGGCTCTTAGTAATTCGATTTTTCCTCTACAAGATGTTTTGGTTGTCCTAGATATTAAAAAGAACTTGGTCTCTGTTTCCAAGTTAACCTCTAATCTTGGTTTTATAGTAGAATTTGCTAATTGTGGGTTCTCTGTCAAGGATGCTCAAACTCAGGAGATATTGGCAAGGGGGAGTAAGAGTGATGGTTTATATGTTTTTGATGATGCTATTTCAGTTCCTTAGGCTTTGTTTCTTCTCCTTTTTGTTCTATTTCTGAAGACATTTGGCATCAATGGTTGGGGCATCCTTTTTCCCGTATCATTGCTTTTCTGAAATCTAGAGGATGTATTACTGTAACCTGTAAATCCAAACATGTACGTGATAGTTGTTATATGAGCAAAAGTGCACAATCACCTTTTGTTGGTTCTTTCACTAGATTTGTAAAACCCCTTGACATAATTCATTGTGACTTGTGGGGTAAAGCACCAATCTCTAGTGTTCAAAAGTTTCAGTACTATGCTTTGTTTGTAGATGACTGCTCTCACTACACTTCGTTATTTCCTCTTTGAAGAAAATCAGAATTTTACAATTGTTTTCTTCGTTTTAAAGTCATGGTTGAGAATCAGTTTGATGCTCTTATTAAGGTATTTCAGTACGATGGGGGAGGTGAGTTCAGCTTGGGTGCTTTTCAACAATATTTGGCTGATAATGGTATAGTTCATCTCATTTCTTATAGAGGGACTCCTGCCCAGAATAGTATAGTGGTGAGGAAACATGGACTCTTAGTTGAACTGGGTCTAGCAATGATGTATCATGCTTCTATTTCCATTGTGTTTCTGGGTTGAGGCTTTCTTTTCATCAATATATTTGACATATCAGTTGCCTTCCCGTGTACTTGATATGCAAACCCTTTTGAAACTACTTTTTAGACAAGATCCTACATATTCCTCCTTGCGAGTTTTTGGGATAGCATGCTTTCCTTACTTGAGGCCTTATACTGCTAATAAATTTGAGCCTAGGTCCTTACAATGTTTGTTTATGGGTTATAGTGACAAGCACAAAGGTTATCGGTGCTACCATCGTGCTTCTGGGAAAATATATTGTTGTTCCATTGGCCTAAAATGAAGGTGTTGTCATTGTTGGCAACTTAAGTGGGTTTTGATATGGTACAGCAACATACAAAAAGGTTCCGAGAGAAAGAATCCAATTCAAATAAAGGAAACTCAAGAATCCCGTTTTTGAGGGTCTCTGTCCAGTTTTGTTCAACCTCTTCATCGGATGGTCATCCAGTGTCCGATTGAGCCGATTTTTGGAGGAGAGCTTCACGACTTCTTGATCTTCAAATCCAACGGTGGGATTGTTCATTGGAGATCTCTAAGTTAGTATGATTGGTACGTCAAAATACTCCTTGTTTAAGTCAGATGGGAACTCTGAGTTTGACTCAAACTCTGAGTCCAGTTTTGATCAACCTCTTCATCGGATGGTCATCCAGTGTCCGATTAAGCTGATTTTTGGAAGAGAGCTTCACGACTTTTTGATCTTCAAATCCAACGGTGGGATTGTTCATTGGAGATCTCGAAGTTAGTCCGATTTGTACGTTAAAACACTCATTGTTTAAGTCAGATAGGAACTCTGAGTTTGATTCAAACTCTGAATTAAATTAATCTATAAAAGGAGAGCAAAAGAGGTGGACGTTTAGAGGAGCTAGGGAATAGCGTGGAGGTCGAACCAGAAGACGTTGGTTGGCTATGGAGATCTGAAGCTTGGGAATAAGAAGTCTTTTGTTTTGCTGAACAAGAAAGAAAGTGAAAGAGAAGAAAAAAGAAGCAACAGAAGAAAAGAAGGGAACATGATTGTATGGCTTTTTTAAAGAGAGAAAACTGAAAAAGATTGGAAAGAGAAAAAAAAAAGAGTTGGAGAAAAAAGAGAACAAGTATTGTTACCATGCATCTTACACAAGTTGAGATAACCCGTATTCACAAGTGATTGTCTATTATTTTCTAGGTTATGTTTAGTGATGAAGAATCTAGCTCATGAATGTAATTTGGGGAACTTGAATTATTGGTTTACATTGTGACCTAGCAAGTTGGAGCTTGTCTAGGGGGTTGGGGTTGGTGCCCTTGTCTGAATTGCATTTTAGACTAAAGCAGGGATTGGTGTTCCTGGACTGTTGTAGCAATCAAAATATCTAAGAGTGTATTGAGTAATATACGAAACCCTAGGTTGGGTATTATTCCGTGGATGTAGACAATTTGGCCGAACCACGTAAACTCTGGTGCATTGCGTTTTTGCTTATTTTTCTTTGTTGCACATATTGGAGTGCCTTGATTGCAGAGTGGTGGTACACTGTCTGGTAGACCCAACCACATTGTGGTGAATTTTTGAAGACACTGATTCACCCCCCCCTCTCAGTGTCAATCTGGGAATAACATATATATTTCAAGAAATGTGATTTTTTATGAATGTCTTTTTGCATTAAGCCTACTACAACTGATTTTGTTGTTTCTTCCTCGTCACCTGTACAAGTTAGTAATTTTGATGGATGGGTTGCTTACAAGGATGACTCTGTCAAATTGGGTACTACAAATCAGTTTTCTGGTTGTTTGGATTCTACTTCTAGAATTAATAAATCATGGTTTGATAGTAATGGTGACCAAGCTACTCGGTTGATCCTGGTAATGTGCCTCTGGGTACTAGTTTAGCAAGTCAAGTTGTGGGTAATGCATTAGCTTCTGCTGAAAATGGGCTTCATTCTGAAATACAAGATGGTTTGAATTCTGTGGTTTTGGTAAATGGGTCTTCTAATGATAATTTGTCTAATAGTCAGCCCTCTGCACTTGTTCAGCCTAGTCCAACTATTATGTCTTAACTTCAGCCTACATCTACTAAGGTTACCTGTTCTGGAGTTGGGGTTGTTAAGCCCAATCCAAGATATATCCTCACAGTTTTTGCTATTCCATGTGAATCTCGATCTGTGAAAAAAACTTTAGCTAACCCAAGTTGATTATCTGCTATGCAAGAAGAAATGAAGGTGTCCGAACAAAATAAAACTTGGTCTTTAGTGCCTAGGACTGCTGATATGAACGTGGTTAGTTCCAAGTGAATTTTTAAATATAAACTTAAAGTTGATGGCTCACTTGAAAGGCTCATTTGCAATCACAGACTTATTTTGGATCAATCCAGTACTGCATCAAATTACTGAAGAATTTTAATAAATTTGACACCAAACGAAACTGGACTAGACAAGCAGATCAACGACAATGGGTTGGAATAATACACTCTTATACTTTGTTTTCGGTCAAAGAAAATTCCAAAGGACAGACCCTCAAACAGATTCTTAGTTATGGGGAAGCTTTGAACGTGGGACCCTGCACAGCAATTTCGCATACATTGCCATGAAAAGGTGGAATGGTTGTGGCTTCAATGGATCAAGAACCTCTTTTTTCAACAAGCCAGATCCTATTGTAAGTCTTTTGGTTTTGCAGTATCCATGTCTTAAGGTATTTATTACATGCAATAGTTGGAGAAAATCAATCTACTGAAGAACACTATTGTTTCGCTATGATGTCAAGAATCTTCAGTGATGTTAGAGAGTAAACACTATTGTTTCGCTATGTTGTCAAGATTCTTCAGTGATGTTAGAGAGTAACCATATATATTGTATTGTAATTGTATTGTGACGACATTTGTCACTTTATTTTGGAATTCAACTCTTCTTCTTCTTTAAGAGAAAAAGAAAAAAAATCAAGAAAACAGTACACGAACATGCCAGTATTCTAATGGTAGCTTTGGGAAACACATCCAAACCAATATTTTAGAAGGTTGGGCAACATTAGTGTTAAAGTCTAGCCTCCCTCATTGAAACCACACCAATTGCGGACTAATCCTGCATGGACCACGTATGGCAAATCTCCCTCAAAACCAAATTGAGAAATTACAATCCCTTTTCCTATGGAACGTAAGCTTACTACAGCCCTCACTTTCCATTATTTCATCTCCTTTCGCACCTCATCCATAGTGGTTTTTCAAAAATCAAACCAGCCAATCAGAGCAAACCTGAACTGGCCACATCTCATACTCTACTATGGGATCACCACAAGCCAATATTTTTTAGCTTGAATCAGCTCTGGAAGGTTTTTGAGGGAAACTCCTGAACCCCTCCCTACTATATTAGCGTATGCCTACCACCCCCTTAGCAAATCAGAGAACCTCCCATCCACCTCATGGCTGCAAATTTCAGCCATAACCAAAATTTTCTCTCTCATCCGAATTTTTTGGAGCTTCTCTCTGCTCCACCCCTGCAAAGAATTCAACTCAATATTCTCTTACAAGGGAAGTTGACATCTATTACTTAGAGTATCTCTTTATATAAAAGAAGAAGAAGACACTCTAATCACACATCGAGGTTGAAAATCATAATTGGATGGCTGCAATGGAGGAGCTATTGATGATAGAGAAAAAAAAAACATAGATTCTTGTTGAACGGTCATAGGAAGGTGATTGGCATTAAATGGGTGTATAGAACCAAGCTAAATGCTGATGGTTCTATTAACAAACACAAAGCAAGACTCGTATCGAAAGGTTATGCTCAAATTTTTGGTGTGGACTACTGAGATACGTTTGTACCAGTTGCTCGTTCGGACACCATCAGGTTGATGCTATAGCTGCTCAAAAGAATTGGAAAGCATATCAACTCGATGTCAAATCAGTATTCTTAAACGGTTTGTTGCAGGAAGAGTTCTATGTTGAGCAATCTGATGGTTTTGTGAAGGAAGCAAAAGAAGATAAGGTATATCTTCTCAAGAAAGCTCTTAATGGCCTGAAACAAGCTCCAAGAGCTTGGTACAACATAATTGATGAACATATTCTGAACTTGGGGTTCGTTAAAAGCTTATCTGAATCAACATTGTATGTAAAGCACAATGAACCTAGCATCCTTATCATCTCACTGTATGTGGATGATTTGCTCGTGACAGGAAACAACAAAAGTCTTGTGGAGAAGTTTAATCAAGAGATGATGGAGGTTTTTGAGATGACAGATCTTAGTTTGATGAGCTTTTTTTTTTTGGAATGGAAATTAAGCAGGATGAACATGAAGTCTTCATTTGTCAAAAGAAATATGCCAAGCGGATTATGAAAAAGTTTAAGCTTAAAGAAAGCAAAAATAAAATAAAATAAAAATAATAATACTAATAATACTACTACTACTAATAATAATGATAATAACAATAATAATAATAATAATAATAAAAAGAGCACTCCTATGTACCAAAAGGAAAAGCTTTGCAAAGAAGATGTAACAAACAAGATTGATCAAGCATATTTTAGAAGTATGATTGGTTGCTTGATGTATCTTATAGCAACTCGGCTTGATATTTTGAATGATGTAAGTTTTTTTTTTTTCTCAATTTATGCATTGCCCAAGTGTATTGCATCTTGTTAAGGATAATAATGGTCTTTCGCAGTCTGAAAGCAAAATAGGAAAATCATAGGCAACTCTAGGCGAATCTAGGGTTGCCCTTGCCACCAGTACTCCATGTGTGCAAGGCTTCAAGAACTCCACTCAAACTCAACTACCATGCGTGCAAGACTTCAAGAACTATACTCAAACTCAACTACTCAAGAGACTCCAGCATATTACATTTTATTCACAACTGGACCAGACTTAGTGTTGCACTCAAACACACAAGAGACACAGTTCATACCAAACACAAATAGATAACTTAAGTAATTCAAACTCTAGAGTTAGAGTCCAAGATTAATGTTGAGCAGGAATCTTGTAACTATAAATATGTAATATGTACTACAGTCAATCTCAAGGAAGCAAATCGCATTCCCGTGGATGTAGGTTGCAAAGATCACCCGAACCACGTAGAACTGTGTGTGTGTGTGTGTCTCTCTCTCTCTGTCTCTCTCTCTCTCTCTGTCTCTCTGTCTCTCTCTCTCTCTCTCTCTCTCTCTCTCTCTCTCTCTCTCTCTCTCTCTCTCTCTCTCTCTCTCTCTCTCTCTCTCTCTCTCTCCATCACTCAAAAATGTGTCTCTTAACCCTAACTCATGGCTTTTAACATGGCATCAAAGCTCCAGGTGCCCACCCATTTGTTTTCCTCCCTCAATGGCTTCCTCTCAACAAAGCTTAATAAGACAAATTATTTGTTATGGAGATCTCAAATAGTACCTCTTCTGAAGACACACGAACTATTTGAGATTGTTGATGGCTTTTCTTTTTGCCCACCCGCTTCCATTCCTGATAAAGATGAAGCTGCGATCTTTTGACCAAATCCTGACTATCAAAAGTGGAATCGTCGGGATCAACTATTGATGTGCTGGAAACTATTACTCCTGCCTCCACCACTAACAAACTTAGTAAGTTTATAGGTGAATTAATGGCGGATCCTACTCTCTATCGGAGCATCGTTGGTGCTCTTCAGTATGCAACTATGACTCGGCCTAATATTCAATTTGCAGTCAATAAAATTTGTCAATTTGTGCACCCTCCCACTGTTGATCATTGGTCTGCCATCAAGCGCATCTTATATTACCTAAAAGTAACTTCCTCTAATGGCATTTTTATTCATCACCGATCTTCGAATTCTTTATCGCCTTTCTCTGATGCTGATTGAGTCTATTGCCCTAATAATCGAAAATATACTGGTGGCTACGCTATCTTTTTGGGTGCAATCTTATCTCTTGGAGTTCTAAGAAGCAACAAACTATAGATTGCTCTAGTACGGAGGCAGAATATCAAGCCTAGCAATGCAGCTGCTAAACTCACTTGGTTACAATCTTTGTTAATAGAGTTAATGGTTTATCTTCCTTTTGATCCTATTCTTTGGTGTGATAATGTGGGGGCCACATATCTTACAGCCAATCTTCTCTTCCATGTACGTATTAAACATGTGGAGATTGATTTTCATTTTGTTCAGGATAAGGTTGCCAAGGGTGATTTTCAAGTTCGGTATCTATCTACTAAGGATCACAAAGCCTCTATCGCATCAACGGTTTAGTACTCTTTTGTCCAACCCAAAGGTCTCATCTCTGCCCTTGAGTTGAGGGGGTGTGTTAAGGATAAAAATGGTCTTTCGCAGTCTGAGGGCAAAATAGGAAAATCATAGGCAACCCTAGACGAATTTAGGGTTGCCTTAGCCACCACTACTCCATGCGTGCAAGGCTTCAAGAACTCCACCAAAACTCAACTACCTTCATGCGTGCAAGGCTTCAAGAACTCCACTCAAACTCAACTACCTCCTTGCGTGCAAGACTTCAAGAACTAGACTCAAACTCAACTACTCAAGAGACTCCAGCAGATTATATCTTATCCACAAGTGGATCAAACTCAGAGTTGCACTCAAACACACAAGAGACAATTCATACCAAACACAAATAGATAACTTGAGTAATTCAAACTCTCAAGTTAGAGTCCAAGATTAATGTTGAACAGGACTTTTGTAACTATAAATATGCAATATGTACTATAGTCAATCTCAAGGAAGCAAATCACATTCCTGTGGACGTAGGTTGTAGAGATCAACATGGTTAACTGAACCATGTAAAACTCTCTCTCTCTCTCTCTCTCTCTCTCTCTCTCTCTCTCTCTCTCTCTCTCTCTCTCTCTCTCACTCAAAAATGTCTCTCTAACTCTAACTCATGGCTTTTAACACATTTTAAGATGCAAAGAGAGTGATTAGACATATTAAAAGCACTTGTAATTCTGTCATTTAATTCACAAAGTGCAAAAAGTTCAAGCTGATTAGTTTCTTAGATAGTGACTGGGGAGGTTCCATTGATGATATGAGGAAAATCAGGCTATTGTTTCACACTTGATTTTGGTTGTTTCTTGGAGCTCAAAAAAACAAGAAACTGTATCTCAGTCTTCAGTTTAAGCAACGTTTATTGCTGCCACAGCTGCAGTGAGTCAAGCTATGTGGCTAAGGAAATTCTAGTTGATCTTAACTTGAAGCAGAAGGAAAGTACAGAGATTTGCTTCTCTCTCTCTCTCTCTCTCTCTCTCTCTCTCTCTCTCTCTCTCTCTCTCTCTCTCTCTCTCTCTCTCTCTCTCTCTCTCTCTCTCTCTCTCTCTCTCTCTCTCTCTCTCTCTCTCTCTCTCTCTCTCTCTCTCTCTCTCTCTCTCTCTCTCTCTCTCTCATAATCCTATGTTTCATGGGGAAAAAAAGGCATTTTAACATTAAGCTATTCTTCTTAAGGGAAGTACAGAAAGATGGAGTTATTGTTCTTGTCTATTGTAATACGGAAGTTCAGGTTGGTGTACCAAGCCACTGCCGATTAGCAAGTTTGAAGTTTTGAGGTCAAAGCTTGGTGTTTGTAGCTCCAAAAGCAAGGAGGAGTCTTAAGTGTAGTGTTTAGGACTGCTATCTAGAGTCGTGGTTTAGTAGGTTTGAAATTTTCAAATTTCAGATCCTGTTTTTTAGGAGTTAGTTTTTTTTTATATACGAATAAAAAGATTATATTAAATTAGAAGCAATTACATAAGTAGGATTTTAGGAGTTAGTTACTGTTGTGACTAGAATATCCATTTATGGTTTATACCGGTCTAATCAGGTTTGACCAGATTCAACTACTGAAACGAAATTATTTTTGGGTCCGACCAAAGGAATAAAACAGGGATGATCAGCACCATCCAAGGAGGAGTAATAATCCGACGGTCATGATTGAAAAAGTATTACTAGCGGGAAAATTCGTATAAAAGAGAAAAAGATCATTCGAGAAAGGTAGTCTCTCAGAACACAGACACTGGATTTGGGCTTCACTTTACTCCATTAAAGTAGCTCAGAAGCTCTCTCGAGCTCTGAAGAACTTTCTTCACACATCTGACTAGATCGTCGGAGACGCGACGCCGATCAAGACTATCGGCTCCGTCTCTAACCAATGTTTTCTTATCTCTTTTCAGGGACTGAGAGATTAACAAGGAGATCAAACCAGCCAGATTGATCCAGATCAGAGGAGTTCGGTGCGAAAGTAACTGTTCAAGGCAATTGGCAAAATTAGCAACAACATTTTGGCGCTGTCTATGGGAAGAACAACAACTTGAACAAGTTCAAAGTAGAAACTATGGCTCAATCACCTGAGCGGGAGGAAGGATTACCGACTGAAATGGCAGAAACAAGCCAAAGGGAGCCGAGGAGAGTAAATCCTAAAAGGAGAACAAGAGAAACAGTTCCAGTACCACAAATTCCGACGATGCAGACTCGACAGAGGCAAAGGATGACTGAAGATTGCTCACCTCATCCTACTGAGATATTCGAAAGACAGGAGAAACAACTGGCGGATACGTTGGCGGCATCTCGTCTGGAGCTAGATTCGAATCAAATTACTGAACAATTTGAAAGTATGCAGCATCAAATCCTGGAAACTCAAAATCTGATGAGGACGTTTATCAAGCAAATTGGAATTAATCCGGAGGGGAGAGTCCGATCTCACCAGCTAGAAGATCTCGAACTTTTTCCCAAACCAGGACGATCTCTGTTCCAAATCCTCAAATTCAAAGGTCAAGAGAAGCCCAAAGAAGATCAGTTCTCAAGGAAGGATCGGAGGAAAGTGCAGATCCGAATTATATTCCTCTGGAATCTGAAGACCAAGGATCATCCAAGGATGATCAATTAAGTCACATTCAAAGTAAAAAGAGTAGAAGTGTGGGAGATCGGGGAGATAAAAGAGAAATTAGAAGATCGGAAGGTAGCAGATCTAAAGTTCACGGATCGGAAATCAGTAAAAGGTTTCGTATCCTGGAAGATCAAATTCAGCGACTGGCGAACAAGGATGGCGGAGAAAAAGTTGAGGAAGTGATGAATCAAAATCCATTTGCTAAAGATATTATGTCAGCACCATTGCCGCGCAATTTCAAACTTCCGACATTCACGATGTATGATGGAAGCACAGATCCGATGGATCATCTGGCTCAGTTCAATTCTGTTATGATGCTGGCAGGTATTTCTGATATTTTAAAGTGTAGAGCCTTTCCATCTTCATTGAAAGGTTCCGCAACAACTTGGTTCTTCAGTTTATTACCGGATTCTATTAAGGATTTCAAAGATTTGACGAAAATATTCTTATCGAGATTCCAAAGTAGTATGCAGAGTAGTAAGACTGTTGATAATTTGGCTACAATTCGCCAAAAATCAGGAGAATCAGTTCGAAGTTATATGAAGAGGTTCAATCAAGAATCGATTCAGATTAAGAACTTGAATGAAGCAGTAGCATATGATGCTATGTTTAGAGGTCTGACAGATGAGCATTTATTAGAATTCCTGATCATGAACAAGCCGGCAAATATTGCAGAGTTGACAACTCGCTGTAATCAGTATGCAAATATGAAAGACATCCTTCAGGCGAGAAAAGAAATTGATGGCAATGGAGGTAAAAGGAAAGAGGACGGAGTCATGAGATCTGATCAGAGGGATCGAAGAAATAACAGGAACTTTCCAAGAAATGGTCCTGATCGTCAATTCAGAAGGGATATTCCAAGGCCATTCCAGGAAACTTATACTCCTCTCAATACTAGAAGGTCGGAAATCCTAATGCGGATTCAACATTAGGGAATTGTGAAATGGCCATTACCAATGATAGCAAAGGCGGACGAGAGGAATCCAAATAGATTCTCAGAGATATCATAGGGATCAAGGTCATGATACTGATGATTGCAGGATTTTAAAAAATGAGATTGAACGATTAATTACAGGGAAGACTGGATCATTTTGTTCAAAGGAGAAATGAAGGTAACCGGAGAAATGTTGCTGATCGACCAAGAAGATGGAATAACCAGCCACCAGCAAGGGAAGATCAGCCAAAGGAGGATTTTCAATATAACTCTCCTGATGAAAATGCTAAACACCGAGAAAATCAACAAGTTCAACAGAAGTAGTCACCTGTTATTACCATCTTGGGAAGTTTAGATTTGAATTCAATTTCAAAATCTAAGGCACATGCTAGGTATGTAAGTGCTGTTGAATCCCATGTTATTCCTGGAAGAATCAAAAAAATGAAAGAGATAATTTTCACAGAGGAGGAAATGGATGAAATTCAGGAACCACATGATGATGCTATTGTGGTGGTCATTGAGGTGGCAAACAGGGATATTCACAGGGTTCTAATTGATACGGGATCTTCTGTAGACATCATGTCTTATGAAGCTTTTCAACGATTAAAGTTGGATGCAGTTAAAATAAAACCTTGTGGGACAAGACTATTTGGATTTTCTGGAGAATCTACTTCGGTAGAAGGAACTGTGGAGTTAACAGTTACATTGGGAACACATCCAAAAACAGTAACTACGGTTACTAAATTCTTATTGATAAAGAGTTTGTCGGCATACAATATAATTTTGGGAAGACCAACGTTGAACGCTATTGGAGCTGTAGTTTCTACAAGACATTTGAAGGTCAAATTCCCAACTGAAGGAGGTATTGGAGAATGCAAGTCTGATCAGAGAACTTCAAGGCAAAGCTATATAACCTTTTTGAAAGATTCGAAGGCACAAGGTAAGGCACTTGCTCTTACTGTGGAGGTTATGGATAACAGAGATGAGGAAAAAATTCAAAGGGGTGAGCCTGTAGAAAAGTTGGAGCAAATTTGTCTCGGTCTGGAAAGTCCAGATAGAGGAACCATGATTGGAGCTGATCAGAGCAATCAGGACAAGGACCAGTTAAAAGAATTTCTTCAGCAAAATGCAGACGTTTTTGCTTGGTTAGCACAAGATATGCCAGGTTTAAGCAGAGAAGTGGCGGAACATTGTCTCTGGATAGATAAATCTATCACCAGTGAAGCATAGACGAAGGAATTTCTCATCAGAAAATCATGATGAGATTAAAGTTGAAGTGGAAAAGCTCAGAAAATCTAAGTTTATCGAGCAAATTGAATGTCCTAAATGGCTGGCGAATGTGGTGATGGTGAAGAAGCATAATGGAAAATGGCGAATGCGTGTAGATTATACTGATTTGAACAAGGCATGTCCTAAGGATTGCAATCCTTTGCCACGAATTGATCAGTTAATCGATGCTACGTCAGGTCAGCAGATGTTAAGCTTTATGGATGCTTATTCTGGTTATAATCAAATTCTTATGAAAAAGGAAGATCAACCTCACACAGCATTCATGACAAATCGGGAAAGCTATTGTTATAAAGTTATGCCTTTCGGGTTAAAAAATGATGGTGCAACATATCAAAGGGCAATGAATAAGTTGTTTGCTGATCAGATTGGAAGAAATATGGAAGTTTACGTGGATGATCTTCTTGTAAAAAATCAATTTAGATATGATCATCTCACTGATCTAAGGGAGCGCTTTGATGTACTCAGAAGGAATGGGATGAAACTCAATCCCAAAACTTTTGCATTTGGAGTTTCGTCTGGCAAATTCCTTGGTTATATGGTTACGCAGAGAGGTATTGAGGCAAATCCGGAGAAAATCAAGGCCATCTTGAATATGACGGCACCCAAGGTATGAAGGAGATCCAAAGTTTAACAGGAAGAGTTGCGGCATTAAGTAGATTTATATCAAGATCAGGAGATAAATGTGCACCGTTCTTCAAGGCGTTGAAAAATCTAAATGCACTCAATGAATTTAAATGGACGAGGACCTGTCAAAATTCATTTGAAGAATTAAAAAGGAGGTCGACCGATCCACAGTTCTATCTCGACCAAAGCCGGGAGAGATCTTTCGAGATATATCTGTCTTCTTTGAAAGCAGCAGTAAGCGCAGTATTAATTCGAGAAGAAGGTACTGTCCAAAATCCTATCTACTTTGTAAGTCATACATTGTTAGATGCAGAATCTAGATACCCAGAATTTGAAAAGCAGGCTTTGGCTTTATTAATAGCAGCCAGGAAGCTTAGACCTTATTTTCAGGCTCATCCAATTATTGTTCTCACTAATTGGCCTTTAAAGAAAATATTGCATGAGCCTGATCTGGCGGGGAGAATGGTATCATGGGCAGTAGAGTTAATAGAACATGATATAGATTATAAACCTAGAACTGCGATAAAGGCACAGGCTTTGGCTGATTTTATTGCTGAAAGTATTTCACCACCAGATGAGGAAAAAGATTCCAATGAGGTGTTTTCTGGGTGGACTCTGCATGTAGACGGGTCAAGTCATTCTCAGGGATCAGGAGCAGGGGTGATTTTACAAAGTCCGTTCGGATTTGTAATTCAGAATGCACTTCAATTTAATTTTCACGCTTCAAACAATGAAGCGGAATATGAAGCCCTTATTGCAGGTTTGTGACTGGCTAGATCCCTCTATGTACAGAACATTGAAGTAAAAAGTGATTCCGAGCTGGTGGTCAGTCAGGTTACAGGAACGTATGATGCGAAGGATGATCGGATGATCAATTATCGTAAGAAGGTATGGCAATGTAAAGAATGGTTTTCACAATTCTCGATTACAGGGATATCCCGAAATCAAAACAATGAAGCAGATTCTCTGGCGAGTTGGCATCTTGCAAAATCTACTTCCATACTACAAGCTATATATTTTGAAGAGCTGGATATCCCAGCATATTCAGATCCAGAGATAATGGAAATTGATGCAGAAGTATCTTGGATGGACCCTATTATACAGTATCTCAATGATGATATTCTTCCTAAGGATAGAGAAAAGGCCAGAACCGTGAAAAGAAGAGCTGCTAAGTTTATTCTAAAGAATGAACTGTTATATAAAAGAACAGTTTCTGGGCCACTTTTGAAATGTTTGGGACCATCTGATGCACGATATGCTTTGGCAGAGGTCCATGAAGGAATCTGTGGAAGTCACTTAGGCGGGAAGGCTCTAGCTTATAAAGTTCTAAGACAAGGATTTTATTGGCCACGCATGCAATCTGAAGCGATTGAATATGTAAGGAGATGTCATCAATGTCAAATTCACGCACCAATTCAGAGCCATCCAGCGGAACAACTGACATCAATACTTAATCCCCTTCCATTTGCTATATGGGGTATGGACTTATTGGGTCCATTTCCTGTTACAATTGGAGGGAAAAAGTTTGTGGTAGCTGCAATTGATTATTTCACGAAGTGGGTGGAAGCAGAAGCCTTAGCTACAACCACTACAAATCAAATTGAGAAGTTCTTTAGGAATCATGTCATATTCAGATATGGTCTGCCAAAGATTTTGTTGACTGATCATGGACTGCAATTTGACAATGAAAGATTTAAAGAATTTTGTGCAGATTATCATATTGAATGCAAGCACTCATCTGTGGCATATCCTCAATGCAATGGTCAAATTGAGGTAACCAACAGAACACTTCTGCAGGGAATAAAAAGGAGGCTGGATGAGGCAAATAGCTTATGGATCGATGAGTTACCTCATGTACTATGGGTGTCACACCCCACCCGCTAGTCTCGGTTACCCGCCCGACAACCTGTGGGTGCGATCCGTCACAAGATCCAAGGTTTTAGTCTATCAACAATATTTAAGATAAATAAAGATAATTAAGAGCAAAGACTATTCAATAACTGAATTAATGAATTACAGGAGTCCAAATACTCCAATAACAATAATAAAGGAAAGAAATAATGAATAAAAATGAATAAGGGTTCAGCAGAAGTAAACAAAAGAGTTATATCAATTTCTTCCCAGTTTCCTTTTCTAAATCTAAAAAGTGTTTTTCATGGATCTCAAGGTAAGGTGTTCTCCAATTCAACTCTATTCGCCGAGCGAACTTTCTGACCACCTTCCTTCTTTGACCATCAATAGGTGCGATAAGCGCACTCCATGCAGCTGCAGGAGCTCCCGCACATGCTATTTCCATCTCCCACTGACGGTGCCACATCTTCTTCATACGGGATGGTTCCTTCATAGGAAACCAGTCCATCTTCCTGTATAATTCCTTCTTTTGTGCAGGCTAATAAACAATACAAAATAAAGACGTGAGTTCTAGAGAACTCAGTAAGAAACAATCACAAACCCCATCAATTATCTAACAATGCCAAGATACATAAATAATATGAATGAATGCAAAATATGAATGATACTATGATTTCTAACTATGCAGATCTCTAATAGTTAACATGCTTTAAGTAATACACCAGCCCTCCTCTGGGTAAGTCTCATCACTCTGATCCGGCAAGGACTGGCTACCTCTGTAGGAATCCTGGGAAAAAGGGGAAGTCCACACCTGGCTCTCAATTCCATGGTCTGGGGTTAAGTCAACACTCTCTTACCATGACCATTGGTAATGAGTACTGGCACATGTCGGGGTTTCTAATCCAATGCAAGGTCATACTGGTTACATGTCTACATGAAGTCCAGATACATCCCCTATGGCACCAACCAACTCGGTTCAGTATCCTTCGCAACTTAGGAGAGAGAATCCTCACGGACTGGCTACCACTGTTGGACTCCACTCCTTAACCCTATGGTCATCCACATATTATTGGGGCGGATGCTCTCATGATTCCTCAAGACACCCGGTCCGATCCTTGGACATCCATGAGCCCAACCCTAACATATGCAACCCTACCATTTATATGACTAACAGTGGACCACAATGTCACATCACTGTCATCACGGGTCACTCGGTTTCAATCCCCCTACCGAAAGGGTAGTAGCATGTGGGGTACCTAACCATGCAATTCTAGACTCTACCTAAATAATGCCAACAAATAGTAAAGACAAGTCTTTGGAGACATCACAGGCATGTGTCCCATTCCACAATTCCTTCGATATCCCTAGCTAAGATATCCCAAAATAGATACCTCATCCATCAGAACCATAAACCAACTATCATCAGTACATAACATTCATAATCAACACAATATGTATATAAGTAAGTCAAACAGCAGTAAAGTAATATGATTTATATATAAGACATAAAAACAGCAGCATTATAAAGAAATATTATTTCAAATAGACACCAGATTAACATATTCCAAGTCTATTCAAGAGATAGGATGAATTGTCCTTACCTGCATATAAGTAAAACTGTCCGTAAAATGAATTCCGTTTAACTATTATATGACTTTTCTTTCAAACAGTGAATACCTATACACAGGGTTACAATAACATATAAGTTAAATGAATCAATTTGAATCAGAACCAAAAGTCATTTGGTCTTTGTTTACCAGCCGGTCGCTAAAGTTGAGCGACCGCCACTAGTGACCGCCCCAAAAACAGTGAGTTTCAATCCAAAACTCAAGCTTCTGATTACTCATTTTCAATCCGAATTTCGAGTAATCTTGACCTAAGTCTCAAATCTAATACTCCCTAAGCCAAAGGGTGAGGGAAAACTAACCATACCATCAATAGATTACCCAGAACTCTCCCCTTGACTGGATTATCCTTCTCACGAAAACAGGCTTTCGTTTACGGGTAATTCATCTCAAGTGGATTGAAAAGAGAGTCAAAATGATCCAAGGGGGTAACCACAAAGACCAGGGGATGGGTTAACACTAATTTAATGGACAAAGAAAGTAAAGAACAAAGGATTAATTCATTACCTCACGCCAGAAAGCCAGAAAAAGGGAAAGACTGCTAGTCACTGCCAGCACTCCAAAGTCTCTTTCGGAACTTCCCCGCAGCTGTCTAACCTCCAAATTTAGCAACCACGAATAAAATATTCGTTACTTGGATGAGGGTTGCCTTTTATAGAAGTCAGGGGGCGAAATAGGGTAAAATTCCCGAAAACAGATCGGGCGGTTCGCTCAGGCGGTCGCTTGGTTTAATCGACTGCCACTAGCAACCACCCCCATGTAATTTTCCATACAAGGGTGCTTTTGCTAGGGGGGTTGATACCCAAGGCCAACCTAGCCCTAAAGAAGAGATGGCGGAGATCTTACCTTCATTCCGGACATCTCCGAACAACACCTGACTTCCAGAATTCCAAAAACCAAGCAGGGCAGGCTCTTCAGACAAAGGAACCAGATCCATGGGTTCAGGGTATGGATCATGGACTTCAATCTGGACACTCCACAAATTCACCCAACTAGACCTTCGGGTTCTCGGACCTGAAATACGGATCTCGGGTTAGAAATATGGGGGTTGTTACAATGGGCGTATAGGATTACAGTCAGAACACCTACAGGAGAAATGCCTTTTAAACTAGCATATGGGTCTGAGGCGTTGGCTCCAGTGGAAATTATGGTGGGATCAGAAAGATTTGATCCAGTAACTAATGAAGAAGGGCTGAGGGCAGATCTTGAATTCTTAGATGAAGTCAGAGAAAAAGCTTTATACCGCAACATAGAATATCAGAGGAGAACAGCGGCGTATTACAACACTCGAGTCAGACCTAAATCTTTTAGAGTGGGAGATTTGGTTTTGAGAAAGAAGTCGGCATCAGATCCAAGAAACTGTGGAAAACTTTCTGCAAACTGGGAAGGACCATATGTGGTGACAAAAACTGTGAGCAGAAACACATATTGGCTAAAGGATGCTAATGGGAGTTGTTTGAAACGACCGTGGAATATAACTCACCTCAAGAAATATTATCAATAGAAAGGAAGCGGGATTTTCTGGTATTCTTGAAGAAATCATCTTATTAATCGTTGTCATCAGAAGTTTTTTCTTCATTTAGTCCAAAAGATTTTTTTGCGAACCAATTATCTGATCATGCCTTTCAACGTTGATCCAAGGTCATTCCTTCCGAGGATGATCCCGACTTTCCGAAGTCAGGCTCAAGTGGCCAGCCTTTCGAGGTCTGATCATGCCTTTCAACGCTGATCCAGGGTCATTCCTTCCAAGGGTGATCCCGACTTTCCGAAGTCAGGCTCAAGTGGCCAGCATTTCGAGGTCTGATCATGCCTTTCAACGCTGATCCAGGGTCATTCCTTCCGAGGGTTATCCCGACTTTCCGAAGTCAGGCTTTCTGAAGCTGATCATTGATCATTCCTTCCGAGGGTGGTCCCAACATTACGTAAGTCAGGCTCAGGTAGCCAGGTCATGCTAAGCTAATCACGGATCATTCCTTCCAAGGATGATCCCGACTTTCCGAAGTCAGGCTCCAGTAGCCATTTCTCTAAGGCAGCCTTTTGACCAGGAACGAAGGAACTAATCAATAAAACAACTCACGGAGCAGATTATATGGAGGACTATTCATCGAAAGCTTAAAGATTTTCTACAGGCCATTATCTGAGAATATCTGATCAGTTATTAAGGCTTTCATCAGCTATATTTTCTTCAGAAATATCTCATCAGAAGCTAATACAGAATACAAGTTTGATCAGAAGTATATATCTAATCAGATATGCAATGGTCAGAAGATGATAGTCAATATTATAAAGAATCTCTTCAAAATACTATTCTGACAAAGCCAAAAGGAGCAAAAGAAAGGAGAAAATTTCATTGATAAAAAAGATAGACAAAATCAAAAACTTCATATACTAAAGAGGTTAGCAAAAGGAAGGAAAAAGGTAAATTCATAAACAAAGAGAATGTTTTCTTCACATTTATGATTTTGCAGACGGATCAACATCTACAACATTATCAGATGGATCGACATCTACAACATTGTCAACAGCAGCTTCTTTATCATCTTGAAGAGGTGAGTCGTCATCATCATTGTCATCTAAATCATTGGCAAGAATGATTCGGCAGAGCCGGAAGACTCACTATCATTATTATCAGGAACATTTTCTGATGAACTATCAGAGTAGGGATATTTCAAATTTCTGAGATCAAAGAATGTTCTGGATGGGAGAAATTCTGGAGGTAACAATCTGAAATCTATATTAGGATGAATCTTGAGAATTTCTGAGAAGATTTGATTAGAGTAGTCCTTGACCATGCTTTTGCAAAATCCAAGGAAAGTTGGATTATCTCAACCTTCCTTCATAGAAGAGGTGACTGAATTAAGGACAATCTGATTTTCATTCTGTATTCTTTTCTTTTCTGCTTCAAATTGTCTTCTCTTTGATTCCAAGTCTTCATGCATTGAGGCTTTGAATTTTAAAGTCTCATCCAAAAGAGCATGAAGGCTCTCCTTCTCCTTTGAAATCAAGCTTAGGGAAACCTCAAGATTATCTTTCTCTGTTTGCCCCCTCACGAGTCTCAATCTCAAACCATCATTTTTATCCTCTAAGGCAGACTTTTCCTACAAAATTGAATTGAAAGCTTTGACATGGTATTCCTGGGCCAACTCCAAAGTTGCATTCAACTTTTCAATCTTACTGAACTTTTCCTGAAGTTCATTCCTTTCTTTCTCAATGTCTTGGAACCAGACCAAGTGTGACACCCAGCCCAAATCTAGCCCGGAAACCCTATCTGTTTTGCGTGAAGTCGGGTTTTATTTAATGTTGACTTTGAAGTTTGACCGTGATTTCAGTTTTTCTATCTTTGAAAATCTTAGGAAGATGTCTTTGTGGGCCATCTCAGTAGAAGATATGGTGTTTGACCCAAAACCCATGGATATTGATGATGGTGTTTCCTTATGGAAACCTTACTTGATTTGGTGTTGAACTATTTATTTGTGAAGAAGAACTTGGTTGATGGATCTAAAGCTTAGTTGGACCTAGTTTGAAGACTTCCCTCCATACTAGGTAAGTAGTATGATGTGTTGAAAGAAGCCCATCCAAAAATATTGAAGTTTAGCCCATTAAATCCCTATTTTTGAATAAGCTGTCCAAGCAGTGGCATTTTGGTAAATATCTGTTTTGAAGGTTTCCAAAAGTTTTATTTCCTTTAATTTCGTGGTAAACTATTCCCACCATGTTTCTAAACCTCTAGATAGTGTGGGATCGACCTTTGAACTTCCTCTTTGGCAACCAATCAACCAACAGGGTCAGTTTGGTCAGTTCGGTGAAACCCCAGTAACTCTTGAACTCTTTGTGCTATTTAAAAGGGGGAACTCCATGTGTTTCACTCTCAATCTGTTTCTAAGACTTGGGAGAACGTGGGAAGATTCCTATAACCTCTCCTTCGAAGCCAAGAAAGATCCTCAAGCATCTCTTCAGATTTCTTCATCGGTTTCTCTTCTAAAATGTTGGTATTCAATTCGCTTCTTCTTTAATTCATTCTTTCTTCTCTACTTCGATTTTCTCGATCATGAGAAGGGTGTTACACTACTGTAATGACCTCTTCTTTAATTCTTTTAACCCTAGAGTGAATCCCCCAATTCACTCTATGATCTTGAAGCCATATGGCAATGATCCTTGATTTTGATTCCACCAAAGCTCTTAATGATACTTTCCCTAATTTCCTACCTATCTTTATTATTGTGGGGAAGGTCTCATATTATTACCATGACCTTCCCTTGTGTCCTCATGATTGAGGAGTTGATCCTTGTTTTTCTTTGGAACAATTGGCAACCCTTCTATTTTCTATCAATTCATTGGACTCTCCCCAAAACCTTTCTTGATTGTAAATTCCTTGCCCTAAGGGTGAATCTTTATTCTCCTTAGTCTTTTCGTGGGATACACGGATTCTTGTTAGTAAATCCCTAATTGTATGATTTGAATTTATTTCCCTTCACTTTAATTGAGAACCTTATTTTCTCTCATTAGTAGACCCTTTCTAATTCCATTCTTTATTTTGAAATACTAATGAGATTTTCCTTTATCTATCTTGGGTTGTTTTTGTGAGAATTAATTATGGGTAACTCTCATGAGAGGTAACCAACTCTTATGAGAGGTAACCATATATGAAACCCTATTGTTCTTTTATTTGTTGGAAACTTCCCAACACTTTTTCAGATTGTGCATTCTTTGTTTCTCTTTCCCATGGGTGAATCTTGATTCTTTGTTTCTCTTTCCCATGGGTGAATCTTGATTCGTTGTTTCTCTTTCCCTTGGGTGATATTTGTGTTAACCTAAACTTGATCACTATATTTTCTTCATGATCCATGTTTAACCTAATTAGGATTTCTAATTATTCTTTCTTCGTTCTTGTTCTTGATTGAGATCAGGAAGAAGATGATGCATTCTTGCAACCATCTATTCCATGATCTCATCCTATTCTTTGAGATCTATGATCATCATCATGATCTTAACCCTAGCCAAATAAATTCCTTGAAACCCTAATCCTTTTATGATCTTTCTGGAAACCTCTTGTAACCTTCCATGTGCGGGAAACCTCATGGGTAATGTTTCTGTTAACATAAACTAGATTTCCTATGATTTCTTGTTATTTTCTTGATAACAATCATTCCCTCTCTTTCCGTGATCATAACCTTTTCATGAGCCATATGTTATGATGAAACCCTAACCCCTTTATTTCAAACCTATTATGATTGATTTTTCAGACTATGATCTCCCCCATGTCTTCATTTGGGTTTGGTTGTACTTGGTCTTCAACCCCATGAGCAAAGCACCCTTGTATAGCAATATACTTGGGGGCGGTTACTAGTGGCGGTTGATTGAACCAAGCGACCGCCTTAACCGACCTCCGGTTACGCTTTATGGGAAAATGCCCTATTTTGCCCCCATTCGTTATAAATAGCATCCCTCGCCCTATTAACGCATTATTTTGTTCGAGATTGCTATTTTGGGCGATTAGGCGCGATGGAATCGCAGTGCGGGATTCAAGTCTGAAGTGCTGTTAATGATATGAAACCTTTTCTCTTCTATTCTTGATGATTCTGATTAAGGTAATGAATCTCCATCTGCAATTCTCTTCTTTTTAACCTCTGATTGTTTTGAACCCATCTCCTTTTTGTTAGTGGTTACCCATTTGATTTGTTGTACTCCCTTTCCAATGTTCTTGATGAGATCCCTAGTCTAAACGAATCCCCGCATTTGTTTAATGGATGGATCCCATCAAGGGGAATGATTTGGGTAATAAATCTTTGTTAATTTTAGGGTTTCTTGTTACCCCCTTGTTCTAGACCTATTAAGCTTGAAATTCGGACTAAGATCATCCCAAAACGGATTGAAATCGGATGATAAAAAGTCTGATTTTCGGAGTTGGAAACTGTCTGAAACAGGGGCGGTCGCTTGTGGAGGTCGCTTAACTTAAGCAACCGCCACAAGCAACCGGCTGGTTTCCAGTAACTGTGTAGGTTTGATTTTTGAATTGTTTTGACTCTTGACTCTTATACATTCTTGTAACCCTATGCCTAGGTGTTCTCTGTTTCAAATAAAAGTCTTATAATAGTTTTTGGATTGCAAGTTAGAGGACTTCTACTAAATTACAGGTAAGGACATGCATTCTTATTTATATGCAATTACATATACATGATGATTCAGCTGTTCTATTTACTATTCTTTGATCATGTAACTTGCTGTAATTGTATAAAACATGTGAATCTTATTGTATACTTGCTGTTAGTGGTGTTCTTTGATGTACTTCATCTTTTATGATATTGCACAACTGTTCATGGTATGATAAAGAGTGATTGTAGTGTAGTTGTGATGGAAGGGGTATTCCTTTGGGATATCTTGGCTTGGGATATCGGAAGGTCGTGGAATGGGACACATGCCTCGCTGATGTCTCCAAAGACTATCATGATTACTCGATGACATACTTAGGAGAGTCTAGAATTGCATGGCTAGGTACCCCACATGCTATTACCCTTTCGGCAAGGGAATTGAAGCCGGGTGACCCGTGACAATGGTGACGTGACTATGTTTCATCCTATAGCGGTAACCAGTCCGTGCGGAGACTCAGTGGTCCACTGTTGGTCATGTAATGGTAGGGTTGCATATGTTAGGGTTGGGCTCATGGACGTCCAAGGAGCGGACCGGGTGTCGCGAGGAGTTATGAGAGCATCCGCCCCAATAATATGTGGATGACCATAGGGTTAAGGAGTGGAGTCCAACAGGGTAGCCATCCATGAGGATTCTTACTCCTAGGTTGCGAAGGATACTTGAACCGAGTTGGTTGGTGCCATAGGGAAGTATCTCGGACTTCATATAGTATGTTACCATTATGACCTTGCATTGGATTAGAAACCCCGACATGCGCCGGTAGACTCATTGCCAATGGTCGTGGTGAGAGAGTGTTGACTTAACCCCCAGCCACGGTTTTGAGAGCCGGTGTGGACTTACCCCTTTGCCCAGGATCCCTGAGCAGGTAACCGGTCCTTGCCGGATCGGGAGTGATGAGACTTACCCGGGAGGAGGGCTGGTGTATATCTTAAAGCATGTCACCATTAGAGACTTGCATAGTTAGATCTTAGTAGCATTCATATTTCGCATATCATCCATATCATTTCATATGTGCATTCGTGGATTGTATTGACATATATATGAGAATTGCTTGTTCCTTGCGAGTTCGTTGGAACTCATTCCTTTCATTGTATGTATTATATAAACTGTACGAGATGGTTGCACAACGTCGGAAGTTGGAGATGATTCGTATGAAAGAGCCTTCTCGTTTGAAGGCCGATGTGGCACGAGACAGTGATACATGAACTTGCAGAGCATGAAGCCTCCTGAAGATGAAGACTATTTAGTTACTTATTTTGCTTCCGCTGAACTCGATATTACTTTTGATTCTTGATCTTCCTTCTTTCGTTCGTTCTTGGATTTTTATTGGAGTATTTGGACTCCTGTAACCTTTTTATTGATTATTGTACTTTTCTTGCTCTTGATTACAGGTATTTGTATTTATTATTATTGATAGACTAAAACCATAGATCCTGTGACGGATCGCACCCACGGGTCGTCGGGCGGGTAACCGGGCCTGGCGGGCGGGGTGTGACACCAAGGCTTTGGTTAACTTTTCCTTAGAATCCTCTCTTTCAGTAGTGGCAATCCTGGCCCTTTCAAGGGCATTGTTCTTTTCCATCTCGAGCTGAAGAAGCTCGTCCTTATAATTCGAAACAGCATATCTTAAAAGGGAAATCTCTTCCTGCAAATCAGCACAATGATCAGAGCAGAGTTCATAATCAATGTGCAAGTCATCAAGATCATTGACCGAATCAATTTCTCTAAATTCAGCAGCTGTCAATCTTCTCTCTGAAGAGTTCAAATTTCGTCAAAGTTCTTGTACCTCATTGACTAGCTCAAAATTCCTCTTGACCAAATTGTCATTTTCCTGAGACAAAGTTTTTTCTCTCTCCAAAACTTCTGAAAATGCATTAAAGGCAGCTCCAAAACATCTGTAGATTAATTAATATAAACTTAAAAATTAATAATAAATCAATTTTAACATAAAAAATAATAAGAATAAGGATCTGTTTCTTATCCCCATCCATGAGAGTAAAGCTCAGAGTCAAACATTCGAGCAGTTTTTTTCTTGTCACGGGGGATCCGGCCTTTGGTCCCCCACTCTCTGGCTACTTCCCAATTGCGGTTGGCTGTATGATTTTCTTTTAAAAGCCACTCAGAATTGAAAGGGTTTCCAGAGTCGGCAACACTCATGGTATCATCAGGTTGGCCAGGGGCTGGTTGGAGATCAGCAACCTCAATTACATTCTCAAGATCTACATTTACGACAGCATCATTTGAGCCAGTATGTATAACAATATTTTCTTGGTCTCCATGATCAATCTGGAGATCAATTGCCATAAGAGCTGCAGGAGGGGCAACATTATCTTCTAGCGGGACAACTTCATGAACTTCTTCAGGGGGAGGAATATTCTGATTATCTTCCTCCAAGGGAGGAACATCTTGATCATTTCCTTCAACAAAAGGGGGTACATTGATATCTGGAACAACAATATCTAACATGGGGTTTGATAAGGGTAAGACAGAAGCAGAAGGCTCATTCACATTATCCTTGGCAACAACTTCCAAGGGAGGAGTAGACATATCAACATTCACATCACACAATTGGTCAGCAATTTCCTCAATAATATTACCTGCAGCATGAATTAATATATCTTCAGCAATTCTCTTTAGATGATCAGGAGAATAGTCAAAAAAGTCCTTACCTCGATCTTCATCCTCAACCATCTTTTCTGGGAAGATAGAAGTATCGTGGGATAAATCAGCTGGTATGTGTGGCAGTGAGCTTTCACTATTTTCTTCAACATTAGCTTCAGTGGCGGCAGGAATTTCTTCATCAGGATTGTTTTCCTCAGTGGGGACTTCTGTAGGAGCAGAATGGGATTCTTTTCTTTTCTTTTTCTTTGAGCCAGATAAACCTTGGTCAGAAACTGGACCTGTAGACCTAAGTCTACATCTCAGGGTGTTGGAAGTTCTGGAGGTCCTCATCTTGGGGCCAGGTGTTTTGCTGACAACAGTCTTCACAAATTGGACATCAGGGTTTTCTTTGGCGGAATCTTTTGGTGTCTGGTCAATTTTTTCCTGACCAAGGGAAGTTTCCTTTTCAGCAGGTTTTCTCTTTGAAGGGTGAAGGGCAGTGTGTTTCCTTTTCTTGGAAGGCTTGAAAGGCTTGATAACTTTGGGGTCAGATTTCTTTTCTTCTGAGACAATTTTTCGCAAATCAGCAACGCTAGGGATTGGACGAGCAACAGTTTCTGTAGACGCAAAAAATGAAGAAAAAGATTTAAAGGAAAAAGTAATGGTAAAGGAAAGAAGGGTATATCATTGTCATCACCTTTACCTGGAAAGAGGCCATGACTGATAAGACCTGCATCTATTTTTAACTTGGCCGCATCAATTGGAGTTCCGTTAGGAATCAAACTCCAAGTTTCTCGGTCGTAGTCATTGAGTTCTGGATGTGCTTTCAAAGGGGACAAGGAGTTCAGAGAATGTAAACACCATTGGGACCAGAAGTTTGGATTCAGAATGGCGCAAAAAAAATACTTTTCTCGCCATTGCTTGTTATCATGGGGAATGGAGGAGTCGATGAAAATATGGGAATCTTTACCCAGTTCATTTGAAATGCAGGTTCTTCTGAAAAAGTGAAGGTATCCGCATTCGCGGGATACTTTCAGAGTGTAGTAGTTTCTGAAAAGATCAACAGAGGGAATACAATTCATCTTGAGAATAAAGGCAAAAAAACAATAAACCAGTCTCCAACTGTTTGGAGTGAGTTGAGAAGGGCAGACGTGATAGTAGTCCAACAAAGATTGAACTATGGGAAACAAAGGGATTCTAAAACCTGAATCCAGATGATCAAGGTAAATGGTGATGACTCCTGGATCAACTGAATAGGGACGGTCGGAAGATTCGGGAACCCATATTCTGGCATCGAGGGGGAAATGGTAACTTTCCAAATAGGAGGCCAAATGAGATTTCTTTATCTTGGTGGGATACCACTCAGGGCCTCCGTATTTTGGATCCATCTTCTCCTTGAACATGTCCACAGGAGTATAAACAATGTTGGTTTCATCGTGAGCATACGGAATGGGTTTCCAGTCTGAAAGATTTTGATGAGAAGAAGAAGCACCAAACGTATCATTCAGTCGTTCAATATTGAGAGGAATAACAGTCTGTATGGAAGTACTAGGTATTGAAGGATTAGATGCAGTATCCATAGTAAAAGCAGGGGAGGAAGAAGAGGAAAACTCAAAGGATAAAACCTGAAGAGAAGTGATAGAGAAAATGGCAGATAAGTATGTTTGATGTTCTCGAAGGAGAAGAGCAGAGTACGGAAGAGGGCAGGAGACAGTTGACAGATATATATATATATATATATATATAAAGAATGAAGAGGGATGAAGGAAGATTTCTTGAAAAATGGGGGGAAATACACGATGGTCCAAAATCAATGGTCATTACTTTTCATAACCGACGCGTGGGATCAATCGGTGAATATAGGAAATTGCAGTTGAAAAGTGTGAGGATGATGTAAGAAAAGTAAGGGAAGATATGATGATCGTACGTGGGAAAAAGACAAAATTTATGATCAAGCGGTGGTAACGTTAAGGAAGCTGAAAAGTGACATTTAAAAATTTTGAAAAGTCTGACAAGGAAGGGATTTCAGCTGGTTTCAGGATGATTTGGGGGCTGAGTACAGAGACGTATAATCACGCAAGGCAATTCAACTATTGCAGAGGATATAATTTTATAAGGGAGAAAACCATAAATCAACTTTCAAGTTAATGATGACATGATGACTTGGCATCAAAGTTCTAGGGAAGAGACGTAATGGCTGAACAGGGTATGCTGGATGATTTCGATGAGCAAGTTTAAACCTACTGATCAGAGTCTCATATAAGTTCAACCTGATCAGTAGGCTTGGGGGCTTATGTTGTGACTAGAATATCCATTTCTAGTTTATACCGGTCTAATTAGGTTTGACCAGATTCAACTACTGAAACGAAATTATTTTTGGGTCCGACCAAAGGAATAAAACAGGGATGATCAGCACCATCCAAGGAGGAGCAATAATCCAACGGTCATGATTGAAAAAGTATTACTAGCGGGAAAATTCGTATAAAAGAGAAAAAGATCATTCGAGAAAGGTAAGTCTCTCAAAACACAGACACTGGATTTGGGCTTAACTTTACTCCATTAAAGTAGCTCAGAAGCTCTCTCGAGCTCTGAAGAACTTTCTTCACACATCTGACTAGATCGTCGGAGACGCGACGCCGATCAAGACGATCGGCTCCGTCTCTAACCAGTGTTTTCTTATCTCTTTTCAAGGACTGAGAGATTAACGAGGAGTTCAAACCAGCCAGATCGATCCAGATCTGAGGAGTTCGGTGAGAAAGTAACGGTTCAAGGCGATCGCAAAATTAGCACCAACAGTTACTTCCCCTATTTTTCACGTTTGAGAATTTTTTTGGTCCATTTTTGTAGTGGGTTGTTTAGTAGATTGTTTTGTGGGTTGTTACTTGTTAAGTCATTAAAAATGTCTCTGCAGAAAATTATTTTAATTGAGTCTTTTGCCGAAAAGTCTTTGAACCCTCTATTTTGACTGCTGGTGGATTATACTTGCTGCAACTTTTCTTTCTTTTTTGTTCTCAAATAACAACAATTAGTAAACCATTGATCGGCAAATTCTTTCCTTGATTCTAGATTCAATTCATCCAAGGCTACTGCTATGAATTCACTCTCCGGCAACGCCAAAGAGCACCTACACCTTAAGGGTTTAAACCGTGAGGTGAATCTGTCCACGGGCTCATCCAGAGCCTGTCGAAGATGTGTTAAATCCCTTGTGGGTCGGTGGTTTGACAACATAAAATTGCATGGAACTTATCCCCCATATCCTACTAATCAAGCACATAATTGGCAGGTAAATTATAGTACCTAGTGAAGGTAGCTCCTATTTAGGAATTTGCGTAAAGCCTAAGTTTCATGATGTCATCGGTCCTAGCAGGTCCACATTGCACTGTGAATGTGTAGTATTCTCTACTAAAACATGTTATCTTCCCTTGAAAACTTAGTAAATTTAGAGATTTTAAAGTTTTAACCTATGTCAATCTGGTTAAAGTACTTAGGATAAGGTTTTCTATAAACCAGCCTCATCATTGGCCTGTACGCAGGGTTCCTTTGGTCCTATATCAAACTGAAGACTAAGATAGAAGAAGAAAACAAAAGATAATAGTGGTTTCATTGATTTTGGCTGTTGTTCTACTAGTATAGGGCAACGGGTATTTTAGAGCAAAAACATAATGAACTTGAGCAACTACCCATAATTGCCCTTGGATAAAGACCCAAAAAACTTGGGAACAAAGCAACTTTCGAAAACCAACTTCACAGCTGCCTTCTTCCTTAGTTTCAGTTAGTCTGCGATATTGCTTTTGCCCAAGACTGTCATTGAATTGATTCTCTGTCCCAAGTTTCAACCTTGTTCTCTACTTAATCGGGTTATTATTGGCTGATTTTTTTTCCGCTAAAAGGATCATTATATTAAGCGAAGAAGAAAGAGAAAAAATACATCAATTAGTACCTTATGAGGAACCAACCTCGCTCACCTACAACAACTGTTGCCCCCAGTACACCCTTCCTCACTGGTTCCTACTGTTGTGACTAAAATATCCCAATACTGGTTCAGGCCGGTTTACTCCAATCTTATGACAATGTGGTTGGTTTTAATTACTCAAAGTAAGGAATCTATGGGTCCGCCCAAGAACTCTGAGGAAGGCCTAATCATGGTCATTCAATCCTATGCTATAATCCAACGGCCACAGTTAAAAGCAAGACAGGCGGGAAATCTATATATAAAAGAGATGATGAACTCGTCAAGGGTAAGTCTCTCAGATCAATCTAAACACCAGTACTTTTCTGATTCTACACCATTAGAACACCTCAGAAGCTACTTCGAGCTCTGGAGCATTGTCTTCATTTCTGACTAGACTGTCGGAGATGCTACGCCGATCAAGACGATCGGCTCCGTTTCTCACTGGTGTTCTATTTTTCAAGAACGAGAGATTGGTTCATTGTGGAGCAAACCAGATCAATCCAGATCTGAGTGGTTTGGGGCAAAGATTACAGTTCAAAGCCTCCGGCAATTTTAGCACCAACATTTGGCGCCGTTTGTGGGAATTTAGCTTTAACAAGTTCAGAGCAGAGGTCATGGCTCAATCGCCTGAGTGAGAGGAGACATTACCGGTTGAAATGGCAAAAGTAAGTCAGAGGGAGCCGAGGAGAGTCAATCCAAAGAGAAGAACAAGAGAAACAGTTCCAACACTGCAAATTCCAACGATGCAAACTCGGCAAAAGCAAAGAATAACGGAAGATCGTTCACCTCATCCTGCTGAGATTTTGAAAGACAGGAAAAACAACTCGCAGATACGTTGGCTGCTTCTCAATTGGAGCTAGATCCGAATCAAATCACTGAACGATTTGAGAGTATGCAACATCAAATACTTGAAACGCAAAATCTGATGAGAGCGTTCATCAAGCAAGTTGGAGTTCAACCAGAGGGAAGAGTTCTGATCTCTCCTGCTAGAAGATCTCACACTCTTTCCCGAGCTGAGGCGATTTCTATTCCAAATCCTCGAATCCAGAGGTCAAGAGAAAGTCAAAGGAAATCAATTCTCAGAGAAGGATCAGGAAAGAGTGCAGATCCAAACTACATCCCTCTGTAGTCGGAAGATCAGGGATCATCTAAGGATGATCATTTTAGCCACATTCAGAGTAAAAAGACCAAAACTCTTGGAGATCGGTGAGATAAGAGAGAAACGGGGAGATCGGAAGGTTGTAGATCTGAAGTTCATGGATCTAAAATCAGTAAGAGATTTCGTATCCTGAACGATCAGATTCAGCGATTGATGAATAAAGATAGTGGAGAAAAGGTGGAAGAAGCAATGAATCAAAATCCATTTTCTAAAGACATCATGTCAGCACCATTACCACATAATTCCAAACTTCCAGTGTTTACAATGTATGATGGAAGCTCAGATCCGTTGGAACACCTGGCTCAGTTCAATTCTGTTATGATGTTAGTAGGTAATTCTAATGTTTTAAAGTGTCGATCCTTTCCATCATCATTAAAAGGTCCTGCAACAACCTGGTTTTTCAATTTATTACCGGATTCAATTGGAGATTTCAGAGACTTGACAAAAATATTCTTATCAAGATTCCAAAGCAGCATGAAAAGTAGCAAAACAGTGGATAATTTGGCTGCAATTCGCCAGAAGTCAGGGGAATCAGTTTGAAGTTATATGAAGAGATTCAATCAAGAATCAATTCAAATAAAGAACATGAATGAAGCAGTGGCTTATGATGCTATGTTCAGAGGTTTGACGGATGATCATTTGTTGGAATTTCTGATTATGAACAAGCCGGCGAACATTGCAAAATTGACAACACGATGTAATCAGTATGCTAACATGAAAGATATTCTTCAGGCCAGGAAGGAAACTGATGGTGATGGGAGCAGAAAGAAGGAAGATGGAGTCATGCGATTTGATCAGAGAGATCGAAGAAATAACAGAAATTATCCGAGGAATGGTCCTAATCGTTAAATTAGAAGAGATATTCCAAGACCACTCCAGAAAAATTATACTTCTCTTAATACCAGAAGATCAGAAATTCTGATGCGAATCCAACACCAGGGATTTGTAAAATGGCTAGCACCGATGATAGCAAAGGCAGAAGAGCGGAATTCCAAACAGATTTTGTAGGTATCATAGAGATTATGGTCATGATACTGATGATTGTAGAATTCTGAAGAATGAAATTGAGTGATTGATCAATCAGGGGCGGCTAGATCGATATGTCCAAAGGAGAAATGGAGGACACTAGAGAAATGTTGTTGATCAGCCAAGAAGGTGGAATAACCAGACACCAGCGAAGGAGGACCAGGCGAAAAGATATTTTCAATCTAGTTCTCCAGATGAAAATGTCAAGCACTAGGAAAATCAAAGAGTTCAACAAAAGCAATCTCTTGTCATGATCATCTTGGGGAGTTTGGATTTAAACTCAATTTCAAAGTCTAAAGCTCATGCCAGGTATGCTAATGCTGTCGAATCTCATGTTATTCCTAAAAGAATTAAGAAGATGAAGGAAATAGTCTTCATGGAGGAGGAGATGAATGGAATTCAAGAGCCACATGATGATGCCATCGTTGTTGTCATTGAGGTGGCAAACAGAGACATTCACAAGGTTTTAATTGATACAGGGTCTTCTGTAGACATTATGTCTTATGAAGCCTTTCAATGGTTGAAGATGGATACTGTCAAGATAAAACCTTGTGGAACAAGGTTATTTGGGTTTTTTGGAGAATCTACTTCAGTGGAAGGAACTGTGGAGTTGACAATAACATTGGGAACACATCCGCAAATAGTAACAACTGTTACTAAATTTTTGTTGATAAAGAATCTGTCGGCTTATAATATAATTCTGGGAAGACCAACTCTGAATTCTATTGGAGCTGTGATTTCAACAAGGCATTTGAAAGTAAAATTTCCGACTGAAGGGGGCATTGGAGAATGCAAATCTGATCAGAGAACCTTGAGGAGAGCTATACAACTTTCTTGAAAGATTCTAAATCACAAGGTAAGGCTCTTGCCCTTATTGTTGAAGTTATGGATAGTAGGGACAAAGAAAAAATTCAGAGAGGAGAACCAGTGGAGAAATTAGAACAAATTTCGTTTGATCTCGAAAATCCAGACATGGGAACCATGATTGGGGCTGATCAGACCAATCAGGACAAGGTCCTATTGAAAGAATTTCTTCGAATAAATTCAAATGTCTTTGCCTGGTCAGCACAGGACATGCCGGGTTTGAGTAGGGAAGTTGCGGAGCACTGTCTATGGATAAACAACACTGCTAAACCAGTAAAACAAAGGAGAAAATTTTCATCAGAAAAGCATGATGCAATCAAAGTCGAAGTGGAAAAACTCAGGAAGTCAAAGTTTATTGAGCAGATTGAATGTTCCAAATGGTTGGCAAATGTTGTAATGGTGAAGAAACATAATGGCAATGGAGAATGTACGTGGATTATACTGATCTGAACAAGGCTTGTCCCAAGGATTGTTATCCTTTGCCGCGAATTGATCAGTTGATTGATGCCACATCAGGTCAGCAAATGTTAACTTTTATGGATGCTTATTCTAGCTATAATCAGATTCTTATGATGAAGGAGGACCAACCTCACAACATTTATGACGAATCGAGAAAGCTATTGCTACAAGGTTATGCCTTTTGGATTAAAAAATGCTGGGGCAACATATCAAAGGGAAATGAATAAGTTGTTTGCTGATCAGATCGGGAGGAACATGGAGGTTTATGATCTTCTCGTAAAAAGTCAATTCAGATCTAATCATCTCATTGATCTAAAAGAATGCTTTGATGTACTCAGAAGGAATGGAATGAGACTTAACCCTGAGAAGTGTGCATTTGGAGTTTCATCTGGAAAGTTCCTGGGTTATATGGCCACACAAAGGGGTATAGAAGCGAATCCAGAAAAAATTAAGGCCATCTTGGATATGCCAACACCCAACAATATGAAGGAAATCCAAAGTTTGAACAGGGAAAGTTGCAAGATTGAGCAGATTTATATCCAGATCTGGAGATAAGTGTGCACCTTTTTTCAAGGCTTTGAAAAATCTAAATGCACTTAATGAATTCAGATGGTCAGAGGACTATCAAAGTTCATTTGAAGAGTTAAAAAGAAGGCTAACCAGTCCACCAGTTCTATCTCGACCAATATCAGGAGAGGCCTTACAGATATATTTATCTTCTACAAAGGCTGCAGTGAGTGCAGTATTAATTCGGGAAGAAGTACGGTCCAAAATCCTATATACTTTGTAAATCATACATTGTTAGATGCAGAATCTAGATATCCAGAATTTGAGAAACAGGCCTTAGCCTTGATAATAGCGCCCAGAAAGCTCAGGCCCTATTTTCAAGCTCATCCAATTATTGTTCTTACTAACTGGCCTTTAAAGAAGATATTGCATAAACCTGACCTTGCCGGGAGAATGGTGTCCTGGGTAATAGAATTGACAGAACATGATATAGATTACAAACCCCGAGCTGCGATAAAGGCACAGGTACTAGCCGACTTCATTGCTAAAAGTATTTCATTACCAGAAGATTAGGGGAATTCCAGTGAAATATCTACTGGGTGGATTCTTCATGTGGACGGATCAAGTCATTCTCAGGGATCAGGAGCAGGGATGATCTTACAAAGTCCATCTGGATTTGTAATTCAAAGTGCTCTTCAATTCAATTTTCGAGCCTCAAATAATGAGGTAGAGTATGAGGCTCTCATTGCAGGACTGTGGTTGGCCAAATCCTTGTGTCTGCAAAACATCAAAGTAAAAAGTGATTCTGAACTGGTGGTCAGCCAAGTTACAGGAGTATATGAAGCAAAGGATGACATGATGATCAGTTATCTTAAGAAGGCGCTGGATTGTAAGGGGTGGTTCCAACAATTCTCAATTATGAGGATACCCAGAAATCGGAACACAATGGCATATTCTCTGGCGAAGTTAGCATCTGCAAAATTTACTTCTCTACCACAAGTTGTATATATCGAAGAGCTGGATATTCCGGCACATTTGGAGCCAGAGATAATGGAAATTGATATAGAGGTGTCTTGGATGGATCCCATTATACAATACCTTAAAGAAGATGTTCTTCCTGAGGATAGAGAAAAAGCTAGAACGTTGAAAAGAAGACCTGCAAAGTTTATTCTAAAGAATGAACTATTGCATAAAAGAACAATTTCTGGGCCACTTTTGAAGTGTTTAGGACCATCCGACGCACAATATGCTTTAGCAGAGGTTCATGAGGGAATCTGTGGGAGTCATCTAGGTGGAAAAGCTTTGGCCTATAAAATTTTGAGGCAAGGATTCTATTGGCCACGGATGCAAGCTGAAGCAACTGAATACGTAAGAAGATGTCATCAATGCCAAATTCATGCTCCAATCCAGAAACAACCAGCAGAACAGCTAACATCAATTCTCAATCCCATTCCATTTGCGATGTGGGGGATGGATTTACTTGGTCCATTTCTTGTTGCATTTGGAGGAAGAAAATTTGTGATAGCTACAATTGATTATTTTACAAAATGGGTGGAGGCAGAAGCTTTAGCCACAACTACAACAAATCAAAGTGAGAAGTTTTTCAGAAATAAGGTCATCTTCAAATATGGTCTGTCAAAGGTCTTATTAACAGATCACGGAACTCAGTTTGACAATGAAAGGTTCAAGGAATTCTGTGCAGACTACCACATCGAATAAAAAAATTCTTCTGTGGCATATCCTCAATGCAATGGGCAAATTGAGATAACTAACAGAACTCTCTTACAAGGAATCAAAAGAAGGCTGGATGAAGCAAACAGCCTATGGGTTGACGAATTACCTCATGTGTTATGGGCATACAGAACTACAGTCAGAACACCAACTGGAGAAACACCTTTTAAGTTGGCTTATGGATCAAAGGCCTTGGCTCCAGTAGAGGTAATGGTTGGGTCAGATAGATCAGAGAGGTTTGATCCATCAGCTAACGAAGAAGGACTGAGGGTGAATCTAGAGTTTTTGGATGAAGTTAGGGAGAAGGCTCTGTATCAAAATATAGAGTACCAAAGGAGAACAGCGGCATACTATAATGCTCGTGTCAGGTCTAAATCTTTTAAGGTTGGAGATTTGGTCTTGAGGAAAAAATTAGCACCAGACCCGAGAAATTGTGGAAAGCTCTCCACAAACTAGGAAGGACCATATGTGATAACAAAGACTGTATGAAAAAACACATATTGGCTCAAACATATTCATGGAAGCTATTTGAGGCGACCATGGAATGTAGTTCACCTCAAGAAGTATTATCAATAGAAAGGGAGCAGAATTTTCTGATATTTTTGAAGGATTTATTTCTGTCAACTATTGTCATCTAAAGATTCTTCTTCAAATTGCGCAAAAGATCTTTTTCATCAAACCAGTCTTCTGATCATGCTTTCCAAAGCTGATCCAGGATCATTCCTTCTGAGGGGGATCCCAGCTTTCCGAAGTCAGGCTCTTGTAAGCCAGCCTTCTGAGGCCTGATTATGCTAGTTTGTCATGGATCATTTCTTCCGAGGGTGGTCCCGACTTTCCGTAAGTCAGGCTCAAGTAGCCAGCCTTCCGAGGCCTAGTCATGCTTTCCAAAGCTGATCACTAATCATTCCTTCCAAGGGTGGTCCCGACTTTTCGAAGTCAGGCTCAAGTAGCCAACCTTCCGATGCCTGGTCATGCTTCCCGAAGTTGATCACGGATCATTCCTTCCGAGGGTGGTCCCGACTTTCCGAAGTAAGGCTCAAGTAGCCAGCCTTCCGAGGCACACGGTCATGCTAGCTTAATCAAGGATCATTCCTTCCGAGGGTGGTCCCGACTTTCCGTAAGTCAGGCTCAAGTAGCTAGCCTTCTGAGGCAGCTTATTGATCATAGTTGCAGGAGCTGGTCAAGAGGATTTCTTGAAACTACAGTTGTTTTCTCAAAAAGCTTCATCAGCCATTCTTTCCTAAGAGTATTTCATCAGCAACTGATCAAAGATATCACAAGTGGTCAGAGATATCGTACCTGATCAAATGTGTAGCAGGTCAAAGATTGCTAAGATTCTCTTCAAAATATTGTTTAATCAAAGTTACAAGGAGAAAAAAGAAAAAAAAGGGAAACTCTTTTGATCAAAAAGAAGAAAAAAAATCAGGAAGATCAATAGAGTTAGAACCATTACATCAAAAGGTTTATAAAAAGGTATATCAAAAGCAAGGAAGAATATATTCCTAAACAGGAGGGTCAACTGGAGGAATTCTTTTTCTTTCTAACTCAAAACTTTTCCTTTCTAACTACATGCCTTCAAGCATAGAAGCTTTGTCCTTAAGAGTCTTATCCAGAATAACATTTAGATTTTCTTTCTCTTTAGAAACCAAATCTAAAGAGATCTTGAGATTGTCTTTTTTTTGTAGAAGCCTCACGCAGGCTCAATTCCAAATTGTTGTTTTTACATTCCAAATCAGATTTTTACTTTAGGACAGAATTAAAAGCTTTCTGCAGATACTCATGTCCTAGTTCCAAATCAGCTTTCAGCTTTTCAATCTTTCCAAGTTTTTTCCAAAAACTCACCTTTTTCTTTTTCAAAACCTTTAGACCAAGCAAAGGCCTTGGCTAACTTTTCTCTGAGTTCATCCCTCTCAGACGTTGCAAGTCTAGCCCTTTCCAGAGCATCATTCTTTAACATATCAATTTGCAGAAGTTCATCTTTGTGGTTTAAAATAGAAGCCCTTAACAATGATACCTCTTCCTACAAATCAATGCATAAGTCAGAACAGATTTGGAAGTCATTTTGTAAATCATCTATCTTAGGACACAATTCCATTTCTCTAAAATGAGCAGCTTCTAGTTTTCTTTCTGAGGATTTCAAACTTTTCCTGATTTCTTGTACCTCATCAATCAATTCAAAGTTCCGTTTGATCAAACTGTCATTTTCCTGGGAAAGAATTTTTTTTTTTCTCTTTCCAATACTTAGGAGAAGGCATTAAAGCAGCACCGAAACATTTGCAGGCCAAACAATAAAAACCAAACAAAATAAATACATAAAATCACTAATAAATCAGGCTCAATAAGAGAAATAGAAGTTTATTCGTTACCCCCAAGCATGTGAGTAAAGATCAGGGTCAGACATATGGGCTGTCTCCCTTTTGTCACAAGGAATTCTTCCTTTTGTTCCCCATTCGCGGGAAACTTCCTAGTTTCGGCTGGCTGTGTGGTTCTCTTTCAAATTCCAGGCAGGGTTAAACTGATTCCCAGAATCAGCAACACTCAGGACGTCATCTAACTGATCAGGGCCAATTGGTTGTGGGTTGGCGGCCTCAACTATTTCATTATGATCAACATCTACGGCAGCATCATTAGAGTCAACTTGCATGTCAGCAAATTCAGCCACAATGTTTTTTTGGCCTTCAAGACCAATTGGAGGATCAACGGGCATATTAAACTCAAGGGGAGCAACATTTAAAAATTCTTCATATGGTGGGGCAATCTGGATATTTTCTTCATCAAGGACAGGAGCAACATTAATGTCTGGAATGACATTATTCAAAACAGGATCTTGTACGACGGAAGCAAAAACATGAGTGTTATCAGCAACAACATTCTCAATTTGAGGAATATTCTTAGAAATATTCTCTCCAAAAGCAATTTCAGGAGGAACAAGAACAGAAGTACTCTCATCAAATAACTGATCAGCTATTTGTTCAATAATGTTACCTACAGCATGAGCAAGAATTTCTTTAGCTAGTCAGAGGAGTAATTAGGAATTTCCTTACCTTGATCTTCATTCTTAACCATCATTTCTGGGAGAACAGAAGAATCATGGGATGGCACGGGTGATACAAGGGGAGTGCAAACTTCATTTCTGGGAGAACCAACAAGTTCAACAATTTCTTCAACAACATTGAAAGTGGCAGTACTTCCTGAGGATTGTTTCTTTCAGTGGGGATCTCAGCAGCAGTAGGAGTAGATTCTTTTTTTCTCTTTTCTTTTCTTGATGCCCGACAATTCCTGACCAGAAGAAGGACCTGTGGACCGGAGTCTACATCTCAAAGTTCTAGAGGTCCTTGAAGTTCTTGTTTTTACAGCAGGATTACTGCTAGCAACTGTTTTGACAAACTGGACATCAGGGTTTTCTTCAGCAATTTCTTCTTCAGCAAAATCTTTTTGTGCCTGGTCTTTCTTTTGCTGACCAAGTGGAGATTTCTTTTCAACAATCTTTTTCAAAGAGGATTTTTTATGACCTCGGTCACTGGAAGGACGGACGGCAAAGTGCTTTCTTTTCTTACTTGACTTTTAAGGTTTGGAATCAGCTTTCTTTTCTTCAAAAGCATCCTTTTGAAGTTCAGAGATGTTGGGAACTTAATGATCGACAGTTCCTATATGTATGTATATATAAAAGAAAGAGACAAAAAGGAGGTGTAAAAAAAATCATCATCGTAATCATCATTGTTTTCCTGGAAAAATACCATGGTTGGCAAGACCTGCATCGGTTTTCAGGTCAGCCGCATCAATGGGTATTCCGGTGGGAATCAAGTCCCAAGTCTCTTGATCATATTCATTGAGTTCAAGACGCTTGTTCAAAGGAAGAAGAATTCAAAGAATGCAGGCACCATCGGGAACGGTAGTTTGGACTGGGAATGGCACAGAAAAAATATTTCTCTCGCCATTGTTTGTTGTCATGAGGAATGGAGGAATCAGTGAAAATTTGGATATCTTGACCCAGTTCACTTGCAATACATGTTCTTTTGGCAAAATGAATGTAACCGCGTTCGCGGGATACTTTCAAAGTGTAGTAATTTCTGAAAAGTTCTATGAAGGGGAGACGCTTCATTTTGTGAATGAAAGCAAAAAAGTAGTACACTAATCTCCAACTGTTTGGAGTAAGCTAACAGGGGCAGACATGGTAGTAGTCAAGAAGGGACTGGACTATCGGGACTAGAGGAACTCTAAAACCAGACTCAAGTTGGTCAAGATAAATGGTAATGACCCTAGGTTCAACACTGTATGGACGATCAAAAGGTTCAGAGCCCATACCTTGGCATCGGAGGAAAAATGGTAATCTTCCAAGTAAGACAGCAGGTGAGACCTTCACCTTCATTGGATACCACTCTAGACCAGCATATCGTGGGTCTTTCTTTTCCTTAGATATGTCTACGGGTGTGTAAGGAACAATAGCTTCATCGTGAGCGTAAGGAGTGGGTTTCTAGTCTAAGGAAACTTGATTGGGGGAGAAAATACCTAGGGTTTTTTCTGGTTGGTTGGCACTCAAAAGAATAGTGGGTTGTTCAGAAGTGTGAGATGCAGAAGGATTAGTTGAAAGGTCCACGGCGAAGAAGGAAAGGTAGAAAGTGAAGATTTGCAGAATGAAAGTAGAAGAAGGAAGAACAATGGAGAAGGCGGATGAATATGTTTGATATTTTTGAAGAATGCAAACAGAGTACGAGCGAGAGCAGATGGTAGAAGATGAATAAATATAAGGGATGAAGTGAGGCGAAGGAGTTTTCTTGAAAGTGGAGGAAAATATACGATGTTTCAAGATCGACGGACGTAGCTACTCGTAATCGACGCGTGGAATCAATCAGTGGATTTAGAGGCATTACAGTTGGACACGAAGACAATATAAAAAGAGTTGGGAAGGATGTGATAAATGTACACTAGGAAGAGACCGAATTTATGATCAAACGGCGCAAAGAAGGATAACGTCAAGGAAGACAAAAAGTTATATTTAAGAAAGAATAAAAGGCCTGACAAGATAAAGATTTCGGATGATCTGCAGGATGATTTGGGGGCTGAGCACAATAACTTTATATTTCCGAGAAAATTACGATTTTATATAAGAGATGGACCATGGATCAATGCTCAAGTTAATGATGACTTGGGAACCTGAGGCTGCAGTTTTGAAAATCATAATTTCTTGGGAAAAGTTATAAGATGTTGATCCAGTGAAGTTCAGCCATGTGGAAAAATTTTGGAAAGATTAACATGGGATACCAAGAGTCAACATTTAAAGAGAAAATTTTTATTCTAGTTGGACGATTCTGATGAGATATACGAGATCGTGAAAAACACAGTATTCTGGAGTTATTTGAAGGAAAGATTCAAACCTCCTGACCAGAATCTCATACAAGTTCGACCTGATCAGCAGGCTTGGGGGCTCGTGTTGTGACTAAAATATCCCAATACCGGTTTAGGCCGATTTACTCTGATCTTGTGACAATTTGGTTGGTTTTAACTACTCAAGTAAAGCAATCTATGGGTCCGCCTGGGGAACTCGAGGAAGGCCTAATCATGGTCATTCAATCCTATGCTTCAATCCTATGCTATAATCATGGTCATTCAATCCACAGTTAAAAGCAAGACAAGCGGGAAATCTATATATAAAAGAGATGATGAACTCATCAAGGGTAAGTGTCTCAGATCAATCTAAACATCAGTGCTTTTCTGATTCTATGCCATTAGAACACCTCAGAAGCTCCTTTGAGCTCTGGAGCATTGTCTTCATTTCTGACTAGACCGTTGGAGACGCAACGCCGATCAAGACGATCGACTCTGTTTCTCACTGGTGTTCTATTTTTCAAGAACGAGAGATTGATTCATTGTGGAGCAAACCAGATCGATCCAGATTTGAGTGGTTTGGTGCAAAGATTACGATTCAAAGCCTCCGGCAATTTTAGCACTAACACCTACTCAGATTAGAAAATTACTAACTCATCAAAAGCGAAATCTTGGACGTCTAGAGGCATCCAAATCAAGTTCATTAAAGATAGAAGCTAACCAAGGAATGTTAATATCAGAAGTCCCTGTCCAAGCTGCCGAATTTGCCAAAAAAATCTGCCATTGTATTAGTTTCACGATAGCAATGTGAAATCTTTCAATCTATAGTCATCAAATATTCTTGTAACTATCTCCACAAATGAACGATATACCAAAGTATTTTCTTCTGCTATATTAAAGTCATCATAACTTTAGAATCACTTTCTACCCAAAGCTTAGTAATTTGTAAATGCCTTGCCCAACGCAATCCGTGAATGAAAGTTTTCAATTCAGCCTCAAAGTTGGTTTTAACATCTAAAAAACATTGAAATTGAAAACCACCACAACAACTTCATTTCGAAAAACTCCTCCACTGCCAACCCTTCCTGGATTGCCCAAAGAAGACCCATCAATATTTAGTTTTACGCATCCTGCAGCAGGAGGACACCAAAAAATTTCTTGTGGAGGAGCAGCACCAATGACAGAAAAGTTATGGCCCAATCTTCTTGCATCCAAAAAAATGGTAGGAGTTACGCTTCCCCATCCATTTTAAAACCAAACTGTACTAAATCTGAAAAAAAATTAAACTCACCACCTCATCAGTCCTAAAATTTAAATTTTCAAACCGGATTTTATTGCGGAGCATCCAAAGGAAGTATAAAAGCAAACAACATCCATTAATCCAAGTAGTCCATAAAGGAGACTGTGAAGCCTATTGTTTCCAAGCCTTGAACGACTCTACAATCGAATCTTTTAATGTCCAGCTATAACCAAACTTTACTGCAAAAGCTTCTCCACATCCATGTGAGAAAGAGAAGTGAAGAAAGAGATGTCATATATCCTGTGAAGCTTTACCACATAGATTACAATGAGAGGCCAGCATAATCCCTTCTCGAGTCAACAAGGCATCAACAGGTAACCTATCATGAAAAAGTCTCCAATAGAAAGCTTTTTGTCTAGGCTGCAAAGAAGTCTTCCAAATACTTTTTGCCCCTTCCAATTGTTCCCCTTTTCTACGATAGAGATCCCATGCCGATTGAAAACTAAATTCTCCCCCCCCCCCACCGAATCTTGCCAAGGACAAATATCAACAAAACCAGCACAAGGAATAGGATATAACATAGTAAGAGAGATTACCTCTTGAAATTTTGCGTTGTCCACTGACTGAAACCTCCACTCCCCTTGTTGTAAACAATCTGCAATAGTCAGTTTCAAATGACCCTCTATATTTAGAGGAACAACAACATAGTCTGCAATGGTAAAATTCCCCAACCACCTGTCAAACCAGAAATTCATATTTTGACCATCGCCAATTGACCACCATTAATGAGCCCGAACAAAACTCCAAACCTTCCTCAATCCCAACATCAAAGATGATTGCTGCCCATAAAACTTTAAATTTCCCCTTTTGTCCACCATCTTCCCCTTCAAAAAGTGAGCAAAACCAGAGTGTTTGTGTTTAATTATCTAAACCAACTTGCATAAGGATGCAAAATTGACATCTCTTAATCTCCGAATACCCAAACGACACTATAACCTTCTTCACAGCCTTTATACTCCTTGTCCAAATGAAGTTACGCATCCAAGCCTCTGCTTGTGAAATGAAAGAGCTAGGCCACCAGTACACTGAAAAATTATGAATCAGCATGCTAGAAATAACAAAACGTACCAGCTCCACTCTACCTGCCATAGAGAGAAGCTTTCCACACCACCCTTGTAGCTGATTTTGAATCTTGTCTAAACCTAGCAGCAATCTGACACGAGTAAGCCTTCCTTTAAAAATATCTACCCCCAGGTATCGAGTAGGAAAGAGAGCAATTGGGATATTTAATATATCCATAATTTTCTGTTTTCGACGAGGAGGCACACGCCCAAGAAAAAGCTCACTCTTCTCCAAACTGATATGTTGACCCGAAAATTCTTGATACTTTGATAAGAAAGTTTTCAAAGCTTTAACATAACAAAAAGAAGCATTTGAAAAAATAAAAATATCACCAGTATACATCAGTATAGAAGGAACTTCAACTTTCCTGGGACCTGGCAAAGCTCTCAACCTACCATCAGCTATCAAGGAACGAAGGCCCCTGCATAATACCTCTTCTACAAGAAGAAAAAGAAGAGGAGATAAAGGGTCCCCTTGCCGAAGCCCTTTCTCAACGCCAAAGATTCCAACTGGTCCCCCATTCAATAATACTGAGATTTTAGTAGACTGAAGCATCTCATGAATCCAACCAACCCATCTATTTGAAAATCCAAAAGTCTTCAAGACCAAGAACAAAAACTCCCATGATAGAGCATCATAAGCCTTCATAATATCAATCTTAATTCCCATCCCCCCCCCCCTCTAAGAAAAGAATGCAAAATATTTGTAAGTTTTGAAGCTAAAACAATATTTTTAGAAATCATCTTACCTTTTTGGAAAGCTCCTTGCTCCTCAGAAATAAGCCTATGCAAAAGAGGACTCAGTCAAGAAGCCATTATCTTTGACAATGATTTGCAGAAAAGTTCCCCATACATAGAGGCCGAAATTTATCCAATGTAGATGCATTCTCCACCTTGGGAACTTTGTGAGAAAACAATTATTTACCCCTTTTGATAGTTTCCCTTTGCGAAAGAAGGATCGAACTGCAGCCCCAAAATTAGCAGAAACAATATCCCAGCATTTGCGGAAAAAGCTTCCCGGAAAGCCATCTGCTGGAGAACTATCAGGATCAAGATCCTGTACCACTCCTTTGATCTCCTCATTAGAGGGCAAACCTTCAAGTAATAAACAATCATCATCCATCAGCACTTTTGGAATCATAGACAACAACTCTAGGTGAGCCAAGTAGGAACCAACTTTATGATACTTTTCAAAGTAAGTCACCACATAACCCTGCAATTCAACCGAGCTTGATGTCCAAGTGTCATCCACTCTTTGCAAAGATTTAATAGAGTTTTTATTCCTTCGAAGTTTAGTAGAGAAATGGAAAATTTTTGAATTCCTATCTCCCTCCCTCAACCACCTGACCTTTGCTTTCTGCCGAAGAAGAGAGTCCAAATGATCCATTGCTTGTCCAAGTATTGACTTCAAGGAAGCCTCTTGATCAAAATATTCATTTGTCATACCAAGCTGATCAATATTATTTTGTAAGGATTCTAGATCTTTTTCCACCTACTGTACTTCAATAAAAAGATTAGGAAAGGTCATTTTTGCCTAGGCTTTAAGATGCTACTTAATATTCTTCAATCTCTGTGCAAGTACAAAAATGGGATCACAACAACCGGTTCCACCCAAGCCAAACGAACCACCTCCAAAAAGGAGTCGTCAGTCATCCAAATATTATTGAACCTGAAAGGAGAGTTTGTCGGTTTGACACCTTTGTCAATAGAGACAAAAATCGGAGAGTGGTCTGACGAGTGTGTCGGTAGAGTGATCTGTTTAGAGTCACCAAACAACTCTAACCATCTAGCATTAAAGAAACTTCTATCAAGGACTGAACGAACATTACCAAGTTTGCGTTGATTCGACCATGTAAATTTCCTTTCTGAAGACGGAACTTTAATAAGCTCACAAACATCAATGGTAGCCTGCAAATCAGCTACTGCACCCAGCTGTAATCTACCTGAACCCCTCCTTTTTGACACCCATGGCATTGCATTAAAGTCCCTCATTACCATAAACGGTAAGTTGGACAGAGGGAGAGCAACAAGATCCTCCCAAAGACGTCTGTGATCAGATCTATCACAACAAGCATGAACCACTGATAGTCCAAATAGCACACCTCGCCACTTGAATTGAAGAGAGAGTTGTTGGTCAAATGAAGAGAGAACAGATATTGGTGCCAACTCTCGCTTCCAAAAGACCCCAAATATTTGTAACTTTCTCCATCCGGAAATTATACACAAAATTAGAAGAATATCCCAATTTATTAATTAAAAGAATTGGGCACTTACTAACATCCACTTTTGGTTCTGCGACACAAAACATGTCTAGTTGATGAGTCATTAACAGCATTTTAAGAGCTCTCCTACTAGATGCATTACCAATGCCGCGAAGATTCCAAAAGAAAAGCTTCATATCAACAGTTATAAAGCAGCACTGTCTTCTCCCAAGGAGAGGCTCTTATTTACTGTAGAGACTTTCCCTAAAGCAGCATCTACTTTCTTGAATTCCTCTGCCATCGAACCTTTTGGCCACTTTCTTCATTGCATGAGCTTTCTTAGGACGACCAGGCTTTCGAAGTGGAGAGCCTTCAGCCCACATTGATATAGAAGACGAAGGAGGAAGAACAACTTCCAATTGCAACGTTCCATCAATTTCCACTCTGGCCGAACTTTGATGGGCCCCACAAGAGTCCAATTCATCCCCCCTAGTTGCCACGTCAGCCCTTATGGAGTTCCCTCTGAAACACATTCCTTCATTGGTCGAACCTCTAATTGCATTCACAGCATCGGGTCCCACCAATGAATCCCCCAAAGTAAGGTTTTCAATTTGAATAGAACTCTTTCCCGCAACATGGACTTTTTGAAATTCAAAAGGATTGGCCAAATCACTACCTTCGCTCTTATCTTTGGGTCCCACTAGTGAACTCCCCAAAGGAAAGTTACCAATTAACTTAGAACACTTATCCGCATCTAAGGATTTTTGAGTTTCAAAATTTTTGGCCCAACCACTAAGCACACCATTTTGAAATTCAAAACCATCTTCCAATTGAATGTTTCCATGAGATTTAGAACTCTTACCCGCATCAAGAATTTTTTGAAGTTCAAAAGGGTCGCTGTCTTGGGTAGGAGTCGTAGAAGAATGACTCGTAGAAGAATCCTTACCCAAATCCAACACCTCATTTGCAAAAACCTCTTGATTTAAAAAAGAATTAACTTAATTCCCATTGGCCGATGGAGAGTCCACCGACCCTGCCTCCACTAAAGCCACATGAACCACTTGATAGGACGAATTACTCTCACCCTCAACCTCCAGCATCTTTGCAATCCTAATAGAATTTGGATCTTCATTTTGAACAGCATCTTCATGCGCCAAATGTTGAGGAACAAACTTCTCTTTATCCAAAGGAATATTAACATTGCAATTTTGGCCCAAATGGCCTTCCCGATTACATCGAAAACATCTCAAAATTCCATCCTCATAGATCACCTTTTGAATGAAGCTAAAAACTTGTGTAGAACTAGGTTCAAGGCGTTCTATTTGAACTTCAGATACACGCTCTGCTTCCAATTCTAATACCACCAGAATTCTTGTGTAATGTCCCACAGAACCAAGATGAGTACGACAGCCTAAAGAAACTGGATGACCTACCGTCTTGGCAATAGAGAGTAATACCTTGGCATGCCAGTATTCAAGAGGAAGATCAGGGAAGCGAATCCAAACCAGTTTGGCAGAAGGTTGGGGAGCATGAACATTAATATCCGGATGCCAACGTCGGAATCGAATCAATTGATTGCCAATATTCCAGACACCTCTTCTCCAAACTTCTGACAAATCCTCCTCACATTTAAATTAAAAAATCACGAAACCCTTCCCCAAAGAATGTAAAAAAAACTCCTTGTACTCAGTTTCCATGATTTTGAAGCCAGATCATGTAAAGCATCCATTGTTGTTGTACTCAATTTGAGGAATAAAATGCGCCGATAAGATCATGCCTACATAGGGGATGGGAAGGAATCAATCTCAGGCATAATCGAAGTCCCTACCACCCCTACGAAAGATCTCCCACCGTCCATCTTCTGAGAGAAGCCATTACCAGCCCTTTCTGAAGGTTGTAAACGCTGAAACACAGAAGCCCTAGGCACATCATCTTTCTCCAGAGTTTCTCTCTCCTTCATCACTCCTCCAAGGAGTTGCCCTTTCTCTAGATCAACCTATCATTGAAATTAAGGTGTCATTGAGAGGAGATTCTTGGTTGTTTACTCCTTCAAAATCAGGGGCTCTTTCAACCAAAGTTGCTTATCTCAGGATGATTTTAAAGGGGTGCAACACGAGGATTTCTTGGCAAGTAACAGAATATGAAATGGGACTTAGTGTAGCTGCAAGCTTATCGGCTATGGTTTTCACAATATATTTTGGCACAGAAGAGTTGCCTTCTTCAATTGCAAGAGCTGGTACTTCAGTTGCATCCAAGGAATGATTTTTCGACAAACTTTGTCGTTTCGCTGTTTGGCAAAAACTAGAGAAATGGTGAATTTTGCCGAAATATCGGGCGAAATTCGCCAGATAAGGCCAGGTCCATGAGGAATCAGATTCAGAATAAGAAGGGAAAAAGTTGATTGAGATTTGGGGACGTATGAAAAAGATCAATCGGTGGAGATTCAAATTACAAAAAGCTAGGTTGGGGTTTCCAAGAAGTGTTAACAATTATTGACCATGTGACACAGTCAAAACTGAAATTGACAAAAGAGTAACGGTCCCACTAATAACACTCCTTCCTAGTTCCCGGACGTGCACCTCACATGTGATGTCACACCTTAGAAACTACACCTTATGGTACATCAACACATGTCAAGTAGATTTAAAAAACATTACAATATCTTGCAAGAAATTGTAAAATTAGATAAATACCGCTGATTTTTTGTAAATCACGTTTCGGAAGGGAAGGGTCTTTTGGTTCGGTGAGTAGCAAACCAAAAAAATATCATCGTGTTTCAACAATATTTCACTGATATTTATTTCTATGATTGTATCACACAAGCCATACAGGCTCAAAAGTGTGCCATGCTTCAGAAGACATATGGACACTGAAAATATGAGTGAGTGAATTTTCTTTAATAGAGGAGATTATTCTACTTGGGATGATTTGATCTTGCTTTCACCATTGCAGATCTGGGATGGGAGTTGTTGATGAAGTAGCAGAAAGCTTAAAGAAGAATGTAGTGATGCAGGAGGAGGAGGAGGAATACCGCAATCAACATAACGTATCAGGTAATGCGTATGAAGCAGTGACATAAATTGCAGTTTCTAGACTGGGTAGTTACCTTGATCCAGCTTGAGAGACAACAAAGAGATAATATTTGAAGGAGAAATCAGAAGGGAAGTAGCAACACACGTAGTTTATATGGGCGGCAACTAATACCATGAAAGGCGTTTGCTGAGTGAGGATTTCCTTCACTATCTTCTTCACGAAATGAAGGGTTTAATTTATAATGGAATTCAATAAGAGTTACAAGCATAGTGCTACCCTGTAGTTGAGTTTTAGTAGAACTCATCCTAGTAAATCTATTTTCTGACTTTCTAACGACTCTGACTCATTCAACAGATCATTCAAATTTTGAATTTGTGAATCAGTTTCAGAATCCGACCCATATTTACTGCAAGGAAAAGCGTTGGGGAATGAAATAGTTGGGATGAAGGGTTCAGAGTTAGATGATGTGGAGAAGGTCTCTTGTCACCTTCCTTTTCTGTCATGTAAACAACCATTTTAGGAGGCGACGAGCTCCTCTCTCTTTCCTCCAAAGAACTACAGGCTCGTCTCAGCATCGACCTTTCCCTCAACGGATCGGGAGGTGCTGGGGTCATTGCCGCTACAACCATTTTTGCCGCCAACTATCTCAATAGGTACAAGCCTTGAATGGTGCAGCTCGCCCTCATCATCTCTCGGACCTCTAATTTCCCAATATAACAGTCGCCATAATCTGTAGCATTTATTTCCTCTCAATATCACAAACTTAACAGTAATCGTATTTGTGTTTGGTCTACCTCTTTCAATCAAGTGAAAGTTTGTAAGAATGAAGTATATATTCCTTGCCAAAAAGATCCCCCTTTTTTTTTTTTTCAGTTCCATTGGCCTAAAATGAAGGTGTTGTCATTGTTGGCAACTTAAGTGGGCTTTGATATTGTACAGCAACACACAAAAAGGTTCGGAGAGAAAGAATCCAATTCAAATAAAGAAAAATCAAGAATCCCGTTTTTGAGGGTCTCTGTCCACTTTTGATCAACCTCTTCATCGGATGGTCATCTAGTGTCCGATTGAGCCGATTTTTTGAGGAGAGCTTCACGACTTCTTGATCTTCAAATCCAACGGTGGGATTGTTCATTGGAAATCTCGAAGTTAGTCCGATTTGTACGTTAAAACACTCCTTGTTTAAGTCAGATAGGAACTCTGAGTTTGATTCAAACTCCGAGTTAAATTAATCTATAAAAGGAGAGCAAACTCCAGCAAAAGTGAGAACGTTTTGAGAAGCTTGGGAATAGCGTGGATGTCAAACCAAAAGACGTTGGTTGGCTTTGGAGATCTGAAGCTTGGGAATAAGAAGTCTTTTGTTTTGTTGAACAAGAAAGAAAGTGAAAGAGAAGGAAGAAGAAGCAGCAGAAGAAAAGAAGGGAACATGGTTGTATGGCTTTTTTAAAGAGAGAAAACTGAAAAAGTTTGAAAAGAGAAGAAAAAAAAAAAAGAGTTGGAGAAAAAGAGAAACAAGTATTGTTACCATGCATCTTACACAAGTTGAGGTAACCCGTATTCACAAGTGATTGTCTATTATTTTCTAGGTTATGTTTAATGATGAAGAATCTAGCTCATGAATGTAATTTGGGGAACTTGAATTATTGGTTTACATTGTGACCTAGCAAGTTGGAGCTTGTCTAGGGGGTTGGGGTTGGTGCCCTTGTCTGAATTGCATTTTAGACTATAACAGGGATTAGTGTTCCTGGACTGTTGTAGCAGTCAAAATATCTAGGAGTGTATTGAGTAATATACGAAACCCTAGGTAGGGTATTACTTCGTGGATGTAGGCAATTTGGTCGAACCACGTAAACTCTGGTGCATTGCGTTTTTGTTTATTTTTCTTTGTTGCACATATTGGAGTGCCTTGATTGCAGAGTGGTGGTACACTGTCTGGTAGACCCAGCCACATAGTGGTGTGTGGTGGACGTGTCCTTGTACAGTTGATAGCTACGAGAATGTTCTAATTAATCTTGTTTCGAGATTAAAGAAGCTTCACATTGAAGTGAATTTTTGAAGACACTGATTCACCCCCCCCCCTCTCAGTGTCAATCTGGGAATAACAATTGGTATCAGAGCCAGGTTCCCATGAAGAGAAGTGTAACCACTTCGGGATTTGATCTGAGAGTTTGTAAGAATGGCCACAAGTGAAGGCAGCTCCAAAGACTTTGGGAACCATTTCAAAAGGAGAAGTCTTTTGACTAAGAACGAATGCTACTCCTCGAAGAAGAATCGAGATGAAGACAATGACTCAACTAAGAACGAATGCTACTCCTCTGATGATGATGATAATGAAGACACTGAAGGTGAAATTGATTATGTTGGTGAGTTGTACTCTGCCTTGCTTGATCTTAAAAAGGAAAGGAAGAAAAATAGAGAAATGAAGAATCAACTTGAAAATTCGGAGACAACAATCAAGGAGTTGACTGTCACAATTAGTGAATTGGAACATGTTATAAATGACTCATCATCTTACCTCTCTCTCAAGTGTGAAGAGTGTGAAGAACTTGAGAAAGAAGTTGGAAGGTTAAGATCAGAACTTGAAGGAGAACAAAAGAGGAGTTATTTAGAAGCTACCACATCATCCACTCCAGTTACATTGAACTTTAAGGACAAGACAGTTGAAAATCAAGTGATAAGGACTACTCACTTTACTTCTACTTGGGGAAGAGATAAGGTACTAGATGAGATCTTGAGTGTTCAGAGGTCACCTCATATTAAAACTGGTTTTGGATACTCAAAGGGGGAATGTTCAAATGTAAATAAGACCAATGGAAATAGAAATACAACAAATCTAATGAGTCTTGATGAGGAGCACCAAAAGAATCCATATATTGGGAAGACCAAGCCAAAGATGAGTAAAGAAGGCTATACTGGAGCTTATCATAAAACATTTAATGGTCAAGGCTTTAATGGGTATTGTTATGGATGCAATAACTTAGGACATAAAGTGGCAAATTGTAGAAGACAAAACAAGGTTATGGCATTCAACAACATAAACAGATTTGCTCCATTGGATAAGGTTAAAATAGAATGCTTCAGGTGTTTCAAGTTGGGACATATTGCAAGGTATTGTTGGACTGCTCTTCCTTCACAGAAGGAGATAAACCTTCCCCAAAAGCTAGCTCAAAGACATGCACAAACAATTCAAAGAAAATCGAGGGAACCTATTGATGTATCAGATAAAGCAGTTTGGGTTGAGAAAGGACAAAAAGGAAAAATGATAAATTCCTTGGTAGTTCAAACAGCTTTCAAGGCTCATAGTAGTGAGGCACCTTGGATTCTTGATAGTGGGTGTTCCACACATATGACAGGTGACAAGAATAGGTTCTCAAGCCTTGATGTAGTGAAAGGTGGTTCAATGAGATTTGGCAACAATGATGGGGCCAAGATTGAAGGTAGAGGCTCAGTTAAACTGGATGAAGGAAAGTTAAAATCCAATAATGTTCTATAAGTGAGTGGGCTCAAACACAATCTTTTTAGTGTGAGCCAAATCTGTGATGGTGGATATGAAGTTCTTTTCACTAAAGAAGGTTGTGAAATCAAAAAGCCAAAAAATGGCAAAGCAGTGGCTTTAGGAACCAGAACAACCGAAAATTTATGTCTTATCAAACAGGTGCATGGTGAGTCAAGAGGATGAAAGCTTATTATGGCATAGGAGATTAGGGCATATAAATTTCAAGAATCTTGCCAAGCTCAGTAAAAGGGAAGTTGTGAGAGATCTTCCAAAGATTAAAAGGCCTTCAAATCATGTATGTGGTCCATGTCAAAAAGGAAAGCAAACTAGAGTCACTTACAAGCCCAAGGAGTATCACATATGCAGCTCCCTTGATTTAATTCACACTGACTTATGTGGTCCTATGAGAACAGAAGCTTTTGGAGGAGAAAGGTACTTCATGCTTTTCATTGATGAATGCACAAGAATGACTTGGGTATCCTTTCTAAAAGAGAAGACACAAGCATTGGACAGCTTTATAGCTTTCAAGAAGCTAGTTGAAAATGAAACAGGGAAGACTATAAAATGCCTAAGATCAGATCAAGGTAAGGAATATACATGGAGAAAATTTTCAGAATTTTGTAGTGAGTATGGTATAAAAATCCAACATTCAGCTGCTAGGACTCCACAACAAAATGGAGTAGTGGAAAGAAAGAATCGAACTGTTCAAGAGATGGCAAGAACAATTCTCTCTGAAAGTAATATATCAAAAATGTTTTGGAGAGAAAGAGTCTACAGTTCAGTCTACATCTTAAACAGTGCATGGTGGGACCAAATAAATCAAAGACTCCATATGAAATGTGGTACAGCAAGAAGCCAACTGTGAAGCATTTTAGAGTTTTTGGGTCCAAATGTTTCATCAAGAGAAAGGAAGAAAATTTGGGAAAGTTTGATGACAGGGTTGATGAAGGTATCTTTTGGGGTATTCTTCTAAGAGCAAGGCATACAGTGCTTCAACAAAAGACTTGGAAAAGTTGTAGAAAGCTCGGATGTGAAGATAGATGAAAATCTACCTCAACCCAAATTTGTTGCAACTGAGGACTCGACCTTGGACAATGTTGAAGATAATGAAGAGTTTGAAAATGAGACTCCACATGGAGTAGAGTCCGATGAACATGAGTCTGATGTTGAACCAGAAAGAGATGGAAGACCCAAGGATAACAAATGGAACAAAGTGCATCCTCCTGATCAAATCATTGGCACATTAGATGATGGGATACAAACAAGAAAGCTAAAGAAAAAGAAGAGTACTTTCTCACTGATATCTCAAGAAGAGCCTAAGTCAGTCCATGAAGCTTGTAAAGATGAAAATTGGGTGAAAGCAATGAATGAAGAGCTTGACCAAATTGAAAAGAATAACACTTCGGAACTAGTTCCTAGACCAACTGATAAGAATGTTATTGGCACCAAGTGGGTATTTAGAAATAAAATGAATGAAGAAGGGCAAGTTGTCAGAAACAAGGCCAGATTGGTGTGTAAGGGATATGCTCAAGTAGAAGGGATAGATTTTGATGAAACTTTTGCTCCAGTGGCAAGGTTGGAATCCATTAGAATGTTCCTAGCTTTGGCAGCCTTTAAGGAGTTTAAAGTTTATCAAATGGATGTTAAATCAGCCTTTCTAAATGGTGATTTAGAAAAACAAGTCTACATTGAGCAGCTGGATGGATTTGAAATAGGTGATGATCCAAATATGGTATGCAAACTCAAGAAAGCATTATATGGTTTGAAACAAGCTCCAAGAGCTTGGTATTCACGACTGGACACTTACTTGCTACAATTAGGTTTAAGTAAAGGAACCGTGGACAGCAACCTCTATGTCATGGCTGATGATTGTAGTAAATTGGTAGTTGTTGTGTATGTGAATGACATCATCTTTGGAGGTCACTGTGATGAAGTCTGTCAAGGTTTTGCAAGGAAGATGAGTACAAAATTTGAAATGTTCATGCTTGGAGAGTTATCCTACTTCTTGGGTTTACAAGTAAATCAAATGGCAAGTGGAATATTCATATCTCAAATAAAGTATGTTAAGGAAATGTTAAAGAAATTCATGATGGAAGATTGCAAACCAGTGGGAACTCCTGTGGTGGTTGGATGCAAGTTTCAAGTGATGAGTCCCCCTCAGTTGATCAAACTCACTATAGATCTATGATTGGGAGTCTCTTATATCTAACGACATCAAGACCGGGACATTTTACAAGCAAGTGTGTCTTGTGTCAAGGTTTCAAGCAAACCCAAAGGAGACTCATCAACAAGCGGTGAAAAGGATTTTCAGGTACTCAAAAGGGTCTATGGAATATGGGTTATGGTATCCTAAGTCTAAAGACTTCACACTTGCAGCCTTCTCAGATGCAGATTGGGCCGGAAGCATTGATGATAGAAAGAGCACTAGTGGAGGTGCATTCTACTTGGGGAGAAGTTTTGTTGCTTGGCATAGTAAGAAGCAAGATTCTATATCTTTGTCTACGAAGCTGAATATATAGCAGTGCAAACCAGCTGTACTCAAGTGATTTGGATGAAGAGACAAATTTCCGATTTTGGCATCAAATGTGATAAAGCTATAGCTATCAAGTGTGATAACATGAGTGCTATCAATATCTCCAAGAATCCAGTGCAACATTCTAAGACCAAGCATATTGATATAAGATATCACTTTTTGAAAGAAAAAGTGATATAAGGTGAAGTGAGCTTGGAGTTTGTTCCCACAGAAAATCAAGTGGCTGATATCTTCACAAAACCACTGTCCAAACATAGTTTTGAGAGATTAAGAGTAAAGCTTGGGGTTGTGGCTCCAAGGGGGAGTAAGTGAAAAAATACATAGAACATCATCTCTCCATAGGATAGGAAGGTGCGGTGGGCACTCCTATGGAAGAGTCTATGTAGGGGGAGCTCTATGGTAGGGGGAGCACAAAGCACCCTTTGCACTTGTTGTCAAAGGGGGAGAGAAAAGAGAAAAGGAGGTTGAGTTGCCAACAATCCCAAAGGGGGAGATTGTTGTTCCATTGGCCTAAAATGAAGGTGTTGTCATTGTTGGCAACTTAAGTGGGCTTTGATATGGTACAGCAACACACAAAAAGGTTCCGAGAGAAAGAATCCAATTCAAATAAAGAAAACTCAAGAATCCCGTTTTTGAGGGTCTCTGTCCAGTTTTGATCAACCTCTTCATCGGATGGTCATCTAGTGTCCGATTAAGCCGATTTTTGGAGGAGAGCTTCACAACTTCTTGATCTTCAAATCCAACGGTGGGATTGTTCATTGGAGATCTCGAAATTAGTCCGATTTGTACGTTAAAACTCCTTGTTTAAGTCAGATGGGAACTCTGAGTTTGATTCAAACTCTGAGTTAAATTAATCTATAAAAGGAGAGCAAACTCCAGCAAAAGTGAGAACGTTTTGAGGAGCTTGGGAATAGTGTGGAGGTCGAACCAGAAGACGTTGGTTGGCTTTGGAGATCTGAAGCTTGGGAATAAGAAGTCTTTTGTTTTGCTGAACAATAAAGAAAGTGAAAGAGAAGGAAGAAGAAGCAGCAGAAGAAAAGAAGGGAACATGGTTGTATGGCTTTTTTAAAGAGAGAAAACTGAAAAAGATTGAAAAAAAAAAAAAAAAAAAAAAAAGAAAAAAGAGTTGGAGAAAAAGAGAAACAAGTATTGTTACCATGCATCTTACACAAGTTGAGGAAACCCGTATTCACAAGTGATTGTCTATTATTTTCTAGGTTATGTTTAATGATGAAGAATCTAGCTCATGAATGTAATTTGGGGAACTTGAATTATTGGTTTACATTGTGACCTAGCAAGTTGGAGCTTATCTAGGGGGTTGGGGTTGATGCCCTTGTCTGAATTGCATTTTAGACTATAACAGGGATTGGTGTTCCTGGACTGTTGTAGCAAATCAAAATATCTAGGAGTGTATTGAGTAATATACGAAACCCTAGGTAGGGTATTACTCCGTGGATGTAGGCAATTTGGCCGAACCACGTAAACTCTGGTGCATTGCGTTTTTGTTTATTTTTCTTTGTTGCACATATTGGAGTGCCTTGATTGCAGAGTGGTGGTACACTGTCTGGTAGACCCAGCCACATAGTGGTGTGTGGTGGACGTGTCCTTGTGCAATTGATAACTACGAGAATGTTCTAATTAATCTTGTTTCGAAATTAAAGAAGCTTCACATTGAAGTTAATTTTTGAAGACACTGATTCACCCTCCCCTCTCAGTGTCAATCTGGGAATAACATTTTTCTTCAGGTAAATGCCAAAATTATTCAGAAGAAGGAGCTTCCGATGCTTTCCACACTCCAGTTAGTATATCAAGTGCTTGAAAAATGACAGACATGGAAATACAAAACTCCATTGAACATAAATAGAGTAGCTAAGTTTGGTAGGATGAAGATCCTCTTATACAACTTCTTGCTTTCATTGGCATCTGATAGATTGAGCCAGAGTCCAACAACTTAAAAGACTCTATTCCAAGTTTACTTTAAATTTAAAAATTGTTCGACTTTGAATTGTTTTGAGCTTTAAATTTAAAATTTGAATTCAATTTTGAGACGCATTGGCTCAACTTTTTCGACAATAATTAACATATAAGAAGTGAGCTCACACCATCTTAATAGATACCAACACCATAACTTAATACTGGCACAAAATTGAATCTATTTCTGATTTATTGGCTACCATTAACGATCAAGTCCAGACTTTGTTCTATACCCTAAATGGTTTGGGTCCTAATTATACCACCTTCATTATTACTATTAAAAATCCACCACCCATGGATTGTACAACACTTTTATACTAGACTTCCTACTCATGAACAGTGCTGCTTGATCCCTAGTTTCGGTAATAATCACACTCCACTACCCGATCCAAATAAACCAGAAACTTAAATCCCAAAACACTCATTTTCAAAAATATAAGCCTCTTCAACCCAAGCCCTAATCCTAACTTTCAATCTCACCCTAATGGATGGATCCAAGTGTCAAATTTGTGCAAAATTCGGTCATGTAACAATCTAAGTGCTTCTATAGATATGTCATATCTATAGGGGTAATAGACACAATGCATTCACTCGGCATCATATGGGAGAACGGCTCCTTAGTATGAACAGGCTACAGCAACAGACTCGAAGTCCCAACTTCAGACAGAGAGCATATAATAACCAGAATTTAAGGATTTACTTAGGCACCTGTGCCTGATAATGATAGAGAGAGATATAATCGAGATGGAAGATACCAAATGAGAGTGGTGAATCTGAAGCAAACGAGAGAGAGACTTACTTAAGCAGGTGTGGTGCAGCTTTGCGTTGATGGAGCTCCTCAATTGTCCTGACTCTCGTGGGTTTTCATTTTCCCTCATCAACCGCTGCCAGAGTCTCCATACATTCACTTGAAGACATTTTCTTGGTTACTGGCTAGCTTTCATTTGATCAATCAGTATTTTCGTCTGTTTCAAGGAATTGTTTAGGATATTGTAAATTATAAATAGTTGGCTATATTTTTGGATTATAATACTGTAAATACTACATGATTAATTGTCTTCTGTTGTAGTTGGTGTCTTAAGAATCTTGAGTCAAGCAATTTGTGTACAAGGAGGATTCTGAAGTTGTCTCTTTGTGTAGAAAAACATCAAAGGGGCTTTTCTCTTCCACCGTGAGAGTCTGAATCTGTCCACCATTGGTGGCGGGGGAAGGTGACAGAAATTTAAAAGTATTTGGAAAAATATTATGTTTTGGGTAAATGACATATTCTCCCAATGTTACATGACTTATATGAACCTTTTCCTCTCATCAGTTAAAAAGTGATGATAATCTTCAATATCAAATATAGCTTATCCTTTGGAGGAAAAAAAGAGGAGAAAAAAAAGTGATGGAAACCTTCCGTATTGAATACAAAGATTTGGAAATGACAATCATATATCCACCGAGAGTGGTGAATCTGAAACAGGAGAGAAGAGAGAGAGAGAGAGAGAGAGTTACTTACTTGAGCAGACGTGCGAAGCTTTGTGTTGATAGAGCTCACCAACTATCCTGACTCCCGTGGGTCTTCAATTTTTCTCATGATCAAAATCTTGTAGTTCTCGAAAGAATCTTGTGTCGGGCAATTTTATAAGATGATCACTAAGAATTTACCTTTGTGTGTAGAAACTTTCCGAGAGAGTCTGAATCTGTCCACCATGGTTGGCGGATGTGGCAGGAAAAGGTAATGAAAACTTGAAAGGGCATTTTAATAAAAATGTTTTACTTTCGCTAAGTGACATATATATTCTCCTGATGTTACATTACTTAATATAAAGTTTTTCCTCTCATTTATTTATCTTTCTTAGTTTAGGTTTTTTGTTTTTTTCTTTTTTTTTTCTTTTTTTTTCTTTTTTTTTCTTATCCTCAGTGTGTAATAGTAAAGATTCACCACAAAGGAGCCTCATGAATTTAGTGTTTTAGAACCTCATGAGTTTTGTTGTTTTTTCTCAAAACGCATTAAATTCTTAATACTTAGAAAAGAGACAGATTATACCATCTGCCATTGGGCTAGCTGTAAATCCTGACATTTCTTTACCAAAAAAAAAAAATCCTGACATTTCGGTGCAAATCCAAGTAAAACTTGTACAAAATCCCAACCTCTTTTTAATCGCATACAGCGAAACCATTTGTCATGAATTTTATGTAAAACAAATTGACTCTTCAATCTATGTTGTCTGGGCTATACACAGAGAGTTTAACAAGCCTACTATTAATAATAGGAGGAAGTATAAATAATTCAGAAATGACATCTCAGGGTTTTCAAAGTCAATTAATATGGACAAACAAATAATTAAGAAATGAAAGCATTGAGAAGCTCAACACCAGTTGTACCGACACTGACGGTTCTTTAAAGTCAGTCAATATGTATTAGGTACACACAGATAATTAAGAAATGACAGCCAGTTGTACCGACACTGACGGGTCTTCAAAGTCAGTCAATATGCACTAGGTACACTCAGATAATTAAAAAATGACAGCCAGTTGTACCGACTGTGACGGGTTTCAAAGTCAGTCAATATGTACACACAGATAGTGAAGAAATGACAGCCAGTTGTACCGACACTGACTGGTCTTCAAAGTCAGTCAATGTGTACACAGTACACACAGCTAACTAAGAAATGACAGCCAATTATACCGACACCGACGGGTCTTGAAAGTCAGTCAATATGTACACACAGATAATTAAGAAATGACAGCTTATCAATTGTACCGATCTGGTGGGTCTTCAAAGTCAGTTAATATTGGACACACTGATAACTAAGAAATAAAAACACTAAGAAGCTCACCAGTAGTATTGACCTGGTAAGGTCAGTCAATATATGTATATCATATTATACTATTATATAAAAACATGTATTCCTCTTTTCTGTCAAATAGTTTTCTATCTTATTTTTTTTAGAAATGCCATCAATTTTTTATTTTCTATTATTTATTTACCTATTTTTTATTAGATAGTTTTTACATTTTGGTTACTAACAACGAGATACCTTTAAAAAAGAAAAATGAAAATAAAATCTTCTCCTAAATTTAAACCTTCCATCCACAATTTCCATTCCCATTTTTTCTATCCGAATCTAATCATCTCCCCAAATCAAAAAGACTTCATTTTCTTTTATTATATTATACTTCTTTCATAATAAAGTAATGAAATATGGTATTTTTTAAAAAGGCAATATGAATTCTTGATAAAATTCTAAATATGGTCATTTATTTTAAGATACAATAAAAAAAAATCTTGTGTAAGCATGTACTCCATGATTTTTTACAAAAAATTAAAATCAGTAATTGTAAGCTAAAAAAGGAAGTATAAGAAATCAAATTATTTCTTGAATCTTTTCCAACTGTTTACCCAAAGAAATTCCTTTTCTTTTTTCCTCTTTTATTATATCATTGGTACTTTTTTTTTTTCTTTTTCTTTTTTGATGAAAAAGAGAAACAACTAGTATTATAAATTATAGGTTAAATTACATCCATCATGAGACATTGCCTTTGAGCAAGCAATCCCTTTATGTTCATTTGCTAAACTAAGTAGCCATTTTTGGGTTGCATCATGTCTTAAATTACAGACTTCTAACTTGGATAAAATTGATAGTATCATTGCCAAAATAGGGTAAAGGGTAGGAGATAAGTGGTTTACCTCTTCACATTTTATAAGATATTTTGTTGTTGTGTCATCACACCAGACGTACTATAGGAGTGCTTTCTTCAACTTGGCTCTTTGTATCATTGTCCAAGTATTCTCTAGCATTTCCTCCAAAGTATGTCCTGCTAATGTTGTCCCTGTGTTTACTTCCTGGATGTATTAGGGATACCCTAGCCGCCACTTCATCTCAAGCTTATGCGGCTAGGGTTGCTTCCAAGAGTTCCACCGCTGTTAGAAGTTCCACAACTGATCAAACACCAGTTACTACAATCAAGGCTTCCAAGAGTTCCATTGCTGTTAAAAGTCCACAGCTAATCAAACACCGGTTACTACATTCAAGAAGAACTCTACAATTAGTACTCACAAAGACTCTAGTCAACCCAAAGAAGAGTTTGATATTGATTGGTACAAAACCCTAGTCAATATTTTATGTAATCTAAAATACCTACCTTCATGTCTACCAAAACACTATAACTCATGAGTCCTAGAACCACAACTACAAGAGTCATAGAACACTGAGGAAGGAGTCTATTTCTATATAAAGCCTTGTATTAACTCCTTGTAAATTTATGTGAAATAATACTCTCTCTCTTACACGCACTCTCTCTCCTCCTTCAACGTTTTTCTCTTCTTCTCTCTTTCTCTATTCAACTATCCTTTTCTAACATGGCATCTGGAGCACCATGTTTTTTCTTCCCCCGCCTCATTTCCCTCCCTTAACAATCTGCTGACCATCAAGCTCACGGACAATATATATATATATATATATATATATATATATATATATATATATATATATATACTACTTACTATGGAGGTCACAACTTGTTCCTCTCTTGAAGACTTATGACTTATTTTCTCTTATGGATGGCTACTCCATCTGTCCTGCTACAACTACAGTCATTGAGGAAGACTACATTCCTACATGCAAGCCGAATCCTGCCTACAATTCATGGATTTGTCAGGACCAACTTCTCATGTGTTGGCTTATTGCGTTGCTCACAGAATCCGTTCATGCTCAAATTTTTGGATGTTCTACCACCAGAACAGTCTGGCTTCATCTTGAATCTACCTATGTCACACCCTCTACAACAAAGATTATGCAACTTCGCTTTCAGTTATAAAACATGAAATGAGGTAATAGTACGTTTCATGATTATCTTCTTCATATTAAGCATACTACCGATCAACTTGCAGCTGCCGGTAAGACTGTTTCAGATGATGATATTTGTCTTCATGTTCTCAATGGATTAGGCCCTGATTATTCGGCCTTTGTTACTTCTATTACACTTGTGGCATCCCTGTCACTTTTGCTGATTTAAAAGGAATGTTACTCACTTAAGAAATTCGTCTTAAGGATGACTTAGCCTATGACTCCTCTTTACCTTTGGCTAATCTGGCTCAGACTGGCAATGCTCGCAATTATCATCCTTCCTTTTGAAGTCGATTGCACTACAAGAGGCGAGTTTTTCGTGGATGTTCTTTTAGCTACCGTCCTCCACTTCTTGCCACTCCTCCCTCTACTGGTGGTTACAAACAACAATAGTCCTCTATTATTACTTGCCAAATTTATGATTGTCACGACCATAAAGCTCATGATTGTTATCAATGCTACAATCATGCTATTTAAGGTACAACCAATGCTACCCCCTTTGTTCATGTTTCTGAACTCTCTGGAAGACCTTATACAGACAACATTTGGTATCTTGACTTTGGGGCTACACATCATATCACCAATGCCATTGACAATCTTCAACTGGCTCAACCTTACATTGGTTCGGATAAGGTTTTGGTAGGAGTGGTACAGGCTTGCCAATCACTCACACTGGTACTTTTTCTCTCCCTACTCAACATTCTCCTATTTTTTTCAAATAAAGTTCTTCATGTTCCCTCCATTCAAAAGAACCTTTTATCTGTTTCCAAGTTTACTCGTGACAATAATACTATCTTTTAGTTTCATCCTGACATGTTTTATGTGAAGGATCGAGCAACAGGGACTTGTCTTCTCCAGGGAACCGTTAGGAGTGGGCTTCACTAGATGCCCTTGGGTGACTTTTCTCCACAAGCTTTCATTGGTGAACGCGCTTCTGTCTCCCAATGGCACTCCATACTTGGACATCTTGCTTTTAAAATAGTCCGTCGTCTTGTTTCTCAATTTAAATTACCTATTACTTCTGAGAAAATTCATTTTTTGTGTGATGCTTGTCAAAAAGGAAAGAGTCATAAACTCCCCTTCTCCTCTTCTACTTCAGTTTCTAAAGCCCCTTTGGATTTGATGTATTTGAATGTGTGGGGACCCTCTCCTATTGCTTTTATTGATGGTTTTCAATACTATGTTATTTTTGTGGATACCTTTAGTAAATACACTTGATTGAATTCTATGCATTTGAAATGTGAGGTTGTTGGGATTCTTCAACGGTTTAATTACTTGTTGATAATTTATTTTCAAGCTGGATTAAACAATTTCAGAGTGATTGGGGTGGCGAATATCGCATTGTGTCTACCTTTCTCACTTCTTGTGGGATTGATCATCACCTCCCTTGTCCTCACACTCATGAGAAAAATGGGGCTGTCAAGCGCCGTCATCGCCATATTGTTGAAACTTGCCTTACATTGCTAGCTTTTTCTTCTTGCCCTAGAAAATTTTGAAATTATGCTTTTGAAATTGTAGTATTTATTATAAATAGGATTCCTACCCCTGTTTTGGGCAATTTCTCACCACACTACAAACTCTTCACCATCCATCCGGACTATGCCTCCTTATGAGTTTTTGGTTGTGCATGCTATCCTTACCTTCACCCTTACAACAAACACAAGCTAGAGTTTCGCTCTAGCATGCATGTCTTTCTTGGATACATTCCTCGTCACCGTGGCTATCGTTGCTTTAATCCTCAAACAAGTAAACTCTTAATTTCACGCCATGTTATTTTTGATGAAAAATAGTTTCCCTTTCACAATCAATCACCTACTGAAGTTACCCATCCATCTCAACCACCTTTACTCTTGCTGTTTGTTCCCCCTTATGTACTCCCTTCCCTTATTCCATCTCCTCCACCTATGGGCCCATCACCCCATCCCCACCCCTAGCCGAATCCCCTCCCCTTGAGCTCCACACCTTCCCTCCCCAACTCACACCCGAATCTTCCCCTGGGCTCCACACCTCCACCTCATCCTTATCCTCTTCTCCTTCTTTGGATCTCCTTACTGTTCTCCCTTATGATCCTCACCATCCATCTCCTTCCCCACCTCCTCCAACCTCTTCTCTTAACACTCATCCCGTAATAACTCGCTCCAAATCCCACCATTCACCTAGAGCCCTACATACATCCATCTTTGATGATACCCAACTTGAGCCTACCCCTTCACTACTGCCAACAAATACCCTCACTGGCGAACGGCTATGGATGATGAATTTAATACTCTAATAAAGAATGACACTTGGTCTCTTGTTCCTCCTCCTCAGAAAAATGTTATAGGTTGCAAGTGAATGTTTCGAATTAAAAGGAAGGTTGATGGTTCTATTGAAAGATAAAAAGCCTGCTTAGTGGCCAAAGGGTTCAATCAACAAGAGGTCTTGACTACAATGAAACTTTTAGTCTTGTTGTCAAACTCACTACCATCCACCTGGTTCTACTCTAGTTGTCTCCCACTCTTGGCCTATTTGCCAACTTGACATCCAAAATGCCTTCCTCCATGGCTTTCCAAATGAGATAGTCTACATGAAACAACCACTAGGGTTTGCTGACACTCTTCATCTTGACTATGTTTGTCGACTTCACATATCTCTTTATGGTCTGAAATAGGCCCCTCGTGCTTGGTTTGATCGTCTTAGTTCTTTCTTACTGGAATTTGGTTTTGTTGTCTCTAAAATTGACACTTCTCTTTTCATTTATCATGGTATTTCTGATACACTTTTTTCTTTTAATTTATGTGAATAACATCATTGTTTCTGGCAGTTTTGAAGTGTTACTATCAAAATTTATGATTGCTATTTCCTCTGTCTTTGCTGTCAAAGATCTTGTCCCTTACATTATTTTCTTGGAATGTCGGTATCTTTATTCCCTGATGATCTTCACCTTTTTCAATAATAATATATTACTGACCTTCTTCACAAGGCCAACATGAGTGATTGCAAGCCTGTTACCAATCCTCTTTCTCCCTCTACCCAGTTGAGCAAATTTTCAAGGGAGCTCATGGCTAATCCTACATTGTACGAAGTATTGTGGGGGCCTTACAAGTATGTTAAAGTTTGCAGTCAACAAAGCCTATTAGTTTATGTAAATTCCAACTCTTGATCATTTGTCTACTGTCAAAAGGATTCTGCGGTACTTGAAGGTACACTCTCTTATGGAATAGTCATCAACAAATCCTCTAATATGACTTTAACAACCTTCTCCAATGCTGATTGGGCTGGATGCCCTGATGATCGTAAGTCTACTTGTGAAACCCGCCCTAACCTTGACCCGAAAACCATGTTGTTTGTAGGTCCAGCAACCTGAAGTAAGGCAAGAAGTCAGCTTTGGGCCTTTTCAGTAGAAGACTTGGTGGCTGGATTGACTTCCATGAGTGTTGATGCCAGTGTTCCATTTATGGAAACTGCATCCTGATGAAGATCGGATTAGTTGATGGACTTGGAGTGCTCTCTGTATTGGTTCGAAGGCATTTCTACCTACTAGGTAAGTCACTTTAGGTGTGTGCAAAACCCCTTTATGTTTGGACTTGATCTGAGCCTTCAAATCCACAGTTTGGACTTGCTGTCCTGATTGGTCGACTAGACCAGTCGACCAATCCAATCGACCAATTGGATCTGTTTTTGCTAATTAGGTCGTGGCCACTCTATTTAAATCTAATCTCGGGATTACTCCGTCTTCACTGCCTCCTAAGCCTCTGGAACGAGTCAGAGCTCCATTCTAATCAATTCCCTTGCATCTTGGGTTGATCTTTCGTAAGAACTGAAGTAATCTTCATCCTCCTGCATCAAAAGTATGTTTATGCTCTCTTTTCTTCTCTATCTCTAAATTTTCTTTTCTTTAATCTTGTTCTTGATCGAGATCAGGAAGGAGATGCTGCATTCTTGCAACCATCTATTCCATGATCTCATTCTATTCTTTGAGATCTATGATCATCGTCATGATCTTAACCCTAGCTAGTTGAATTCTTGAAACCCTAACCCTTGTAACCCTAACCCATGTATGATCTTTCTCGAAACCCTTGGTAACCTCCCATGTGAGGGAAATCTCATGGTTAATGTTTCTATTAACCTAAACTAGAATTTCTATGATTTCTTGTTATTTTCTTGATAACAATCATTCCCTTTCATTCCATGATCACAACCTTTTCATGGGAACCAAAAAGGTTGAAACCCTAGTTTTGTGGATCTATTTTATTTGATCCTGTTAATAGCCAATCAATGTGTTTTTCTTTACTAGATTTGTAACCTATCATCCTCTAGTTCTTTATCCTTGATCATACCATGTTTTCTTCATGATCCATGATTAACCTAATTAGGGTAAACTTTTGATTCCTAATTTGTAACCTGGAAACTTAATTCATCTAGTGGTTTGATGTCCTCTATATACTAGTATGCTGCCATTGTAGTTTCCCCCTGATTTTGTACCCTTTTGAACCACCAAATTCGGTTTCATATTCTAAAAATTCTGATTCTTGAAGGCTACTGTCTCGGTTGGTCGACTCATTGGTCGACTGGGGAAGTAGACCAATCCAATCGACCAATGAGTACAGCAACCTCATTCTTGGTCTGTTTTGATTGTTTTGATATCTTTTCTTCTAGGTATCTTTCCTAACATGTTGTATACACTTGTTTAAGACTTTCTTCTCAGATTTAGTCAAGGTCTTACTTGATTCCCTAAGATTCCTTTGCGAGTTAGAAGGTAAGGACAGTTATTCCTTAATTACATAGATCGTATACTCTTTGGTTTCTACTTTATGAAACTATGAGTTTGTTTATTGTTCTTATACTTTATACTTCTGATATACTACTGTAAGTATAGTAGCACTTGTTTATGCATTCTTTTTCATTATTCAAGTATATGAATTGTTTATTACTACTTGATCAGATTATGTTTACATTCTCTTTTATATGATGAATTGTTGGTTGTGTATGTCATGACTGATCTGAGAATGTGATTGATTAAGTATGGTTTGGGATTGGGAAGTGTCCTTTTGACGCTTCTGTCCTTGGACATCGGAGGGAATAGTATGGGATGTTCTCCGAAGATGCCCATCGACGCTTTCCCGAATCATTGATTGTCATACCTAGGACTGTCTAGCAGTGTTTGGCTAGGATGTCCCCGTTATATCAAACCCGAATCGGAAGGGTATTGAGACTGAACGACCCGTGGTAGCAATGGGGATTCATGGGTGCTCAAGAACGGTAACCAACCAGTGAGAGGACGGGAATCACATTGTGGGGGCCATGTATTGGAGGGTTGCATATGGCTAGACTTGGGCTCATGGGCACTTAAGACCGGTAACCAACTCGTGAGAGGACATGAGAGCTTCCCGTTTACCATATGTGGATAACCAATAGGGTTGATGAGTCCGTAGTTCGGGACTATTAGGACTCTAGTGGAAAGGATACCGGAAATGATCGCCCGGGGCGAAGAATGGAGGTATCTGGACCTGAGTTGATGTAACTGAGTAGATGACTTGCATTGGGCTAGGCTTTACCCTGACATGCGCCAGTACTTAGACCAAATGGTGATGTGAGAGAGAGGTGACTTAACCCCCAGCCATGGATTGTCTTGAGGGATGCCGGACCCACTACCAACAGGAGCCGTACACGTGACCTACCCAAAGAAGTATGGTGCTATGACTTAAAGCATGTCTGACAATAGAGACCAGCATACATAGAGTTTAGATGCATACATACATTATCTGTTTCATATTGCATTGCATCTTGTTATGCTCTGCCGCATGTTATTTATGTCGTTATGGATTAACTACCTTACTGAGTTTGTTCGAAACTCATTCCTTTTTGTACAATCTTTTGTTAGACTATTCTACAGGTACTGAATACTATGACGAATAGTACGATGAAGCGCAAGCCGATGAAGCGTACTACATGCAAGGTGTTGGCGACAATCAAGATTACTTTGATGATCCCTCAGGCGATCAAGTTGCGTACTGCGATTAAAGGCAACATGGTGTTGGAGCATCTCCGTTGGATTGATGAAGTCCACTATTTTGAAGATGTCATCTATAGGATAAAAGACTCTTAAGTTTAGTTTGTCTTTCTTTTTTCCTTTGATTTAGTTGTAATTCCTTTTAGACTTACATACTACGTTCCGCTGTATTTGTGGAGTGAGTTTCCGCCTCACTCTACTTCTTTTGATATCTACGGATATCTGGTATCATTTTCTGCACTCTGATTATATTGTTTATTCATTTCTTGATTTGAACCCTTGTTTATAATATTTAAACATTGATTATTTATTGTTCATGATTAGGTTATTGTATATGTGGGAGGATGATTTCCTCGATACTTGATCTTCGGGGCTGTGGATCACACTCTCGGGTATGCCAGTTAGGGATCGGCTGGGAGGATGTGACACTACTAGTGGTTATGTTGTCTTCCTGGGGCCTAACATCGTCTCTTGGAGTTCTCAAAAACAATCCACTGTTGCTCGCTCGAGTACAAAGTCTGAATATCGAGCTATTGCTAATGCTGCTGCTATAAAGCTATTGCTAATGCTGCTGCTCAACTCTCTTGGCTACAATCTCTACTTCACGAGCTTCATATATTCCTAAGTGCTTCTCTTGTACTCTGGTGTGATAATATTGGTGCCACCTATCTCACTGCAAATCCAGTCATTCATGCTCGTACCAAACATGTGGAGATTGACTTCCACTTTGTTCGTGATAAAGTTGCCAAAGGTGATCTTCATGTTCGGTTCTTATCTACTAAAGATCAACTGGCTGACATCATCACCAAGCTGCTATCTACTCCACATTTCAGCACCTCGCTGGCCAACCTCAAGGTCACTTCACCTCCCTTGAGTTTGCGGGGGCGTATTAGGGATACCCTAGCCACCACTTTATCTCAAGTTTATGTGGCTAGGGTTGCTTCCAAGAGTTCCACCGTGGTTAAAAGTCCCAGAACTAATCAAACACCAGTTACTACAATCAAGGCTTCCAAGAGTTCCACTGTTGTTAGAAGTCCACAACTAATCAAACACTGGTTACTACATTCAAGAATAACTTTACAATTGGTATTTACAAAGACTTTAGTCAACCCTAAGAAGAGTTTGATATTGATTGGTACAAAACCCTAGTCAATATTTTATGTAATCTAAAACACCTACCTTCATGTCAACCAAAACACTGTAACTCAAGAGTCCTAGAACCACAACTACAAGATTCCCAAAACATTGAGGAAGAAGGAGTCTATTTCTATATAAAGCCTTGTACTAACTCCTTGTAAATTTATGTGAAATAATACTCTCTCTTACACGCACTCTCTCTCCTCACGTCTCTCTATCTCTCCTCCTTCAACGTTTCTCTCTTCTTCTCTCTTTCTCTATTCAACTATCCTTTTCTAACAGGATGATTCCATTACAAACATGTCCTACATTCCAATTGTCTCCATCTAGTTCATCAGATACACTTGCACACATTAGTATTGGTGAGTTTCCAAATTTACTAGGTGAATTAAGACATGAAACAGGGGGGATTGTAGGGTTATTTTTGCATTGGTTAATTCAAGGTTACTGTTGGGGAGAATTTCAAGTCTTTAACCCATCTATTTATACTATTCAGTGTTCGTAGTGGGTTAGGTTCCTTAGGGTAATTTTCATTTGGACCCCCTAAGGTTTGGCCCATGTCACTTTTAGTACAAAAAAAAATTCCTCTTTGTATATGGCTCACCTGTGGTTCTTAGAAATAACTAATTAAGGACAAATCATAATTTTGATGACCAAAATACCCCTTATGGTGCAATGGTCAAGATTGTATCATGTATGTCATTTCGATCTAACGGTTTATGTTAAAAAGATAAATTATAATTGTAATTTAAATATTTTTATTTTATATTCAAAGGTCTTAAGATTTTAAAGTTACAGAATTATGCCCTTGATTGAGACTTAATGAAATCCCATTTTCATTACCCAAAAAAAACCCAACTTCGAAGGATAACCATCCAAGAGGAAGATCTATGCAAAATTGTGAAGGAAATTATTTTGGGAATACTCTAGATCAAAGTACTGACTTCGGAATCCAATCGATTACTCTTTGCAGGGGTTGTTCAGTCCGGTAAAAATAGCTCCATAGAGCGGGAATCTCGGATTCAGGTGAGTGAAAGCAAGACTGAGATTGATGGTTTTCATAGTTTTCCATTTTTATGATCTATTAAGCTTGATTAATGGGTATTGGTAGATGAGGTCAAGAATGCCCAATTTTTGGAGAAAGCGCAGGGGACTTTGCAAGCAAGGTCGGTTGAGAACAGCGTGTTGTTGATAATGGCGTTGTGTTTCCATTCTGTGTTCGAAGGAATCGCCATTGGAGTTGCAAAGACGACAAAGGATGCGTGGAGAGCACTTTGAACCCTAACCTTGAGAAAGACGCGGAAGTGGAAAAGGCAGTTCGCCGGAACGCCGAGTTGGAAGAGCGAGTTGCACAACTCACGGTTGAGGCTCAGGCATGCGAATCCAAGGAAATAATTTCCTTCGCAATTTTGCATAGATCTTTCTCTTGGATGGTTATTCTTAGAAGTAGGGTTTTATTGGATAATGGAAATGAGATTTCATTGAGTTTCAATCAGGGCATAATTTTGTAAATTTAAAATTTTAAGACCCTTGAATATAAAATAAAAAGATTAAAGTTATAATTATAATTTATCTTTTTAACATAAATCGTTAGATCGAAATGGCATACATGGTACAATCTTGACCATTGCATCATAAGGGTATTTTGGTCATCAAAATTATGATTTGTCCTTAATTAGTTATCTCTAGAAACCACAGGGGAGGCATATGCAAAGGAGAACTTTTTTTGGACTAAAAGTGACTTGGACCAAACCTTAGGGGGTCCAGATGAAAATTACCCGGTTCTTTATTGCTATAGACTTTGCATTCCTTTCTAACCAGATATCATTGGTACTTATTCACCTTATTTTTCTTTTTGAGATTTAAAATATTTTACTTACTAGTAACCTCTAACTTAAGAAAGAAAGTAGATTTTGAGACAATATCTCCCAAATCTTTTCCTACCATTATCGAAAAATATTCATCCCCTATTTTACCGAAAAAAGAAAGTATAAGAAGTCAAAATTGGTACTTCCACCGAAATCAAAACCAAAAATGCTATATTAAGAATCAACTATAACTAAGGGTGTAAATGGATAACCGAAATCCGCTCCCGAATTCGCATCAGCATCTATTTAGTGGTATCTGAGTCCATCCGATTACTAATAGGATGTGGATATGGTATACCCTTTTCTTACCGATTATTATCGGTTCAATAAAATTATCCGATTAAGTTACGTATTTGGATTTATTTTTGTTGATTTTATCATTTTTTTACTAGAGATATGTGACTATTTTATACACTTTCTACCAAAATAACTACCAAAGTTGCTAAATTCTTAAATTTCAAACCTAGCCTCACAAATGAAATGGTAATGATGTATACAAGTAGTCGAGAACCTATATTCAATCTGTATACATGGTCACTTAGAATAATTTACTCAAGAAAATAATTATCCAATTATCATCCGAATTCAATTGAATCTGTCCAAAAATCAATAGGATATTATCCGAATCCGTCCAAATATATAGGATGCGAATATGGTATTACCACTATCCGATTCGAATCCGATCCGTTTACAGCCCTAGCTATAATTTATTTAAAAACAAAAGGAGGATCATATAACTATAAAACCCTGGAATATATGGATGCCACTAAAATAGGAAACGAGTACAGTATGGAATCTATAGTAGCCTTGAATTTTATTTCCTTAAATTTTTAATTCTCTTTGCTTCTCCAAGATTTCCTTCCATTTAGTGTATATGTAATGCAGTCAATAAACCCAAAGGACACATGCCATTCTAGCTTATATTGATCTATAAAAAAAAAGGAATTCTAGCTTTTGTCGACTAATGGAATGGTTTAAAGGGGAACTTTATACTCTTTCACCAGGAGGATTAATTAGTAGGAAGTAGGGATAATGTCATGGCTGTATGTTTTTGGGATGCTCTTTTTTTTTTCTTTCCTCTTTTGGTCTGATTTTGGGTTTCTTTAGTTTAAGGTTTAGGGTTTTATCTCCAGCCATTGTACTGGGGGAGATTTTCCTAACCAATATGAAATGTCAAACAGTTTTGTTAGTTCTTCAGAGCCAAGAGATGATGATCATTCTGCACTTCCTACAATTTCAACTATTTGTTTGGCCAGGTTAGTATTGCATTTATTTTGTTTTCAATTTTAAGACTTTTTGTTACCAAATACAAGGCCTAATCATTTCTTTCTTGCTTGGGAACTAAGCCACGCCGTTCATATAGAGTGGAATCCCTTTCATTTGCAATACAGGATCATAGTACACTTCATCGCATATGGAGGGGAATCCCTTTTATTTGCAATACGTGGATCGTGGGACACCTTATGACAGATGACTCCACGGTTATCAACAATTTCCTTTAATTTATGTTTTCATAGCAATGACACAAATAATTTTCCTACAAAAAAAAAATAAAAAAATACACATAGTTTATTCGATCTTGTAACTCTCAAGGGTGTCAAGTGAAAGTCAAAGGTTTGTTTCATCATTATTTATGTAACGATTTTAATTAAATGAATATCAATGATTTTTATGGGTTTTTCCTTTTTTTTTTTTTTTTTTTTTTTTTTTTCTCTTTTTCTTTTAATGGTGAACTAAGAGGCTTCAAACCTTTGGGATTTTGAAGCAAAACCTTTGAAAATCCATTAGTAAATATCAATTAATAAAAATTATTATATTTATTATATATAGTGACTTTAATTAAATGAATATCATTTGTTTTGATGGATTTTTTTTCTTTTTCTTTTAATGGGCCAACTAAAAGGTTTCAATCGTTTGGAATTCCCAATAAAAACCTTTAAAGATTCAATTAATAATAAATATTATATTAATTATATTTATGAGTGTTAAATTACATTCTTAGACATAATTAATTATAGGGATAATTACTATTGCCCCCTTATACTTTGATTTTATTACTAATGTATCCCCTGTATTTTGAAAAATTACTAATCCAACCTTTAACTTTGTCTATAATTACTAATGCCCCCCTACTGTTAAGTTCCGTTAGTTTACTGATGATGTGGCATCTCCATATTTTTTGAAAATCCCAAAATACCCTTTTACTTATCTCTTTACTTATTTGCCCTTTTGTCAAGTTACAGTAATACCCTTAATTAATTGTAGAGGAAAAAATTATCATAATCTGTTTTACTCTAAAAAAAAATCACCAAAATAAAGAAATAATAATTGAATAAAATTAAAATAGAAACCAAAGAGGAGGGAAGATAGAATTCAACTCAAATTTGGAAACTGAATATCACCTACTTCGTTAATTCCTTCTCTGGCAAGATTTTGTGGTTTCGTCAATGGTGGGTTAGTAAAGCGGTTAAAAGTCTAAACTCCCATGGGGAGGTGTTACGTTTTGTTTCCAATATTAAAAAAGCACTAGTCCCCCAAAAAAAATAAAAAAAATTGTGGTTTCCTTCCCTACGTATGCTAGAGGAGAAGGTGGGAAACCAAATCGAATTTGAATTTTGCCAATTTCTTTAATTCAAAATAAATAAGTTTAGTGAAGGTGGAAAACCAATATTTTTTTAATTCAAAATAAATGAAGTTAGGGTAAAATTGACATTTAATCTGGTTTTTATAAATGGGGTAGTATCGTCTTTTGATTTCTTAATTTTAATGAAGGACAAAGTGGACATTACATATTCAAACTTAACGGCTACTTAACACCGTTATAAGGAAGGGGGGCAACAGTAATTTTGTAAAGAACAGGGTTTTATTAGTAATAAAATCAAAGTACAGGGGGGCAACAGTAATTATCCTTTATATAATTATATTTTATTTATTTTTTTGGTTTTTTTGGGGGGAAAAATCCCCCCCCCCCACGTGTTTGTTCTTTTATTATAATTTTTTTATTTTTTTTCAAATTCCCCCCACCCCCCCCCCCCCCCCCCCCCCCCCCCCCCCCCCCCCCCCCCACCCCCCCCCCCGCCCCCCCCCCCCCCCGCGGGCCCCCCCCCCCCCCCCGCCCCCCCGCGGGGGGAACCTCAACACAAACCCCCCCCCCCCCACCCCCCCCCAAAGAAAAAAAAGACCGGGAAGGGGGTTCAAAATGCCGATCGCTGATAGTCTTGGTCTATCAGTATGTATCTGAACCTAAGTCTCAGATAGTATTCTTTTCGATCCCCTCACCTTGTATGGTAGTGAGGATTATATAGAGTGTACCTTCGAATCTCCTTCGTTGGATGCACTTGAGCCTTCTTCGGGTAGTCGTTGGATCTTAACTGTTAGATCCGTTGAGCAATAGACTTCTACTAGTTTGGACTAGTAGAGGACTCCTGAGATAACCTTTAGGTTATGTGATGGTTATCCCTTCGGTAATGATTATCCGCAGCCGTCAATTCGAGTCTGCCATCATTAGGGTAATTACCCTAATCCATAAGTAGGATTAGGGCACGCTTGCAGCCGAATAAGCTTTCCTCTTCAGCAAGCCATCTTCTAGATCCGGTTTGCTCGGGAGCGAGTCGATTCTCTCCGTCTCGACCGAGGTCGAGGGTCGGACCAGGTATGAACCCGGTCTGATCATAATCTCTCCGTATCACGAGCCCCCCAGACCAAGCGCTCGGTCGATCCCGAGGGCTTGGTTTTTAACTGGGTTCGTCGTCAGGTGATAATCTCTGTGTGCTTCACTAAATGTCATATCACATTTAATGCGGTGGTCACTTTTCCTTGAGCGTTGTGAGTGTAAGGCGACGTATCTCCTTGCAGTTGATCTGTCGTGGCTCACGTCATCCAAGCGACGGTTTCCGAACGCCTATTTCGGATTCGTGAGTTCAAACTTTCAAAACGTCTTTCAATCTTGATCGTTGATTTTGAATCAATCTCGATCGTTCAGATTCCCGAACACTCGTGCGGGAGTTTTAAAAGCGGTTTGTTGTCTTCGTAGGTTTCATTCTTCCTGTCTGGAATTTGAACCTTTGTTGTCTGCTTCGCGTCTTCTTGCTCTCAAGCTTCCGCCTCACTCGGGCGATGAGTTTACTTGGTCTTTTTCTTTTTGTAGTTTATCGAAACAAGTAATGGCAGACGATAGGGCTTCTCTGGTACCCAGTGTTGGTAATAGCAATGAGGCTTTTGCTTCTCCTGCTCCCGAACAGTCGGATAGTGATAACAAAACCCTAACTGTCCTCTGGCGCGAGTTTGCTGAAGTTTCTCAAAAAGGTTTAGAAAGAAAAACCGAAACTTCTCCTGTCCTTCTCGAGTCTGGATCTTCCAAGATTGTCGAGTCTTCTAGGCAGCCTCAAACTTCCGGGTCCGATGGTGGACCTGGCTCTGTTCCCTCCATTTATAATGAGGAAACCCTTCTTTCAGCTATTCAAGATTTTGATTTTCCTTCCTCTTATCAGGTTAGGGCTCCCCACCCTGATGAGAGGGTTGATTCAACCCTTTTAGGTGAATTTTCTCTGTATATAGATGCACTGGAAAGCGGGGTTCGCTTTCCCTTTTTTAATCCTTTGTTCTCCGCACTCTGAATCATTGGAACATTTGTCCCGAATGCTCCTCCCCAATAGCTGGCGTCTCATCGTCGGCTTCTTGGGTTTGTGCTTTGAACTTGGCATTACTCCATCTCTTTCTCTCTTTGTACATTTTCATGTTCTTTCTATCTCCCATCCTCCCGGATGGGTTTTTCTATCCAAATGCAATAAGGCTGAACTTGATTGGAGGGACAACATCCTTGTCAAAGGAACTTGCCCTTCTAACCACAAAAGATGGCGCGAACGATACTTTTTCTGTCGGGCGCCTCCATCAGATCTTAACTTCCCAACCACCTGGAGGAGGTGTACTTCTTCTTCCGAGAATAACCGAGGCCTTCCCTTATCCAGAGAAGACGAGGCGGTCATCAGGAAGATCAAATCCATTCCATGGTATCAAGAGATACATGGACTTGAAGTGGAGTATAACTCCATCCTTCAGTACTGGGGCTTGGCTCATTGTGAGCTTCTAACCACCATCCTTTAATTTTACTAAAGTGATATGTCTTTAATTCGACTCTTGTCATTCTTCTTTGCAAAGTGCCTCCAAGAATGAACCCCGAGAGCCTCACGGGTGAAGGCCGCTAGGGCCGTTGTGACAGCCGAGCAACGATCACCCGGAGCCTTGACCGTAGATCAAGAGGCTTCGTTCCCTCTCCCGACCCCTCTTATAGGGGAATCGGGAATATCGGGCCCGTGGCTGATGCTTCGGGTAAAGGGAAAAACCGATGGTGGAGAGGTCCAATATCTCTTCCTCCGCCCGAACCAAAAGGAGGCATGACACAATTGATGCTTCCTCCAATAAAAAATCCAAAGCTTCAACGGATTGTGAGGAGGTCTTCACCCCCCAGTGGACCCTGAAGCTGATCGACAGGGTGACTCGGGATCCCGAGAAAGCCGCAGAATGGAGCTCCCTCGCTCTTGCTCCTTCGATCGCCAGGAATTTGAAGCCCTGGATGACACCTCCCTTATTAGTCAATCTACAAGGTACCGGTCTTCTTGCTTACTTATTTTTTCATAATTTCTTATGACTTCTTCTGATATTTTCCGCCTTCCCAGGAATGCTGTGTTGAGCTTTTATCAACACATGGAAGCATTGAGCCAGGTTGGTCTCACCAGCTCCTTGCTGCAAACCTGTGAAGAGAATTTGGCCAAGGCCAATTCTGAAATAGACCAGCTGACTGCAGCTGCCGTGGAGCTGCAGAAAAAGCATGAGGAAGAAGTGATCTCCCTCAAGGAGGCCCTCGAAGCTTCGAAGATTCGTGTCACTGCTGCCGAGCGCGAGGCCAGGAAGCAAAAAGCAGCTACCATGTTGTTTGGTGACAGGCTTGAATTCAAAAGTAGGGAGCTCGAAGAACATTTGAAGTTGGCGATCCCTAGCAAGCCTGAGCATATAAAGCCAGAGCTCGGAAGGAGTGTGTTCGGAAATACCTGAACAGCGTACCTTTCTCCGAGCTGCTAGGTATCTACAACATTCAAGCTTATCGCTTGGGGCAGAACGACGTTTGGGAGCGAATTCTCGGATCAATCCCTGCCTTTGACACTGCTCCCTTTCGTGAGGTGTGCCACAAAGAGGTCTTCGGCAAAGTTGGTATGGATCTCCCGGACTGGGCTCAGGAAGAAGATGATCATTTTCCAGCTGACCCTCAATATGAGGCATACTTGGCTGACGAGCCGGCACTTCCAGAGGAGAAATCACAAGCCGAGTCTCAAGTTGCTGCTGTAGAGGACTCAGCCGATGCCATTCTTGAGGAAGACTCTTCTCAAGATCCTGAGAAAAGTCCTCCCGAACAGGGTCCCTCGGGCAACAATGAAGAAAAGGCTTAGGGAGTTATCTTTTTGTAAAGATTTACCCTCTATTTAATGAATAGACATTTCTTTTTCATGTTGGCCTTTACATTTCCCCGTCTCCTGCCGAAATCTTGCCTTGAATATCAAAGTATAAATGATAAAACTTATCATTTAACTTTACATTCCTCGCCGAATAATAATCTTGTAGAAATATTGTGAAGATGCGTTTCTGAAAGATGCATTTATCTTCCCCACCACTTCATTTATTGCAAAGTCCGCACGTTTCCCTTCTGCGAAGTTCAAACGTTTTCCTGCTTTTGTATACCATTCACTGTTTTCAATGAATCAGAAATAGATCCATTATTTTAATGGCGGTGCGACGATTGGAGGTATCTCTGCGTCAGGTGCTCGTTTCCACATGTTTCCATGTGGCATCCCTCCGACCGTTGATCTTGCTTTCTGCGGATTTCGAAGCGTCATTTTGATCTAGGTCGTCGGTTGTCCTTAGCCTTCAACCGTCGTCTTAGTACCTGAGGCTATTTAAAGCCTTCGTGGGTACCCTCCATCTATCGTGCTATCTGCAAGTTAGATTTGCTAAAGTGCTAAAGCGACCTTTCGTCCTTCGGCCTGCTTCCGTATTCCTCGTACTCCAACAATAGCTCTATCAACTTCTGAACAAGTGAGTTTCTTGATTACTCATCTCTTTCCCCACTCCCCCTTGAGTAAACGCACAAGTAGTTATACTTGGGGTTTAGTTATTTGGTTTTGTCGGAAGTGATAAAAAACTAGGGTTTTCCCTCTTGTTGTCGTCGTTTTATTTCTGTACTGATACGGCTTGTTTGTTTGCATAGTGGCTCCCAAGATCAACCCGAACTTTATCAGAGCAAAATCTTGCAAGAAAATCGTTTCGTCGGTGGTGGTTGGGGCCAGTGAGGTGGTTTCAGCTAGTGAATCCCCCAAGCGTAAGGCGACTGCTGTCGGTGAATCTTCAAGTCAGATTCCCACAGTTTCTATTGATGCCGTCCTTGCGCCTCCTTCACCCGAAGTGATCGCTCATCTTTCCCAGGAAGATCTTGATCACCCGCTGTCGATGGTGCTGCCGGGCGCCCCCGCCGGTGAGATCATTGGTGCACCCCCGAAAGAGACTCTTCGGGCATCTGAGGCAACTATGTTGGCGTCTGATGAAGGTGTGGTCCCAACAGGTGCTGCTCCTATTTCCCATTCTAATGCTTGTTTGGCATCCTCCTCCTCTCCTTCCGAGTCGGAGGATTTTGCCACTAGGAAGCGCCGTCGGTTGACAAGTGATGCAGCTCATCCTTCTCTTGGTGTAGCTCATCCTTCTCATCCTTCACTCGAATTAGTGTCAAACGAGTTTGGACAGAGCATTGGAATGGTGTACTGCTGCTTGAATGACTTCGAGAGCGCAGCTTCTTTCCAAACTTCCAGATGAAGTATTTACGAAGTCACCGGTGATGTAAGTCTTTCTTCATTATCCTCTCGATTGTGAAAAATTACTCTTCTGCTCCTTCTTAACTCGGAAGTTATTTGCAGGAGTCTTGTTGGTAACTTCCACAACCAAGTGGAAGCAGCTTTCTAGGCTCAGGAGGTTGAGCAATGAAGTTTCTAGGCTTCGGGAAATCTCTCGAAGCTAAAGATGTTGAGATTGCTCGCCTTCGGAATCTAGCTTGGGAGGTGGCAGGAGAAAAAAATTCGATGATTGGTCGTCTTCAATCGGACTTGGATGATGTCGGGGAGAAGATTCGGCGACCGGAGCGAACAATTGGAAAGTCGAGAGCCAAAGGATCCGAAACGTTACCCGAAAGGCAAGCTGTCGTTCCTTTGCCCGAATCCCTTCCAACCGATGTTCGCAGAGCCTCGCGTCTTCAAGTATTTACACAAGAAGCCCTTTGTTGATATGCTGAATGCTTATAACTTGCAAAGGCATCGGGATGGTGAGAACGAAGTATGGGAATCAATATTAAGGAAGGATCCTCATTTTGATACGACTCCCTACAAAGGTTGTTTGCCATCCCGAAGTATTTACCAACCCGGGTATTCCTCCTCCCGACTGGACCAAGGATAAGATTGATCCTCCACCTTCCGATCTAGATATTATGCATTATCCGGAAGATTCTCCCGTTTATTCTCCCCGGAAGAAGTCAATTATGACGAGCTTGTCCCGAATGCGAGTTTGGTCGAGGACCATACTTCTCCTGGACAAGCTGGACAAAGAGTATGAAATTGCGGAGGACTTTATGCATACCGAAATATTTTTTGTAATCCTCATTTCTTCTCTTCTTTTCCTTGAATCCACACCAATGGTTGACTCATATGTTTGTTCTAGCAAAGTCTCGTCGATCTTGTATAACTTCTTAACAAACCACCGATGATGACTTTCTTTTTTGACCGAAGATTGTATCCAGCTTCTGTTTTGATATTGGCCTCTTTCGATCTTTTGAAGAAATAAGAAATTAACTTTATCTTGAACTTTGCTAGCCACTTGAATCGTTGTTGCATTAGGTCTTAGTTGTTTGAAACAATGCCTTTACTTAAGGATTTCCGGAGAAATACAATAAGTCTAAGAAGGAACTCACTCGGGTTTTAAACCGATGCCTTTACTTAAGGATTTCCGGAGAAATACAATAAGTTTGAGAAGGAACTCACTCGGGTTTTAAACCGATGCCTTTACTTAAGGATTTCCGGAGAAATACAATAAGTCTGAGAAGGAACTCACTTGGGTTTTAAACCGATGCCTTTACTTAAGGATTTCCGGAGAAATACAATAAGTCTGAGAAGGAACTCACTCGGGTTTTAAACCGATGCCTTTACTTAAGGATAATTCAAAAATTCAATAAGTCTTAAAGGAACTTACTCGGGTTTCAAACCGACACCTTGCAAAAGGAACTCACTCGGATTTTCATCGATGCCTCGACTTAAGAAAGTCCGAAAATTTTCCATAAGTGTTGAAGGACCCACACGAATTTTCATCCAATGCCTTATAGTTGGATCTTGTTCTTGAATGTGGTGTATGATGCCCCCCAATCAAAAGATAGTTTGTTGAAAGCCAGAAATTGCATTGATTGAGTTGAAAATGATTACATCGCGAACAAAATTGAAATCATCATCAAGGATAAAACTTTTTGAGATGCCTAGCATTCCACGAACGATCCAACTCTTTCTGGGTGTTGATGTTCTTCAGCCTGTAAGCTCCTGAACCGACCGGTTTCACAACCATATAAGGTCCTTCCCAGGAAGGGTCCAATTTTCTTTGGTGACGCGGGTCGGAAGCTAGGGTGTTTCTCAACACCAAATCTCCGGCTAAGTACCGACGATTCTTCACTCGAGTATTATAATGAGACGCTATCCTTCTTTGATAATATTGAGTTCGTGCTATTGCCTTTGCCCGAACTTCGTCCAACAAATCAAGACTATCAAGCAGTCCTTGTTCATTTGCTTTTTCCTCGAACTCACGATCCCGTAATGTCCCCGCCATTATCTCCACTGGTGCCAATGCTTCGGATCCATATGCCAACCTGAATGGAGTTTCTCCTGTGGGTGTTCGAACCGTAGTTCTATAAGCCCATAGTACATTATGAAGTTCTTCGACCCAAGAAGCTTTGTCAGCTTCGAGTCTTCTCTTTATTCCTTCAAGTAGTGTTCGGTTGGTAACCTCTACCTGTCCATTGCTTTGGGGGTATGCCACCGAGGACATACGATGCTCGATCATATATGTTCCACAGAATTGCTCAAATTGTGGACAAATAACCGAGTACCATGGTTAGTGACGATAATCTTTGGAATCCCAAAGCGATATATGATTGATTCAAGCACGAATTTCTCCACTTTTTTTCAGTAATTGCCGCCGCTGCACCGGCTTCTACCCATTTTGTGAAGTAATCAATTGCTACTATCGATATTCCCGTCCACCCGATGCCTTGGTGAATTTGCCCATGATATCAATTCCCCACATCGCAAAGGGAATGGGATTTAGAATTGAAGTCATAGTTTCCGCCGGCGCTTCGACATCAGTAGCATGAATTTGACAGCTTACCACATCGATGAACGTATTCCATAGCAGCATCTTGGACCTTAGGCCAATATAACCCAAGTCTCGGGAATTTTGTGAGCCGGGGCTCGTCCACCCATGTGAGCTCCACAAATTCCTTCATGAACCTCAGCCAAAGCTGATTTTGCTCCTTCAGGGGCCTATACATCTCATAAGGGGTCCAAAGATAAGATCTTTTGTATAGTCTCCCATTCTCGAATGACAAATCTAGCTGATCGAATCTTGATCAACCTTGCCTCTATTGGATCCTCCCGTAATTTGTCATCCCTTAGATACTCGATTATCGGATCCATCCAAAGAACGTTCCGCTTCAATATAAGAAATTTCTTTCTCATGATAACTTGGAAAAGTTATCTCTTCAATGTAGACCGAAGGGTCTAGATTCTTTTCTTTGGCATTGGCTAGTCGGGATAGCTCATCTCGCCACCGAATTTTCATTTCTCAAATCCGAGATATCTTCAAATTCCGAAATTGGTTTTGAAATGCCCGCACTATCTCTTGATATTTCTGCAAGCGTGGTTCTTTAATACCATACTCCCCCCGGACTTGGTTGACTATAAGTTGAGAGTCACTATAAATAGTAACATCTGCAATAGATAATGCTTTTGACAACCGAAGTCCTCGCTATCGGAGCCTCATATTATGCTTCGTTATTACTTGCTTCAAATGCAAATCTCAAAGCATATCGAATAATAAATCCCGCTGAACTTTTTAATAGAATTCCAGCTCCCGCTCCATCTTTATTACTCGAACCATCCACATATACCTCCCAAGTGGTTGGTATAATGGGATCCTCAATGGTGGGTTCCACCGGTGCAGTAGTTTCTACTACAAAGTCGGCTAATGCCCGAGCCTTGATTGCGCTCTCGGGCTTAAAGCTCACTTGGAACTCGCTGAGTTCAACCGACCAGACACCATCCTTCCGCACAAATCAGGTTTATTAAGAACTTTACTAAGAGGAAAAGTTGTAAATACCTCAATTGGATGAGCCCGAAAATATGGCCTTAGCTTCCTGGCGGCCATCATGAGAGCCAGAGCCTGCTTCTCAATCTATGAATATCTTGTCTCCGCATCTAGCAACACGTGGCTTATATAGTAAATTGGCCACTGTTTTTTATCTTTTTCATGAACAAGTACTGCACTGACCGCTGAAAGGGACGTCGCTAGATATAGCTGTAATATTTCCCCCTTCTCTCGGTCCGGACAGGATCGGTGGTTGTCCAAGTGCTTCTTTTAATTCCTCGAAAGCTTTCTCGGCACTCTTCAGTCCATTTCGCTTCCTTATCGCCCTTCAGTGTCTTTAAGTGCCTTGAAGAAAGGCAAACATTTTTCTCCAGACTTGGAGATGAATCGATTCCCCTCTGTGATACCATGAAGCCCAAAAATTTGCCCGAGGAGACTCCAAAGGCACACTTTTCTGGATTTAGCTTCATTTGATATTTCCGCAAAGATCGAGAATACCTCACCAAATCCGTAATATGATTTGCTTTTGTAAAGCTTTTCACTAGCATGTCGTCAACATAAGCTTCAACATTCTTTCCTATCAGCTCTTTGAAAATCTTGTTGATGGCCCTTTGATATGTTGCTCCTGCATTCTTCAGGCCAAAAGGCATGACCTTGTAATAATAGCTTTCACAATCAGTCATGAAAGCCGTATACTTCTCATCCTCCTTATTCATAAGGATCCGATTATACCCGAGTAGGCATCCATGAAACTTAAAGTTTCATATCCTGCAATCGCATCTATCAAGAGGTCAATCCGAGGCAACGGGTAGCAATCTTTTGGGCAAGCTTTGTTAAGATCTATGTAGTCTGTACATATCCTCCACTTCCCATTCGCCTTTTTTACCATTACCACGTTGGCCAACCAAGTTGGGCACTCAATTGGTTCTACGAAACCAGAATTCTTAAGTTTTTCAACTTCGTTTCGAACGGCTTCATATTTTTCAATGGAGAAATTTCTTCTTTCTCGTATCACCGGTTTCGCCTTAGGATCTATCCGAGTTTGTGCTCTGCAATGGCCCGATCGATTCCGGCATGTCCTCAGCAGACCATGCAAATACATCTTTATTCTCGTTGAAGAAATAACTTCAACTCATCTTTAAATTCTTCCACATGCTTCGGACCCGATATAAGTAATTTTTTTCTCATCCTCGGTACACAGCTGGATTTGCTCCAGCTTCTCCACTGGTTCGGGTCTTTGCATCTCTGTCTCTTCCCGATCATCTCGAACTTCTATAGGCAGGGCAGTTACCTTCCTCGGGCCCTCCTTGTCTTTTAAATAGGCAACGTAACACCGCCGAGAGATCTTCTGGGTCGAGGAGACTTGACCAATTCCCATATCAGTCGGGAATTTTATCTTCATGTGCTTTGTCGAAACAATAGCACCTATCTTGGATAAAGATGGTCGCCCGAGGATCATATTATAAGCTGGCAGTTCCCGAACCACCAAAAAATTGATTCGGACGGTTGTTTCCTTAGGAAAACTTCCAATGGATAAATCCATCTGGACCGATCCTTCCGCCACCGCAGATGACCCCGCAAAACCATATAGATGTGTGGATGAAGGTTTCATCAAGTCCCGATCCACCTTCAATTTTTGATACACTTTGTAAGAAATTAGGTCACCTGCAGCTCGTATCAATCAAAACTCTATGCACTTCCCGTCGTGCAATCTCTACCTTGATGACTATAGCATCATCATGAGGTAAACAAACATCTCTTTCGTCCTCCTCTCTAAAGGTGATAGAATCTTCACCATTCAGCTTCTTCCGCTTCTGCGTCTCTCCGGTTCCAACAAATTTGGATTTTGTTTTCAGACTCCGGAGTGATTCGGGCTCTGGTCCCCCCGAAGATGGTAAGGATTGGTGACCGAGTAGCTTCAATCACCTCCTTGCCCTTCTTAGACTTTGGGGCCTCCCTTGATCGTTCCGAACTAACCGAACGGTCCCTTTTAGGAGCAGCCGCACGTGGCTCACGTGGCTCCTCCCTTCTTCTGCTAACGAAACTGGAGATATGTCCCTGAGATATTAATCTCTCAATATCTCGCCTTCGGATGATGACAGTCATTAGTATAATGACCATAGTCCTTGTGGAATCGGCAATACTTTTCTCGATCCCGTTTCTCTCCGGGTTTCAAAAGAATTTTAGGCGGCCACTTTAAAATATTTTTTCTTTTGAGGATATTTAAAATATCAGCCCGAGGAGCATTCAATGGAGTGTACTCACTTTTACCGGGGACCTTTGGCGCCAAGCCCGAGATTTTCCAACCCGATCACGGACATTTTTCTTTGGCTTCGCTTCGTCAGAGCCTTCTGTTCCTTATTGAAGACTTTATTATCTCCTTGGTGCGCATCTAGAATCTCCATGACTTCAGCCGCTTCCGGCATCTCTCGTACCAACTCAAAGATAAGTAGCAGTGCATATCCCGTAGTAATAACTCCAGGAGTTTCCGATTAGTGAGTCCCGTGAATAGAGCCGTTTTGGCTACTTGTTCATCCAAATTTTCTATCTCCATCGTCACTTTGTTGAATCTTTTCAGAAACTCTCTGATTGATTCGTTCTTTCCTTGTTTGATAGTAAACAAGGTTTCTTCCGTTTTCTTGACCTCGTATTCCACTCCGAATCGCCCTATGAATTGGCGCGCCAATTCGTCAAAGTTTACGATCCTTCCGAGGGGAGGTTCAAAAACCACTTTTGTGCTCGCTCCAAAGAGAGATGAACCAAAACCCCGCATAAAATTTCATCGAATTACCCGAAATCGCCATGGTCTCGTTGGTAATATCCGATGTGAGCCGTTGGATCTCCTGAGCCATCGAATGTTGAAAAGGTAGGCAAACGGAAGTTACGGGGAAACTGATATCCCGCAATTGGCTCGGCAAAGGGAGTCTTCCAAATGACTGAGTAAATATCCTTAGTTATTCTTCCCTTAGCCAACTGCCCTAATTTCTCATTGATGTTGGCCAATTCATGACCAATCTGGGTCGGGTGATCTTCAGCAATATGATCACGACCTCGACTAACACGATCATCCCGTGCTACTCGATCATCACGAACAGCCCGTCCTTCCCGAGCATTCCGCTCATCGCGAATCGCTCGATCATCACGAACGGTTCTTCCGACAAAGGTGAGTGAGTTCTTACCCCCGTATCCAACCTTGTATTTGAATCAGTTGTACTCTCTTGCGGTCTGTCGAACCGATCGTCTCGCCTTGGTTGATCATCAATCCTCCTAAGTCCTCGGTCTCCTTCACGAAAATTCTGATCGATATTCCGGTCTTCAGCCAATCTCTGGTCACGTGGAAATGCACGTCTCCCCGAATCGCTACCGATCGTGGTTCTTGTGGTAAAACCACTCGTCTGGTGAGCATGCAGAGTGCTTGGATCACCTCCAAGAGTTGAATCTTTACCTGATCCAATTGATCTTGGAGTGTATCGGAGGAGGATTACGTCCTCCCCGGCCACCATCTACCTCGATTGGATTTTGGCTTTCCTGGGGAATATCTGGATTATTCACTCCAGGAATCTGAACACCGGAATTGCGTTGTGCAGCGGCTGCTGCGGATGTTGATCTAGTCACCATGGGTTTTCAAGTTGTTTCCCACAGACGGCGCCAATTGATGCGTCCAAAATCTGCTCAGCCCTTAGATCTCCTCGTGATGACCTGTAAAACGAAAGCGTCAGATGTGGCCCGACCGCTGGGGTCGGGAGTCCACCTCCGAAGGCTAAGTCAGTTGATGAACTTAATCACAAACGGCTCTGCTAGAAGCACAGAGCTAAGGAATGAAGAACTGGGAAAGGTGATCTAGATAGCAGATCGCCGATAGTTTTGGTCTATCGCATGTGTATCTCGAACCCGAGTCTCGTATAGTATTCTTTTCGATCCCCTCACCTTGTATGGTAGTGAGGTTTGTATAGAGTGTACCTTCGAATCTCCTTCGTTGGATGCACTTGAGCCTTCTTCGGGTAGTCGTTGGATCTTAACTGTTAGATCCGTTGAGCAATAGACTTCTACTAGTTTGGACTAGTAGAGGACTCCTGAGATAACCTTTAGGTTATGTGATGGTTATCCCTTCGGTAATGATTATCCGCAGCCATCAATTCGAGTCTGCCATCATTAGGGTAATTACCCTAATCCATAAGTAGGATTAGGGCACGCTTGCAGCCGAATAAGCTTTCTTCTTCAGCAAGCCATCTTCTAGATCCGGTTCGCTCAGGAGCGAGTCGGTTCTCTCCGTCTCGACCGGGGTCGAGGGTCGGACCAGGTATGAACCCGGTCTGATCATAATCTCTCCGTATCAATACACTATTCAACTATTCATGGTTTACTTTTTTGTTCTACATGAAATCTTTGAACATGATTTTGGTTTGGCATTGTAGTTTTTTCATAGGAAGAGATCATTATTGGTTTTCTCTTTCTCTTGGCATATAAAATTCTTAAAATAATTTAGTTATTATATTCTTACTTAGATTCACATTTGATTCCTTTCCATAATTTAATGGATTCAATTGGCCATCAAGTCTTGAATTATATGAGCGAGGATTCCAATGTTAAGAGGAATCATATCTGCTTTTAATCTTCTCATCCATTAACAACGATACAATTAATTTGAATTTTGAGAAATTCTGAAGAATGAGCATTTGGAATGGTAAGAAGAGAGAGTATAACAACATGCCAAACCTTTGGTGGACAAAACAACATGTATATGTCCTTCATGGTTTAACTTTTGATTCCAGATGAGGTTTAGAGAATTTGAGTGTTGATTTGATGGCCTTTCATATGGGTAGATCATCATTGTTTTCTCTTTTTCTTGGCATTCAAGTTCTCTAAACAATTTTAGTCTTTCAAATAATTAGTTAGATTCTCAATTGAGTTCAATGCTTTGTTCTCTTTATTTGCAAATGATTTTATAAAGAAGATAAAGTAGCAAGAATGTATTATTACTGAGCAGCTTTGAAGAAGTGTGGTCCAACCACTATAACATATTTTTCAGTGTGTTTTAGTAAAACACATTTAAGTTTTTTTTTTAGTCTTTTTGGCTCTAATAAATTTATTGTTATCAATATTTAAAGGTTTCTATCTATGAAAAGGAGCTGAAAGAAATTAAGAACATGACCAAGCAAAGGTTTGTTACTTCTCCTAAAGGGTGGTTATCATTTGATAGCAATGCCTTTGTTAATTGATACATTTGTTAAATATTAATTATCATCTTTTTTTTCCCCCCCCTAATACAAGAAAAACAACGGGTTTTCTAGGGACTTCAATCTGTAGAATTATTAAAAGCCGATTTTTTCTTAATCCTATTGTTTTCCCGTTATCTTCTTGTGTTCAAAGCTTTAAAAATTGTTATCATATGGGTGAACAACCTAAGAATGTGTGATTGTAGCAAAGTGTCAACTTTAGGGGTGTACTTATGAACTAACTGTTGGAAAATGAACATAAGTGGAATGAAAATCGCTCATTAAGACGAGTTTTGTGGAAATAAATGCATTAAATAATTATGGTTGATTGGGAGTTTCAAATCCCAAGGATGGTTATGCATAGAATTTAATAAACATTTGGGCTTTTGATTTCCCAAGCATTGTTCATGAATGGAGGGTTTTGGGATTTTCATTTCCCTAGATTGGTTATAAATGACCAAAGCTCTTCATTTCCAAAACTTTATTCATTAAGAACCGAAACTCTTTGTTTCCAAGTTTGGTTGTAAATGACAAGGACTTTTCGTTTTCTCAAGCTTGTCAATGAGACATTGATGGCAATATGGTATGTTCATTGTACCAACCACCTACACTATAAATTGGGATCCCCCCTTGATGAAGAAATGTCTTTTTTGGTTTTTTCTTTCTTTTGATTTAAGAATTGTGCTAAGAGTGCTTTGAGAACCTTCTTAATATTTTGTGAGTTTTGTCAATGTTTTGAGAAGTTTATCAATTTGAAGTTTACGATAATAGAAGGAAGGAACATATCAAGTTCGCTGTAGCGGCCTACTTTGTGCTAAGTATATCGTTGTTCGTCATTATATCTTGGGAGATAGATGTCCGTTGAATTCTCAAGCACACTCCGGAGGGGACGAATCTGTTATAAGGAAAGCGTCTGACACGCCTCGAGGGTTTTCCTTTATTCTTCTTCTTTTGGTTCAGGTTCTATTTACATGTCTTTCCAATTCTTCTCTTAATTATTTATCCCCTTGATTATATCTACAATATGGCTAACACTAACAAAGGTTCAAGATTTTTTAGATTTGCCTATAGATTCAATATGAATCTAATTGTTATAATTAAGGTAGTCAATTAGTTGACAAAATCATGGTAGCCAAATATTATTTTAGAAAATTGTTTTGAGATCAATTCCAACCAGCTTAAACACCATATCCAAGACAAAGATGACAAGAAGCATCATGGTACCGACACCATATCAATTAGACTTCTATTGCAACTGCCTCAAGTTTTATGAATTTTTTTTTTTTGTTCATTTAAGAGATTTTAATTTATGCTTATCAATACATCTAATCCTATTTTTTAGATCATCAATATGTAAAAGTAATAACTATGTGTGAAAAAACAGAAATAAGGGGGAGATTTTCATTTGAAATTAAAATAGACTTATACAAGATTAATTGAAATATCATGTCATGCATGTCTTCCATTCTAAGAGAAAAACCTTACAAGGGGATATTGGTAAATTACTATTGGTTTAGTCTACATGTCGCCAATACTCATTCCATGTATAATTCCATTCATATTAATTTAATTCTAATATATGTGATCAAATCAAAGTTTGAAGAATATATGTTTGAAGTAACTAACTGAATAATTGTAAGTAATCCAACTATTTTTGGGTGGACGAATAGGACTAGGAAAACTCTGCAATTTTTTAGATTGAAAATAAATATCAATCTCTCTAGCTAAATATTGTTAGAAATTCTGAGCCGTCATGTTTTTTCCAATGCCATAAGTAAAACCATTTGAGATAGTAGAGTAAGGCATTTTCCTATTCAGTTGTAAATTTACAAGCATCTAATTGGGGAACATCTATCCATTCTTTTACTCGAGCAACTCTGATTATACTTGAGACAAGATTTACTCCAATCAGTCCTTCAGAGATCTAACCAATTGATTTGGTTTTTCATAGATTTCACCATAGTTGGACCCCAAATAAACAAATAGAACTATGAAGCATGTGATCAAAAAGTAAGTTATATCAAACACAATGTGAAATCCCCTTAAATCCTAACCCGATAACTCGGCATTTCAGGTCTGCGTACCCAAAGTTCAGGAAGAGGTCAACTTTGGACCATTCAAGTTGAACATGAAAGTTTGGAAATCGAACTTATGGACTTGGATGATCGAGAGAAAGACCCGGCCACCCTACTTGATTTCAAGATGATAGAGAAAATTACTCCTGAAGGCATAAAAGTGAGATTTTGGCATGCTCAGATAACTGTACAAGAAGAGTTCAATTTCAAGGTAAAGTATACCATTGAGTGGGCAATCTTGTAAGGTACCTATCCTCTGAAGCCCATCGCAATTGGCCCTTGTATGAGGAAATACAGGACTGGTCGGATAGGAGTGGTTGGACCATCCATCCGACTTGTCCTTTAACAATGAAGGGCAAAATGGTCATTTCACCCCTTTAATGTTTTTTAACTTTCCCAATTGACTCAAATTCGTGAATTTGGAATTTGATGGAGAGAGAATTAGTGGGAGAGGAGAAAAAGGAAGAAGGAAAGGATATTTTGGCTTGTGATTCCACTCAATTGATGACACTGATTTGCGAATTCAAAGGGTAATTGTCTGTAGAGGTAAGACTGATCTCTACTCACCCATTTCAAGCTCATTTTTGTGATTTTTTATGGTATATTGTTGAAATCACGAAATCAGTGAGTCTAGGTTGAGAGGAAGGGTTTTCCTACTCCCTAGAGGGATTCATGAGACCCTTTTATATGACTATGTTGAATCAAGTGCGAAACCGAGCGTTTTCGGCCTAGTCAACCGGACAAGTTGACCAACCCATTTGGGATGAGTGAACCAGCCTAGTTTAGCTGAGTTGGTACCCACTCAACCCTTTGAATTTTGTTTAATTTGAATACCAAATTAAATCTAATTTAATCCATTTATTTTGCTAGGTTAATTGGGTTCTTGAATATTCATTACTTGTGTGAAATTGTTGGACTTTACGCTTTAAAATCTCTATTACCAGGTGAGGGTAACATTTCACACATTATGTAATTGCATAGTATGTAATTCTTATAACTTTGAATGTCGATTATTATTTATGTTATGTGTGAGACTTTGCGCAATTTGCTTCAGATTGGTATTCTTGCTAGCTTTATTATTGTTCCAATCAAGTGATGAATGTGACTGCAATGTGATTATGTGGTCGATTATTTCATTTCAATGAAGATTGTTGTTTTGTATGACTGTGAATTGGGGATTACATGGCTTGGTGCTCCTAGCTCAGGGTTATCGGGGTTGTGATATGGGACACTGTCTTCTAATGCCCCCATCACTTTTTATAGTCGGTGTGTGTGTCTAGATGCATCAGTTAGAAACCCTTTGAGTGCTACGAGCATTTTGGCATGGGTATTTAGCTGAGTGACCTGCTATGATAACGGTGGATAGGGGTCCTCTATGCATCAAATAGGCCCATGATTATCATGTAGTAGTATAGAGGTATGTGTTTGGGTGGGGCTCGTGGGCTCCCAAAAGACAGCTTGAGCATCGTGAGGGGACATGAGAGGCATCCACCCTAGCATATGTAGATGACCACAAGGTTACAGAATGGTAGTCCAATATACGGCGGTCGGGCGGTGATAGGTCGCTCAATTGCATTAATATTATATTAAATTCTTTATATTTTAATGAGATTAATTGGTTGTTTTATTTGAATATCTATTGTCACACCCCACCCGCCGGTCTCAGTTACCCGCTCGATAACCTGTAGGAGTGATCCATCACAGGATCCACGATTTTAGTCAATCAATAATAACAAATGCAAGTAAAGACAATCATGAGCAAGAATAAGTTCAGTAATTCAATAAAAGGATTACAGGAGTCCAAATACTCCGATAAAATAATCAAGGAAAGAATAAATGATAAAAAAGAATATAAGTTCAGCAAAAGCAATCAAAAAGAATTATATGATTTTCTTTCCAGTTTCTTTCTCTAAAGCTAGATAATGTTTCTCATGTATTTCTAGAAAAGGGGTCCTCCAATTCTTCTCCATTTGATGAGCAAACTGCCTGGCAACCTGTCTCCTCCACCCATCAATGGGTGCTATAAGCGCATTCCATGCACTTACAGGAGCTCCCGCACAGGCTATCTCCATTTCCCATTGCCGGTGCCACATCTTCTTCATACGAGAAGGTTCCTTCATAGGAAACCAATCCATCCTCCGGCGCATTTCCTCCATCTGTACAGGCTAATATAACATAGCCAAATAAAGGAATGAGTTCTGCAGAACTCAGTAAGAACAATAATAATTCCCATCCATATGTCAAACCATCAGAAATGCATATATGATATGTATGATGTGCAAAGTATGAATACCGCTAAGATCTAACTGTGCAAGTTTGTAACAGTTGACATGCTTTAAGATATACACCAGCTCTCCTCTGGGTAGGTCTAGTCACTCTAATCCAGCAAGGACTGGTTACCTCTGTAGGGATCCTGGGTAAAATGGAAAGTCCACACCTGGCTCTCAAACCATGGTTGGGGTTAAGTCAATAGTCTCTCACCACGACCATTGGCATGAGTATTGCCGCATGTCGAGGTTCTAATCCAATGCAAGTCATAATGATAACATACTACATGAAGTCTAGATACATCCCCTATGGCACCAACCAACTCGGTTCAGTATCCTTCGCAACCTAGGAATGCGAACCCTCATGGACTAGTTACCGCTATTGGACTCCATTCCATAACCCTATAGTCATCCACATATTGTTGGGGCGGAATGCTCTCATGACTCCTCACGACACCCGGTTCGTTCCTTGGACGTCCTGAGCCCAACCCTAACATATGCAACCCTACCATTTGTATGACCAACAGTGGACCAAATTCACATCACTGTCGTCACGGGTCATCCGACTTCAATTCCCCTACCTAAAGGGTAGTAGCATGTGGGGGTACCTAGCCATGCAACTCTAAACTCTACCTAGTATGTCATCAAGTAGTTATGACAGTGCTGGAGACATCAGCGAGCATGTGTCCCATACCACAGCCCTCTGATATCTCAAGCAAAGATATCCCAATGGAATACCCTTTCCATCATAACCACAAACCATCAACCATCATCATATCATATTCATAATTGACAAAGTATATGTAAAGACAATACAAACAACAAGCATATAATAAGACCAACAAGTTAATCATGGTTACAACATCATATAGAATGAAAGAACATTAATGAAAGACACTGGACTAGCATGTTCAAGTCATTACATAAAGATAGGATTGTATGTCCTTACATGTAAATAAGTAGAATTCCTCTAGATTGCAAACCAGAAACAATTATAAAACTTTTACTTGAAACAGAGGACACCTATAAACAGGGTTACAATAATATGTAAGTCGAATGAATCAAATCGGACCAAATCCAAAAGTCATTTGGTCACTGGAAACCAGCCGGTCGCTTGGGCCAGTCGCTTAGGCTAAGCGACTGCCACTGGTGACCGCCCCAAAAACAGAGAGTTTCAATCTGAAACTCAGGCTTCTGATCATCCATTTTCAATCCGATTTTTGGATGATCATAGTCTGAATTTCAAATCTATCACTCCCATAACCAAGGGTGATACTAAACCTAACAATTGACACCAAATTGGTTACTCAGAATCTTCCTCTTGATTAGATCAGCCCTTTTCACGAAAGCAGGGTTTTGTTTTCCGGATCTGATCTTATCAAGATAATTAAAAAGGTTGGTACTGTAATAGAAATATCATAAACAACCAAAGAGGAACACTAATTTACTTTAATCATAGCCAATGGTGTTGTATGAGTGAACATGGAACCACTTACCTCAACTAGATTAGCTAGAAAAGACAGTAGAAGCTTCTGGAACACTAACAGCACTTCAGATCACCTTCTAGCACGTCTCCATAGCCGCTTAACCACCAAAAACAACAATCCCGAATATAATATTTGTAAAATAGATGAGGGTTGCAACCAAGACCAAGAGGTTGCTTGGGGCAGTTGCTTGGTCTAATCAACCGCCACTAGCAACCGCCCCCTGTATATTGCTATACAAGGGTGCTTTGCTCAGGGGGTTGATGTCCAAGTACAACCTAACCCTAATAAACACATGGGGGAGGTCTAACCTTCATTCCGGACATCTCCAGACATCACTTGCCTTCCAGAAGTCCAGCTACCAAGCAAGGCAGGCTCTTCATCAAGAGAATCCAGATCCATGGGTTCAGGGTATGGATCATGGACTTCTATTCGGACACTACACAAATTTACCCAGCTAGACCTTTGGGTTCTCGGACCTGCAATACGGATCCCAGGTTAGAAATATGGGGGTTGTGACATCCCTCCCTCCTTAAAAGAAATCTCATCCCTGAAATTACAACGTACCTGAAAGTCCGAAAAGATGAGGATACTTGGTCCGCATCTCATCTTCTTTTTCCCAAGATGCTTCCTCAAATGAATGATTCTTCCATCTGATCTTCACCAAAGGTATAGACCGGTTTCTCAACTACTTATCCTTCCGGTCAAAAATCTCAACCGGTTCTTCATCATACATCAAATCCGCACTAAAACCTTACGGTTCATGCTAGAGCAACTGCTCTGCGCTAGCTAAGCACTGCCTTAGCATAGATACATAGAGAACATCATGCACACCAGCGAAGAGACGGAGGCGAGCCAACTGATAAGCTATTGGTCCAACCTTTTCAATAATGTCAAAGGGACCAATATACCTAGGGCTGAGCTTTCCTTTGATATTGAAACGCATGACTCCCTTCATCGGCGAAACTTTCAAAAACGCACGCTCACCAACTTGAAACTCAAGATCTGATCTTCTTTTATCCGCATAAGACTTCTGTCAAGACTGGGCAGTTTTGATCATTTCTCTAATCATATCCACCATGTTACCAGTGGTTTCAATTAGATCAAGGCCAAGAACACGCCTTTCCCCAACTTCATCCCAATACAGAGGAGTTCTACAAGTCTTTCCATACGAAGATTTAAACGAGGCCATTCCAATAGAAGACTGATAACTGTTATTGTAAGCAAATTCCACCAAGGCTAGGTGATCATCCCAGTTACCACTCATATCAATGACACACGATCGAAGCATATCTTCCAAAATTTGTATGGTCCTTTCGGATTGTCCATCGATCTGAGGATGATGAGCAGTACTTAAATTCAGCTGAGTACCCAGGGCTTTTTGCAGACTATTCTAGAAATGCGAGGTAAACCTCGGGTCTCTATCTGACACAATACTAACAGGAACACCATGCAGCCTCACCACATTATCAACATAGAGTCGGCCCAACTTATCCATAGTATAGGTAATATTCATCGGAATGAAGTGAGCCGATTTGGTCAGTCGGTCCACTAACACCCACACTGAGTCATTCCCTTTGTTAGTTCGGGGTAGACCTGTGACAAAATCCATAGCAATGTCTTCCCACTTCCAACTGGGCACTGGAAGAGGTTGTAGAAGGCCAGACGAAGGCTGCCTGACAGCTTTCACACGTTGACAAGTTCCACACTTAGCAATGAAGTCTTCCACATCATTCTTCATAACAGACCACCAAAAATACCCTTTCGTATCCTGTTACATCTTCACACTTCCGGGATGGATAGTAAAGATGGACTGATGAGCATCAGTCAAGATTTCTTTTTTGAGGTCTTCTACAGCAGGAACACAAACTCTTTCTCTGAAAACAAGAGCACCATCAAAGGCTAGGGAGAATTCTTCTACTTCCTTAGTCTTTGAAGTGATCAGGTCAATCTTCTTCTTCAATTCCGGATCAGTCGACTGCAAAGCAACAATTCGGTCCCTCAAACTTGGTCGAACTGACATAGTTGCCAAAATAGCAACGAAACCTTCTGACATAATCTCAAGTCCGAATCTGACAATGGAGAACAATAAGGGCTTACTGAGAGATGCCAGATGTACACTTTCTCGATTGCTCTTTCCACTTAAAGCATCAGCAACCACATTAGCTTTTCCTGGATGATACTGAATATCACAATCATAGTCCTTCACTAGTTCCAGCCATATTCGTTGTCTCATATTCAACTCCTTTTGAGTAAAGAAATACTTAAGACTCTTGTGGTCAGTGAAAATACATATCTTTTCACCATACAGATAGTGACGCTAAATCTTCAGAGAAAAAACTATAGCTGCCAAATCCAAATCATGAGTAGGATAGTTATGCTTGTAGTTCTTCAACTGCCTAGATGCATAAGCTACAACCTTCCCATGCTGCATCAGAACACAACCTAAACCAACTTTAGAGGCATCAGTATACACTGTCAAACCTCCGGAGTCATCTGGCATCGTCAACACCGGAGTGTTAGTCAACCTCTTTTTGAGTTCTTGAAAACTCTCTTCACAGGCTTCGTTCCACTCAAACTTGATTCCTTTTCTGGTAAGCTTTGTCATAGGAGCTAATAATCTAGAAAAATTCTCAATGAATCCCCTATAATAACCAGCCATACCAAAAAAACTTTGAATCTCGGTGATTGATTCAGGTCTGTCCCAATCGGCTACAACTTGAACCTTTGCAGGGTCAACCTTAATACCGTCAGCAGAAACAATGTGACCTAAGAACATAACTTTAGGTAACCAAAACTCACATTTACTGAACTTGGCAAACAACTTTTTCTCTCTTAAACGCTGTAGGGCAAAACTCAAGCACTCAACATGCTCTTCCTCGCTCTTTGAATAAATCAGAATGTCATCAATGAACACAATGAAAAAATTTATCCAAAACATCCTGAAATACTCGGTTCATCAGATCCATGAATGCTGCTAGTGCATTAGTAAGACCAAAAGGCATGACTCAGAATTCGTAATGCCCATATCTAGTCCTAAATGTAGTCCTGTAGACATCACTGGACTTCACTCTTAACTGATGATACCCAGATCTCAGATCGATCTTCGAGAAAATAGCGGTACCTTTCAACTGATCAAACAAGTCATCAATCCTAGAAAGAGGATATTTATTTTTGATCGTCAACTTGTTCAATTCCCGATAGTCTATGCACATTTGCATACTACCATCCTTCTTCTTCACGAACAATACCGGGGCTCCCCAAGGCGAAACACTGGGTTGGATAAACCCTTTTCTTGTCAAATCATTCAACTTATTCTGAAGTTCTTTCAACTCAGTCGAAGACATCCAATACGGAGCTTTCGAAACAGGGGCTGCTCCAGGAATTAGATCTATTGAAAACTCTAACTCCCTCTCTGGGGGCAAACCAGACAAATCATCAGGGAAAACATTAGGAAAGTCCTTGACAACTTCAATATCAGACAATTGTTTCACATCTTCCAAGACATCCACAAAAGAGGAAAGAAGTCCAACATCTTTGGTCCATTGCCTGACTTTCACAGTCGCAGCCACAACCTTCTTTGCTCAACTTCCCTTGATTTCCTTGATACTCAAACGGACTATCATCCTTGGGATGAAACAGTACTTTCCTTTCAGAACAAAGGATAACTGTGCCATACTTAGACAACCAATCCATTCCAAGTATCACATCAAAATCAAACATATCCAACTTGATCAACCGGGCTTCCAAGATTCTAATAGCAATATCAACTAGACAAGACTCAACCACTTCATCTAATCTAACCACAAATCTGGTAGGAGTACTAATAACAAGTCCTCTTTCCAACTTCGCAAGTGTAACAGGAATACGACTCACAAATGAAGATGCAATGAATGAATGAGATGCACCAGTATCAAATAATATGAAAGCAGAGGTAGATGATACTGGAACAATACCTGTCACAACATCGTGATCTATCTCAGATTTTAAACCAACAACATTGAACACTTTCCTAGAGGGAACATTCGAGGCAGGCTTCAAAGCTGACATCTGGGGATTCGGCTTCTCAATGCAGTTACGGAAATAATGACCCGGCTTCCCACAATTAAAGCAAGTCAAATCCCTACTACCAACATGAACTGCTGAAGAAGGATATGCAGGTCTTTGGTTATTAACCACTGGACGGGGGTTAGCATAGATCGGTCCAGTACCATGATTACCTGCAACAGGACGCACCAGTCCACTGCTAGAACCATATGTGAAATCCAGCTTAAACCTAGCTAGGGCACCCTATCTGTTTTGGGTAAAGAAGGGTTAGTTTAAATGTTACACCTTAAAGTTGGACCTTGATTTGATCTTAGCTTGTTTCTTGTAGACCCTTTTGGTTGATGATTTGGTGTCGGAACCCAAGCCCATGGACATTGTCGATGATGCCCCTCACTTGAGAGCATTGTCAGTGTTAGTTTTGAATCTGCGCACTGAAGAGGGGTGAATTAGTTGAAATACCTAATGAACTCCTGTTCCCAATCTAAATATATTTCCCGAAACTAGACTTCTTGATGGACTTGTAGGAGAAAACCCCACTCAATTTGACCCCATATAACCCTCCAAATCCCTGTCCGAAGTTGCTGAACTATGTTTGGCAAATCCTGCTTGCACATCAAAGAAGGTGAGCCTATTTTGTGGACCTAATGAACTCCCATGCTTGATCTGAAAGTATTTCTGAAAACTATACTTCTTTATTGACTTGTAGAAGAAAACCCACCCAATTTGACCTTGTATAGCCTTCGGAATCCCTGTTTGAACCTTGCTGTCCTGATTGGTCGACTCATTGGTCGACTGGACTAGTAGACCAATCCAATCGACCAATTGGTTCTGAATTTACCAATTTGGTCCTGTCTCCTCTATTTAAGTCCAAATCTCGGGATTACTTCGCCTCCTATGCCTCCTAAGCCTCTGGAATGAGTTAGAACCCTAATCTAATCAATTCCCTTGCATTCCTTGGTGATCTCTCACAAGACTTGAAGAAATCTTCATCCTCCTGCAGCAAAGGTATGTCTACTCTCTTTTCTTTCTTCTCCATCTCTGATTTTCTTTCTTTAATCTGTTCTTGGCTGAGATCAGGAAGAAGATGATGCACTCTTGCAACCATCCACTCCATGATCTCATCTTGTTCCTTGAGATCTATGATCATCATCATGATCTCAACCCCAGCCAATTGAATTCTTGAAACCCTAATCTGGAAACCCTAACCCTTGAAACCCTAACTTTGTGTGGTCATCATAGAACCTTTTTGGTAACCCCCCATATGAGGGAAACCTCATGGGTAATGTGGAGGGGTTGGTCTAAATTCAATATTCTTTAATTCTTCTTGTTGTAATTGGTCTATCATCAATTCCCTCCCTCCTACGATCTCAACCTTTTCCTGCGAGCCAAAAAAAAAGGTGAAACCCTAACTTCTTGGATCAAACCAAGAACCCTTAGTTTGATATTGTTAACATCCAATCAATGTGTTTTCCTTACTAGATCTGTAACCTTTCATATCCTAGTTATTTATCCTTAACCATACTATATTTTCTTCATGATCCATGTTTAACCTAATTAGGATTTCTAATAATTCTTTCTTTGTTCTTGTTCTTGATTGAGATCAGGAAGAAGATGCTGCAATCTTGCAACCATCTATTCCATGATCTCATTCCATCCTTTGAGATCTATGATCATCGTCATGATCTCAACCCTAGCCAAAAGGGAGAGATTTTGAGGGGAAATTCTTGGGTAACCCTCATGAGAGGTTAACCAATTTGGGAACCCTTTTTATTTATGTTAATTCATTGGACCCTCCCCAAAATCTTTCTTGATTGTAAATTCTTTGCCCTAGAGTGAATCTTTATTCTCCCTAGTCTTTCCGTGGGATACACGGATCCTTGTCAGTAAATCCCTAATCGTATGATTAGAAATTGTTTCCTTTCACTTTAATTGAGAACCTTATTTTCTCTCATTGGTAGACCCTTCCTAATTCCATTCTTGATTTTGAAATACTAATGAGATGTTCCTTTATCTATCTTGGGTTGTTTTTGTGAGATTTAATTATGGGTAACTCTCATGAGAGGTAACCATATATGAGACCCTAATGTTCTTTTATCTGTTGGAAACTTCCCAACACCTTTTCAGATTGTACATTCTTTGTTTCTTTTTCCCTAGGGTGAATCTTGATTCTCACTAACCTTTTCATGGGAGCCATAAAGGTTGAAACCCTAGTTTCTTGGGTTAGATCAAGAACCCATATTTTTACCATGACTTGATGATTTTATCTTCCCATATGATTCTAATACATCCTAGGAAGTTCCCCTTCGAATTTCGGATCAATCCGACTTCAAACGAAGAAGTTATGGCCAAATCAGTTTTCACTATTTCGTACTGACTCGATTGGTCGACTGCTTGGTCGACTGGGTCAGTAGACCAAGGCAATCGACCAATGAAGTCAGTAGCTTCAATTTTCGCTTAGTTTGATTCGTTTGCTCTCTGATCTTTTAGGTATCTTTCCTAATGTTGTATCTATGCTTGTTAGGGGTTTATTTGCCATGTTTGGTGTCTCTCTCTTTGATCTTTGGCTTATCTTCGGCGATAATCAAGGTAAGGACAGTTAATTCCTTAACTACATAGATTGCTTGTTCTCTAGTTTCTACTTTATGAAACTATGAGATTACCTACTGTTGTTGTATTTTAATTCTGATCTCCTACTGTGGGAACAATAGCACTTGTTTATATCATCTTTTTCATTATTCATGTTATATGAATTACTTATTACTGCTTAATCTGATTTTGCTTTTACATTCTCTTTTATATGATGAACTACTGGTAGTGTATGACATGACTGATCTGAGAATGTGTTTGGTTAAGTTTGGTTTGGGATTGGGAGGTGTCCTTTTGACACTTCTGTCCTTGGACATTATCGGAAATAGTATGGGATGTTTCCGGGGTTGCCCATCGACACTTTCCCGAATCAATGGTTGTCATACCTAGGGATGTCTAGCAGTGTTTGGCTAGGATATACCCCTGTTATATCAGACCCGATTCGGAAGGGTATTGAGACCGAACGACGCGTGGTAGCAATGGGGATTCACGGGCGCTCAAGACAGGTAACCAACCCGTGAGAGGACGGGAATCACATTGTGGGGGCCATTTATTGGAGGGTTGCATATGGCTAGACTTGGGCTCATGGGCGCTCAAGATCGGTGAAATGATCCGTGAGGGGACATGAGAGCCTCCCTTTTGCCATATGTGGATAACCAATAGGGTTGATGAGTCCGTAGTCAGGGACTATTAGGACTCTAGCGGAAAGGATACCGGAAAGGATCGTCAGGGACGAGGAATGGAAGTATCTGGACCTGAGTTGATGTAACTGAGTAGATGACTTGCATTGGGCTAGGCTTTTCCCTGACATGCGCCGGTACTTATGCCAAATGGTTGTGAGAGAGTGTGTTGACTTAACCCCCTGCCATGGTTTGTCCTGAGGGATGCAGGACCCATTACCAACCGGCTGCCCAAGATATCTTAAATGGTTGAGGGAACCCAAGATATCTTAAATGGTTGAGGGAACCCAAGATATCTTAAATGGTTGAGGGTGTGAGCGGACCTTCCCAAAGAAGTACGGTGCTATGACTTAAAGCATGTCTGCCATTGAGACCAGCATACATAGAGTTTAGATGCATTCATACATTATCTGTTTCATATTGCATTGCATCTTGTTATGTTTTGCCACATGTTATTTATGTTGTTATGGATTAACTTGCCTTGCTGAGTTTCTTTCAAAACTCATTCCTTTTTTTGTACAATCTATTGTTAGACTTCTCTACAGGTTTGGATTTCTTTGACGGCCCATATAAGGAAGCGCAAGGTGAAGAAGATGAAGACTGAAGGAGAAGAAGTGCTGACTAAAGATGTGGAATAGTTTTCTTTACATTCTTCTAGACTTATCTTTTACTCTACTTGTATTAGCTTAGAGCTTTATTTAGATTTCGATCTACCTTCCGCATGTGTTTGTAGGGTATATTTCCGCTATGCTCTACAGTTGTCTTTTGATTTGGTATCTTGTTATTCCGCACTTTGATATTCCATAGTGATCCTTTTGAGACCCTTTCTTGACTTTTATTATAAATTACTTGAACATTATGATTTGTTCTTGCTTTCGATTATGTTATTGTGCGAAATGGATATGATCGTTCCTAAACTTAATCTTTTGGGCTGTGGATCACACTCTTGGGTATGCCAGTTAGGGTACCGGCTGGGAGGATGTGACACCATAGCTTGAGGCAGAGCTAAAATTGGGACTAGCACCTCTAGGCTGAAATGAAGGGGCAAAATAAGGAGCAAGCCTAGAGAATCTCCGGTTACGATCCACCAAATGGTTCCGGTTCGCAATACATCATGCAAAATGTCATGATTGATCGGATCGAGTTTCCTGGGGATAGGAACTTGGCTTTCGGTCGACTCTTGACTCGTATCTTTGAGTACTTTGGTGTGGACTTGGAGCATACACCTATGATTCAGGGTCGAGATTTAGGTGAGCCCATTTGTGCATGGTTGATCAGGAAGATGGGGCTCCAGGATGCAGTCGGATCAGAGGATGAGGATGATATCGATGATGCATCAGGAGATGACGACTCAGAGGATGATAGTACTGATGATGATGACGGTGGTAACGATGATGAGCATAGTGAGGGTGATGATCAGGGTCATGATGATGCTCCGAGGCATGAGGAGGTTCCCGCTCCACGACTTACTGAGGTCGGAGGCCCATCACACAAGACTTCTGAGGCTCCAGATGTGGCTTCCCATCAGTCGTTGATTTACTCTATTCTTGAGAGGATCGAGGCTCGGCAGGAGAGGATGGAGTTACACATGTGCACCCTCAGTGAGAGGTTGGCACGACTGGAAGAGGAGTTCAGATCTAGGAGGGATCGGACGGATCGCGCAGGAGTTGTTCACCTACATAGACATCACTAGGAATTTTCTTTTATGTCATTATGGATGTATTTCCCTTTTTCAGACTTGTAAAAATTTCCCTATGAAATCAATGAAGTTCAGTTGTTTTGTCTATATTATTGTGTCTTATTCATGAGTCAAGTTATGTTTCCACATTTTGGTTTCTAGTCCAGGTTATCTATTATTCACTTCTAGGAGCACTTGAGTCACTTCCGGATCCGTGACTCGGAATGTTCCGTCACCGTTTCGTGGTCGGGGTTCCACTTGATCTTGGGCTCGATACCAATCTGTCACATCCACCCAGCCGGTACCCCATTTGGAATACCCGGGATGTGATCCACGAGTCCAAGGATCAATGATCCGAGGTCCATGCCTCCCACATACACGGTAACACAATCATGAACAAGAATAATCAATGGTAAAAACAGTTAATACTAAATATCATGAATAAGATAAGACTAAATAAATCGAGTGCGGAAGGCAATAACATTAAAGCATAATCATAAGGGTGAGAGAAGGTATGATAACCACTCTCTCGAACAATGGAAAAGAAGTGTGATAACGTCAAATACATGTCTAAGTGTCAAAAGATAAACTCAAAGATAAGTTAGTTACAAGACCAATGGTTCCACAAATACACCAGGGGAATGGGGCACTATGCTAGGGTTTCTTCTATACTAATAGTAGTCTCCTCAACGAGACGGATGAAGTAAACCCAGCACGCCGCTCCCCACACAACCGTGGGGCTAACCCCAGTGCGAATAATAATCCTCCTCGGCTCCAATATACGAATCCTCACCGACGCCACTACCCGGAGGGTAGTATGTGGAATCATAGTCCGCCTCATAGGAGGTGCCATCGTAATCTTCGGTACCTGGAATGTAATCTAAAACATTTGTACAAAAGGAATGAGTTCGAAGAACTCAGCAAGGAAGTTATTCCATAATTAGAAATCATACACATTCAGAACATATAATAATGCAATGTGATATGGAACATATGATGCAGATATGAGCCTAACTCTATGAATGCTGATCTCTAAGGTAGACATGCTTTAAGTCATAGCACCGTACTTCTCTGGGTCGTCAGTCACTCTCCCATTTCCATATCTTGGGAATGCCCGGGGAAGATCGGTAAGGTCATCAAAAACCATGGTAAGGGGAATCGGTCACCGCTCTCTCACATCACCATTTGGTCAAGTGCGGCGCATGTCACAAGTAAAGCCTAGCCCAATGCAAGTCATCTACTCGGTCGGTCAAGTCGGATTCAGATACGTCCATTCCTCGCCCCCGGCGATCCTTTCCGGTATTCTTCACACTAGAGTCAGCGAAATCCCGGATTTCGGACTCATCAACCCTATTGGTCATCCACATATAGTAAACAGGAAGTTCTCACGTCCTCTCACGGATTGGTTACCGGTCTTGAGCGCCCGTGAGCCCAAGTCTATCCATATGCAACCCTACCAATAAATGGCCCCTTTCAGGTATCCGTAGCATGGTTTATGTCCCCTACTGGATTGGCTACTAGCCTAGAGCACCCATCCAACCATATACTACCACGGGTTGTTCGGTCTCAATGCCCTTCTGATTCGGGTCTGACACGACAAGGATGAACCTAGCCACACCACTAGACACTCCTATGTATGTCATCCAATAACTCGGGAGAGTGTCGATAGGCACCATCGGAGAATATCCCATACTATTCCCTCCGATGCCCAAGGACAGAAGTGTCAGTAGAACACCCTCCAATCCCAAGTCATACGTAAGCAATCACACATCAGATCTCATCATTTCTCATGCATCCAATGCATATTCATAATAGTACTCAAATCATGATATTGAAACGAATCATTATAAACATAAGCAAATCAAAATGATAGAGTAACGGAACAATTGTATAAAGATTTAAATATTACTGTTCCAACACATATGTATCAGTATCATAATGATTGAAAGAATTTAGGGACTTCATTCTTTGAATAAAGCATAGTTCAATATTTGGTGACTTATATGTTTATAGATATAACCATCCTTACCTTGGATGAGTTGATGATGAATTGAGAATACCAAGAATAGTCCAATAGAAGTGTTAAGGCCCTAAACAAACATCAATAATAAGTTAGAAAAGAAGTCGGGAAGATCGGATGTCATTCGAGTCAAAATCGACCAAGGTTGCTGTCAGCAACAACTTTGGTCGATGGTATCGACCAAAATGATCGACCAAAATAGTCCTCGGGCAGAATAGTGGATTTTGGGGATTTTGGTCCGAAATGAGTCTTCCGGTGTTCGGATCAATCTGGAACTTGGAGGCATACTTAACAACAGTAGTAGGACACTATAAATCAAGGAATTAACCCAATCCAATGGTCTAATTAAAAAGCCCCAATTTGAGCTATCAAGTTCAAGTGATAAACATCATGGCATGAGTTGGAATTGATTGCATTGATGAGGAATAGCATGCAATAGCTAGAGGAACTAATAGAAATTCGATTGGAATCATATGGCAATGTTAAACATGAACATAACACACTTTATAGCTCAGTTTGATATCAAATGGTATGATGTTAATAGGTAAAGCATGGAATACATATGCTAGGCATGAGATATAAGCATTAGCATCAATGAATGGCTAAGGGAATCATGGATTGAGCATGAGTAGGCACTTGGAGTGGTGGTTGCAAGGTTGCAGCACCATTCCAAATGTCCCATCAGCAAGATGACAATAGAAAGGAGTAGAAAATGGTAGGGTAGAGAGTGGAATGAAGAGTCTTACCTTAGTGTAGAAGATGAAGGCAAGAATCAATGATAAACTAAGTGTCTTTGATGAGATGCCCTTCACACTAACCAAGGAGCTGCTTTGGGAAGCTCTCCCCACATTCCCAGGTGAGAAAAATGATTGCAAAAGGCTCAAGGCTCGAGGTCATATTAAATAGAAAAGGAATATTCCATGGAATCATTAACTTGGCAGACTGGGACATTTTGGTCGATGCTTTTGGTCGATGGTATCGACCAAAATGATCGACCAAGATGATTTCAGCAGAAAACTCAGGTTTAGAACAGCAACTTCAAGTAGGGATTTGAAAGGCTATACAAGGTCAAATTGAGTGAGGTTTTCTTCCACAATTCAATCAAGAAGTCTAGTTTCGGGGAATACCTTCGGATTGTGAACAGGAGGTCATTTGGTACATCAACCATATTAATCTTCTCCGATGCGCAGACTTTCCTTAAACACTGACAATGCATTTAAGCAAGCGGTATCATTGTCAATATCCATGGGCTCGGTCTCCGAATCATGATCATCAATCAGAATGGTCCATAAATCTCTTCTTCCATAGCTTCGGGTCCTCGGACCTGAATACAACAGTGGATCCGGGTCAGGGTCAAGGTTAGAATAGGGCTGGATATTACATTCTCCCCCCCTTAAAAGAATTTCGTCCTCGAAATTGAAAGCGTACCTGTGCTTCCAAAAAGATGAGGAAACTTCTCCTTCATGTTTTCTTCTTTCTCCCATGAAGCTTCTTCAGAGGTATGGTTTTTCCATCGGATCTTCACCAGAGGGATGGTGCGATTCCGCAACTGCTTGTCCTTTCTATCTAGGATCTCGGCTGGTCCTTCATCATAAGAAAGATCGGCACTAAGTCCTTCGGGTGCTTGCTATAGTATGTGTTCCGGGTTTTCTAGGTATTTCCGAAGCATTGAAACATGGAACACATTGTGAACTCCAGCAAGTGACAGAGGCAAGGCCAAGCGGTATGCTACCGGTCCAACCCTTTCCGAATCTCAAAAGGTCCAATGAAGCGGGGACTAAGCTTTCCTTTCACATTGAATCTTGTCACCCCTTTCATAGGTGATACTTTAAGGAAGACTTTCTCTCCAATTGGAAATTCTAAGTCAGTTCTTCTCTTGTCGGCATACGACTTCTGTCTAGATTGAGTAGACTTAATCCTTTCCCGAATCATGTCAACCATATCACTGGTAGCTTCAATCATCTCTGGACCTAAGACTTTTCTTTCACCAGTCTCGATCCAATACAAGGGCGTTCTACAAGTGTTACCATACAAAGCCTTAAACGGAGCCATGCCTATTGTTGCTTGATAAGCTGTTGTTATAGGCAAACTCGACTAAGGCTAGGTGTTCATCCCAATTTCCACCCATGTCAACCACACAGGACCTAAGCATGTCTTCAAGAATGTGAATTGTCCGCTCAGATTGTCCATCAGACTGTGGGTGATGAGCTGTACTCAGATTCAATTGGGTTCCCAAGGCTTTCTGCAATCCATTCCAAAACCTTGAGGTGAACCTAGGATCACGGTCCGAAACGATACTCACGTGTACTCCGTGTAGACGAACTACATTGTCCACATAAAGTCTAGCTAGCTTATCCAAAGAGTAGGTGATCTTCATAGGAATGAAATGGGCTGATTTAGTCAACCTATCAACAATCACCCACACAAAGTGTCATTTCCCTTACTCGTCGGCGGCAAGCTAGTCACAAAGTCCATTGAGATATCTTCCCACTTCCAACTAGGAATAGGAAGGGGCTGAAGTAATCCAGATGGGGGTTGGCGAACAGCTTTCACACATTGGCAAGTTCCACACCTGGCAACAAAGTCTTCGACATCTGCTTTCAAACCAATCCACCAAAAATGTTCCCTTAAGTCCTTGTACATTTTGGTACTTCCAGGGTGTACTGTAAAGATGGACTGGTGTGCTTCTTTTAATATTTCTTTCTTGATTTCATCGACAAGCGGGGCACCACAGAGTCTACCTCTAAACAATAATGTACCATCCGTAGATGTACTAAAAGCGGGGTCCATTTCCGAATTCGAGGCAATCTTATCAATCTTCTCTTTCAACTCCTGATCAGAACTTTGCAAGGCAACAATTCTATCTCTAAGGGAGGATCTTGCAGTCATGGCATAGAGAATACAATCCGAACCCTTAGGGATCACTTCCAAACCAAATCTTTCCATTGAGGACAACAAAGGCTGACTCAAAGCATTTAAATCCAACTCTTTTCTTTGACTCTTTCTACTAAGAGCATCTGCCACTACATTTGCTTTACCCGGGTGGTACTGGATGTCACAATCAATGTCAGAGACCAACTCCAACCATCTTCTCTGTCTCATATTCAACTCCTTCTGGGTGAAGAAGTATTTCAAACTTTTATGATCCGTGAAGATGGCGATCTTCTCACCGTATAGATAGTGTCTCCAAATTTTCAAAGCAAATACAACAGCTGCAAGCTCTAAGTCATGAGTGGGGTAGTTCCGCTCATAATCCTTTAGTTGTCGAGAGGCATAAGCCACTACCTTTCCGTGTTGCATCAACACGCAGCCCAAACCGATTTTAGAAGCATCAGTGTAGACCGTCAATCCACCGGAACTATCAGGTATAGTCAGAACCGGCGCGCTTGTCAATCTAACTTTCAACTCTTCGAAGTTCTTCTCACAAGAATCGGTCCAGACAAACTTCTCCTCTTTTCTAGTTAGCTTAGTCATAGGGGCAGCCAACCTAGAAAAATTTTCAATGAATCTCCGGTAGTATCCTCGCTAATCCAAGAAAACTTCTTATCTCGGTCGCGGTCTTCGGTCTTTCCCAATCGATAACAGTTTGGACTTTCTGCGGGTCAACACGAATACCCTCGGCTGAAACAACATGGCCAAGAAACACTACACTTGAGAGCCGGAAGTCACACTTGCTAAATTTAGCATAGAGTTTCTTTTCTCTCAACCTTTGCAACGTGCGATTCGGGTGCTCCGCATGCTCTTCCTCATTCTTTGAGTAAATCAAGATGTCATCAATGAAGACGATTACAAATTTATCGAGTACATCGTGAAATACTCGGTTCATGAGATCCATGAACACGGCGGGGGCATTAGTCAAGCCGAAAGGCATCACTTTAAATTCATAATGTCCGTACCTTGTTCCTAACGCTTTGTCTTAAGGATGTCACTTGACTTCACCTTCAGCTGGTGATATCCCGATCTCAAATCAATCTTTGAAAAGACAGCAGCACCTTTCAACTGATCAAAAAGGTCATCAATCCGAGGCAGAGGATATCTGTTCTTGATTGTCAGCTTGTTCAATTCCCGGTAGTCAATGCACAGACGCATACTACCATCTTTCTTCTTTACAAACAAGACCGGAGCTCCGCAAGGTGACACACTTGGCTGCACGAAACCTCTTTCTAAGAGTTCATTTAATTGAGTTTGCAACTCTTCGAGTTCGGTAGGTGCCATTCTAAAGGGGCCTTGGATACGGGAGCCGCTCCAGGAATTAAGTTTATAGAAAACTCAACTTCCCTATCGGGAGGCAAACTCGACAAGTCATCCGGAAAAACATCAGGGAATTCACTAACAACTCTGACTTCTTCAAGTCTCTTCTTCTCTCTGACCTTACTTCTAGACGAAGCATTTCCCAAAAAGGTATGGACTTGCATTAGAGTGGACAAGGTCTTTTAGCTAAATCTTCCCTTCTCTCCTTGAAATTCGAAAACTGAATTCTCTTCTACACGGAACTGAATCTTCTTTGAGGAACATAAGATCACGGCATTGTAGAAGGTCAACCAGTCGATTCCCAAGATTACATCAAAATCTCTCATGTCAAATAATACAAGGTTTGCCTTCAGATTTCTTCCACAAATCAAAATAGAACAATCTTCTAACACTTTATCTAGTTTAACAGCAGATCCAACAGGGGTACAAATAGACAAATGACAAGATAAACATCGAGGTGTCAAGTTAATCCTCAAGGCAAAAGTAGATGATATGAATGAATGTGATGCACCCGTATCAAATAATACAAATGCAGGAAGAGAAACTACTAACAGAGTACCTGTTACAACATCGTGGCAGGGGTCTTGCTCGGTACCAGATATACTTGTCACATCCTCCCAGCCGGTACCCTATCTGGCATACCCGAGAGTGTGATCCACAGCCCGAAGATCAGGTATCGAGTAATCAACCTCCCACATAAACAATAACATAATCATGAACAATCATAATAAAAGTGCGGAAGATAAACCATAGATCCAATAAGGAAAGTATGAATCATATATAAATCAGAGTACTAGATATAATCAGAGTGTCAAAAACAGATAAGTAAAGTGAGGCAAAATCCCACTCTACAACCAGCGGAAAAGTAGTTCTAAAAGAGAATAAACTAGATAAAATCTAATCCCAGTAGCAAGTACAATGGGTAACTAAATTGTTCTCCACTTTATAGACAACATCCCTATAAGTGTAAATCTCATAAACGGCACAAGGGCGCTTCCACTCAATGGTCGGACTAAGCATCGTACGGAGCATAACCACTCGCGGGATCCTCAGTGTAATTGTTGTAACCGCAATCACCTTCTTGGAGATATGCCTCTTCGCCTTCCGCTTCTTCATAGGGACCGTCATAGTATTCAGTACCTGCAGAATAGTCTGACAAACATTGTACAACAAAGGAATGAGTTTCAAACAAACTCAGTAAGGCAGTTAAATCCATAATAACATAAATGGCAGGATTTCGAACAAACATAAATGCAATATGATATGAGACAAGCAATGAATGAATGAATCTAACTCTATGTATGCTTGGTCTCTATTGGCGGACATGCTTTAAGTCATAGCACCGTACTTCTTTAGGAAGGTCTCAATCACTCATCATCAGTTGGTAATGGGTCCGGCATCCCTCGGGACATTCCATGGCTGGGGGTATAGGTCACCACTCTCTCACATCACCATTGGTCTAAGTACCGGCGCATGTCAGGGTTAAAGCCTAGCCAAGTGCAAGTCTTCTACTTAGTTACATCAAGTCAGATCCAGATACGTCCATTCCTCGTCCCTGACGATCCTTTCCGGTATCCTTCACACTAGAGTCCTCATAGTCCCTGACTACGGACTCATCAACCCTATTGATCATCCACATATGGTAAACGGGAAGCTCTCACATCCTCTCACGGGTTGGTTACCGGTCTTGAGCGCCCGTGAGCCCAAGTCTAACCATATGCAACCCTACCAATAAATGGCCCCCACAATGTGATTCTTGTCCTCTCACGGGTTGGTTACCGGTCTAGAGCGCCCATGAATCCCCATTGCTACCACGGGTCGTTCGGTCTCAATACCCCTCCGATTAGGGTCTGACATAACAGGACATCCTAGCCAAACACTACTAGACAATCCTAAATATGTCATCCAACAGTTTAGGAAGGTGTCCAGAGGGCATCTCCAGAAACATCCCATAATATTCCCGTAGTAGTCCAAGGACAGAAGTGTCAAAAGGACACCTCTCCTTTCCAAACCATACTTAAGCATACACATGCATCAATTCATATCATCACATATATGGTAACTTCATATATGGAAATAAATCAATAATTGCAATCACTTTGTATATAACTGGTAAGTAAATCATACATGAGTCAATTCAATATGAATAAGTAATGCTACTGTAATCAAAGTTATGCAACAGTAGTATATCATTTGTAAGAATCTAATTAAGGAAACATATCAATGATTTTCAAATATAGATACTAGATTCATGCTATCTATGTAATTAAGGAAATAACCATCCTTACCTTTTATAACTCGCAAAGGAATCCTAAGAAATCAAGTAAGATCTTGGCAAACTTGAGAAGAAGGTCCTAAACAAGTGTATACAACATATTAGGAAAGATCCCTAACAGAAAAGATACCAAAACATCCAACACAGGACCAATTCGGAGTTGTTTGTACTCATTGGTCGAGTGGATTGGTCGATCGGGTCCAATCGACCAATCGATCGACCAATGCAGACGATAGCCTAAAAAAAACAGAGTTTTAAGATATAAAATCCGAATTTGGTGGTTCAAAATGGTACTAATCAAGGGGTAAACTACATCAGTAGTATCCTAACATAAAGGGGACCTCAAAACACTAATCCAATCAAGCCATCAAGATCCAAATTAGGAAACAAAAAGTTACCATAATTAGATCAACCATGGATCTTGAAGAATTCAAGATAGAAATCGAAGACAAGAACAATAGGAGAATGGATCATTGCTTCGTAAAAGGTATCATGAAAAGCATACTTAGATCTTCAAGGAATTAGTAAATCTAAATAAGGAAACAAAACCTACCATATATGTAACTATCATGATTCATGAAGAAAACATGGTATGGTAGAAGAGAAACAACTAGAGATTGATAGATCATGGATCATGGAAAGAAAACACAGCAATTGACTACTAACATGATCAATATAGAAGATCCAAGGAGATCAGAATTCAAATCAGAAGTTAAACAAAGACTAGATCATGGTTTGATCATGATTCCTTCAAAAGCTTGCAATGATCATGGTTAAGATCATTGTTCTAGCCATTATTCCTTAGGATGATCATGAGAGACAAGTCCAGAGATGTTTGCAACAGAGAATGCAGCATCTCCTCTACTGTCTCAACTCAAAAAGGAAAGAAAAATAGAGATGGAGGAGAAGAAGAGAGTGTAGACATACCTTTTGATGCAAAAGGAAGAGTTTCGACGAAGATCCGTCAAGAAAATCACCAAGGATGCAAGGGAGATGACTTGCAGAGGTCTTTGTTTCGTTCCAAAGAGTTTGGAGGCAGCAAATACGAAGTAGACTCGAGATTGGACTTAAATAGAGCAAGCAAGACCTAATTGCCAAAGACAAGACTCATTGGTCGAGTGGATTGGTCGACTGGTCCAAGTCGACCAATCATCGACCAATGCCGACAAAGAATTCCAAAACAGGGAATTGAAGACCCGGATCAAATCCAATCCTAAAGGGGTTTTGCACACATAACAAGTGACTTACCTAATAGGTAGAAATGCCTTCAAACCATGATAGAGAGCACTCCAAGTCCATCAACTAATCCGATCTTCATCAAGATTCAGTTTCCATAAATAGAACTTCATCATCAACTCTCATGGATTCAAAGCCAGACACCAAGTCCTCCACTGGGATGGCCCAAAGCTGACTTCTTACTTTACTTCGGGTCACTGGACCTACAAATAACAAGATTTCCGGGTCAAGGTTAGGGCTGGGTTTTACATTCTCCCCCCCTTAAAGAAATTTCGTCCTCGAAATGAAAAGCGTACCAGTGCTTCCAAAGAGGTAAGGAAACTTCTCCTTCATGTCTTCTTCCTTCTCCCAAGAAGCTTCTTCAGTGGGTATGGTTCTTCCACCGAATCTTCACCAAAGGGATGGTGCGATTCCGCAGCTGCTTGTCCTTCCTATCCAAGATTTCGGCCGGTTCTTCATCGTAGGTCAAATCAGCACTAAGTCCTTCAGTGCTTGCTGCAAAATGTGTTCCGGATTCTCTATGTATTTTCGGAGCATCGAAATATGAAACACATTGTGAACACCAGCAAGAGGCGGAGGTAATGCTAATCGATACGCAATGGGTCCAACCTTTTCCAAAATCTCGAAAGGTCCAATGAAACGAGGGCTAAGCTTTCCCTTAACATTGAATCTCATCACACCCTTCATTGGTGAAACCTTCGTAAAGACTTTCTCTCCAACTTGAAATTCCAAATCGGTCCTTCTCTTATCAAGATAAGATTTCTGTCTTGATCAAGGCGGACTTAATCCTTTCTCTTATCATATCTACCATAGCACTTGTAGCTTCAATCATTTCAGGACCTAAGACTTTTCTTTCCCCCTGTCTCTACCCAAGACAAAGGTGTCCTACAAGTACTGCCATACAAAGCCTTGAATGGAGCCATGCCTATTGTTGCTTGATAACCGTTGTTATAGGCAAACTCAACCAAAGCTAGGTGTTCATCCCAATTACCACCCATATCCACCACACAAGATCCGAGCATGTCTTCCAATGTCTGAATTGTCCGCTCGCATTGTCCATCGACCGTGGATGATGAGCTGTACTCAAGTTCAATTGGGTTCCCAATGCCTTCTGCAAACTATTCCAAAACCTTGAGGTGAACCTAGGATCACGATTCGAAACAATACTTAATGGCACACCATGCAGACGAACCACATTATCCACGTAAAGCCTTGCTAGCTTATCCAGAGTATGAGTGATCTTCATAGGAATGAAGTGGGCTGATTTGGTCAACCTATCAACAATCACCCACACAAGTGTCATTGCCTTTACTTGTCCGAGGCAAGCTAGTCACAAAGTCCATAGAGATATCCTCCCACTTCCAACTAGGAATAGGAAGAGGTTGAAGTAATCCAGATGGGGGTTGTCGAACGGCTTTCACACGTTGGCAAGTCTCACACTTGGCAACAAAATCATCAACATCAGCCTTCAGACCAATCCACCAAAAATGTTCCTTCAAGTCCTTGTACATCTTGGTGCTTCCCGGGTGTATAGTAAAGACCGACTGGTGTGCTTCCTTCAATATTTCTTTCTTAACTTCTTCATTTGCAGGCACGCACAGTCTTCCTCTAAACAATAAAGCACCATCCATGGATATACCAAAGTCGGGGTCCGACTCAGGATTCGAAGAAATCTTCTCAACTTTGCTCAAAAGCTCTTGATCAGAACTCTGCAGAGCAACAATCTTATCTCTAAGACCAGATCTTGCCGTCATGGCGTAAAGAATAAAATCATAATTCTCGGGGACAATTTCCAAATCAAAACTCTCAATAGAAGACCACAATGGTAAACTCAAAGCATTCAAATCCAAAGTCTTCTTCCGGTTCTTCCTACTAAGAGCATCAGCAACAACGTTTGCTTTCCCGTGGTGATACCGAATATCACAATCATAATCGGAGACTAGTTCCAACCATCTCCTTTGTCTCATGTTCAACTCCTTTTGGGTAAAGAAGTATTTCAAACTCTTATGATCCGTGAAAATGACAATCTTCTCACCGTAGAGGTAATGTCTCCAAATCTTCAAAGCAAAGACAACAGCGGCAAGTTCTAGATCGTGAGTGGGGTAATTCCGCTCATAATCTTTCAATTGCCGAGAAGCATAGGCTACGACCTTGCCATGTTGCATCAAGACGCAACCCAATCCAATCTTTGATGCATCGGTATAAACTGTCATACCACCGGAACTATCGGTATAGTCAAAACCGGGCACTTGTCAATCTATCTTTCAACTCTTGGAAATTCTTCTCACAAAGCGCCGACCAAACAAACTTTTCTTCTTTCCTGGTCAACTTAGTCATAGGAGCAGCCAACCGAGAAAAGTTCTCAATAAACCTTCTGTAGTAACCCGCCAATCCAAGAAAACTTCTTATTTCCGTTACCGACTTCGGTCTTTCCCAATCAGCCACAGCTTGAACCTTTTCAGGATCGATACGAATACCTTCGGCTGAAACTACATGACCAAGGAATACTACTCTCTTAAGCCAGAAATCACACTTGCTAAACTTAGCGAACAACTTCTTTTCTCGCAACCTTTGCAAAGTGAAACTTAGATGACTCGCATGCTCTTCTTCGCTCTTCGAATAGATCAAGATGTCATCAATGAAAACAATCACAAACTTATCAAGCACATCGGTGAAATACTCGGTTCATGAGGTCCATGAACACCGCAGGAGCATTGGTCAATCCGAAGGGCATGACTCTAAACTCGTAGTGACCATACCGCGTTCGGAAAGCTGTCTTGAAGATATCACTAGACTTCACTTTCAATTGGTGATATCCGGACCTTAAGTCAACTTTGAGAACACAACTGCACCCTTCAACTGATCGAAGAGATCATCAATTCTGGGCAGCGGGTATCCATTCTTGATAGTCAGCTTATTCAACTCACGGTAGTCGATGCACAAGCGCATACTACCGTCTTTCTTCTTGACAAACAAGACCGGAGCTCCCCAAGGTGACACACTAGGCTGTACGAAACCTCTATCAATGAGCTCATTCAACTGATTTTGCAACTCTTTCAACTCAGTAGGAGCCATCCTATACGGAGCTTTAGATACCGGAGCGGCACCAGGGACGAGATCAATAGAAAACTCGACATCCCTGTCCGGAGGCACTCCCGATAGATCATCAGGGAAGACATCAACAAAGTCGCAGACAACCCTGACTTCATCGACTCTTTTCTCCACTTTACCCTTGCCTTCAGATGAAGCATCATCCACTAGGGCATAGACTTGCATCAGTGCAGACAGCACCTTCTTACAAACCCTTCTCTTTTCCCCCTGAAATTCTAAGACCGGACTTCCAAAAATATGGAACTGAATCTTCCTTGAGGAACAAAGGAACACAGCTTTGTGGGCTGTTAACCAATCAATTCCCAAAATAACATCGAAGTCCTTCATATCAAGAATTACAAAATTGGCTTCCAAGTTCTTCTCACCAATCAACACAGGACATTTAGATAACCCCTTATCTAGTTTCACAACAGACCAATGGGTGTACTAATCAATAAACAACTAGACAACTTCTCGTGGATTAGGTTAGTCTTCTTGATGAATGCAGATGACATGAACGAATGAGATGCACCCGTATCAAATAAGAAAAATGCAGAAATAGAAGCAACTAACAATGTACCTGTAATCACATCATGGCTTGGATCCCGCTCAAGACTGAAATACTGAAAACTCTACCGAGGGAGGAGCAGGAGCACTCTTCACCACCTGGAGCAGGCTGCTGTTGGGCAGGCCGCTTCGGACAGGCACGAGCGAAATGACCAGCTTGCTTGCAGTAGAAGCAGACAGGATTGCTAGGTCCAACAGGGGTGGCTGCAACAGAGGGCTTCTAAACAAAAGGCCTAGCACTTGCACTTGCACTTGCTGGTGGTCGGTTTCCGCCATACTGTCTAAACTGGCCGGGCTGCTGAAAACCTGAGTTCTGACCTACACTCTTAGGCTGAAAGGTAGGAGTGGGGTAGGGTGTAGGTCTCACAAAACGCCGATCATTACGATCCACCAAACCAGAATTCCTTGACTGCTAGGGCTTTTGCACACGAGCACTTTCCTTCTCTGTTTCTTCCAATTTCTTCGAGTTCTGCACCACTTGAGCATAGCTCACTATAGGCTGGACTGTGAGGTAAGCTTTAATGGCAGGGCGCAGTCCTTTGAAGAACTTCTTTGCTTTGGCAAGGTCATCCTTCAGAGAATCTGGAGCAAAGAAATGAAGCTCCTCGAACTTCTGTTGGTACTCCAACACAGACAGAGATCCTTATGTAAGAACCATGAACTCAGCTTCCTTCGCATCTTTCACCGCCTCGGGAAAGTAATTCATACAAAAAGCCTCTTTGAACAACTCCCAAGTTACAACTCCTGCATGCAAACCTTCCAAAACAGGCCGAGTGGAGATCCACCATGCATCAACTTCTTGTTGCAACTTCTGTTCAAAGAACAGAATCTTCGCGAGCTTCCGAGCATTGCGGATGTCGGAAAGCCTTCTCCAACTCATGAAGCCACTTGTTAGGAAACAAGGGGTCCTTGGTAACTCCGGTGAAAGTGGGTACTTGCATCTTCGAGAAAACTCTCCATCGGGCGAGTATGAGGAGTTCCGGCTAAACCTCCCACATTCAGGATCTGCGGCATGAGGATTCACATTAGCACCAGCTCGGGTCTCATTATGCGAGTCATGACACCCACCAACATCTGGTTGAACCGAGCTTGTGCTGCCGCTGCATCATATTGCCCATAATATTGGCAATATCTCGAAAACTTCCAACATTCGGGCACCGGGTATCTCATGGGTACCCCGATCAACATTAGGTATCTCACCACCTCCATGAGGTATTTCACCACCTCCTTGAGGTATTTCACCACCTCCATGACCACCTGGATTCACCACGCCCACTTCTCGGGGTAACCATTCTGCATAACTGAGAACATCAAAATACAGAATTTCGAAGTTTCAACAAAAACCACAAGTCCAAATGATTTGAAAACTTAAATCATGCTCAAATATATCCATATAGTCTCCCCTTTTTTTTTCTTTTTTTTCAACTTCCCAAAAAACCCCAAAACCCCACACACAAAATAAACAACACCCCGGAGTGTGTCTCTCTCTTTTTTTTTATGAGGCAGGAGCCGCGAGACCCAGAAAGGAAGGGCAAGCGGGTTGTGTTTTTTCCCCAAAACCCCCCCACACCCACCACACCCCGCCCCCCGCGAGGGCCCTTCTTTTTTTTGGGGGGGGGCCCGGCCCCCGCCCCGGAGGGGGCCAGGGCCTGAATCGCACCATCCCTCTGGTGAAGATCCGATGGAAAAACCATACCCCCAAAGAAGCTTCATGGGAGAAAGAAGAAGACATGAAGGAGAAGTTTCCTCATCTTTTTGGAAGCACAGGTACGCTTTCAATTTCGAGGACGAAATTCTTTTAAGGGGGGGAGAATGTAATATCCAGCCCTATTCTAACCTTGACCCTGACCCGGATCCACAGTTGTATTCAGGTCCGAGGACACGAAGTGGTGGAAGAAGAGATTTATGGACCATTCTGATTGATGATCATGATTCGGAGACCGAGCCCATGGACATTGACAATGATACCCCTTGCTTAAATGCATTGTCAGTGTTTAAGGAAAGTCTGCGCATCGGAGAAGATTAATATGGTTGATGTACCAAATGACCTCCTGTACACAATCCGAAGGTATTCCCCGAAACTAGACTTCTTGATTGAATTGTGGAAGAAAACCTCACTCAATTTGACCTTGTATAGCCTTTCAAATCCCTACTTGAAGTTGCTGTTCTAAACCTGAGTTTTCTGCTGAAATCATCTTGGTCGATCATTTTGGTCAATACCATCGACCAAAAGCATCGACCAAAATGTCCCAGTCTGCCAAGTTAATGATTCCATGGAATATTCCTTTTCTATTTAATATGACCTCGAGCCTTGAGCCTTTGCAATCATTTTTCTCACCTGGGAACGTGGGGAGAGCTTCCCAAAGCAGCTCCTTGGTTAGTGTGAAGGGCATCTCATCAAAGACACTTAGTTTATCATTGATTCTTGCCTTCATCTTCTACACTAAGGTAAGACTCTTCATTCCACTCTCTACCCTACCATTTTCTACTCCTTTCTATTGTCATCTTGCTGATGGGACATTTGGAATGGTGCTGCAACCTTGCAACCACCACTCCAAGTGCCTACTCATGCTCAATCCATGATTCCCTTAGCCATTCATTGATGCTAATGCTTATATCTCATGCCTAGCATATGTATTCCATGCTTTACCTATTAACATCATACCATTTGATATCAAACTGAGCTATAAAGTGTGTTATGTTCATGTTTAACATTGCCATATGATTCCAATCGAATTTCTATTAGTTCCTCTAGCTATTGCATGCTATTCCTCATCAATGCAATCAATTCCAACTCATGCCATGATGTTTATCACTTGAAATTGATAGCTCAAATTGGGGCTTTTTAATTAGACCATTGGATTGGGTTAATTCCTTGATTTATAGTGTCCTACTACTGTTGTTAAGTATGCCTCCAAGTTCCAGATTGATCCGAACACCGGAAGACTCGTTTCGGACCAAAATCCCCAAAATCCACTATTCTGCCCGAGGACTATTTTGGTCGATCATTTTGGTCGATACCATCGACCAAAACCATCGACCAAAGTTGTTGCTGACAGCAACCTTGGTCAGTTTTGACTCGAATGACATCCGATCTTCCCGACTTCTTTTCTAACTTATTATTGATGTTTGTTTAGGGCCTTAACACTTCTATTGGACTATTCTTGGTATTCTCAATTCATCATCAACTCATCCAAGGTAAGGATGGTTATATCCATAAACATATAAGTCACCAAATATTGAACTATGCTTTATTCAAAGAATGAAGTCCCTAAATTCTTTCAATCATTATGATACTGATACATATGTGTTGGAACAGTAATATTTAAATCTTTATACAATTGTTGTGTTACTCTATCATTTTGATTTGCTTATGTTTATAATGATTCGTTTCAATATCATGATTTGAGTACTATTATGAATATGCATTGGATGCATGAGAAATGATGAGATCTGATGTGTGATTGCTTATGTATGACTTGGGATTGGAGGGTGTTCTACTGACACTTCTGTCCTTGGGCATCGGAGGGAATAGTATGGGATATTCTCCGATGGTGCCTATCGACACTCTCCCGAGTTATTGGATGACATACATAGGAGTGTCTAGTGGTGTGGCTAGGTTCATCCTTGTCGTGTCAGACCCGAATCGGAAGGGCATTGAGACCGAACAACCCGTGGTAGTGTATGGTTGGATGGGCGCTCTAGGCCGGTAGCCAATCCGGTAGGGGACATAAACCATGCTACGGATACCTGAAAGGGGCCATTTATTGGTAGGGTTGCATATGGATAGACTTGGGCTCACGGGCGCTCAAGACCGGTAACCAATCCGTGAGAGGACGTGAGAGCTTCCCGTTTACTATATGTGGATGACCAATAGGGTTGATGAGTCCGAAATCCGGGATTTCGCTGACTCTAGTGTGAAGGATACCGGAAAGGATCGCCGGGGGCGAGGAATGGACGTATCTGAATCTGACTTGACCGACTGAGTAGATGACTTGCATTGGGCTAGGCTTTACCGTGACATGTGCCAAGTACTTGACCAAATGGTGATGTGAGAGAGCGGTGACCGATTCCCCTTACCATGGTTTTTGATGACCTTACCGATCTTCCCCAGGCATTCCCAAGATATGGAAATGGGAGAGTGACTGACGACCCGGGAGAAGTACGGTGCCTTGACTTAAAGCATGTCTACCTTAGAGACCAGCATTCATAGAGTTAGGCTCATATCTGCATCATATGTTCCATATCACATTGCATTATTATATGTTCTGAATGTGTATGATTTCTAATTATGGAATAACTTCCTTGCTTGAGTTCTTCGAACTCATTCCTTTTGTGCAAATGTTTTAGATTACATTCCAGTGTACCGAAGATTACGATGGCACCTCCTATGAGGCGGACTATGATTCCACATACTACCCTCCGGGTAGTGGCGTCGGTGAGGATTCGTATATTGGAGCCGAGGAGGATTATTATTCGCACCAGGGTTAGCCCCACAGTTGTGTGAGAGCGGCAGCACTGGGTTTACTTCATCCGTACTTTTGAGGAGACTACTATTAGTATAGAAGAAACCCTAGCATAGTGCCCCATTCCCCTGGTGTATTTGTGGAACCATTGGTCTTGTAACTAACTTATCTTTTAGTTTATCTTTTGACACTTAGACATGTATTTGACGTTATCACACTTCTTTTCCGCTGTTCTGAGAGAGTGGTTATCATACCTTCTCTCACCCTTATGATTATGCTTTAATGTTATTGCCTTCCGCACTCTGATTTATTTAGTCTTATCTTATTCATGATATTTAGTATTAACTGTTTTTACCATTGATTATTACTGTTCATGATTGTGTTACCGTGTATGTGGGAGGCATGGACCTCAGATCATTGATCCTTGGACTGTGGATCACATCCCGGGTATTCCAAATGGGGTACCGGCTGGGTGGATGTGACAGTAGGCATCTTTGATCAAGGATCCAGGGGGAAGGGAGAACAATAAATAAATGTTGGAAAATAAATAACAAAGCAATATAGGAAAAGGGAAACCTTAACCAAAGAGAGGCACGACTGTAGACATCTTTGATCAAGGACCCAGGGGGAAGGAAGAACAATAAATAATGCTGAAAAATAAATCCTAAGTTAAGAATATGGAGGAATAGATAAAAACGAGAATGGAGGGGGGGGGGAAGAGAAGATTATTGGCGAAGGTTACTTACTTGCATCTTTGAATCTCCAAAAAAACTTGAAGAAATGGTTTGAATCTCAACCAACTCTAACAACCAGATCTAGATTGCAATTGCTAGACCCAGAGAGAAAACGAATCCTCAAACTTGAAACTTGAACTTGAAATTGATTTTGAAGTTGCATTGATAAAAAGAAAAGAAATACACTTGCATAAAATAAATTACACAACTTCAATATTCCTTGCATTACATAGAAAAATTAAAACCTAAACATTCAATCTAGAAACTGGAACCCATAAAGTAATCAAAGAAAAATAGAGAAAACCTAAAACAAGCTAAAGAGAATAGAATGTGCAAGACTTAAATAAACTAAAGAGAAAATAAAGTATAAACTAGACCCAAGAGGGGAGGGTATATTTATAGGAGATGGAAAATGATTTACAAATAAGAAAATAAAATAATAATAAATAAAAATAATAAAAATGAGTAAAATATAAAAAGAAAAACAAATAAAGAAAGAGCTAAATTCGTTAGAAATCCTAAGAGAGAGAGAGAGAGAGAGAGAGAGAGATAGAATGTGTGGAGAAGAAAAAAATAAAATAAAAATAGTAGCACATGAAGAGGGAAAGTGGAGAGAAGGTGGAGAAATTAAATAAAAAATACAAAAAAAAAATGATTTTAACGCGGAGAAAGAGTGGAAGAATGAAAGTGCTTTTGGGTCAATTAAGGAAAAAGATAAAATAAAATAGCGAAAGGAATAGAAAGTGGGGAGTGAGAGAAAATTAAGTAAAGAAATAAATAAAATCTAACAGAAAAAATGAAATCTTTTAGAAAATAGAAAATCCTAATCTTTGACTACTTGTGGGCCGCATACATTCTTTCAATTACAATAAAGAAAAATAAAATAAAAATTATAATCTTATTTTATAAGATATTTTGGAGTTGGCCATAATTGCATCTCTAGCCCATCATGCTCCAAATCAGGCCCATTTTCGCACTTGAGAATTTGAATGGACCTCTTGACATGTAAAATCGCATGTTTCATATCCAAAACTTCAGATATTCGCTAAAGTCCTAAGAATTCATAAAATCTGCAAAAACAACATAAAACCCAAGGTAGCTCCACGCAAAGTGTGTAAAATGCATGCTTTATGTCGTAAGATTTCACACATAAATGCGTTCATCAGAAATCATTGATGTTGAATTTGCATCAGTATCCTCGATCTTTTGGTGTTTAGTGGTCTATACTGATCCTATTCATGATGTTGGTCATGCCATCTGTCTCTTCCATTTGATCTATCACTCTGCCGATCATCTCTTTTTTCCTTATGATCAAATTGAAACTCTCCATTTTCTTTTTTCTTGTCAGTTCCTCCTTCTACTTCCTTCTTGGCTTAGAAGATTTCTCTCATGTCGGCATACTGGTAACCATAGTCAGTTAGCTCTGCTATATATCATTTGGTCTATCTAGGACCAAAGACTCTAGAAGTTGCTCATCAGTGATTCCATGGAACATGGCATTAAAAGCTATTGCTTCATCCAAGTCCTTGATCCCAATCAATTTCTAATTAAATCTCTTCATGTAAATCAGCTCCTCGAAACTCCAAATTGAGTTAGGTCTCCAAACAAGAACCAAGTTGTTGTTGGTCCTTTCAAGGACATCGAAAACGATCTACACTTCATGGCATCTGACTCCCTTGCTAGCGTCATCACAAAGTTGAAATGTCCAAGGTGTTCAAAGGGATATATACTCCCTTCGTACATAGTGAACGTCAGAAGTTTGATGGTGTACCCATTATCTCTCTAAAGAAAGGATTATGACGTACAGATTTGTAAGGATCTTCTCCCTCTCTCCTGTATAGTCTCTCGATTCTATCATCTAGAATTCTGAATCTCTTATTGATTTATGATTCATGTCAAACATTAGCTTGATTGACTTGCGAGACAATTCTCCTTTGTTTACTTACTTCCAGGAGTTATGGTTTGATTTCCCTTGCTTTTAGCTATTTTCTTAGTTCTTTGAGTCAAAACTCGATCTTCATCATCTACAAGAGGCAGGTCAACTTGATTTGGATCTTGACTTTGTCCTTTGCCCCCTTGCTCCAAGTTTACCTTTACAAAATGTCTTCTCGATCCTTGCATCCAAAGAGCCTGGTTCCAAACCACCTCAACTCGAGAAGGGAGATCGGGGCGAACTAGAGTTGCAACTAAGAGTGTCTCCAACTTGTCGGATATAATTCTGAAGAGATCCTAAGACTGGAGGATCTGCTATTGCATGTTGCGCCGTACTTGCAAGTGCATAAGGTTGCCCAAGTGATATAGAGGTAGAAGAATATCGTTCCCACGAGAATAAAAAAGAGTAAAAGTCATGTACTAGCTTTAAAAACACCTATAATAATCAAGCTACATGAATTATGAAGAAATAACTAACATATTGATTAAATTAACAAAATATGAACGAAATAACTAAGTTGCTAACACAAATCAAATCTAATGAATGGAATTACTAGGGATTCAATTTCACCAAACATTATATAGCTTATTGATCTATTCCCCCCTTTCTCATACAACCAATTTAATCTCTACTATTGTCGACGAGATTCCCTAAATTAGATTACCTCATCAATTATGCATGAGGATCCCTAACATATATAACCCTCCACCAATTACACATAGATTATCAATTTAATATATCACATTAAACACAAGAAACTCACAAACAAAGTCGAACAAACAATCTAACCTATTACGCATTAGATGTAATTTGTCATTCTTCAATCCTAGGTCTAGCATGCATTCTTCATTGTTACATGAATAAAAATACACCATGAGATTTAAGAATATTGGCCAGACATTCAGACATGAAGAACAAAATTGAAGAAAACAAAAGGGAGTATTGAATTATATGAAAAGGGAATAAAATCAATAACTATCTCATATTAGAATCCACCTAACCCTAGCCAAAGAAACTTAGAAAATTATAGAAGAAGAAGAAGAGATAGTTAAGGAAAACATCACTCTAGGGTCAAAGAAGTAGACTCCAGCAACTCTCCAAAATTTGCTCCTAAAGCAGCACTCTTCTCCAAATTCGTCCTCTGCAGTTTTCCAGAGCCAAAAACATTTTTTTTTTTATGTGTATGCTCCTCTTTTATAGAGTGATTACCTAGATTATAAGGGATATGATTCCTGACACAATTTGAAACAAACTCTAAGTTCCTAATCTACTCAATCAAGAAATTTGTTTGTCTAGGTGGCGTATAAATCGAATTGATTTTGAGAGCTCAAATTCACAATCCCACCGTTGGATTTAATGATCAAGAAGTCATGAAGCTCATGTCAAAAAATCAGATCAATCGGACGCCGGATGACCCTCTGATGAAGGACTCATATCCAAACTGGACAGGGCACACTCAAAAATGGGATTCTTCCTTTTTCCTTCTTTGAATATGATTCTTTTCCCCTTCTTTGGTCAACCTTCATACTCCAATAATTGCTCCAAGAAAATCCTTGTTGTTGAAGGAGTCCAAGTACTAAGATGATTTACTACAAGCATAGATAAATTTGGATAAGTATTATCAAGATAAATATGAATTATCAAAACTACTTAAATTCGGGGAGAGTGCATCTAATATTCATTTGCATGTGATATTAGGGTAAAATGATATAAAACGATTTCAAATACATGATGTATCCAGTTAATTACTCAAAATAATATGCATAAAATAAACTTATCAATTCATAGAGGCAAGTTGCGCAAGAGCCTATTGTGGATCTGGACTTTGTAACGAGGTTTTGGACATCGCCTCTTGGTGATGGTTCTCTTGTTGAACTAGAATTTTGGGAATTCCTCTCAATGACATATTGTCTAGTACTTTCTACTTCTATTGAGAAGTCATCGAAAGTTCCCAAGGGGTTACGTCGCATCCTTCTTAGCTTTCTTGGCGGCTCTTGGCCACATTTTCCTCTGGCTCACCTCAAGAGCTTGGATTGGAGGCAAGTTCTGCAAATGATCTGGTGCTTGAGCCATGAGTTTTGTTCAGTTTCCCACAGACAATGCAAAAAATGTTGTCAGATCTTCCTTTGAGGTTGACTCAGCTGATCCAACACCTAATTAACGCAACTGGTTTGATCTAGAATCAGCTTTTGGATCTTGATTGGATGAATCTATTCCTATGATCACTCAAACACAGGTCGTTAGCTGCAGGCCGATCGGTGTGACCGGCGATCCACCTCTGACAATAAAGTTAGCGTTAGATTTGGTAGAGTGGAACTAGAGTTATAGAGAACCCTAGGTAGTCAGCAGGAAGATCCATTTGAAATGAAGTTGTGTTGTCGTTGGAAAATGTCCTACCTGTGTTCAGCTGGCACTTAAACTATTTGTACTATCTTTGTACATTGGCTTGTCGGATCTTTCCTTTCCTTTGTATAGTCCAGATTGACTTGCTTATTTGATCATCATGTTATGTTAGTTTGTTAGGAAAATCACCGATTGGCCGGTTCGGGTCGGTTGGATGATTTATCCTTAACAAGAGAGAAAGTTAACCTTAACCGCTAATACCAACATTTGATGTACACAGACATTTTCATATACAGATCAGCAGCACTTACAAATACGAACATTTATTAAAAATAAAAAAAATACTAACATTTAAGAGAATAATCCGTATCTCTATTATTGTTTGAGAATTTTCACTAGAATCCCTCAATGCCGTCACACTCCAACAGGAAACATGTATACGAGTAACGATTCTTAGTGCCTCATATTATTTTATTGCATGATTAATTATTTTTTCTTGTAACCAGTGTTCCAAGAATCTTGAGTCGAGCAATTTATGAGAGGGGATTATTGTTGATTTGTCTTTTTGTGTGGAAAGTAGAACCGTAAACAAAGGAAGGGACTTTTCTTTGTCCACCATGAGAGTCAGAATCCATCCAAGATGAGCGGTGGGTGTGGTGGGGATAGGTGTTGAAAATAATTGCTAAGATGTTTTGAGAAATATCAAATCTTGGGTAGGTGACTTTTCTTCCACTGTTACATGACTTGACGTGCATGAGTTTCTTGCATTTTAGCTTCAAAACTGGATGGTAGAATACTAGAATACGAGGCAATGAGACAAAATTTGCAATTCTCACTGGTGATTTTATTATCACAGATAAAATAAAATTAATAAACGCTGTTATGACAAGAGCACATTTTTCATAATTCAAAAACTAAAACTGTCATGGATATAGGTAAGTGTAGTTGAAGAGGGTGGGACTCTAGAGTTTGTAACCGACTGTATCACGTAGTGTGATGAAGAGTATCCAGAAAGGACTCTAGAGTTTGTAATCCAGGAGGACTCTAACTTTGTAATACGGTCTCTGAAGACCATAATATAATGGGACCCAAGCAATGGGAAAAGAGAGAACAAGTTTAATCTCTTCCCTAAATCTTCTCTCTCTCTCTCTCTCTCTCTCTCTCTCTCTCTCTCTCTCTCGGTCTCTCTCCCTCTCTCTCCCTCTCGGTCTCTCTCTCTCTCTTGATTTCTCTAAGCTTACGTCCTCACCAGATCCGAGTTCCCTCAATTCAACATTGGATCTGACAATTGGTCCGACCTGCCGGATGGCCGACGGAACTCGTTTGCACTTAATGGACGAGAACCTGAAACAGCTCAACACCATCACTTCTGAGCGTGGAATGATTATCACAAGCCTGCAAGCCTCAATGGAAGTTCAGAAGGGAAACATGGATCAACTAAAAGAAACGATGGTGAAACTGGCAGCGCAGATGAAGGCACTAAGTGAACAGGTAATGCAAGCATTCAAAATCCCTGCTAATTCAGATCTGTCCCCGGGTTGGTCAGCCACAACCCAGCGACCATCGCTTGAGATAAACTCAGTTTCCTTGACGACAGAAATTAAGCAACCTAAAGCTCAAATTGACAAGGTTTCTTTCGATTCGGATGGAGAAAATAGTGATTCAAGCAAAGCTGAAACTGAATTTGGCATTGATTCGAATAGCGGTTGGAGCAGTTTGACAATGGAGAGTCAAACTGTCTCGCCTGACACAAGGGAAGAGAAAAGGATAAGAACTGCGGCTACTATGCTGGTTCCTCTCACTGCCGATCAAGTTCAACGAGTTTTATCATTGCTGAAAAAGGAGGAGGAAAAGAAAAATGAAAGGATATCAGTTGGTTTGGATGATGATATCTTGTTTAAAATTCTCCAGAGATTAGAAGCTGATACGTTGTTCAATTTAAGGGTGGTAAGCAAGCAATGGCATAATTTGATTTTTGATCCTTACTTTGTTTTTTCCCATCTCTCTTATGAGGCACCGCCTGGTTTACTAGTCCAAACCTAGAGCCTATTATATGGTTTTTATAAATTGGGTTTTCTAGATCTGAAAGGAAAAAAAATTGTGATGAGGTACTTGGGAATAGATGTTGAAAAACCAATAATTGCTTCTTGTAATGGTCTTGTTTTGTTTCGAAATAAACCAAATTGAGGCATCGCCGGAAATCTTGTGTCAAGAAATGCAGATGATCCTTGTGCCAGCTTCACTGTAAAGGGATCGATGCTAGGAAGTTTCAATCAAGGGTTTGCCAATTTAGATTTCCAACGGATATTCCGATCGATTGCTTGTTTTAGTAAGATCCATGGCAAGGGCAACCGTCTGGCATGGTGTCGTAAGTTGAGGAGGCCAAGAGCTTCCATGAAGCCTCCATGGTTGCGACCAAGGGCAAGGGCGAGATGGGAAAGACGGAAGCAGCATCGCAAATGGAGGAAGCTGCGATGGGATTTCAAGGCATGCTTTACCTGTAAAAGGCTCCACCACGCTCCAATAGCATCGCCAATCGGAGCAAGAAACGCTTCAGGCGAGACGGTGGCGATTAGGACTCCTCCAGAAAAAGCAGAAAAATTTCAGATCGCAGGAGAAGAAAGGAAGAGGTATGGGGTGGACCGGGTCAGTTTCGGGTTGATGTTTATTATTGGATGGTACTGAACTGGACAGATGGCCCAAGGAATTGCACCACTGCATAGGGCTTTAAGACATTCAAATGAGGCCCACTCATACCACGTCAAGCCCATTCATTGCAAACCCACAGAAAAATTTTCAAATTGTCTCATGGGCCTAGGCTTAACAGGTTTGATGCAAAGGCATTATGAGCAGGGACACTACGGTAAACAGACTTAGATCTTTTCATCTTCTTATTACAGTCTCAAGACCAGGCCGTTGTTCCAAGAGGTGCATGAGGCAGATGTATGGACTTCGTTCTCGTCGCCGGCGGAAAGTACCACGTGTCATCGCCGAAATGATGCCGGAATTCAGGCACCATGTAATCAGCCGTTTATCCCAAAGCTGGCGCCACACCGTGTACCAGCGATGCATGGAGAGAACATTCTGCCGCATATAAACTACACTAGATGCCACGACGTCGTTCTCTTGCGAGTGTTGTTGCTCAGTGACACGATGGTTCATGAGAATCGGATCGAGCCTGAAGTTGTGTCACACCACCGATTGGTACTGCTACAAGCTTCCTTCTTCATATCTGAGCGTACAGGTCACGGGATGACTCGATTATTGTGGAAATCAATTAAGGAAAAGCGGAATTTTCTCTTTCTAAAGTTAGATTTAAGGCATTTTGACTTTGGAGTGCTTAACTGCGAGGCTAGTGATGAGGCTACAATTGAAAGCATTGCGGCCACGCGTAGGTATGGTGTAGCAATCCAGCGTGCACTTGTAACTCCAGATGAAGCACAGGTCAAGGAATTTAACTTGAATCAGATGTGGAAAAGTTCAAATGGGACAATCAGAAACATCTTGAATGGGGACGTCATAGCTAAATGGGCCCTTCCTTTTCTTTTGCTTGGTCTTGTCGTCGATCACCATAAAAAGGGCCATTTCTTATCTAATTGTATGAAGTTGAGTCACAGGAAAATTGCTGGCATTCTCACCTTAGGGTGGCTGATCTTCGACTCAACACTGTTGGGTAAGTACATTCTTGGTATGGCTAGTAAGGCTCTTGTGGTCTAGAGGGTTCTGTGGCAGAAGGTGCACTAGCATTGGCTGAACTCGAGTTCAAGAAGGCTTGCTTAATTTGGGGTTATGCTGGAAACGAGAGGATGCAATCACAACAATGGGCCCTGGTAATTCCATTTAATTCCATTCTCCAACTGTCTTGCTGCTTGCACTATGAGCTGAAGAGTTGGAAATTGTCCCATGGGTTTTTTGAGGGAAATAATCGTGAGCCTTGCCTAGAAAATGTTTTTTGGTTTTGGGAAACAAGGGCCCTGTAAGCCAAAGAGATTTTTTCCATATTCTTTGCTTTTGGCATGAATTTAGATCGTGGTAGTTCTCCATCAATTTTGGTCACAGGACTAGCTGCAGACACTGTTAATGGTACCATATATTTTATCTCATGAAGCAAGACAAGCTACTATCTTGAGAGCAAGTGGGCTAAGGCATATAAAGTGCGGCATTTGAACCTTGAGGACAAGGTTCTTATAAGGGGTAGGCAATGTCATGGATATAGGTAAGTGTAGTTGAAGAGGGTGGGACTCTAGAGTTTGTAACCGACTATATCACGTAGTGATGAAGAGTATCCAAAAGGGACTCTAGAGTTTGTAATCCAGGAGGACTCTAACTTTGTAATACAGTCTCTGAAGACCATAATATAATGGGACCCAAGCAATGGGAAAAGAGAGAACAAGTTTAATCTCTTCCCTAAATCTTCTCGCTCTCTCGGTCTCTCTCCCTCTCGGTCTCTCTCTCTCTCAATCTCTCTCTCTTGATTTCTCTAAGCTTACGTCCTCACCAGATCCGAGTTCCCTTAATTCAACATTGGATCTGACAAAAACCCCAAACCTTGAAGGATCAATCATGAACATTTATACCTCACCGACAATGTGCAAAACATTCTTGAATCCTGATATGACCTATGAGGCTACAATTGAATAGGGAAGTCTCTTCCATATTAAGTCATGTAACACCGAATCTGATATTTCTTAAAACACCCACTTGCAAATTTTCAACACTCGCCGCCCATGTTAGATGGGTTCAGACTCTCACGGTGGAATAGGAAACTCTCTTCCTTTGTTTACGTTTCCATACAAAAAGACAAATCTATAATAGTTCCATCATCGATCTTAGTATCGTAGAGAATTTGCAGTTGTCTTGATCTTTAACGGAGCTTCAGTCCTGCGCATTAAATCATAGGATTGTCCTGTGAGATTGGAGACCATTGGATGCAAGACTCTAATTGAGGTTTCGATATCAACCGTTGATTGTTCAAGATCAAAACCTCCGGGTTTGAAGATAGCTTGCTGAGGAAGAAACCTGACTCACTCAACAAGCACGCCCGAATCCGTAATTCTAGGAGTGAACAGCTTGTAAAGGAGACGGTTAATGGCACTTATGGTGTAAAACCCAGCCCTAACCTTGACCCGGAAACCTTGTTATTTGTAGGTCCAGTGACCCGGAGTAAAGTAAGAAGTCAGCTTTGGGCCATCCCAGTGGAGGACTTGGTGTCTGGCTTTGAATCCATGAGAGTTGATGATGAAGTTCTATTTATGGAAACTGAATCTTGATGAAGATCGGATTAGTTGATGGACTTGGAGTGCTCTCTATCATGGTTTGAAGGCATTTCTACCTATTAGGTAAGTCACTTGTTATGTGTGCAAAACCCCTTTAGGATTGGATTTGATCTGGGTCTCCAATTCCCTGTTTTGGAATTCTTTATCTGCATTGGTCGATCGATTGGTCGACTGGACCAGTCGACCAATCCACTCGACCAATGAGTGCTGTCTTTGGCAATTAGGTTTTGCTTGCTCTATTTAAGTTTAATCTCGAGTCTACTTCGTATTTGCTGCCTCCAAACTCTTTGGAACGAACCAAAGAGCTCTGCAAGTCATCTCCCTTGCATCCTTGGTGATTTTCTTGACGGATCTTCGTCAAAACTCTTCCTTTTGCATCAAAGGTATGTCTACACTCTCTTCTTCTCCTCCATCTCTGTTTTTCTTTCCTTTTTGAGTTGAGACAGTAGAGGAGATGCTGCATTCTCTGTTGCAAACATCTCTGGACTTGTCTCTCATGATCATCCTAAGGATTAATGGCTAAAACAATGATCTTAACCATGATCATTGCAAGCTTTTGAAGGAATCATGATCAAACCATGATCTAGTCTTTGTTTAACTTCTGATTTGAATTCTGATCTCCTTGGATCTTCTACATTGATCATGTTAGTAGTCAATTGCTGTGTTTTCTTTGCATGATCCATGATCTATCAATCTCTAGTTGTTCCTCTTCTACCTTACCATGTTTTCTTCATGAACCATGATAGTTACATATATGGTAGGTTTTGTTTCCTTATTTAGATTTATGCTTTTAAGCCTATTTCCTTGAAGATTTAAGTATGCTTTTCATGATACATTTACCTGAAGCAATGATCCATTCTCCTATTGTTCTTGTCTTTGATTTCTATCTTGAATTCTTCAAGATCCATGGTTGATCTAATTATGGTAACTTTTTGTTTCCTAATTTGGATCTTGATGGCTTGATTCGATTAGTGTTTTGAGGTCCCCTATATGTTAGGATACTACTGATGTAGTTTACCCCTTGATTAGTACCCTTTTGAACCACCAAATTCGGATTTTATATCTTAAAACTCTGTTTTTTTTTAGGCTACTGTCTGCATTGGTCGACTGATTGGTCGACTGGACCAATCGACCAATCCACTCGACCAATGAGTACAGCAACTCCAGAATTGGTTTGTGTTGGATGTTTTGGTACCTTTTCTGTTAGGGATCTTTCCTAATATGTTGTATACACTTGTTTAGGACCTTCTTCTCAAGTTTGCCAAGATCTTACTTGATTTCTTAGGATTCCTTTGCGAGTTATAAAAGGTAAGGATGGTTACTTCTTTAACAACATAAATTGCATAGCTTGGTTTCTATATTTAAATCTTGATTAAGTTATTTCTTTAATTAGATTCTTACAATGTTATATTACTGTGGTACTATCTTGATATCAGTAGCGTTACTTATTCATATTGAATTGACTCATGTATGATTTACTTACCAAGTATATACAAAATGATTGTAATTATTGATTTCTTTCCATATATGAAGTTACCATATATGTGATGATATGATTTGATGCATGTGTATGCTTAAGTATGGTTTGGAAAGGAGAGGTGTCATTTTGACACTTCTGTCCTTGGACTACTACGGGAATATTATGGGATGTTTCCGGAGATGCCCTATGGACACCTTCCTAAACTGTTGGATGACATATCTAGGATTGTCTAGTAGTGTTTGGCTAGGATGTCCTGTTATGTCAGACCCTAATCGGAGGGATATTGAGACCGAATGACCCGTGGTAGCAATGGGGATTCATGGGCGCTCAAGACCGGTAACCAACCCGTGAGAGGACAGGAATCACATTGTGGGGGCCATTTATTGGTAGGGTTGCATATGGTTAGACTTGGGCTCACGGGCGCTCAAGACCAGTAACCAACCCATGAGAGGACGTGAGAGCTTCCCGTTTACCATATGTGGATGACCAATAGGGTTGATGAGTCCGTAGTCAGGGACTATGAGGACTCTAGTGTGAAGGATACCGGAAAGGATCGTCGGGACGAGGAATGGACGTATCTGGATCTGACTTGATGTAACTAAGTAGAAGACTTGCATTTGGCTAGGCTTTACCCTGACATGTGCCGGTACTTAGACCAATGGTGATGTGAGAGAGTGGTGACTTAACCCCCAGCCATGGAATGTCCCGAGGGATGCCGGACCCATTACCAACTGATGATGAGTGATTGAGACCTTCCTAAAGAAGTACGGTGCTATGACTTAAAGCATGTCCCGCTAATAGAGACCAGCATATATAGAGTTAGATTCATTCATTCATTGCTTGTCTCATATCATATTGCATTTATGTCTGTTCTGAAATCCTACCATTTATGTTATTATGGATTTAACTGCCTTACTGAGTTTCTTTGAAACTCATTCCTTTATTGTACAATGTTTGTTAGACTATTCTGCAGGTACTGAATATTATGACGGTCCCTATGAAGAAGCGCAAGGCGAAGAGGCATATCTCCAGGAAGGTGATTGCAGTTACAACAATTACACTGAAGATCCCGCGAGTGGTTATGCTCCGTACGATGCTTAGTCCGACCATTGAGTGGAAGCGCCCTTGTGCCGTTTATGAGATTTATACTTATAGGGATGTTGTCTATAAAGTGGAGAACAATTTAGTTACCCATTGTACTTGCTACTGGGATTAGATTTTGTCTTGCTTATTCTCTTTTAGAACTACTTTTCCGCTGGTTGTAGAGTGGGATTTTGCCTCACTTTACTTATCTGATGTAGACACTCTGATTTTATCTAATACTCTGATTTATATATGATTCATTCTTTCCTTATTGGATCTATGGTTTATCTTCCGCACTTTTATTGTTCTTGTTCATGATTATGTTATTGTTTATGTGGGAGGTTGATTACCCGATACCTGATCTTCGGGCTGTGGATCACACTCTCGGGTATGCCAGATAGGGTACCGGCTGGGAGGATGTGACAAAAACGCCGATCAGTGCGGTCCACAAATCCAGAAGATCTAGGCTGCCAGGGTTTCTGAACTCGAGCATTTTCCTTTTCATTCTCTTCAAGCTTCTTCGAGTTTTGAACCACCTGAGCATATCCTTCAAGAGGCAAGACAGTGAGGTATGCCTTAATAGAAGGTCGCAAACCCTTGAAAAACTTTTTCGCCTTGGCTTCTTCAGACTTAATAGACTCGGGGGCGAAGAAGAAAAGTTCTTCAAATTTCTGCTGATACTCAAGCACAGACAAAGCACCTTGTACTAAGGCCATGAACTCGGCCTCCTTTGCGTCCTTTACAGCTTCCGAAAAGTAGTTCTTGCAAAAAGCTTCCTTAAACTTCTCCCAGGTAACGACACCACCATTCAAGGTCTCAAGGATAGGCCTAGTGGAAGCCCACCATGCATCGACTTCTTGCTGAAGCTTCGCTTCGGCAAACAACACTTTCTCGAGCATCAGAACATTGCAAATGTCTGAAGGCCTTCTCCAACTCACGAAGCCACTTGTTCGGAAAGAGGGTGTCCTTTGTTACACCAGTAAAGGAAGGTACTTGCAACTTTAGGAAACTTTCCATCAAACGGGTGTGGGGTGTCCCGGTGAATCTTTCCATAAGAGGGGCTGCGGCTCCAGAAGTTCCAATTCCGACACGGTTCTCATTGCGAAGGGTAGCAAAACCAGTCATTATTTGATTAAATTGGGCAGCCTGCTGTTGCATCATGTTGGTCATGACGCTGGCGATATCTCTAAAGCTTCCGATATCGAGGGCACCAGGAATGCCATTCGTGGTGTGGCTATCGTCCTGTGTCTGCTGATCAAAGCCCCCAGCAGGGGTTTCTTCGTTTCCGTTGCTTCCGGATCCGACGAAACTATTTCTAAGTAAGACCATTCTGCAAGGATCAAAGATAAGGATACCAAAATTTCAAATTTGACAAAGACAACTTGGCCAACGAATAGGATAACCAAATCATGGTTAGAATTATCAATATAACAGTAAAATAAATCAGCATTGATCAAAATCCAAAGGAAATGAGTCCAAGAATCAAAAACTCCCAAAATAACCCAATGCAGAAAAATGAAGGATTTTGGTCGATGCTTTTGGTCGATGGTATCGACCAAAATGATCAACCAAAATAAATTCTGCGCGAAAAATCAGATTTAAAGGGCCCACTTCTCATTTCATTTTCATTTCTCACTCAACATTTCGAGTTTAGCTCTGGAGAAAGCGATTTTCTAGGGTTTTCAAGAGTGCTAGGACTTGATTCAAGGCTTCAATCATTCTTGATAATCTCACTTGATCATCTACACAAGTAAGTTCTCTTTCTTTTTCTCTTTTCTTATAAACTTCGTTCACCATTGTTGTGTTCTTCAATAAAACTGAGTAATACTTGCAGCCAATGGTTAGAATCATACATATACATTATTAGAAACATGTTTTCATAACTTTTCAAATAAGATTAAGTTCCAAACACAAGATTGCATCCATTTTGGTTACCAAAACACTATTCATTTCACAAAAACTCAACTTTACAAACACTTGTCTCATTTTCAACCCAAAAGGAATTTTGACATGAAACAAATTTCTACAACACTGATCTACTAGGGGTAAAGTGTTCCCACTCTCCATTTGGTCAAATTCCAATTTTTTCAAAAATCACAAATGCAAGCCAAAATAGTGATTTTTCTCTCTCTTACTTGCTGAATTTTCACTTTGAATATGCCAAAAAGATGGATTTTCACCAAATAAAGTATTCTAGCATGCTTGTGTAGGTCTCATGCATATGTTAGAATGATCAAACCAAAATTTCACCAAAAATCAAATTTTCTGAAAATTTACGAAAATGCCCTTCATCTAACAATCATACACTAAGACTAATCCAAATGAGTTTCTTTCCTTGTTTCAACAGATACACCATGCCTAGAAGAGGGAGATGAGTGGACAGGGGTAGAGGACTTGTTCCCCAGGCTGAGGTCATAGACGAGGAGCATTTCACTACTCCTATGGCGGAGTTTCTATACGAGCATTATTTCCATGATATACCGATCGAGCACGGACGATTGGTGGATGTGGATGATTTAGAGGTATTTCGCATCCGAGAGAGATTAGAGGCTATGGATTGGCTTCACTTATACACTACGGCACAGCCAGTCTACCTAGCTCTTATCAGATACTTCTATAGTAATCTGACTTACCGTATAGAGGATGATCCAAGGGATGGTTCTAGGATTGTCATAGATTCCATGGTCGAGGTAGAGAGATCAGTTTCACCACGAGGACACTGGCTCGCATCTTAGATGTACCGATCGTACGAGATTCCCGTTGGTGGATTCCTGCTGGTACAGATATCACAGAGGTGCTTCTTCCTTATGAGGTATACGAGGTGTGCATGACGCTATGGGATGACATTGACTGTTATGTGCCCCGGTGTGGTACCGCGATGCGTCCTTCAGCTAGAGTTATCGCTCGCATCGTCGGGCGAAACATCCTTCCGAAGGCAGGGCATCATAGCAAAGTGTCGGCGATGGAGGCACTGATCATTTATAGTATGTATACTGGAGTACAAATCGATTTAGCATCCATCATGCAAAATGTCATGATTGATCGGATCGAGTTTCTTGGGGATAGGAACTTGGCTTTCGGTCGACTCTTGACTCGTATCTTTGAGTACTTTGGTGTGGACTTGGAGCATACACCTATGATTCAGGGTCGAGATTTAGGTGAGCCCATTTGTGCATGGTTGATCAGGAAGATGGGGCTCCAGGATGCAGTCGGATCAGAGGATGAGGATGATATCAATGATGCATCAGGAGATGACGACTCAGAGGATGATAGTACTGATGATGATGACGGTGGTAACGATGATGAGCATAGTGAGGGTGATGATCAGGGTCATGATGATCGGGGTCATGATGATGCTCCGAGGCATGAGGAGGTTCCCGCTCCACGACTTACTGAGGTCGGAGGCCCATCACACACGACTTCTGAGGCTCCAGATGTGGCTTCCCATCAGTCGTCGATTTACTCTATTCTTGAGAGGATCGAGGCTCGGCAGGAGAGGATGGAGTTACACATGTGCACCCTCAGTGAGAGGTTGGCACAACTGGAAGAGGAGTTCAGATCTAGGAGGGATCAGACAGATCGCAGGAGTCGTTCACCTACATAGACATCACTAGGAATTTTCTTTTATGTCATTATGGATGTATTTCCCTTTTTCAAACTTGTAAAAATTTCCCTATGAAATCAATGAAGTTCAGTTGTTTTGTCTATATTATTGTGTCTTATTCATGAGTCAAGTTATGTTTCCACATTTTGGTTTCTAGTCCAGGTTATCTATTATTCACTTCTAGGAGCACTTGAGTCACTTCCAGATCTGTGACTCGGAATGTTCCGTCACCGTTTCTGTGGTCAGGGTTCCACTTGATCTTGGGCTCGATACCAATCATGTCACATCCACCCAGCCGGTACCCCATTTGGAATACCCGGGATGTGATCCACAGTCCAAGGATCAATGATCTAAGGTCCATGCCTCCCACATACACGGTAACACAATCATGAACAGTAATAATCAATGGTAAAAACAGTTAATACTAAATATCATGAATAAGATAAGACTAAATAAATCAGAGTGCGGAAGGCAATAACATTAAAGCATAATCATAAGGGTAAGAGAAGGTATGATAACCACTCTCTCAGAACAGCGGAAAAGAAGTGTGATAACGTCAAATACATGTCTAAGTGTCAAAAGATAAACTCAAAGATAAGTTAGTTACAAGACCAATGGTTCCACAAATACACCAGGGGAATGGGGCACTATGCTAGGGTTTCTTCTATACTAATAGTAGTCTCCTCAACAAGACGGATGAAGTAAACCCAGCTGCCGCTCCCACACAACCGTGGGGCTAACCCCGGTGCGAATAATAATCCTCCTCGGCTCCAATATACGAATCCTCACCGACGCCACTACCCGGAGGGTAGTATGTGGAATCATAGTCCGCCTCATAGGAGGTGCCATCGTAATCTTCGGTACACTGGAATGTAATCTAAAACATTTGCACAAAAGGAATGAGTTCGAAGAACTCGGCAAGGAAGTTATTCCATAATTAGAAATCATACACATTCGAACATATAATAATGCAATGTGATATGGAACATATGATGCGAGATATGAGCCTAACTCTATGAATGCTGGTCTCTAAGGTAGACATGCTTTAAGTCATAGCACCGTACTTCTCCCGGGTCGTCGGTCACTCTCCCATTTCCATATCTTGGGAATGCCCGGGGAAGATCGGTAAGGTCATCAAAAACCATGGTAAGGGGAATCGGTCACCGCTCTCTCACATCACCATTTGGTCAAGTATTGGCGCATGTCACAGTAAAGCCTAGCCCAATGCAAGTCATCTACTCAGTCGGTCAAGTCAGATTCAGATACGTCCATTCCTCGCCCCCGGCGATCCTTTCCGGTATCCTTCACACTAGAGTCAGCGAAATCCCGGATTTCGGACTCATCAACCCTATTGGTCATCCACATATAGTAAACGGGAAGCTCTCACGTCCTCTCAAGGATTGGTTACCGGTCTTGAGCGCCCGTGAGCCCAAGTCTATCCACATGCAACCCTACCAATAAATGGCCCCTTTCAGGTATCCGTAGCATGGTTTATGTCCCCTACTGGATTGGCTACCGGCCTAGATTGCCCATCCAACCATACACTACCACGGGTTGTTCGGTCTCAATGCCCTTCCGATTCGGGTCTGACACGACAAGGATGAACCTAGCCACACCACTAGACACTCCTATGTATGTCATCCAATAACTCGGGAGAGTGTTGATAGGCACCATCGGAGAATATCACATACTATTCCTTCCGATGCCCAAGGACAGAAGTGTCAGTAGAACACCCTCCAATCCCAAGTCATACGTAAGCAATCACACATCAGATCTCATCATTTCTCATGCATCCATTGCATATTCATAATAGTACTCAAATCATGATATTGAAACGAATCATTATAAACATAAGCAAATCAAAATGATAGAGTAACACAACAATTGTATAAAGATTTAAATATTACTGTTCCAACACATATGTATCAGTATCATAATGATTGAAAGAATTTAGGGACTTCATTCTTTGAATAAAGCATAGTTCAATATTTGGTGACTTATATGTTTATGGATATAACCATCCTTACCTTGGATGAGTTGATGATGAATTGAGAATACCAAGAATAGTCCAATAGAAGTGTTAAGGCCCTAAACAAACATCAATAATAAGTTAGAAAAGGAGTCGGGAAGATCGGATGTCATTCGAGTCAAAACGACCAAGGTTGTTTGTCAACGAACAACTTTGGTCGATGGTTTTGGTCGATGGTATCGACCAAAATGATCGACCAAAATAGTCCTCGGGCAGAATAGTGGATTTTGGGGATTTTGGTCCGAAATGAGTCTTCCGGTGTTCGGATCAATCTAGAACTTGGAGGCATACTTAACAACAGTAGTAGGACACTATAAATCAAGGAATTAACCCAATCCAATGGTCTAATTAAAAAGCCCCAATTTGAGCTATCAAGTTCAAGTGATAAACATCATAGCATGAGTTGGAATTGATTGCATTGATGAGGAATAGCATGCAATAGCTAGAGGAACTAATAGAAATTCGATTGGAATCATATGGCAATGTTAAACATGAACATAACACACTTTATAGCTCAGTTTGATATCAAATGGTATGATGGTAATAGGTAAAGCATGGAATACATATGCTAGGCATGAGATATAAGCATTAGCATCAATGAATGGCTAAGGGAATCATTGATTGAGCATGAGTAGGCACTTGGAGTGGTGGTTGCAAGGTTGCAGCACCATTCCAAATGTCCCATCAGCAAGATGACAATAGAAAGGAGTAGAAAATGGTAGGGTAGAGAGTGGAATGAAGAGTCTTACCTTAGTGTAGAAGATGAAGGCAAGAATCAATGATAAACTAAGTGTCTTTGATGAGATGCCCTTCACACTAACCAAGGAGCTGCTTTGGGAAGCTCTCCCCACGTTCCCAGGTGAGAAAAATGATTGCAAAGGCTCAAGGCTCGAGGTCATATTAAATAGAAAAGGAATATTCCATGGAATCATTAACTTGGCAGACTGGGACATTTTGGTCGATGCTTTTGGTCGATGGTATCGACCAAAATGATCGACCAAGATGATTTCAGCAGAAAAGTAGGGATTTGAAAGGCTATAGAAGATCAAATTGAGTGAGGTTTTCTTCCACAATTCAATCAAGAAGTCTAGTTTCGGGGAATACCTTCGGATTGTGTACAGGAGGTCATTTGGTACATCAACCATATTAATCTTCTCCGATGCGCAGACTTTCCTTAAACACTGACAATGCATTTAAGCAAGGGGTATCATTATCAATGTCCATGGGCTCGGTCTCCGAATCATGATCATCAATCAGAATGGTCCATAAATCTCTTCTTCCACCGCTTTGGGTCCTCGGACCTGAATACAACAGTGGATCCGGGTCAGGGTCAAGGTTAGAATAGGGCTGGATATTACACCTACAGTCGTGCCTCTCTTTGGTTAAGGTTTCCATTTTCCTTTTATTGTTTTGTTATTTCCTTTCTGTATTTTTTTATGCCTTTTATTTATGTGTTGGTTATAGTTGTATTATCTTTAGTCTCAATTCGATTGCATTAGATGTATGGATTATGACTGCTCATTTAGTTTAATTAATTAATTAACAAATTTGAATCGTTGCACTCTCACATTATCATTAAGAGGTTAAATTCTAAGTGGCATATCTCCCTGAGATCGACCCGTTAGCTAGACGATACCGTGTGCTTGCGACTATTTTTATTTTGCAAACAGTTTCTAAGGTGACTAGGACCAATGATAGGAAGAGCAGAGGATAGAAATTCAAACAAGAACTATTGATATTACCAGGTTCATGGTCACGACACTGATGGTTGTAGAATCTTGAAGAATTAGATTGAGTATCTGATCAGTCAAGGGCATCTAAATCAGTATGTTCAATGAAGAAACGGAGATCAACAACAAAATATAGACCCGCCTCCAAGAGAGAATCAACAGAGATGGGAGAAAGAAGAAGAAACCAAGACAGACGTACGAACAAATGGTCAGATAGAAACTCGGAGTGGACTAGCAGCATCACGAAGAAAAACTCCAGTGCTGACTATACTTGGAAATGTAGAAAGGAACTCCATATTGGAGTATGAGGCTCATGCTCGCCTTGTCAACTTAGTCAAATCTCAGTTAATGGTTAAGCAGGCAAAAAGAACAAAGGAAATTACATTTATTGAGGAGGAGACGAATGGAATCCAAGAGCCCCATGATGATGCAATTTGAATAGTTGGGTTCGAAGTATAAGGCTGCGGTTGTTTGCAAAGGTGGGGTGGGAAAAAAGGGGTGGGAAAAAAATATGTGGGTCCCATGTGTAGTGAGGTAAGGGAGAAGGAAAGGAAATGAAAGGGTTTTATGGAAAAATGATAGAGATGGGTCCCACTTTTTACTTTTCTCAACTTTTTCACAAAGTCCCACCAAATATGTGGGGTTTTAAAATGGCATGGGGTGGGAAAGTTGGGCTGCCACATCAGCAAACAAGTTTCCTTGATTCAGGAAACTTGTCTCCCACTTTCCCACCCCAAGCAACCAAACAATCTACCATTTTGGGATTTAAGGGAAAAGTAAGAAATATACACTCTTTCCAAGAATTTTCCCACCCTTTTTTCCCACTCCACATTTATTCCAACAAACAAATGCAGCCTATAGAGAGGCGCATTTTTGTCTTTATGTGCACAGGAGGATATATTCGTCTTTTCTAACCCTCACTTGACGGTCAAAAAGCTTGACTATCAAGAAAGATTACTTAGAATATTGAGTTATGCCTTGCAAGGACCGTGTAGTTTTTTACATATAAAAAGAGAATCAAGAATTCAACCCCACTATAGAGAGGCGTATTTTTGTCTTTATGTGCACAGGAGGATATATTCGTCTTTTCTAACCCTCACTTGACGGTCAAAAAGCTTGACTATCAAGAAAGATTACTTAGAATATTGAGTTATGCCTTGCAAGGACCGTGTAGTTTTTTACATATAAAGAGAGAATCAAGAATTCAACCCCACTTATTGGCATGAAATAAAACTCTAAAATAAATTATGGGGACCAAAGTTGGTCCATATAGTTAATTTTCTATGACACTAAAAGATGAAGATGTACTGGGACGTAAGTCAGTCAATGTATCCTGAGGAAATTTCTTCATTTTCTGATATTTATCATTACCGTATTAAAATAAATCCACAGGGATGAAAGTCAGTCAATGTCTCTTGAGGAAATTTCGTCGTTGTCTGGTCTTGATCATTATCATATTAAAATAAATGAACTGGGAGGAAAGTCAGTCAATACGATAATTTCCTCTAACACTCAAAGATGTACTGTGACGTAAGTGTCGATGTATCCTGAGGAAATTTCGTCATCTGATCTTGATCATTACCGTATTAAAATAAATCCACATGCAGGGACGAAAGTCAGTCAATGTCTCCTGAGGAAATTTCGTCGTTTGTCTGATATTTGATCGTTACCATAATAAAATAAATCAATTGGGAGAAAAGTCAGTCAATGGTTAATTTCTCTGATAGCATATAAGGGGTGAATCCCTCTAAGGGAAAAGAGTATCGTAACTAGATTAAAATTCCTGAGCAGGAACTAGTGCGGCTGGGAAGTAGAGAATCATGGCGAATGCAAAGAATGCAGGCTTGAGTGACATAGCTAAAGAGCTGTATCCTACCGCTCAAGAGCTTTTGATTGCACTACTAGACATGAAGGATAAGCCCCAGACTTTTCGGGAAGAACTTGAACAGCTCCAAGAAATTCTCAAATCAACAAAACCTGTCTTGGCAAATTTGAGGCTATGCGGTCGTAAGCAAGCGGAGCTCAAGGACTTCATTAAGAAATTGCGGGACGGAAAACAGGACGTTAAGAATTGCTACGGGTTCCAGAGTTGGCATAGCACAGCTCTGAAGAATCGTTACTTAAGCAAGGTCATCCTTTTGAAGAATGATATTGCCGAGTTCGCCGAACACGAACAAATGAAACAAGATATGGCGAACGGAATCACCTTCCGTGCAGCAGCTGAAGACCTGCTGCTTGTATTAAAAATGAAAATCAAGGCGGACAGGGAAGATCTGGAACTGCTTCAGCGTACTTTGGAATCAGTGGTTCCTGAGTTTGAGGATTTTAAGATACCTGATTTGGTGTCGAACAGTGGCAAGATGAAGGAGCTGGAGATTTTGGTTGGGAAGCTACAGAAAGCAAAGGAGATTGTTGATAAGGGTTCCGAGGTTCCTTTCCGGAACACTTGGCAGAGGAATCAGATCTACTCTTTGCAGGAAGCTATTCGCAAATTCTACGAGCAAGAGATTGGGGTGTCAATTGGGGTGGAAATGTTGAAAGATGATGCAACCGTGCTTCAACTATACGCTCCTGCAGGACGTGGACGGGAGTCCCTGTTAGCTACCATGCTTGGCGATGACATAGAAATTAAAGGTACGACAGCATATCCTCAAGGCTCTCTTACCTTTGAAATTTGCATATGCTAAAATAATATAAGGTATAGGATATACCGACTATGGAATGACTCGAAAAAAGGAATGACTCTTTTAGAAATGAATCAAAATTTGCACCAGCTTAGGACAAGTTCTCACTTGAAGTGGTAATGGGTATGGGCATCAAACCCTACTTATTGTCCCTTTTTTTCTTTGGGAGACTTTAATTTAAATTAACAGGAAAAAAGAAAGATTACATGCGGGAAAACCGCCGGCTCAGTCGTTCCTCATGAACAAATAGAGGGAGGCAATCTGCTAAGTTGCACAGATCCAGCACTGTTTCATGCTTAGTGTGAAGTAAATTAGCGAGAAAATCAGCACATCTATTAGTCTCCTAACCCTGCAAAGATAGTAGTAACTATGGAAACTTTCTTTCAAACCCAAGATTCCCCAATATGGCTTCAACGAACCCATAAGGCTACATTTGTTTGCAAAGGTGGAGTGGGTAAAATAACATGTAGGCACCATGTGTAGTGGGATGAGGGAGAAGGACATGAAGGGATTTTGTGAAAAAGTGTTAATTGTGGATCCCACTTTTAACTTTTCTACACTTTTCTACAAAGTCCCACACATTTTGTGGGGTTTTGAAAAGGCTTGAGGTGGGAAAGTTGGTTTGCCTCCTCACTAGACAAGTTTCTTTAAATTAAAGAAATTTGTCTATATTTCTCCCACCCCCCAAACAACCAAACAAACTACACTTTTAGGATTTTAAAGAAAATTTTGTTTTTTCAAGAATTTTCCCACCCCACCTTTATTCCAACAAACAAAATGCAGCCCAATAGTATTTATAGCAGCCTATGAGTCCGAGAAGACCAGAATTCTTATAAAACGTTTTATTTGGACTTGAGGTTTGATTTAAGTCATTTTAATGAAACAATCCTTTGCATTTTCCTCCCATATGGTATCCAAAAAGGTCAATTAAAGACAAATTATCACTTTTATGATCAAAATATCCTTACATCCTTTTACCGTTAAGATTGCACCACATATACAAAAAAAAAAATCAATGGCTGTGAATGAACATGTGAAGTTTAAGTGTGAATATTAATTTTTCAATTTACATCATGAGATCTTCTAATTTTTCAAATTTACGTTTTCAAATTAATTTTTCAATTTACATCATGAGATCTTCTAATTTTTCAAATTTACGTTTTCAAACCCACAGAGTCGACCTTTCATTCTCCCTCAGAGATTGCCCCAAGTTTCTCTCTCTCTCCTGTCTTACAAATTTTATTTTCTCTCTGCGAAATCCTTTTTCTTTTTCCTGTTTCGTCTTGAATTATTTGGATTTTTAGAAATGAAAATTTCTGTTAAAAAAAAAAAAAAAACTGAGATTTCTCTGCTTTTAGATGCGCAAACTTCGAACTATTTGTGGTGAACCCTAAGGTCCTGTCCCGCTTCCACATTTCCCAAAATTTCCTCCCCATTGCTTTATCTATTAGATTCCACTTGCTCCTTCTTGAGTACACTTTTGTCGTGTACGGTTTTGTTGTAGTTTCTTCTTCTCACAATCCGAAAGTCTCGTTGATCTTCACTACGAGACCCTCTGCCCTTATTGGTAATCATCTAGTGAAGCTTTTCTAGAAGGAACAGACAGATTCAAGGCAAAGACATCGTATGTCAGGTCTCTCCTCCATTGCTCTACTTCTCAAATCTTTCAACTCTATTCTGGCTATTTTACTTGTAAAGCTCATAAAAAGACAAGAATGGCTTCTACGTTTTAACTTCTAAAAATGTTAGATGGTGTTTCTGTTCAATCTCTAAAATTGGAGTGGTTTCGGTGGTTCCATTCCTACATTGCAAGCAACATTAGATCCTCTCGTCAGTGAGATAATATAAAGAAACCCTTTAAGATCCTTTTCCCCTTAAATTTGTTTCTCTTAGGAAAAATCTAGAAAGACAGTAGAGACAGAGAGGGAAACTTGGGGCGCAGAATGAAGGTCGTCTATGTGGATTTGAAAAATAAATTTTTAAGACTAGAAGCCCCTTTATGTAAATTAGAAAAATTAATGTTTGCACTTAAACCCCCATATGTTTATAGCCATTGATTTTTGTTGTATATGTGGCGTAATCTTAGCCGTGACAGAATGTAAGGGTATTTTCATCACAAAGTGATGATTTGTCCTTAATTGACATTTTTAGATATTACAAGGGAGGCAAATGCAAAGTATTATTTTCTTTAGACTAAAAATGACTTGAATCAAACCTTAGGGGGTTAAGCCTATAGGGGGACTAACTCCCTCCCCAACATCTAGATCATCACATACTATTGGAGGAGTAGTCTCCTTACTAGCACATTGAGACTCAAAATACATAACAATCATAGAGTTAGTACAAAAGGACAGCCCTAGACTTAGTCATTTTAAAATGGAAAGTAGGACGACACCAGCTTATGTGGCCATGGTTTAACAGGGACAAGAAGGAGGTTCTCCCAATCATTAAAGATAACCACTTCATGCGTATGACAAAGGAGATTTTTCCTTTTCTTTTCTTTTCCTCTCTCTTTTTATTTTTTATTTTTTATTTTTATAAAGTAATAGGTGATTTTTTATATATTAGAGATGCGCATATTACATAATAGGTAGGACTATGCCCCTAACCCCAAGAGGATTCAAATTCTGATCTTCTACTTAGAGTTGTTGGTTTTTATCAACAAAGCCACCCCTCGAGGTTGTAGTATGCATGGTCACAATTGCACATTGAAGACCTTGATATTGAGCTATGATCAAGAGATACAAGTGCTGATATAAACCAAAGTTCCATCACACTTCACTGCACATTTCCCATTGTGTACAAGCCAAAACATCCCTTTCTTGATTCGTTTGCCCTACCAAATTCAGTTGCCCCATAACAATTAATCTAGTCTCAGTTAAACATTCTAGTTCATAGATAAAGTTAGATTAGAAGGTCAATTAACAATAGGGGCTTGATTAGTCCAGGTAGATTCCCAAGGTACCAGCTGTTGTAAACGCCAAATTTCAAGGCAAGAGCTGTTTTGGTAGGCTTTCGGGGAGATTTCTTCAACCTTGGGTTGACGGCCGGGGATTGGCTACGGAAGTTCTGGTGTTGTCAATTCAAGATGCCTTTTGGCCTTGTTCTATTGACGGAAAGCCTCGAGTTTCTCTCGGCCATACATGTTTGCACTTGCAAGTTGCACGAATCAACTAAAGTTACCTAGATGAGTGAAGAATAAGTCAAGTGATTAGCGCAATAGAAGATTGGTGAGCTCACCCAGTGCCATTTCCTAAAGATGTGATTGACGAAGGTAGAGGGGACTCTACAGATGGCTCAATGTATGTATAGGTAAAGCAGAGTATGTCATTTTTTTATGATTGTAACATAGTTGTAGAGGGGATTTCCAGTAGCAGAGCGAACTATGCTTAGGCCTGCAGCAAACCAAAAGTGGAGAGGAATACCGGGAAAGGAGATGCAAAGGGAGAGAGAGAGAGGAGAAATCCTCCCTATTCACAAGAAGGTGGCGGTGCCATTAGTTTCTTCCCTACAGAGCATGGACCTCCTTCAAGAGCTTTGCATTTGTATTCCTCACCAGTAAACCTAAATAAGAAGAAACCACTGTCCAAATGAAAAATCTCAACCGATCCAACAAGTATCCATTGCTTCTCAGGTGAAGTTTAACAATAGGGAAAGGGGGTTTGGAGCTAGGAAGTGACCAACTAGTAGGTTAATATAATTAATAAATGAAATACCGAAGGGTAAATGTGGAAAATCACTATTAGGGCGGTTATAAAATAGGGTTATATATTTTGGTAACCACCGCATAGTTGTGAGTGATTCATTCGTACGAGAGCTTTTCCAGAAAACGGCAGCTTCCATCTTCCTCCCTCCCTCTTTCTCCAAGAAACACAAGAAGGAGAAACTCATTGGAGGTTTCCTTCCTTTGCTTTAGAATACTCATCCATCCTTTTTTTTCTACACCGCATTTGGATTGTGGAAATAATTCCCTTTCCTAGTGATTGTGGAATCATCCCGGTAGAGCTTTGGTGGTGGAACAAGAACGTGGATTCAGATTTACTTCCGCTGCATATACTTCATATTTGGGAAAGCAAATCTAGGTAAAGATCTTTCCCTTATCAATTATAGAATTGAAAATTACATGGAGTATTAACAACATTGGCATCAGAGCCACTGGTTCCCACGGTTCTTTGTTCCTCCACATTGTTTAATTTCATTGTATGGATCCAATGGGAGGATCAAGGATTTATGGAAACCCACGGAGAATCCAGAATTTAATATGAAACTCATGGGAAATTGATAGGGTTTTTTAGAAACCCTTATGTTTTGGATTCAGATCCGAGTGGAAGGATCCTTGTGAATTTCCCTAATGAAGTTTTGCATGAATTGATAATCCATGATAATTATTTTTGTTTAATATTTATTGTTGGATTTTTTCATGTGTTTTTTGTTGATTTTTTGGGAGAAAAAACGTGCTTTTCCGTTTTTGAAAAAAAATTTCGTTTAAGAAAAAAATTGAAAAAGACCCATTTTTTGTCATTGTGGACCAGATGGACGTCCGTCTATTGATATGTTTGATCATAGTGACCCAAACGATCATCCGTCTGGGCATAAAAGGCAGACAGACGACCGTCTGGGCATAAAAGGAGGGAAGACGACCGTCTGGGCAGATAGCAGTCCGTCTGGGAGATAGTTTTTTTTTTTTATATATTGGTCCGTCCAATTCATAATGTGTTTCTAACTTACTGGATACCAATGGCCCGACAATCTGTGTGATGTTTGGGCAGTGAGGGCCTAGTGGGAGCTAATGAGGTAGAAGTGTTCTGTGTGAACCACCTCATAGCATTAACATGATTGCATGTTTTATTTTAATTAAACTGTTTTTAATTATGGGTCTATTAATCATGTTTCTAGCACATAATGAAACTAGTATATAAGTCTATGTGGGTTTGCATGAGAATTTGATTGAATGTTTCTTAGCATCTCTTTTGGTTTAAGTGCTTATCCCATAGGTTGACTATGCTAGTGTGATTTGTTGTTGCTTGTGTTGTGTTTTATGCTAGAATAGTTGAACTCATCCTAGTATATAATGTCTCTAGAATAAATGGCTGCTACCAAGAGCATTGTTGCTGACTTCGCGAAATGAGATAAACTGAATGAGAGGAATTATGACCTCTGGCACCGAAAGGTGCAATATCTCCTAGAAGAACAGAACATGCTGGAAACCATAAACTAGACCATGTCCCCACCTGAGGAAGGTACCATTGCACAGTATTGTAGGGACCTTAAGACATACAATGCTTGGAAGAGGAAAGACCGGGTAGCTAGGATTACAATCCTGAGCTCCATGGGGATGACCTGATGCTTCGTTTTGAGTAGCATAGGACTGCAAAGTCTTTGTGGGAGGCTGTGAAGTTCCAGTAAGGGGGGACTTCCACCACAAGAGGCCGCCAACTCGGACTCACCTTTGACGGTTATAAAATACGCCAAGGTCACACCATGAGATAGCATATAACCATCATGTCTAATATGATTAGTGAGTTGAGCGCATGTGGGCGCCAAAAGACTGATGAGGAGCAAGTCTCTACAGTCATCAGGTCACTGCCGAAGACTTGGGAGCATATGAAGATCTTCTTGACTCATGCTGATAATGTCAAGACTTTTGATCAAGCTGCCAAGCACCTTGAGCTAGAGGAGGATCGGATGTTGGCTGATGCTTCTCACACTGAAGTACTTGCTACTGAAGCAAGCACTAGTAAGGGTGCAAGCTTCAAGCGCAAGAAGGAGAGAGCTCAACCTCATCCGTCCAGGCAAAGTAACAGAGGTGGGAACAGAAACAAGAGTGGTTTATGAGACATGGTTTTAGAGTTGTATTTGAAAACAATTCTTTGGTTTTGTATCTAGGTGATACAGTTTATGGTTATGGTTTTCTTCAGAATGGTTTCATTGTATCAGATACAATTGATTATTCATTTAATTCTAGTAGTGCTTTTGTTTTCCAAGATACTGTGTGTATTGATTCTAATTTGTGGCATGCTAGACTAAGACATATTGGCAGATAGGATGAACAGGTTGGCAAGAGAAGGTCTCTTAGGCCAAGGTTCACTATCTAATTTGCCAACCTGTGAGTCATGTCTAGCAGGAAAAGCAACTAGAAAACCATTTAAAAAGGCTTTGAGAGCCTCTCTTCCTTTAGAACTTATCCATTCAGATGTGTGTGGACCCATGAATGTGCATACTAGAAAAGGACAGGTTTATTTCATCACATTCATAGATGACTATACACAGTATGGTCACATTTATCAAATTTCTCATAAGTCCGAAGCTCTAGAATGTTTTAAGAAATTCATGAGCTTAGTTGAGAATTAGTTAGATAAAAGGATTAAAACTCTTAGAACGGATAGAGGTAGAGAGTATCTCTCCGATATGTTCAAAGGGTTGTGTGATGAAAAGGGGATATCTAGACAACTTACTATTCTAGGGATTCCACAGCAAAATGGAGTTGCTGAGAGGAGGAATAGAACCTTGCTAGACATGGTGAGATACATGATGGCGCAGGCAAATCTAGCCATTTCTTATTGGGGAGATGCTTTGCTGACTGTGGCCTATATCCTCAACAGAGTTCCAACCAAATCGGTTCCTTCCACACCATATGAGTTGTGGACCGGAAGGAAGCCAGATTTGAGTTACTTGCGCGCATGGGGATGTGCAGCATATGTTCACTCTACTTCTCACCAATATGGAAAGCTTGGACCCAGAGGAAGAAAGTGTATCTTTGTGAGATATTCTGAACCCTCAAAGGGCCATATCTTCATTGGACTAGATGAGAGTGAGAGGAGAACGAAACTTAAGTCTAGGGATGCAACATTCTTGGAGAATCATTTTCCATCTCTTTCAGGAGTTAACAAAGAATCATCGAAATTCTTTGAAATACAAGATAGTGGTCTTGTCACTCCAGGGATTCAGATTCTGGATAATGAACATGGGGTTCATCCAGAAGATCCTAGTGGGAGTGGGAGTGCAGATGTGATAGCTACCTCAGAGGGTGAGCAATCTAACATGCACTTGTGCCGTAGTGGGCGCGGGCTAGTTTCTCGTCGACATTTCGACATAGAGGAGAAGCCTACATGGTAACTCTTGAAGAGATGGACTATGAGATGACTTCATTTGATGAGCATGAACCGAAAAGCGTGCAGGAAGCTCTTGTGGGGTCAAGCTCAAAGGAATGGTTGAAAGCAATAGAGGAAGAGTTGGATTCGATGAAAGTTAATCATGTTTGGGACTTGGTTGACTTGCCGCCAAGCCGAAAGGTAATTGGGAACAAGTGGGTTCTCAAGATCAAGAGAAAGGCAGATGGATCTATTGAGAGATTCAAGGCTCGTTTAGTGGCTAAGGGCTACACCCAACAAGAAGGTGTTGATTATGAGGAAACCTTTTCCCTTGTAGTTAGGTTTGCCTCAATCCACCTCATACTAGCCATTGTTGCTCAGTTGGACTTGGAGCTTTATCAAATGGATGTAAAAACTGCTTTTCTCAATGGAGAACTTGAGGAAGAGATCTATATGGATCAACCTCAAGGCTTTGAAGCTAATGGACTTGAGCGCAAAGTGTGCAAGTTTAAGAAGTCCATATATGGCTTAAAGCAAGCATTTAGACAGTGGAATGTGCGCTTCCACCAAGCTATGATGAAAAATGGGTTTTTCATGCTTGACGAAGACCACTGTGTTTACACCAAGAGATCTGATGGTAATTATGTCATTTTGATACTGTACGTAGATGACATACTTATGGCTAGCAATAGCAAGGAGCTATTGGAAACCATGCTAGCCATAAAGAAATGGTTGTCCTCCGTATTTGATATGAAAGACATGGGTGAAGCAAGCTATGTGCTTGGTGTCAAGATTGTCAGAAATAAACAAAAGAGATTATTGGGTTTATCTCAGAAGACCTATATTGACAATGTCTTGACGAGATACCAAATGCACAATTGCAAACCAATTGATACTCTAGTGGAGAAGGGTTTGCATTTGAGCCTTGATATGGGTCCTAAGACTCCAGAGGAGAAAACCAAGATGGAAAGAGTTCCATTTCCAGTGCAGTGGGTAGCCTTATGTACGCTATGATGTGTATTAGGCCGGATATTTGTTATGCAGTGGGTTTGGTTAGTCGGTAACAATCAAACCAAGGCATAGAGCACTGGAAAGCAATCAAGAGGATATTGAGATATCTCAGAGGAATGAGTAACTACATGCTGTGTTACGAAGGATCGGATTTGCGGTTAGTTGGCTATAGTGATGCCGACTGGGCTAGAGACATTGATGAGCACAAATCAACCTCTGGATATGCTTTCTTGCTAAATGGCAGGGCCATTTCGTGGTGTAGCAAGAAGCAGACTTGAATATCCCTCTCGACCATGAAAACAGAGTATGTGGCATGCTCAGCTGCGGTTCCAGAGGCTGTTTGGTTGAGGAGATTCCTTCGACTGGAATTGTTATGACATCCAAAGAGGTTGCCCTTGTCTACTGTGATAGTACGACAGCTCTTAGCTATGTCAAGGACCCCAAGTATCATGGGAAGACCAAACATATACAGTTGAGATATTACTTTGTTAGAGACACTATATCAAGGAAGAAAGTTGTACTTAAGCACATATCTACTAGTCAGATGGTAGCTGACCCTCTTACCAAACCTATAGCCAAGGATGTTTTTATTTATCATGTAAAATCCTTGGGCTTGCGTAGATTGTGACTTACTTTTGGACTGAGACTTTCTTATTATTGAGTAATATGAGTTCATTCCAGCATTTATTTTATTCACTTTTTGTGTGATTGTGTTACTTCTAGCATAAAACAAGATATGTCAATAGGCAAGAGAATGGCTCACTCACACGAGCATTCGCCTCTGGCACCTTGGAGGCAAGCAAAGATGAGACGGATTGTGAATGACTTTGAGTAGGTCAATTCATAATCATGATGTCGCCTTGATTTGGAATCAAGATGAATTTCTCTATTGTGAAGAGAATCGACATGAATGTTCCCACTATTCATGTTGCCATTAGGAGCCAGGTGCGAGTACTTTATGTGGTGCTAGGGTGGTGACAATAAAGAAACTCGGGTTAGGCGCAAGAGGTTACGACTAGACTAAGACCTGTATGATGTTGAGATGGACATACATTCTAGGGATAATTACTATTGCCCCCTTGTACTCTGGTTTTATTACTAATCAAAGATCTTTCTTTATGAAATTACTGTTGCCCCCCTCACTTCTAACGGTGTTAAGTGGTTGTAAACATCAAATATGTAATGTCTATTTTGTCCTTTATTAAAATTAATAAGTTAAAAAATGTGACATTACCCTCATTTTTAGAAACTATATTGAATGTCAATTATATCCTTAAAATCTTATATTTTACAATAAATTTTGGCTCTGGTGGGACCACACACTTTGTACAATGGTTAGCATATATTAGGAGATTTTCAATTTTCAATTTTGAATTACATTTGATAGTTCATAATATTTTAGTTTCTATTTTAAGTTTTATTTAATCACATATTTCCTTTATTCGGAGAATTCTTTTTAGAGAAGAAAAATCAAGTCTTTTCTTTATTCAGTAGTTTCTTTTTAGAAAAGAAAAATTAATTTAAAGTTAATTTTTCTCCATAGTTAATTAAGGATAGTATTATAGCTTGCAAAAGAGTAAATAAGTAAAGAGACAATTGTAGGGTTGTTTTTGGGTTTTTGAAAACATATATAGATGCCACATTATCAGTAAACTAACTTAGCTTAACGGAATGGGGCATTAGTAATTTTAGTCAAAGTTAAAGGTTGGATTAGCAATTTTAAAAAGTAGAGGGGATAAAGTAGTAATAAAGTTAGAGTACAAAGGGGCAACAGTAATTATCCCTACATTCTATTATATATAGAATGCTCCACCATAGTACGTATATCATACTATGTGTGCTTAGCGATCATTGGAAATGAGATGATGGATCCCTGCTCTTCTCATTGTGTGAGTCTTGGACTTTATGGTCCATTAGTGTTCTTAGTGACTTTCGACGACATTATGAAATGAAGGGTTGATGTGGCTACTTTGGGGTATTACCTATGGTCATGATAGATTCGACCTAAAGGGGCACTACTGGGAAAGGAGTCAATCCTAAGTGTAGTGATGGTCCTGGGTGAAAGGAAAGGTTTGATTCAACTGCACCCTAAAAGTGTTTGCTGGCGCCAACTGTATGTATTACAGTAGTGAACATTTTAGGACAAGAAGGTGATCTCTCAAGAGGATCGAGATACCTTTAGTTTGGTGAGTTTGAATAAACCTAGGACACTGTGTTATACTAATGCTTATTTGATTTGTTTCTTTGAGTGATGTGCCATTCTGGCCTTCTGGGAAGGTTTCTAGTTTGGGGCTCACGCGTGCAGGTATATCACCGGTCGCACAACCCATTTTGCCAATATGACTTGTGGATGTCAGTGTCTGAGACACAGATGGTCTATGTATCTGAGATACATAGCGAAGAGATCAATATAAATGTATATCTAGGATATACATGTGTGTCTGGGACACAAGAGGTCTATGTATCTAGGATACAAAGCAGAAAGATTGAATGTGTGTCTGGGACACATTGAGGGATTAACTGTTGGAAATTTATTAATATAATTGATAAATTAAATGCCCAAGGGCAAATTTGAAAAATCCCTATTAGAGCGGTTACAAAATAGGGTTATATATTTTGGTAACCACCGCATAATTGTGAGTGATTCATTCGTACGAGAGCTTTTTCAGAAAACGGCGGCTTCCATCTCTCTCTCCCTTTCTCCAAGAAACGCAGGAAGGAAACCTCATTAGATCACTCATCTATCCTTTTTTTTCCACACCACATTTGGGTTGTGGAAAGAATTCACTTTCCTAGTGATTGTGGAATCACCCCGGTAGAGCTTTGGTGGTGGAACGAGAACGTGGATCCAAATTTACTTCCGTTACATATACTTCATCTTTGGGAAAGCGAATCTATGTTAGAATCTTTCCCTTATCAATTATGGAATTGAAAATTACATGGAGTATTACCAACAATTTCTTCCCTACCGAGCATGGACCTCCTTCAAGAGCTTTGCATTTGTCTTCCTCACCAGTAAACCTAAATAAGAAGAAACCACTGTCCAAATGAAAAATCTCAACCGATCCAACAAGTATTCATTGCTTCTCAGGTGAAGTTTAACAATAGGGAAAGGGGGTTTGGAGCCTAGGAAGCGACCAACTAGGCAGCTGCTCCAACAGGAAGGTTCGTTGTCTAACACTTCCGCATGACAAAAAGTAGAGACTTTCAACCATCCACCAGGGAGGTGGGGATCAATCGAAGAGGAAGACCGGCATGGTAGGGAAGAAAGGAAGCAGAGAAGAGGGAAGACCAGGGAGATGGGAGGGAGGAGCAGGGTCTAGAGCAATGGAAGATGGGGGGATGGGTCGGTCATTTTTCTTTCATCCTCCTGGAGAGTTCAGTTAGTCTAAAATTGATCATCAATGGTCTTGGATGGTAAAACCTTAGGTTTTGCACCCACATGTCAGGTGATCCCATCTTGAGTGGAGCCCGCTTCTGCTCTAAAGAAGTTGCGACTGCATTCATGAGGTCTTCCTCAAGAAATCCCATACTAAAACCATCGGACGGAAATAGTACTTGATTCAGCTTGCAGAAGTTGATGGCAAAGAGAATCACAGGATTAGAAGGGATGGCTGGCATAGAGGGTTTCAGGATGAGAGGGGGTGACAAATTTATTGATAAGATTAGGAGGGATCGGGGAGAAGGGGCAAGTAGGGAAGTGAAGGAGGAGACTACCTCATTCTTTATGGGAACAATATCAGAGAGTCAAACTCGAGAGGAGGGTTGGAATAAAGTTGTAATTATGGTGAGCTTTGAGAGAGGTGGAAGAAAGAGGTGTTCGAGCCTCCTAGCTCAACCCATTTGATCATGGACTTTTAATGAAAGTTCTCCTCTTTGGAGTTGAGGGTGGCTCTTTATGTCAGCAAGAGCATGATTGAAGGGGTTGCGGAGGAGACTATGGGCATGGTTAAGATTGGAACTACTTTAATCAGACCAATTCAAACCATATGCAAAATCCCTGGTGGGATGGGGGAGGATATTGCATGGAAGAAAAAGAATTATAGGGGCAGAGGATAATTTTGATTATTTTAAATTATCAAGAGAGATGGAGTGATTGATTGGAACTGATAAAAGTTTTTTCTTTTGAGTAAATACAAGCAAGGTATAAGAAAGTAAAGTAGGCCATGAGTTCTCCTATAACTTAAAGAATCCAGAACAAAGCAGCACCATTTTTGAATTCCCAATCAACACTAAGAATCTTAACATTCGAGCGGAACAACTTCAAAACATTATAGGAGGATCGATCTTTTACTATAAATCATAGTTGATGTTACAGCACTAATATTCAATATTATATTAGGATAATCTTCTACTATAACATGCTATAAGTACCTTAAGGCATGGAAATAAGGAAATCTGAAAAAATAAAGAATCTATGAGGCATCTTAGATAGGATGTTCTTGGGCTTATTGGAGCAACCATTATCTATGCTACATTTCTCTCTATTAAACTGCAGTGGAAGGGTCAGATCCCCGTTATCACAGAATTAGATGGAGGACAAAGTGGCAAGGTTTTAGATAATGCATCATCACTTGTGAGAGTGGAATTCGAGGAATGACCCATCTAACCTCAATGTGAGATTCGAGTTTATTTTTATAACAAAAGAGATGCACTAAACGATAGATGTCACAATACACTTAGAATAATATACATATAGTTACTCTCTAACACCCAAGTTGATCAGTAGAGAAAACATAATGAACTAACAAGCCCCCTTTAGCAGCCTTGCCTCATACAGTAGTGAAAATCCACCTCAATGCGGTCCCTGTGTGCATGAAACACACATTTGGTGGATAAGTACATAGCTTCTATATTATCACACCACATAAAAGGAGGAGATGATGAAGAAAGTTCCAACTCACAGAGAAGTGCCTAAATCCAAAGTCAACTCAGTCGTAGCCAAGGCAAGAGCCCGATATTCACCTCCCATGCTTGATCTAGCAATTATGGTTTGTTTGCGTGATTGCCAAGAGAATTACCCCGAAGAAAAATAAGATAGCCTCCTTGAGACTTGTGATCATTGGCATTCCAGGCCCAAACGGTGTTCGTATAAGCCTTGGGAGAACATGAAGATGAAGGAGTAAGAAGTAAACCTTGGAGAATAGTCCCTTTCAAGTTGCGTAACAATCTCTTTAAGGCGGTCCAATGGGCCTCAATGGCCAAGCTAAAAACTGATCACAACTTGTTGACAGAGTAGGAGGGATCAAATAGGATGAATCCGTCTTAAGACTGATGCAGCCCGCATTGAAGCCCAACATGACAACCCCACTCAAGTAAGGAGACCAACTCATATTCAAGCTCCGTCCAAGTCTAGCCTCTTCTAGTTCTCGTTCAAGTACAATTTCTTCCCAAGAACTAATTCAAATGTTCCATTTCGACTTTTTTATTCTCCAGACATTAAAGCTTACGTTGGAGCTTGTATCAAGGAGCAATAGAATAAAACTACTTCATTGGAGTTTGCTTCAAAAACTTTGGAACAACACTAGTTATTGAAAGTATTTATTATTTATTATATTTCTAATTTCTAAGATAGCTCTAAGTCTTATGTCAATCTTAACCATTGAAACCCCATTGTAATCAATATTTGAGATTTCGTAGTAATTAAATACATTTTCGTTTACTTAGCTTATAAAAAATCTATCTTATTTGGTAAATGGAAGATACAAGAGATTGAATGATACATTGCCTACAAGCAATTCTTTTGGACGTTTGTTCACCCCTTGAAAACCTTAAAAAGTTTTCAAATCTTCCTTGAAGGATAGGAGCATTCCTAAGTATCATCAATCAGTCTAGAAGACTTGATTCCCTTTTTTTAGAGCTTTCATTAGAGGCCCAAAAGAGCAACCATTGAAGTTTGACTCATCCCCATTATTTCCTACCAAACCCCAAATATGTGCACTCATATCTTCTCACTTTCATCCTCATTTCAATCCTATTCCAGTCTTTATCTGAGGAAACTCAAAAGTTGTAGACCTGTAAGTTTTTGAAGTATTGGCTTTTGAATCAAGTAAATATGATCTATATTAAAAAGATACACCATTTTTCCCAAACCACTACACAACAGAAAAATGAATAAATCTAGAAGAACTAGTCCCCGACAACAATGTCAAAATTTAATGGGTGTCGAATCCACCAAAGATAATCCTTCTCTCAATTGAATTTGTAATAGCAGTGACTAGGGTCAAATCCACAAGATTGGTGAAAATTTATTCCTTGATAAAAATTTGGGCAGGGGGGGGTTTGAATCGAGAAACTATATAATGAATATAAAAAAATAAAAATAAAAACAAAATGGATGCAATAGTTAACAAGAAAATAAGAATAACAAAACTTTCAATAATAATTAATTTCAATATTGATTCCATCAATTGATCATTGACTTAAAGACAAAAAACTTTAATTTCAGGTAGATTGGTTATGGTCATTGTGGATTAGTCCTCTAACAGCCAATCTTTCCCTACTTTCTCAATAACCTTTAGATCTGTCCTTTGAGTTATTTCCCTAATCAATAAACATAACCTTTGGATCTATCGTTTGAGTCATGTCTATTAATCGTATCAAATGTTAAAGACTCAATCCCTAGCCAATAAATCCGGAAAAACTTTGTTTATTTAAACTATGAGCATACTCATAACAAACTCTCTAGGGCATTGATTACCCATTCGAGGATGCTATTTGTCACTTATATTAGAATAATAAATGACTATTCTAGTTGACTAAGTATTGAATTAATCATCAAACAATAGGCCCCTTGTCTACGTATTAATCCAATAACAAAATAAACATGGAAAATGTATAAAAACCCGAGAATCAAAGAAAACTAATTACGTGGAGTCTTACAATTGTCGAAAATCAAATTTCTATTAATCTTGATATAAAGATAAAATTCTCTAGACATGGGAAAGAATAATAAATAAATGAAAAAAAAGAAAACATTGTGCCCTTTTTTATTCAGAACTGTGGCTTCCTCTTGTTGTGGCGTGTGATGTTTAATATCTAGAAATATCATCCTTATTATAGAGATTTCCTGCCAATTCTGCATCCTTTCTAATTTTGTCATTTCCATTGTTCTCTTTAGCGATGCAATTCTTTCCAATTCAGTTGTTTCCTTTCTTCCTCCTTGCCCATTTGCTTGTTTCCATTTTTCCTCCTTGCCAATGCAATGGTTTCTAATTTAGTCAATTTCCATTTAGCTTGTTCCTTGATGTCCGATCGCAAGAGGGAACGAAATCTTTGTTTGTTGAATTGAGACATTTTATAAAAATCCTCTAGATTTGGACAAAATCAAATCTCTAGCTTTAGATATAATCAAATCCAACATCTTAATTTGGGCATAGTTCTTTGATTTGATTTAAAAATGTGGAGTTGCAGTTTTAAACCACTCTTTTTTTAGACTTGACATCCAAACTCTCTAATCTGTCCATATAATAAAAATCTAAATAAAAAACCAATTAGTCTCATTAAAATACAAATGATTTGATATAATATTAATGCAATTAAGCGACCTATCAACTATAGAATAGAAAATGTTGCTCGTGGTTATGACCACTTAGGATGTGTGCTAGTCATTCTCTGCTCCTATCATTCAAGTAGCTCTGCTTGGGCAACATCATAGACCCTGGAAAACCAAGCTCCATCAAATAGGAACTCAAGCAATGAAACCAACCCTAGGGCATGTTTAATCCCATATAATGAATGCTAAAACTTGCCTACGTGAGAAGGATAATGGGGATCTATTATCTAGGTGGCTGCTGAATATAGACATCCTCAACTAGTATGTCACTAAGAAAAGCATTATTTGCATCAAGCTACCAAAAGGGCCATTGGGCTGAAACTGACTTAGCAAGTAAAATGCGAATAGTTGTAGGCTTCACTACTGGGCTAAAATCTATCATAATTTAGGCCGGACTCCTAGGGATATCCCTTTGCAATCAATTGAGCTTTATAATGCTCTATTGTTCCATCATATTGTTGTTTATGCAATAAAGCCATTGTGAATGAATTAGATGCCTATCAGACGGTGGAGGAGTGAACACTATGTATTATTGGCGAGAATGCATTGACTCGCTATCCATAGCTTGGGGCCACACTGCATGCTTAGATGCTTGAGAGTAAACAAATATGCTCGAAATCAGTAGGTCCAATAATAGAGAGTCAAATGTAAAGGATGTTTAGTGATCATGAAACATTTTGGAACCCAGGGAACTATAGTTCCATCCATGGAACAATTTCTCGTTCGTTTCGACCGGTTCGCCGGGCGGCGAAATGGCGAAATCTCAGCGACATTTCGCCGACACCATGGCCGGCGATATCGCTGGATTCGCTGTTCTCACTTCTATTTCTTTCTTTCTTCTTCTTCTCCGGCTTGCCGCTGCTGTTTGTTTTTCTTTCTCTCTTTCTTTCTTCTTCTTCTCCGACAACATTGCCACTGCTGTTTCTTTTTCTTTCTCTCTTTCATTCTTCTTCTTCTTCTCCGGCAACGATCTGGAAGGATGAAGATATAGTTTCGCCGGAAAATCGTCGATTTTCCGGCGAAAGGTTGAAATGTCGGTTTCGCTCCATTTTTTATTTCGCCCTCTGGCGAAATGGAACTAAGTTCCATGGTTCCATCCATAGATTTAGTACTATTGAATAGGTAGGATGGAAGGGATGGTTAATTTAGTAGAAGCATGGGTACCTCTAGATGTTGTAGTTGGAGATAAAACATCAATAGGCCCACTAGGAGGTCATGAGTTCAAATCTCTGCCCTTACCACACCTTCCCCCACTCTTGGGTCTGTGGGCCTCTGATTGTTACTACTGGTTTGGTAATGACCACAGAAAAAAATGTAAACACCAGTAGGTTTTTTTTTTTTTTTTTGTCAAGAAACATCAGCAGTTAAAAGGTGAAGAATCCCAAGAGGACCAATTAAAACATCCCCACTCTCACCGAAAGTTATAAAAACAATTAAAATAAAAAAAGAAATCATGTAGGTTCAGAAGAATGAGAAAAAAAGAATAGTCGAACCAATCACGATGACTGGCATCACCTTGGTCAACAAGAAAAAGAAAAAAAAAGCCGAACCAGTCAACCTAGAATAGAAAAAATCCTCTGCTGTGCACAGCAGTGCACCACCACAGCACACCACATAGAATTTGCTAAACAAAGGGCTAAGATTAAAATTTTGATTTTAAGTGAAGGGAGCCGAATTTTGTGATCCATTTACTAAATACCCACCCATTTTTAAAAACCCGTTAGCTTATACTTGCTGATTTCTAAAAGTTACACTTCAAACCCTACGAGGACTTCCCTTTCCTCCACTTTTCTTCTTCCCTGCTATTACTCTTTCAGAAATCTTTCCTCCATTTCTGCTTCCCACCCATTTTTAAAATCCCATTAACTTTATTCTTGTTCTCCTTCCCTGAGACACGTTTTTTCTTAGGAGAATTGACTGCGGTGAGGGATTTCCAGAAGATAAAGGTGAGATGTGGATTTTTATTTACATGGGTATGTCTAGATCGAGGTCTGTTAGTGGTTTCAGAACTAGTCTTGATGAGCCAGCCGGCATTGCTGGCATTCCCATCTCCGGGAATGGAGATGCACTTTCAGAGTCTGGAGAGAAAAATGAAACTGGTGAGGCAAAGACTACATCAAGTCGCAGCAGAAACTTCAGACTAAGCAGCTTATCAGAGTCATTACAAGGTGCTGGGTTTGGTGATGTAAGAAAGATTCTCAAGGTGCAACGTTAGAAACAAAGATTGGTTTGAAGGAAGGTGTGAAAAGGGTTGCATGTCTCGATCAAGAATCCATGGAGGAAACTATTAAACAGGTAACAATGTCTCCTCCTTGTTTTGAGTCCCCAAAATTTCAGAAGAAGGAAATAGAACATTCAAGAGTCATCAACGCTTGGAAATTGATGGAAGATCTAGCAGACGAATAACCAATTTCGACCTAGAACAAGAAAAGCCCCAAATCACAAGTTGCAGATGGGATGAATCTTCTGAAATCCCTCACTGCAGTCAATTCTCCTAAGAAAAAAATGTCTCAGGGAAGGAGAACAAGAATAAAGTTAATGGGCTTTTAAAAATGGGTGGATATTTAGCAAATGGGTCTCAAAACTGGGTTCCCTTCACTTAAAATCAGATTTTTAATCTTAGCCCTTTTTTTAGCATATTCCATGTGGTGGTGCACAACAGAGAGATGTGCACAGCAGAGGATTTTTTTTCCACCTAGAATGCATCGTTGAGAGGAAACCCGAGTTGGAATCAACCAGTACATTATCATTACAATTTAAAGGCCAAGTGGGCTTGGGCATAACAAAATTCAAAATATTGTCAGCATCATTAGATATTGGGCCAGCAGTCGTGAGTGACGTGAAACAAAGCCCAGGTATGGTGAAAAGACCATTAACATCATCAACACTAGGATTACCATCAACAATAGTTATAAAGGACTAAGGAGCAGCACCATGCACACCAAGCAAAGGACATGTCGGCCATAAATTCAATAGTGTTTACTCCCTAACATCACTGAAGAATCTTGACATGATAGCGAAACAATAGTGTTCATCTTGCATGTAATAAATACCTTAAGACATGGATACTGCAAAACCAAAAGACTTACAATAGGATCTGGCTTGTTGAAAAAGGATGTTCTTGATCCATTGAAGCAACACAATGTATGCGATATTGCTGTGCAGGGGCCCAGGTTCGAAGCTTCCCCATAACTGAGAAGCTGTTTGAGGGTCTGTCCTGAGGAATTTTCTTACACCGAAAACGAAGTATAAGCGCGCATTATTCAAACCCATTGTCGTTGATCTGCTTGTCTAGTCCAGTTTCGTTTGGTGTTAAATTTATTAAAATTCTTCAACAATTTGATGCACTATTGGATTGATCCAAAATAAGTCTGTGATTGCTTCATGTTGTTTGCAGGAGATCTTTCAATCACTTGGGCTGAAGAGGAGCGTTACTGGAAATGGGATTCTTTGGAAGAAACAAGGTTCTTTAACAATAGTTACCATCTCCTGCATTTTGTTAGCATTGATTATAATATTTGGGCTAAGCATTCTGTTCTATCTTGATTTTGATTCACAGCATTGTGCGCGTTGACTTAGCTGAACTCATAGACGTCTGTTGGCTTGAGGTGCGTGGAAAGCTTGACACATCAAATCTCTCACCAGGAATCATGTACGAAGTTGCATTCGTGATGATGTTGAAAAGTTATTCTTATGGATGGGAAACTCCAGTGAACTTTGAACTCACACTTCCTGATGGAAAGAAGCAGGAACATGAAGAGCTTTTGCTTTCCAAACCCAGAAATCAATGGTTTGAAGTTCCTGTAGGGGAGTTCTGGACATGTCAAAACATGGATGGAGACATGCAGTTCTCCCTTCTTGAAACCAAGGGAAGGCACTGGAAGAGTGGGCTTGTTATCAAGGGTGCCATTATACGACCAAAGAGCAACTGCAATACTGAGAAACCAGGTCAGAACTACTTTACAGTGACCTCAAAGGATCTTTCAATCATTTGGGGTGATGACCAGCGATACTGGCGCTGGTACTGTTTGAATGAAACAAGGTAATCTTACAAGCATTTTTCTAACTCATCTAGTGATCAAATTAATTCTTTGTCATTCTGATGCAGCCACTGTTCTCAATGACCGTGAATGTGAGTTTTAATCTCACATCAGCTTGGTAGTAATATAAGTTAGGGTTACGGTTTAAGCATTAAACCTGAATATCAAGCGAATTTGGAACTCAAAATACCCTGACCATTGATTCCTGCAAGTATTTCTAGACAACACTAGATTCTACAAGACTCATTTTGCCAACTGCACCGTTAGATCAAAACCAATGATGTCCTACATAAGTTGGGAATAAGTCAAATACCTCAGCAGTATAGGTTGTCAGCCTATAAAGATCTTTCCGCCATAAATCTTGGGCTTTTGTGTTGAACGATGCCATTGGGCATCAAACCTAGAAGCCATGCTCCAAGTTATTGGGAGAATTGTTGTATTCAGTAGAGCCTTCCCACCACCTGGGTTTTAAGGGTATCTAATTCAATTAGTTGCCATTTTTTTTTTCCGTTAGAAGTTCAATTTCATTAAAAGTGAATAAAGAAAGTACACGTTACAAGAAGAGGTCCGACCCTAGGGGCGTAGCATATTACTTAGCACCAAGACTTTCAGTTATAGGAATCAGAATCTAGGGCAACCTGTTGCATCCCTTTCCAACTCTATTCATTCTATGTCAATCAGCTATTGGATTGGCTTCCCGTTGGCAATGTGCTATCTTCCATCCAATTCACTGAAGGTAGTCTTATAACCCCACAACGCTGTAAAATAAACCAAGAAGGTCAGTCACTCTGCATCAAGTAACCACTGTAGCTGAGTCACATTTCACCCATAATTTGTGTAGTTGCATCTCTTTAGCTATTTCTAGCCCACCTACCAGCGTTTCAGATTCAGCTTCAAAATTTGTTCTATTTCCATGAATCTTCAAGAGTTTTTCGCCGCTTGAGCATGTTCATTACTAATGACGCCTCCTACTCCTGTCAATCCCGGATTTCTGAGTTGAGTTCTTGGTAAATATTATAATATAATAGGTAAACTACCAAAAATGCAAGATATATATACATCATGTATTTGTATGTATCTATTTCAAATATTACAATAATGCTGTGTATATTTTTTATTTTTGACAGTTTACCTGTTGTAATCTTCTAATTTAGGTAGATTTCTTATCGTGATCTTCTATTATAAGTATTTAAGTATTATTTTCTACTCCGGTAGATCTCTCATTTATTGTAATCCTCTATTTTAGGTAGGCTATTTTCCTTATGGAAAAAGTCTATCTCCCATTCATTCATATATATATATATATATATATATATTCAGCCAATTCTTAACTTAACAAGTTTGTTGATCTATTTCTAATGTGTGGTGTGTCCACAGGAACACTCTAATGGTAGCCGAACTATTAAATGTGTGCTGGCTTGAAGCGAAAGGAAAAATCGACATATCAAAGCTCTCTCCAGGAATCACATATGAGGTGGCTCTTGTTGTAATGCTGAAAGGTCATGCATATGGGTGGGGAGTTCCTATTACTCTCCAACTCGTACTTCCTGATGGAAAAGTACATGAACGTAAAGAATGCATTAACCACAAGCCTAAGGGGCAATGGGTGAAGCTCAAAGTTGGGGAGTTCAAGAAATGTGCAGGAAAATGTGGAGAAATACAATTCTCCCTCTTTGAAGTTGAAGGTCAGTGGAAGAGTGGGCTAGTTATCAAGTGTGTTGTCATTCGTCCAAAGAACTAAGTACAATTTTACGTATCTGAATAATGTGGAGAAGGACTACGATATGAACTGCAATTATAAGTCGTCTCAAAGGTGGGCAGTGACCTTTTTCTTATTTTATTATTATTTTGGTAGAGGACAGTGACCATGGTGTGCTTTATGGTATTTATTTACTGTGTTCAAGAAACCTGCTGCTTTGATTTTTAAATAATTTAATTAGGGTTGAGTAGATGCCTATTTACTTGGAATTTTTTTGTATTTTTTTTTTGTACAAAGGCGTTTTTTATATATAGGAATAGGGATATTACATATGCCGCCGGTAGGAGTTGAACCCATAACCTCTCCACTGGAAGCAGGTTCCTAACCATCCTACTACTCCTCCATTGGCTACTTAATTGGAAATTTTGTTTGCTGTTGCACAGATTTCTTTACATGGCCTTTAAATCACGACATGTAATGCTTTAGAAATTCAATGGTTATAGCCTCTTCTGTTAGCTCAAAGAGTGTACAGTGAACGTGTACGGTGTATGTGGTTGATATATACTCTATAAATAAACCTTCTGTACTGAATCAAATCAATAAAAAAAATACAATTTTCTCACGTGGTATCAACTTTACCCAGTTCTGACTTCTTCTAGTCATGGTTCCTCATGTCGGCGGCTACATATCGCCGACATGAGGAGATTTGTCGAGGTGTCGCTGGGGGCGACACAACACCCCCAGCGACACCGAAGTGTGAATTTGTCGGCGATCTATCGCCAACGGTCGATATATCGCCGACTTCTCTTCCACCGCTCTTTCGCCGGATTTCGGCCGAAGAACAACGTACACGGTACAACCTCTGTACATCGTCGGCACTGTGAGCCTCTTCTTTATCCACCTTGGCCTGTAAAAGAAGAATATTTATCCTCTTTCCTGCAACACACCCAAATCCAATCCGGCGCCATATTAACATTCTTAAACTAGAATCATAACCGTTTACTATCAAAGAGAAAGAGGAAATGAAAGAAGCCATTAGAACTAAAACAGGAGAGTGAGAGAGAGAGAAAGACCAGAATGTCAACTTGTGGTTCGTCTCTGGTCTTCACTTCCTCGCCTTGACCCATATCTGCACTGTTAATTAGAAGAAGAATCTTCGTTTCTGAATTCTGATGCAGCAAAGAAACAAGAAGATTTGAGCGCTGGTAGAGTTATATGGCCAAAGTCGAGGTGGAATTGGGTACGTACGTGGCCATCTAATGAGAGCCCAGTAGCACACGTGGTTTGCCATGACTAAGCCATTAGTCGTGCATGTGGGTTTCTGAGTTAGCACACTGACTTTATATTTGATCCAACTCGTTTCGAGTTGTCACACCGAGTTGTAAATTGTAATTTGATTCGACTACATTTGATGTACGTCTTCCCCTCAATAAATACGAGGATTTTATGTACTAAAGTTGTAATCCAATTCTACCAGTTCAACTTACCCGAGGGGTTGGTTTAATTGGTAAAGACTACTGTCTCATAATTTAAGGTTAAGAATTCGAATCTTCTTGAGACTAAGAACAAATCTTACCATATATTTGGTTTTTATAAATTTTTAGATTTTTAGTTTCAGGCTTTCGTCCGCGTACAGTAGGACATGGGTCGATTAAGAACATTAGTTTAGGTGATGTTTTAGGTCAAAATAACACTTCCTATGTGTTTATTGCCCTCAAATTAGGCTACATGTCAAATTTCAGGTCAAAATGACCTGAAATACCCTTCGAAACAGGGGTTCGATTTTTCATCGAACCCCAACCAAAAATCGGGCGACTTTTGGCAACATGTCGCCCGAGTCGCCGTATCGCCAGGGTCCGACACGGCGACACGGGTCGACATGTCGAACCTTGCACCTAGTTCGGTGTATTTGATGTTTTCTTTGAATTTTCCTCTGTTCTTGAACTTTCTCTTTTCTTGAACTTTCCTCTGTTCTTGGTTTCACCGAAATCTTGTAAATTTCCTGGGTTGCTTCTGCCTTTCTTCAGTTTCTGCTTCATTATAGTTTCTGAAAGTATGAGTGCCGATTCAGTTTCTGGAACAATGAGTTTTCCATATCCTTCTTCGTTGAATGTTGCTAATTTCGTTTCAATTTGTTTGAGTTCAGAGAATTTTCTTCTCTGGGAAACACAAATTCTTGCTCTCATTGAGGGTCAAGATTTGATTGATTTCATTGATTCTAGTTGTCCTGTTCCAGATCGTTTCATTAAACCTGTTGATGGTCAAGAATCTGTGAACCCTAATTACAAGGCTTGGGTCCGAACGGAGCATCTGGTTAAAGCGTGGATAACTGGAACTCTATTTGATGCTATTCTTGGACTGGCTGTTGGTGCCAAGACTGCCGCGGCGTTATAGCGTACGCTTGTTGATGCCTTCTCAAGATTCGGAGGCGCGTGAGTTCGAACTTGTATCTCGCCTTCATTTTCTCAAAAAGAGGGAAGGTGCTTCTCTGCAAGAATTTTTTATCCAATTTAAATCTATTTGTGATCAGTTGGCTTCCATCAACAAGCCCGTTCCTGATCAAAGGAAAGTCTTTATTCTTCTTACAAATCTTGGAAGTGAGTATGAAAATTTCTCCACAACAATGTTAAAACCTCCTGTTCCTTCTTACTCTGCATTGATTCCACTTTTGCAAAGTCATGAGCTACGGTGTAAATGTGATGATTCTGGTCTTTTGAATCCGAATGTTGCATTTTATGTTAAGAGGGGAGCCCGTCGGGGTCGTGGCTATGGTATTCGGGGTTCTGGTCGAGGAAACCATTTTACCTCTCAAGGTCGTGGGTTTTTGTCTAACGCTAAATCTATAGTTGGTGGAAAAGAAAATAATTTTGAAGGTTTGATGGTTTCAAAGAAAGTTGTTCGTTGTCAGATATGTAGAAAATTGGGGCATGAAGCGTTGAAATGCTGGGGTCGTTTCAATCACAGCTACCAGAGTGATGATGTGCCCAAAGCTCTGACTGCAATTCAATCTGAGGACTCTTCTTTTTCTTCTTGGATTCCTGATAGTGGAGCTACTTCTCATGTAATTGATGGGTCAGGTAAGCTTACTGATATTAAACCTGTTCTTGATTCGTCTATTTTGATGGTTGGTAATGGAGATCAGTTAGCTATTACTCATACAACTACTTGCAATCTTATATCTAATTCTGGGTCCTCTGTTTTGCCTCTTCGAAATGTGTTAGTAGTCCCCGATATTCAATGTAATCTTCTCTCAGTGTCTCAATTGTCTGATGATCTGAATTGCTCTTTTGAGTTTGATAAACATGGTGTTCTTATCAAGGATGCTCAATCTCAGAGGATCTTGGTCTCGGGGAGTAAGCGAAAGGGGCTTTATGTGATTGATTCTGAACCAGTTAGCATGGCTTTGTTTTCTACTCGGAGTGTTTCTGCATCTGAGGATGTGTGGCATCAAAGATTAGGACACCCATATTCAAGGATTACACAGTTTTTACAGTCTGCTGGTTGTATTTCTGTTTCTTGTAAGAGTAAGCATCTTTGTTCTAGCTGTCAGTTGAGTAAAAGCAGCCGGTTACCATTTGTTTCTTCCTTTACTAGGTCTCTTACTCCTCTTGATCGGATACACTGTGCTCTTTGGGGCAAAGCTCCTGTAATCAGTGTTCAGAAATACAAGTATTATGCACTCTTTGTTGATGATTTTTCAAGATTTTCTTGGATTTTTCCTTTGCGACGGAAATCTGAATTTTTTGGTTGCTTCTTGCGATTCCAAAATATGGTGGAACGTCAATTTAGTAGGAAGATTAAAATTTTTCAGTCAGATGGTGGTGGTGAATTTTCTTTGGCAGCTTTTAAGACTCATTTATTGGATTGTGGTATTATACATCATATTTCATGTCCTCATACTCCTGCTCAAAATGGTGTTGTTGAGTGAAAGCACTGACATATAGTTGAGCTTGGTTTAGCAATGTTGTTTCATGCTGAGGTTTATTTGAAGTATTGGGTTGAGAGCTTTAATGCTACAGTTTTCTTAATCAATAGGCTGCCTTCTCGTGTGCTACATATGGATAACCCTCTTCAAAAGTTGTTTCGACAAACACCTGAGTATTCTATTTTACGTGTGTTTGGATCTCTTTGTTTCCCTTGTTTGCGCGATGTTTCAGTTTATAAGCTTCAACCTTGGTCATTGGCATGTGTGTTTATGGGTTACAGTGATACTTATAAGGGATACAGGTGTTTACATGTTGCTTCTGGTCGGGTATGCATTTCCAGAGATATGATCTTTGAGGAATTAGTGTTTCCTTTTTGATCTGGTGTTCCTTCCATGAATGCTTCTGTGATTTCTGATGTGAGTCGTTTTAAAGGATGGGTTTCATATTGTCCTAAGGGATTGTTGTCTAAAGGCGAATCACAGTGTTCTACACTTTCTCCAACTCAAAATTCTAGACTTCTTCCATGGTTTTCTGATCATTCAGTTGTTTCTACTCAGCACCCACAGCTTCCTAATGATGTAGTCTCACCACCTTCAGCTGTTAATCAAAATTTGGTTGAGAATTCTTTTTCTGGGCCATGTTCTACTACTGTTTGTACAAATGATGCCGTGAGCTCTGTTATTAATATAGCTGGTGAAGCCCAGAATGTAGCACATTTGGATAGTACAACTGTCGGTCCAAATGATGACATGGGCTCTGTTATTAATATAGCTGGTGCAGCCCAGAATTTAGAAAATCTGGATAGTACAACTGTTGGGCCTATAGCTGTTTTAAATAGCCCATCTACTATTCCAGATCCTCTAACTGGGCATATTGATGTTGATCATTCTGTTCTAAATGATGGATTTATTTCTAGAGATTTTACTACTATGGGCTCAGTTCATCCTATGCAAACACGTGCTAAGATTGGTGTTCGAAAGCCTAATCCTAAATATGCTCTTCTTGCTGCCCATCATATCCCAGATGAACCCAAATCCGTCAAAGCAGCACTTCAACATCCTGGTTGGTATGCTGCCATGAAAGATGAAATGAGTGCCTTAGAAGAGAATAAGACTTGGACTTTGGTGCCTAAAATGTCCAATATGAATATTGTAACATGCAAATGGATATTCAAAAGCAAGCTTAAGGCGGATGGGTCTTTAGATAGATTGAAAGCACGCCTTGTTGCTCGTGGATTTACACAACAAGAGGGTGTTGATTTTGTAGAGACTTTCAGTCCAGTTGTGAAACCTGGTACAATACGCTTAGTATTAAGCATTGCCACGGTTTTGGGGTGGAATCTTCGCCAACTTGATGTTAAAAACGCATTTCTACATGGATTTTTGAGTATACCGGTTATATGTCACAACCACTGGGTTTTGTTGACCAAACTCATCCTAAATATGTATGCAAGCTGCAGCGGTCACTTTATGGTCTGAAGCAAGCCTCACGGGCTTGGTATGATCATTTTAGTACATTCCTTCTTGAGTTTGGCTTTGCATGTAGTACGGTCGACACATCCTTATTTGTTTATCGGGCTAATGGGAAGATTCTTCTACTTCTCTATGTTGATGACATAGTTCTTACTGGTAATGACATTGTTTTATGCAATCATTTATTTCTACTTTGAGAACTCCTTTTGCCATGAAGGATCTTGGTGATCTATAGTATTTTCTTGGCATTGAGGTTTTACATACCCCATTCGGCTTGTTTCTTTCTCAATCCAAATATGCATTTGATTTACTACGGCAAGCTCATATGGAGGATTGTAAGCCTATGACGACACCTATGATTTCTCGTCACTCTAGTACTTCTTCGGAGCTTTTTCATGACGTTACTCTATATTGGAGTATTGTTGGAGGTCTTCAGTATTTGACAATGACTAGACCGGACATTTCTTATGCCGTACATCATGTTTGTCAATTTATGTATACTCTATCCATTGCTGATTTTTCCTTGGTGAAACGTATTTTGCGGTATGTTAAAGGTTCAATGGATCAAGGTCTTTGTATTTATCACCATAGTTCCCTACAGTTGTATGGTTTTTCGGATGCCGATTGGGGAGGTTGTCCTCTCACTTGTCGCTCCGCAATGGGTTATTGTACTTTTCTTGGTTCGAATCTTATTTCTTGGAGTGCCAAGGAACAACCGACAGTGTCTCGCTCTAGCACCGAGGTAGAATATCGGGCATTGGCTACTACCACATCTGAATTAACATGGTTGGGTTTTCTTCTTCGTGACATTGGTGTCCCTCAACATGCACCGCCTACACTGTTTTGTGATAATATTGGAGCGTTACACATGACTATTAATCCTGTTTTTCATGCTCGAACGAAACATATCGAATTAGACTATCATTTTGTAAGGGAGAAAGTGGCTTTGGGTCTTCTTGTCACTCGATATGTTTCCTCTTCACAACAGCTCGCTGATTTGTTTACTAAACCATTGTCCCAAGAGGAATTTCATGGGCTATGTTTCAAACTTGGCATCATGGGTCGGCCTAGTTTGAGGGGGGATGTTAGCTCATAGAGTTTAGAGTGACACGTGAACAATGTATGTGGTTGATGTATACTCTATAAATAAACTTTTTGTACTGAATCAAATCAATAAAGAAAATACAATTTCTCTCACATCTTCTCCCTTTGCAATCATAATCATTGGATTTCTAAAACATCAAGTGTCGCGATTTGAGGGCTATGAGAAGGCGTTTGACCTTTTATTAACAATCAATTTGTTCATGATATTAGCCGATACTGTAACTGTATAAAGTTTTGATAAAATTAAATAAATGATAAAAGAGGAAAAATTATTGGTGCATTTGGTAACAGTCTCGGAAAATAACTTTAGGTATTCTTTTGTTCTTGCAAAATAGAAACATTGGTTGTAGGCATTTGTTAGCACGGTTTAACTTGAAGGATGAACAAATGAGAAAAGATATGTTTTGCCAGGGGGAAAAAAACTAGATAAAATATTCCTAAAGGTGAAGGTCTCTAGAGCTCAAAAACTAATTTTTATATTGTGGGTCCAAAGGAAATATTTACAAAATAGATTTATCAAATACCCCTTTCCATTTCTTCATCAAAAAAAAAAAAAAAAATCCCTTTCTTAGACAAGGATGACCTAGCATTGAAAGAAGAACTGATCTAGCCGAACCACATACTAAGTTTACCAAATGTTTGGACCAGTCCATGGCTGGATCTCTGAAAACAGAGAATGTTTGCTAGAAATTTCCTCAATCTAATCATTAACATTGCAAGATTGTTGTCACGCCCTCATTTACTATGGCCAGGTGGAGCCCATGACACCTAAACCCTACTCGATGACATAGCAATTACTTATTTTTAGCCATTCCTTCCTATTAATTTAGTCAATATCATGGTAAGACAGCGGAAACAATAATTTATCAAAAGAGAGTAAATAAATATATAAAATAGATCATCTGATGGTAGTAACATAATCCACTTACGTTTATCAATAAATACAATCATCCGTACTATAAATCCTCATCAACTACTGAACTGAACATTTACTATCTGATACGGAGAAAATCATAGTCAAACCGGGTCCGCCTGTGGTTCGACCCTCGACCCCGGTCAGGAAGAAACTGACAGACCGGCATCTGAGCGGGCCGGGTTTGAAGATAGCTTGCTGAGGAAGAAACCTGACTCAGTCAACAAGCACGCCCGAATTCGTAATTCTCAGAGTGAACGGCTCCATTAAGGAGACGGTTAATGGCACTTAAGGAAGTAAACGATCGTGTTAATAAGGGAAGTTATCCACTACCCCACCAATGAACGGATCTATCACCAACGGATCTAATCGTTAAGATCGAACGGTCACCCAAAAAAGGCTCGAATAAATCCAATGAAGGAGGTTAGAAGGTAAACACTATATAAGACATGACCTACGTACAAGAAAGGTAACTGAATCGTATTCCCAATATTCGTATTCATACTTCTGCTCTGTACTCAAGCAGAGCCTTTGTGATCAGTTCATCAACTGACTTAGCCTTCGGAGGTGGACTCCCGACCCCCACGGTAGAGCCACATCTGATGATTGTTTTGCAAGTCATTCTTCAGTGATCTAAGGGCTGACCAGATTTTGGACGCATCATTTGGCGCCATCTGTGGGGAACGCTTCAGAAAGTCATGGTTACTAGGTTAGCAGCACTGGCTGATGCGGCTCAGCAGGACGTTGAAGTTCAACTTCTTGGTGGGAACAATCCGAATGATATCCCTGAAGGAAGTCGAGCTCATGAAGTACAAGAAGATGGAGGACGGGGGTAATGATCAACAAGCATCCTCCCAATCCTCTCCAACAACAGTTGGATCAAATGCAGCTCCAATTCTTGGAGATGAACCAGACGCTTCGTGCGTTGGTTAGGCAAGTGGTGGCGCCACAGGCTCTTGATCAGCGAGAAGCGAGAAGGTGTGTAAGAGAAGGCGAAGAAATATTTACCTCGCTTCCACGAGAACATTCCCCAAGGAGGGTAGGTTACCAGAAGGCCAGAATGTTGGCTAGAATTTCTGGGAAGACGCCTGGAGGCAAGGCGGAGAATCAAGAAGAACTGGGGAACTCCCCAGAAGAGATAATTGAGTTATACGACCGCAAAAAGCACAACTCATTCAACGACAAGGTTGGGTGTTGGAGTGCGAACTCATTCACCAACCTCCAGGCGTACGGTTTGAGACAATGCTCGTATCACCGGTGGACAATCGGTTCGTATTGGCCAAGAGCTGGCTAATTTAATCAGAGGCTTAAGCAACTGTCCAGAGGAAAAATAACCGATGATATATATTCGGTCATTAGGAAGGCCCCGTTTGCTGAAGCAATAGTCGTATATCAATTTCCTCAAAATTTCCGGTTACCTACTTTTTCTTCGTTCGACGGTTCGAGAGATCCAATAGCTCACATCAGTTACTATCAGCAAACTATGGCTGTGGCTGGTAACTCAGATGAGATCCTTTGCAGGGTGTTCGGTTCATCTTTGACCAGAGCTGCACAAAAATGGTTCTCAAATTCGCCCTCAGGAAGAATCACAGATTTTGAGGAGTTGGCGCCAAAATTCATCGGTCAATTCCAAAGCGGAATTCAGATCAAGAAGACCGAGGAAACCTTGTGTACTATTAGGCAAGGGAAAAGCGAACGATTCGGGAATACCTGAAAAGATTCAACAGGGTCACAATGGAAATCGAGAATTTAGATGAACAGGTAGCTAAAACTGCTTTGTTCACTGGACTCACCAATCGGAGACTCTTGGAGATATTACTCCAAGATATGCCTACCACCTTTGCTGAATTGGTGCAAAGGTGTTAGAAGCAGGCGGAGATAACAGAAATTCTGGATGCGCGGCAGGGAGACACGAAGGCCTCTACAAGAGAGCAAAAAGCTCCCGAGAAAAAGCAAAAGCCCAAACAGCATGCTCGAGATTGAGTTGGAAGGCCTCGTATGGCGTGGCGACAAAGGTCTCCTGATCAAGGCGAGTATACACCCTTGAACACTCCTCGGTCAGAGATCTTAAATGTCATAAAAGGAAAAAATATCCTAAAATGCCACCCAAGGTCCCAGCAAAGCCTGGGGAGCGAAATATGGAGAGGTATTGCCGTTTTCATAAGGATTACGGTCACTATACCAATGATTGCAGACATCTGAAGGCCGATATCGAGAGGTTGATATCTCAAGGTCACCTCTCCAGTTTCATCAAGGGGAGATAGGTAGAGTCGCAAGCAACTGGTGAGAAAAGGGAGCGTTTGGTAAGTCGGGAGCGGCGAACTGAAGCTCCTAAGTCTAAGAAGGGCAAGGAAGTGATCGATGCCTCCCGATCACCAATATTGACGATATTCGGGGGATCCGAGCCTGAGTCACTCCGAAAGCTGAAGGCCAAATCTAAGTTCATTGGAACTGGAGAAACGCAGAAGAAAAAAAGACCGAATGGTGAGGGTTCGATCACCTTGAATGAGGAAGATGAGAGAGGTGTATGTATGCCTCATGATGACGCCATAGTCATCAAGGTAGAGATTGCCCGCCGAGAATTACACAGAATGCCAGTTGACACAGGATCTGCTCCAGACCTTTTGTCTTATGAAGCATATCAAAAGCTTATAACCGAGGAGGATCTAATGTAGCCGTCATCCACACATCTTTATGGTTTTGTCGGGTCGTCGGCTATAGATGAAGGACCAGTACAACTAGATTTGTCAGTTGGAAACTTCCCCAAAGATTCCCCAAAGAAGCTACAATTTGGGTGAACTTCCTGGTGGTTCGGGAACTTTCGGCTTAAAATGTCATTCTTGGCAGGCCGTCTTTAACAAAATTAGGTGCTGTAGTTTCGACGAAGCACCTGAAGATAAAATTCCCAACTAGTATGGGAATCGGTCAAGTTTCCTCTGACCAAAAAATCTCTCGACAATGCTACGTGGCATATCTAAAAGACAAGGAAGGCCTGAAGAAGGCCACAACATTGCCAATAGAAATACATGACGATATTTAATATAATTGTCCTTATACAAACTGAAATACGTGACGATATTTACTGAACTGAACATTTACTATCTTATACAAATCCTTAAGATATTTAATATAATTGTCCTTTACAAACTGAAATAGCTAGTATAATCAAAAGAGAGACCTCAGGCTCTCAATCCTACTCTTGGATCGTTATGCCTTTACCCTTGTCCTTTGACTGTCTGTTTGTACATGGTAATAAGGTATGAGCTAAAATGGCTCAATAAATTTTATAAAACAACCATACTACATACCAAAAATATAACATGGATAGTTTTCAAAATAAAATACCTTTGTCCCTTTTCAGATGGTAGTTATTGCATGCGTTATGATAAGAACATCAAATCTCAAAACATGTATTCTAAAAAACATTTCTCAAATTAAAATAATCAAAGTTCTTTTAAATATTCTCTTTTCTCTCTCTTTCATTTACAGTCATAAAGCTATGATCCATAGAGGATGTACATCTTGCTAAACCATTGAAGTGGCAATACCACTGAAGTTGCCTCCACTTCACCACCAAATTGGTTTCATTCTATGGGCAGGCCACGTATACCTCATTGTCTATTATCATTGACTTCACTACAAAAAAAAAAATCGGTTTTCGTGGCGGTTTTTTCCGCCTCTAAAAGTGGCAAAAAACCGCCACTATTTGTTTCGTGGCGGTTTTTTAAACCGCCACAAATCCGCCGTGGAATGCACCGCAGCCATTTAATACCGGCAGTTTTGGGTAACGCGTGTAACTTGCAATTAGTGGCGGTTTTATAAAACCGCCACTAATAACATGAATATGCCGGCGGTTGATAAATTGCTTCCCAAATATTGGCGGTTTTCTATTTACCGCCACCAAATAGGTTAATATTTTTTTAAAAAATTTCTCCCTGTTTTGGCATTTATTCCTGTATGACAATACAAATACATAAACAGAAAGAAAATTCAAGAAAACTAAAAAATATTTAGAGAACAAAGTTTAAGAAAAATAATACCAAATACATATTAATCAAATCAACTTGTGTACAACTATACAAAATTCAAGAACCAAATAAAAAAAAGTTAAATGAAGAGTTTAATAACCAATGCATCAATATTCAATACATCAAATTCCTGCCTCAAAATAGTTGTCAAATCAAGCTCCAAATCCTCCAATGGAACTCTCTTCCACTAGCATCTCTGAAATCAACTCATGCAAGATCAAATTCTACACTTTCAATCCTGAAGTGTCCTCATGAGAAGTACTGAAATGCACAAAAGAGACAATTAGAAAACAACTAGTTCGGAAAATTGGGGAGGTATATTTAAATAATCAAAGTTGATAGGTGAAAGTAAAATTACACCTTGATTCAAGTTAATCATGAGAGAGACAATTAGGAAGTTCAGAATTAGGCAAGAAAGAAAAATATTAGAAGCTTAGGGATAGAAAGACATTCCAGGTATCCTCTGTTCATCCTGGCACAATGACATTAGAAGCTTTCAAAGCTAACTTCCTCAAGAAGCTTTCAAAGCTAACTTCCTCAAGAAGCTTTCAAAGCTCCAATTTACTCAAAACAACAAACAAAACCTTGTTATCCTTATTTGGGCCACAGTTGACTTACATGTCATGAGTTATTAATATAAAAACTCTAGGAGAAAATGTAAAAGAAAAATCAAAACCAACAATGTCAAGTCTATTGAGATCCATCTTCTGTTAACCAAATGCAAAATACCAATGGAGCATTGTCCAACTTTATGGAGCAAGCAAGTGTCCAACAATACAATCAACCAACACTTTGATTACACTTTAATATCAGAAAATAACCCTGTTGGTTACAAGTCATAACTCATATAACATCAATGACTGCTAAGCATGTATCTCTATCTACTAGCTATTTGGATTAGAAAGTAATGGATGGCAGCAACGGCATCACCTTTTTGCTCTAGTCATCTACGCTCAATTGAGAATTCAGTTTAATCGGATTGGTGTTGTCTAGTCATCACCTTGACGATGGGAAGCCTAGAGGGTCCTCAATCAACCAAACTCTTCATTAGTTTGAATAACACTATGTTCAAGTTCATATTCGATTGTAAGCAATCCAAATTTCTACTTCAAAACCTCCAAATCCCTAAAACTACCCTCCCTTTTATTGTTTTCCTTTTTTGAAATGTTAGTTCACCAAAACCTTACAGCAGCCCAAATTCACCAGTAGAATCCATTCAAATCTCAACTCAGCACCTCCACATCATATCCTACACTAAGTGTGCCTCTAAACCATCCAACCATAAAAAACACTAAGTGTCCTAATCCATCCTTATTATAATTCTAAAACTTTTCAATTACTTTATGTCTAAATATCAAAACACCTACATATTTGTTTCTGGGAAAGATGAGATAAGATATAAACCATGGTAAAAGATAAAATTACCTTTCCTTGCGCTTCTCTAGAAATCGGGCCAATGATGCTTTGCAAGCTTGTGGCACAGCTGCAAAACCAAAATTTTGATTCAATCAGTTTGTTAGGATAAGTAGACAGTATCCACAGAGTACATTACCTAATGCAAGTTGCAACTAAAGTACAAAATTTGCCCAAGAAAGCTATATTGAACCTGCCTGCTGGCATGAGAGTTGTAGCAGAAGATGCTATAGGAGTGACCACCACTAAAGCCCCAGGTTGGCTGCTGCTGCTGGGGGGTATCAAAGTTTCTTTGGATTTTGTTGTCATCGCTTCATCATTGTTGCTAGACCCACTACCTGATTGAGCACTACTAGAATAGGAAGTAACAGAGATTGGGCTTGGAAGGCCAGAGCAAGGCGCAGTTGGAGTAGACTGATTGCCATGAACACTGTCAAACAACATTGGCTTTGATGTTGGTGCTGAAACTTCTGAAGCCCTTTGGTTGATGCTCATGGAAGCTACATTTCCAACCAAACACATGATCGCCCGCCCGAGCCTACATATATATTACAAAATTAGTATATGCCCGAGCCTACATATATGCCCGGGTTTTGAGATATTCCTACAGAATTAGTTGACTCAGTTTAGCATTCAAAGTGGAAGGTAATCTGAGATAAGAAATTAACAAACAAGAAATAAGTTATTACCTTGGATCAATTGAACCAGAAGCGGGAATCACAGAATGTGAGGTTGAAACAGGAAGCCCTCCAACCGGTTGTTGCTTCAAAGTAGTAGGAACCAAGTTTTGGCTTGTGGTAGTAGCACCATGAGTCTTGAAGAAAGGGTTGCCCATGGAAATAGAGAGAGTCTGGTTCGAGACAGGAATGCCCCCAACTTCGTGTGGACGATGGACATCAACACGTTGAATAGCATAAGTGTTCATCGCATTAAGAGTACCCACTTGCCTATCAAAACTAAAGTTATTCTGCACACCACAGAGAATTGCAATATTAGATCTATTCGAACTACACGGAGGCTCTGAACTTTATAAATCTTTAGACATGATTCATGCAACCTTTAGATCGAACCTAAACTATGCTAGCATTAGGCTTGTGACTACCATCAAAAGTATCTACTGTGGATATTGTAAATGCAGAATTCGTCATTCGATCAAATAAATTACTAACCACTTTGGATTTTGAACTGATGAATCGCTGAAAAGGGAAAAACATCTACCTTTTCTTTCTGAAGTTCTTGGAGTTGAGCATTAAATTCATCAAACTTCTTCAAGGACAGGTCAACTTCATCAACTGCAAGAGCCCCACCCTGCTCATTAAGTTTCAAATTCCCAGCAATCTCTACACATATCTTCCCATATTTGTTGCAATGCAAACAAAATAACAATTTGTGATTTCTTCAGTTTCATACGCATTGCTACATGTCCAAAGAAAACCAAAGGATGCTAAATGTAAGGCAAATCCAGTTGAAAGAAAATTTGCAAGGTACAAAAGTTTAAGATGGATTGCTTGCAACTGCTGCAGCGCTGCAGCAGAGACCCACAAGTTGTCACTCCACGAAGTGGACTCTGGGCATCCGTGACTATCATTAGGAATTCTAAAGAAGGTACAACCTCATCACCTGCAATATACACAGAATTGAGAAGATAATCTCAAGGTAGCTCTCCTTTTATTTCTTTTTTGTTCCCATGAAAGTCAAGTTATATGATATAAACAAAATTCACAAAGCATATAGGTGTTTAAGGTTACTGACTAAGTTGTCCATTCACAAAGCATTATGAAAGACCCAAAAACTATAAAAGTAGGAAGCACCTCAAATATGCAATTCCAAGAGAAAGTGTAGCAAATCCATCGACTTAAATCCTTCCATAACCTCAATATATATATCAACAAAATTCAAGCACTGAAGTAGTACGAAAAACCCTCAAGGAAACAGCCCTTCAGTCCAATTCCAGTCCATAAAACCCTACAACATTCATCAGAATCAACAGTTGAGAAACTCATAAAAATCAGATCTTTACCACTGGCAGATCAAATGCACTTCGGTTTCAGAGAAAAAAGATTCATTTCACAGCAGGGATTCACATGAAAGCAACGATAACAATTCCCAACAACCACACAACACAATTACACAAGCTCAAAGATCGAACAAAATGTAGAAGTGAGACTTACCAATGGCATTTCCTAGTATAATTAAGGAGGTCGTTAGGTCATCATAACCGTACTAAACCAAGAAAGTTTAAACTTAGAACAGTACTAATGTATATAAGTTTCATCTAAATGCTAATTATAATCCCTCATTCGAATATATGTGTGTGCTATAAATCACAACTTACCTCCAGCCACTTCAACTTATAAGCTTTCCTGCTAAAAATACTTGAAATGGTAAGATATCTTTGGATCTCTTCATCAAACCTCTTCAACTTAGCTCTCTCAACTTCTCTCTTCATCTTCATTTCTAAAAGAATCTCAGCTGCATCAATATTATAAGTGACTTCCTCAACCCTTTGTCTTAACCAACCAACCAACTCCCATCCACTCTACTCAACATCCAACACTTCTTATTGCCACTTCTTTACTGTCTCTCTATCCAAAAAGATCCACAAGAACAATAATTCTTTTAAAAATACAAACCACATGAAAAGTAACTCATCCAATAATTGTTAATATGGAAGATAGAGTGTGTGGCAATGCCAACACCAAAAATTATGACCGAGAGACCTATTCTCTATAATGAAAATGCATCAATTAGTAAAATAAAGCAACTAATAAATTAATTTATACAAGTTAGATAAACACAAAAAGTAATGATGAATAATGTCTTACCAAACAAGAACTGTGAGTACTTATGTGCAACCTACACTCCTATTTAACTTGATTAGCTGTTGGTCAATTACAACATAAAAATAAAAGTTAATTTTCAAATGAATTATGTCTGCTTAGTTCTTAGCTAAATTATACGTAGGTAAAATGAAACATAATGGTTTATCATTACTTAATACAGGATTCTTGGCCAATAACAATTTTGCTAATAACTCCACTTTCTCTTGCAATGCATCATATTTTTGAGCATTTAATTTCCTTTCTTCTTCTCTTTGTCTCTTTTCCTCTTCTCTTTCTTGTTCAACTTGTTGGAGCTTTAGTCAACTCTGCAAGTCTACCATCCAACTCCTTGTTTTGTTGAGTTTTTGTTAGACCTAAATCTTTTGGACTTACTCCCGCTCCTAACAAACGTACCCGACCATGGGTATCTGGTCCCAAATGAGTGGTGAAGATACTTTCGAGGACTGGAACGTCGTTTCGATTCTCTTCAGGCAAATTAGTCAACTCTTCATTTATCGCTCTTTGATCATTAAACATTTCTCAACCAAGTGGGCAAGTTAGCCCACTAAAGACTCCAATATCATATCATATCATTCATGCAGACATTAATCTTATACATAAATGCATACCATTATTTCATCTGAAGTAGGATCAACAGGAGTTTGATTCTTCCTTGTATGTGTTTCGAAAAACATCTCTATCCTTGTAGGGTTCAAACCTTCAGGATGCTCATTTTTCTAAAGAAATCCAAAAATAAATAAATAAATTAATAAACAAAGATAAAAATGTTAACTAATAGTTTGCATACATGTTCACAACAATTTAAATAGAGTGACATTTCAGAAACGTGCCTTCATGCGAAATCGTTGTGCATAGCTTCTTTGACCACAAGTATGAGTCATCTTTTGGAGCTTTCTGATGTCAGTATTAACATGACGCATCTTCTGAATAATAACAAAACAATTAAAAGATTAACATTGTATAACATTGACTCTTACTTATAAAATGTATGTTCACAAATAAATGACTTCTTACCGAGTTCTTTTCACTATTCCATATGTCTATAAGTTATTTCCATTGATCTAATGGAACCACCGCTGGACAATTATTGATTGCCTCATTAATACTACCAACATCATCATAAAACTCTTTTCTTAGTTCCCTTTTAAAGGCCTTCCATTGTAGCCCCATTTTGACAAATACCCAATTCTTACCCAAAGCATCAACTTGATAATTCTTCTGCAAGAAAAAATAATTATTTATCAAAAAAGAAACATCTTAGTTGTAAATACTAATGTAAGTAAGATTGTTAATCATTTTACTTGGATTTTATTCCATAATGCTTCCTTGTAGTGAATGGGTACTTTCCTCCAATCGTCATAGTTATAGGGGAGGTTCAAACCATTTCTTACATGTGTCCCTAGGTAAGTAATGAACTCTGCTACATAGCCATCATCCCCTTGTCCATATATATTAACCATGATATGCATTATTTCCTTCGGATCCATCATTTGCGTCTTCAAAGACACATTTGGACCCCTCTTATGACGTTTCCCTACAATTGAATTCCAATATATGAGAAACAAATCAAAGGCACATAATTCAAATAAATAAAAAATTATAAGCATATCAAAAGCATCCTCACTTAGAGTTAAAGTGCTTGAAGAAGGAGCAGAATCCACTGGATCCATTAAAAGTCACAAAATGAAACACTAACAAAGAAAAACCTGTAGATGTATAACATTAAATTATCATTAGACATTCAATTACAACATAATAGGCAAATAATTATGAAAAAGAAAATCAATAACTTCAAATCGAAACGCATAGAACAAGAACAATAACAAATTTGAATGTTAAACCAATGCTAGGAATGTAGAAATGTCCACCTTGAAACGTCAGCAAAACAATGACATGGAAAATGAACGGGAAACGGGATGATACTAATTTAACAGCAAGGAATAATTGAAAGAACTCTTGGATTGGGGCTGCTATCAGAGATACATGAGATGATGGTGAAAGTAGAGACCGTCCAAGTAACTGCCACTGTTAGACCCAAATGAAATCTGCTCATATGGAATCAGTTTTCTTGGATCATTACAAAGAGAACAAATGAGGTTTGATTTAAACAAGATTTTGAGTGAGTCTGACTGAAGGACTAAAAAACTCTCTGTTTTTCCTTTTATTAGTGTTCTGGATTTTGGCAGCCTGTTCCAAACTTAATTAAGAGCTCTTAATTAAGTTGTTTTAGAGGATGAACACCATTTTTTTTTTTTTATTATGTTGTGGACAGTTCATTGCGTTTGAAGAAGAGAAAGATGGTGCCCACTGGTATAGCCATTTACAGAGGTTGGGAGAGAATACTAACTAAACATATATCACACTTCCTTTTTCATTTTGTTTCTTTCGATCTTTCCTTTATTCACTAATGAATCCTGATTGTTTCTTGACTCAAATGAATTAAAGCTCAGGAGGAAGGTTACAAATCAGTAGCACATTCACTCATGGACAAGCTTCAAAATGCAGCAAAGCGCAGCAAAGGATGATGAAATTTGTGTCTAATGCTTTCCCCTTGATTTCTGATGGTATAACTAATCTAGAAAACTATGTAGCAGAAAGGGACTTAACTCCACCTAAAGCACAATTGATTATATGAATTGCTGTCAAATTCATTCCCATCCTCTGCATTTGAAGAATACTCTTAATCATGAATTCCATTTCCTGCATTTGAAGTAGTTCACAGCAAATGGTATCTATAATATGAGTTCAGTAGCTTGGGTTTTATGCAGGAAGGGCCTTATGTGATATATTTACCCAATCTCTAATAAGAATCATATGATGTTTTTATTAACTAAAAAAGCATTTACAAGTCTGAATACAGAGTGAAGCATCTATTGCACTGGTCATGTGATAAATAATTTACTGTTGATGAGCTTATTGAGTTCAAAATGATTTTTTGTGGATATATTGTAACGAACAGAGCTGTATTTTGCTGAGGAAGATTTTATTATGAAATATGGTCATATGGTCTGCTAAATAATTGGTGGAATTCTGTATAAGTCCCGGGCTATGACTTGTGGGACTTGTTGGGCGATGGGTAAGAAGACTTACTTCTACGGGAAAAAAGAAAAGAAAAGAGAAGGGTAAGAAGATTTGTAGAAAGGCAAAGGAATGCTCAGTTGATAAATTTCGTGAACCTGATGTTGGGTGGGTTGGGCTGGATCGATCTATCTGTATTAGTTTATGAAAAGAGGCAGTTTTTGGAATCTATGACATAGTGAATGCACATGGAAGTGAAGAATAAGTAGAAAACTACAGTTCCAATAAAATGTTTTCTCTGCTCATGTTGTCGGGGTGGCAACTAGCTAGCCAGTAGTCATTGCTTGAATAGAAAATAAACCTTAGATGTCAAGGATGACTCAACCCAATGTGATTTTCTTATAATTGACTTTAAGAAACAGGTGAAAGAGAAAAGGGTAGGAGAAGCTAGAGCAGATCAGATCAGATCAGATCAGAAAAAGGTAATTAAATTAACTTCATCTTCACCATATCCCTCTGTTCTGGCAAGCTTCTCTTCATCATATACAGAGTAACCACTGCAAGTAGTGGCTGCTAGTAGTAGTAGTAGTATATAATGTTGATAAGGTTGATGGATACTTAATGTATAAGGTGAAAAGATTAAAACAAAGAAAAGAATTAGAAGACAAAAGTTCTTGAACCAAAGATGGTGAAATAATTGGATGTGAGAGCTGTAACCAGGGATATCTATTGCATATTCAGTACTCCAGTTCAATGTTCTTTTCCTGATACATTTCTAGTCCAATGAATATACTAGTTAAAGTCAAAGGAAAAACTATTTCCTTTTGACCAATTGGATTTTCATTTTATTCAACTTTATTTATGAAATTCTGCCTATGGGTTATTTTAGATTGAAAAAAACAAAAAGGTTTTTGCAGTTACCAAAACAAATCACAACGACAAGCAACGAGGAATTGCAAAATCTTATTCTGCATTCCATAAACAAGTTTATGTTTATGAGCAAAAACACAATCCAAGTGGAGCCAAACCCACCACAAAATGATTTTCCAATCCAATGCTCAATCAATTAATAAACTACAGGCAAATAACATTAGAGAATCCAAACAATGGTATTCGTTACTACCTAGCTCCACGATGCACACAAGCCAAACCAGAGTAAACATTCAAGGATGACAGACTAATCTAACAATGAAAAAACCACAATGATAGCTCAAACTCACTCTTAATGGATCAAAAGCATCTCCACTAAGCAATTTATCACAGATAGCTACAAGTAGCTAGGGAGGAAAGTTACTTGTAAGGTTCTAGTCAGGTTTCCTTTGAAATCTAATAACCTCGCTTTCACTGTTGTTGGTGTATTGTCTCCGCTGATACTGGTGTCAACTGAATCGGAATAAATCAGTAGTTGGCCTGACCTTAGAAATCTAGCATAACCACAAATGATGAAAGTGTAAGAGACATTAAATTTACATTTTCACCAGGAGACTGAACTATAACGGAAAACAAATCTTTACCTACAACTATCTCAACGACACCAACAATAGTAGAAGTAGAAGAAGAAGAAGACGAAGCAGAGGGACAGATGAAAGCTCCAAACTCACACTGCTTTGGTTGAGCTTGTAGAATCGGAAGGGGATGAGGTGCAATGCGGTAAGATGTAAGGCAGAGGGCGTCAGAGGAAGCCGAGATTAGGGCCACAAAATATCTGCGAAGCACATTACAGGATGAATTCGTCTTGGGAGGAAGAAAATGAGGAGGCTAAGTTGCACACTGTACCTGAGGATGAGCTTCGTTGCAAGCGAAATGATGGGAGAGGCTGGCGATGCAAGAACCCGAGAATCCTACTTCACAACTACTGCTGAAAATGAAAATCGAAACTAAAAATAGTGAAAAATTGGGGCCGGGCTGGGCGGGAGGAAGGAGGGAAAAGCCGGTGGTAAAAGGAGATGAGGAAATCTAGGGTTATTTGCAGCGGTTCTGATAAAACCGCTGCTATCTTGATATTCAGTGGTGGTAACACTGAAAACGCCACTAATATCTTGATATTCACTGGCAGTAACATTAAAAACGCCACTAATATCTTGATCATTAGTGGCGTTAATAAGAAAAACGCCACTAATATTTTAATACTTACCGACGGTTTTATAAAACTGCCACTAAACCCCTGGATCTTTCACCCACATCTCTTCCTCCCACTTCCTCCCACTAAATATACATTACTAGTGGCGGTTTACCATAAACCGCCACTAATTAAACGTCACTAATTTTACTTTTTCTTGTAGTGCTTAGACCCAATATTTCCACTTTAACTTTGGCTATAAAGCCTAACTAAGAGGACTTAGAAGGGCAGTGCACCTCAGCACCATATCTTTTATTCTATTTCAGTCTTGCATTTATTAAACTTCTCATTTAATCATAGCAAAAATTGTAAAACTCATGCATGTATCCACATTGATCATGCATATAATAACCATATGCTGAATTAGTTTATTAGTCAATAAAGTATAAACTGTATGTCTCATCATGTAGCAAAATACATAAATACATCAATTAAGCCATGATATTTAAAAAAGTAATACAGTAAAATTGTGCATAACATAAATTGAGTTTTAATACTCACAAATATGTTGGTTTTGTTCCTGTCATGTTAAACTGGATGCCTCCCTTTACGAATCACCATTTTACCCGAACAACACCAAACAAGCTAGAACTTAACCTATTTACAATAGCACATGTACAATTCGAAGCATTGGGCCACCTTGTATGGTACAACTCGAAACCGAGTTGACCGGTCGGATTTCGTGCATATTACTGACTTCATCGGCTGATTCAACCATTTTTTGGTCAGATGCAGGTTTTCTCCTAAACATGAGAAACGTAGGTCTTTGAGTCCTCTTTCCAATACATCTTTAATTGCAGGATTTTGACATGTAGTGAAGAAGTTGGCGATCAATTTAGTATGCAGGGGTAAATCTATCAAAAAGACAGCACGACCGAACTGGATAACAACCTGGATTAGGTGTTTTTAATCAATTTTGCTGAGGTCCTGCGCAATTAATGCGCAGGACCGTCAAGCCAGCCGTCCGATCTAATAGGACGACTGGATTCATTATTCCATTAAAAAATTCAAAACCCACCTTTATTACCTGGTTTATGCTGACGGTTTGGTCCATATGGTATCAGGCGGTCCGAGTTGGGCGGTTCGAGTGATATTGGGTAAGTGAAGTATTGGTATTCCATACCAAATGGTTAATACATTTTAAAAACACAACATACATACAATTGTATTCGTATATACGATTTGAAAATCACAAATACTTTTTCAAAATTTCATCAAAAGCGGGACAACATAAACTAGTTCATTTCAAAATCAAAAGCCCCAAATCCATCGATTTTACTCTCAGAGGAGAAGACGAAGACGACGAAGCTTGAGCAGCATCCCAGAGGAGAGGAGAAGAAGAAGATGAAGCTTCGTTCCAACGTTCTTGAAGAAGAAGAAGAAGCAAACCTAAAAGCTTCCCAGTTTTGATCGTAGCAGAAGAGTTATAGGTTGAAGCAGGAATACCAAGATTCAGTCTCAGGTTTTCAATCGAAGGAGGATCTTGAAGCAGAAGAAAGAAGAAACCCTCAAATCCCTCTTCGGTTCTTCAACCATAGCCGTTGCAGTTCTTACTTCGTGGTTCTTGAAACAAATAGTCTTGTGTGATGAAAACAATATATACGTTTTCAAATTTGGGTTTTCGATCAGAATCGCGCAATTTTCGGGTTTTGTAACAAAAGACCCAAAAACATCAGGTTTGAATCTATTTCTTCATCCTCTCTTCTTCTTCGTTCTCTCACGATTCTCCCTCAGTTTGAGCCCCTAAATTTTGTTCAAATCATTTACAGTTTGAAGTTTTTCAAAATCGATTTGGATGAAATATGAAAGGGACTCTCAGGAGTTGTTGGTGCAAGAAACGGTTAGAACCTCAAATTCGATTTTAGGGTTCCTGCTTCTCAAGCTTGAGTTTATGACGCAATTCTTCTGTTGATTACAGAGATGAAACTATTCAAACTTGGAACTTATCGAAGAGAAATTGTCCTACACTTTTTCAAATTTACCCATTTTATACCCTCTTTTAACCAAAATTGTTGACGTTCGCGGAGGTATATCTTTGCTTAGTTCTTTCAATAAATACTTTGTTTATGTGAAATCGAATCTAATTTTGGAGCTAGAAGCATCATCCATCAGGTTCTGGTGTGTTTCACTATTGACTGCAACTTTTATTCATTTTTGTGATCTCTCCTTGTTGAAGTGCATTATATACTTGAAATGTGAGGGGAAGAAATTGAAATTCTGAATTACCCGTTACTCCGATATTCCTAATCGATAAAGCTTTCCTTTTGAGTTTTATTTTTTTTTGTTAGTGTACTGAAAATCTGAAGTACAAACCACTCAATCTTGGATTTTTCCTTCTAAACTTTTTTTTTTTTGGAGAACCCATTAAGTTGGTCAGATATTGAATCAGTCCTCTTCTTAATCTCCTACCCTTTTGGCTGGAAAGGGGAAAAAGAACAATCTAGCTTTTGGGTATGTGTTTTTGGTGTTATTTCTCTGCTTTCTTGTGGTATTTGTGTATTCATATGTTGTTTCAGTATAGTAGAATGGCTTGTTGTCTTGTCAGTATCATATTTGAACTATTGCCCGGCTGCTTTTGGTTGGGATTTGTTTTTTCGTGGTATGAATCTCGAAGTGGAATAGCCCCATATTCCCCCCTTCTTGCTTCTGTTAAGGATAAAGACTAGAGTTTGTTGTAAATTCAAATTCAAACAAATCATACGAGACCTGGACTTGTGTTATTTAGTCTTTGTACCATGATAGGATTGTGAGAGACTAAGTATTATAAATAGATAACTCTTCTTCCTGGATCAATCAACGAGAGGAGTTTCCGAAACAGAGTTCTATTCTCATAGCTGCTATCTTCGAAGGTGTAGCTCTGGAACTCCTATATAAGATTTATTGTTCTTTTCATGAGCTATAGTTACCAAATCCTAATACCCTGTTTGCCAAGTTGCTAGTTTTCGGTGTTTGATATTCTTCCTGAATTTGGGGATGAGAACGTCTTCTGAATACCTGTTGACTTAAATGTTGTCCTGGATTCTATGATATAAACTAATTCTTGGCAGATAGCCTATACATTTGTATTGAGATCAATTATGAATCTTATTGGTGCCCATATGATCATAGTTATCAAGGCATCCAAACTCTTGCTTCTTGGACCCTCTCCACTGACATGGTCACTTTGCCTGCCACCTTGACAACTATGCCCATGATTTTGTCTTTATACTCTCTCAGTGATAGAGTCGTATGTCTGTTGGTCAGTTTTAGAATGGTCTTGTTGCTAGAACTAACAATATGTAAATTAATGAAAAAGGATCCATGATGCTTAAACGGCTTAACCAAAATGAGATTGTACTAGTTGGATTTTAACTAATTTTCGCTGCAGGCATAATGGGTGTGAGATTCGGGCTTTTGTTTGTTCTTGTACTGGCCATCAGCTCCACTTGGGTAGATGCTAGGGCCATAATGATCTCTGATCTTTTAGGTATGCCTTCAAGCTCACTAGTGTGTTTTTCATCTTTTGTTCAAGAAGGTTTCAACTTCCAAGTTCATGCATCATCTTTGGTCTTCTTGTTTGTTTATTCTTGCATTGAATCAAGAGAAAATAATGAGGGACAGAATAGAGAGAATAAGGTTAAAAAAAGATAGGGAAAAGAAGGGGAAATCTGAGAAGAACTAGACTTGAAGAAGGGGAGGAGGGAGAAGAACACTCATAAGAAGAAAAATAAGAAGAGGAGAGACAGAGGGGCTGCAAACACACAAAGCTAAAGGTTCAATTCATTTTTTTTATTCCATCCTCAATAAGCTGATTACAAGTGCTTAAATAGTAAAAGAGACATTCTTCAATACAAAACAACTATAATAGGACTCTTGGTAATTTAAAACTAGCAAAAATACTGATCATAGTAGGACTCTTAGGAATTTAAAAACTTAACTAAAAAATTGATCCTAGATATTCTACCTGAATTAAAAATCTAATTACATAATTATCCCAATAAATAAATAACAAAATCCTAAGCCATCTCCAAAACTCCCATGAAAACAGTTCCTACTTTATCTCCTTGCAAGTTGGACTTAGGGGCCACCCAATACGAAGAATTATCGCCTAGGTTACTATTTCACGTTACTGTTGCACAAACAGTAACTTCTGTTTGTGTTGTATTAGAAAAATTCCACAAAATCTTTACTACGTAACAACAAAGTATCTTTTCCTACCCCAAATGTCTTTTAAGGGATTGTATGCTCTATTCCTTTTTTTTTCCCTTGCTGTTATGGTTGCTGTACTTGCCCAATAAACATCTATATCATCCAACCTCATGCCTTCAACTTTGTCTTCACATGCATATTTTGTGCCTCCAGTTGCAGTTGAGATTTAACACTGATGCATATCGTTAAACGTGCTGGTAATGGTCCTCCATAAGCTGGCAAAAACTTGGATAAGAGATTTTTGAACATGTTAAGTTTGAGGATTTTGAGATCTTGTAATAATTCTCTTGTTCTAATCAGATCTGCATGTTCACTCTTCCTGGAGAGACTTACTCATCTGGCAAAAAAAAAAAAGAGTTAATGACTATTTGCTTCATGTTGTAGGTCAGCAGATAAGTTATGAGGTACCTGAAAGCAAGATTCAAGCTTCCTCAACTACTGTAAAAGATGAAAGAGTGTGTGCAATGTGTGAGAAGTTCACCGCTCGGGCAGTGAGAGTATCTTAGTGAAAACAAGACCCATCAATAGGTCATTGAGGATCTTCATCTTGCCTGCCATCAGTTGCCCACCTTCAGGCAGCAGGTTGCCATCAATCCCATTCCATTGTGGTTTTGTTGTGAAATAAACTATTTTATATGTGCTGCTGCTTTTATTTTTATTTTTATTTCTTTAGCTGTATATTGAAGCTTCTTCTACATATCTTGACAAATTGTTGCTTTGGATTCCTGAATGTTTGCCTGTCTGATTCAAATGGCCTATGCAAGTGGTAGGCATGATACCACAGGGGGAGTTCATTGCTTAAATAGACAATGTTATTGGTAGGAATATGGGAAACAGAGAACTTGAACCAAAACTTTAGATTGTCTGAGTGATTCAGAAATGACCTTCACTTTCCCCTCTCCTTGTCCTGATTGTCATAGACACAAGGGGGATTCAATAGCGTAGGAATTTTTTTCTAATGATTAGAAACATATGAGCATGCATATTGATTCGTTATGATGAATATGTTACACAATATTAAGTTAACCTTGCCTCAATATGCCTTACATGGAATGGGTAAGTAAGGCGAATTTCATGTTATGGGAAAAAGTATGCTGCTTGTTGTGTGGCTTCTATGCCCAGACACAAATTCAAGTAAAAGTACCACTTTGCCACCCGTGAAATAGAAATTGCATCTAAGATGATGGCCCCACATGCACTCTCACTGGCCTCCATGCTGGTTCAGGCACTACATGACAAGATAGTGATCTCTCTTGCCCATAAAAAGGATAATCTGCCTCAATGTATTCTTAGTAGGAGCTATAGTAGGCATCTATTTTTGCTGCTAGTGTTTTTGAAAATCTTGTTAAAGGGAAGGGCCCCAGAGAAACTTGAACGTAGGGCTTTTGATATCTGTGGATGCTATGTGGAAATTCTGAAACCTAATCTTGTTGTTCATATTTAGTCACTTCATGGAACTATTTTACATTTTGTCTTTTATGTTAATCTGTTTTTTGGGCAGTGCATCACGTTAGTGGACTATTATGCCCCACTTTTCTTCATGGAGCTTGGCACAATAAATCCAGAGGACTTCTGTGTGAAAATGGATCTTTGTGACCAAGAGTTAATTGCTTCTCCGGAACGTAAACAAGATCGTTGCACACCGTGTCATCATGTCGTTGAAGAAATCATGGACAAGTTGAAAGATCCAACTACACAGTATTTGCTTGCATAAACTTGTTCTTTAAATATTTTTCTTTCTTACTTCGAATGTAGTGATGCTGGAATTGGTTTTCCTTATTTCTCCACTGTACCCTTTTCTTCCAGTTTCCTTTTGGATTGATCCAGAAGAAAAAGAATTTAACAAGGCATTCCCCGGGCTTCCACCAATATTTGACCTCATTTTGTGTCTCGCTTGTGTGTGATTTCATTTGGTTCTAAGTCGTCATTTGTATATCGATATCGTACAAAACTCATAGTAATGTTACGTCTTTGCCATTCCATCATGTGAACCTTATACAAAGGCTATAGATATGATGCATGTTCAAATATTTGAAGCTGTTTGCCTTAGTTTGCAAAGGGACACTAGTTTCGTCTCTCAAACACCCATCAAACTACATCATCGGATGAGACTTTCAGAGTTAAACTCTTCTTGTTGGCTGCAGATGATCAGCTTTGTTTTTCTCGTGTGTACCGTATTTGCTTTTAAAAAGACATCTTACGGTGGAGGAGAAACAGAAAGAATTTCTGTTGGGAAGTAATAATTAAGGCTAATAACCTGTTTCAACATCGATGATATTCCGCTAGTTCAGAATATGGTGTGTGGCTTAGGGGGATTTAAGATAGTTAGGTGTCAAGGTTATGTTATAGGAGCATGGAAGGGGATTATCATAAGCTTTTCTCCTTTTTTTCCCCCTTTTTTGATAAGAAAGGATAATTATAAGTTAATTTGGTTCTAGAAAGGAATCTGATATATTGTTGGAGATGGTAGGAAGCACTTTTTCCATCTTTGAATAAACAGCTTTGGATCTGTTGCATGATTGTGACAAAATAGTACTTGCAGAGCTCTTGCCAGATCTCATGAAGCCAAGGGGTTGAAGGGATCTGGTGTCAACTTTCTTGAGGAATCTGAACTATTGAGAGTCGGATCAGCTTTCTTTGATGCTGCAGGTTTTGGAAAATACACATAAGAAGGGCCTGCAAGATGTAAAGCTTCTGGATCTCTCAGTGAAGTGGCATGTTTTCTGTGAGAGCTCATTCAACTTGTCATATTGGTGATTCTGTACCTCCATTAGATTAGCTGGTAGTGAGTAAACATTTGTTTCTTAAAATCACCATTCTATGATACTCAATACCGATACTTTAAACCTCGCCAAGTACTCTTAGGGTTACTAATGGGGGACAAAATAGAGAAGAAAGAAGGATAAAAAAGATAGGGGGAACAAGGGGAAATCTCAACAATCAGATGAAGCAGGGGAAGCTGGAGAAGACCACTCATAAGAAGAAGAAGAGAAGAGGATAGCGACTGCTGAACCAGTACAATGTAAATCTGTTTTATGAATTTTAATCATATCTGTGTTTCTCTGTTGGAATAGTTAATTATCTAATCTGCATAGATTTTGTTTAGCAATGTATTTTCTAGTGAGAATCAATTGGATTTTTCTTGTGTGGCTTTTATCAGTCACTATTCCTGCTCAATGTTTCAATAATTTGAGTTATTTTCTGTTTCAAGTTTTTGATGTGGCAATTTCTAATTATGATTGATTATTGAACAGGAACAAGAAAAGAGAAGCCTGATTACATGGCCACACTGGATGTAGATCCAAGCTCACCTACTTATTCAAAAGTTATCCATGGACTGCCTGTGCCTTACTTACATGATGAACTACACCACTCTGGTTGGAATGCCTGCAGTTCTTATCATGGAGATCCAACTGGCAACCACCATTTTCTGGTCCTCCCATCAAAGTACAATTTATGGTGTGCTTTTGTGCCACTTCCTGAAAGCATTTGAATCCGTATTTAATGTTGAAAACTAAAGTTATCTATTGATTTGAGGGTTGCAATTATTTTTAGATGGCTGAAACACTTATGAAAGGTGTTAGGTAGGGTCACTGATAAAGCATGTGGACTTCAAGCTTTCAGGCCTGGGATCAAAGCCATCCTATCCCCACACCCCCAACCTTATCTGTTGGAGAAAAAGTGGTGGGAAATTGGGATTAGGTGGAGCAACCATACAGAGAAGCGTTTGTTTCTCAAAACTCTGTTGTCAAACAACTTTGAAATCATTTCCACCTTAGATTTGTCTGATTGTAGGAATGCCCTTTAAATTTGCCCCTATATGACATTCTATTCCCCTTCCTCCTGTTTTTATTATACTTTATACCAATATTTGTCCTTCACAATTTTAAATTGACCCTCGTCTTGGCTAAATTGTTTTGCCTACTCCACTCAGCTTGGCAGAATTTTTGAGTTTAAAATCATTGATTGAATGAGAGTTCATCTTGTGGTGGTGAATGCTCATTTAAATTTTCTTTGGATGCATGTGAAAACTTTCATATTTTAATGGTTGATGACTCCTTTCTTTCTCAAATGCATGTCTATGGGTTTCTATGTGGTGTGTTTTTATTTATTTATTTATTTATTTTTTAATTTAATATAAGAAATCAGGAAGAATTACTCCCACAATTTTCACACCAACAGTTAGTGAAGAGCAGCTCTTTTTCTTTCTTAGACAAGTGATGCAAGCAATATAATTTATGTTGTCTGAATTCTAGACACTACAAAGATGGTACCTTGACTTAGAAGTATAAATATGAAATACAATTGTTTTGCACAAGATTGATTTTTCCCAGTGAATTATCATGTTCTACTAGTTATGAATTACTGGATCTTGCAGGAACACGTCAAATATGCAGCCTCTGAAGCTTCCTTACATCAAAACACTCAAGGTTTTCCTGCTGAAATTCAGATTAGTAACTCATATTCTAATTTCATCAAATATGCAGCCTCTGAAGCTTTTTGCTTGTCTCATTTAAACTCATTTTCTTTAATTTTGAAGTCATGTTTTGCACTCATGGTAAACATCTATAATGCTACACAATCTAGAATGTCCAATACAGCACATTAAAGTGTGAAGGTGAACTAAAACTTTTACTATCATTTGTTGTCTCCTAATTGAGTACTCAACCTTAAAAAGCCTTATACCGAGGCAGATAGGGTGGCTACCTGATGTAGTTCTAGATTGGTAGGGGACCAGTAGAAGTTAATGACCAGATCTGCTATGAACAGGTGGGCTTGACTAGGCCAAAAAATAGTATTTGGTCATATTTGGGTTAGGATTTTATTGGACTGGGGTTTAGTGAAAGGTTTATATCAAATGAGGGTGTAGTGGATAACAATGAAGGTCTCACAATGTTTTAATGGGGGTGAAGTATATGGAATTGATTTGACAGCAATTTACAGTTAGGGTTTTAGATTTCTGGAAAGAGAATGATGTAGAAATTCTTGGGTTTGTCTGATCAGAACTCAACCAAATTTGAGTGTTTTTGTTAGGAGTCTATGGGGGGGGGGGGGGGATAACCAGTTAGAATTGTGGATAATTCTGACAGTTAGTTTAAGTCTGAGTGAGATTAAGGTTTTGGGAATAAGTTGAGATGGGGTTTGCAAAGGTCTTAATGGAAAGAATGGGCTGAGCGTTGGATTGACTTCTCAGATGGCCCAAGACAATGCTTTTGAGTAGTCATTGGGAAGGAACGTCCAGGGCGGGATCGTGGTGCAGGTGTAGGAGTTACACTTACTAGTCGTCACCTCACTCAAGAAGACAATGAGATGCAATTGGAAAGAGAAAATAGTCAGCAAAAAATTGGAAAGTTGGAGAATGAGATCAAAGACATCAAAAATAAATTAGTGGAGAAGGAAAAAGATTATAGTCAACTTCAGCTTGAATTAACTCAACTTGTAATGGATAGGCTTGGCTCACAAGGTTCAACTCAGGTATGAAAGTTTAGTTGTACTTGTTTCCTGATATATCTTGGTTGGAGCTTATTTGCTTCTCTTCTCAGGCTTATGGAAAATTTCTGAAAGAAAATGGTGAAAAGCCTATCACTTGGAAAAGAGCATCTACAATGGAAGAGCTGCTCCGTGAGGCTGATTTGGTGAGGTCTAATATCTGGTGCTCAACTGGGACATCTAAAGTGTTAGTAGTATTCAATATGTATATTAGATAATCAATCAGTGTGCATATATTTACAAACTTAGATTTTCATAGTGTTAAACTTGCACTGCTAGGGCTTTTCCAATAATCTAAAATCGGATAATCCAATTCTAATAAAATGGTCTTGTTGATGCTCTTTACAGATAAGTCTTCATCCTGTGTTGGACAAAACTACTTATCATCTGATCAACAAAGAGAGGCTCTCAACAATGAAAAAGGTGAGTTATCTATACAAACTACTTTTTCCCAAGATTTAATTGATTATGAGCAGCATATAAATTTAGAGAGACAAACAATATTCTTTACAGGAAGCAATCCTTGTGAACCGTAGTAGGGGCCCTGTGGTTGATGAAGAAGCTCTGGTTGAGCATCTAAAAGAGAACCCTATGTTTAGAGTTGGACTTGATGTCTATGAGGCGACTCCCATGTCCATGAGTTTGATTCTTTGTTCATGTCAAAATTCCAAGTCATTTTTTTTCTCAACCCCTACTGTTTGTGGCTTTTTCAACAGGATGAGCCTTTCATGAAGCCTGGACTTGCTGACTTGAGTAGTACCCCATATTGCATCTGCTTCCAAGGTAAGAGGGATACTAACAATTCTTTTTGCAGATTAGGAACATCCTCAGACTTTCCTTTTGTATAACCGAGCCATATAATTATCAAATGACGTCTCAACTTTGGACAGGATAGTTCTACAATCACGTTACTGATATACATGATTTATATGTGAAATCCTTTATGTGCTGCTCAATTTTGAATATAACTTATCTCCTTTTTTTGGTTCTTGTAGTGGACTCGTGAAGGGATGGCAACACTAGCTACTCTGAATGTTCTAGTATTTCACAAGAATAGCAATTGAATACTCTACTCAAGTTTGATGAAACTAAACTGTAATTTTATGAGTTGTGTTGTTAATGTACAAAAGCACATTTTTTGTTTATTACAGGGTAAAAAATTAAAGGATACCCAGTTTGGTTAGATCCTAACTGAGTAGAACCATTTCTTAATGAGAACTCCCCACCACCAGCTGCTTGTCCTTGCATTTTAAATGCAAAGGCCTTAGGTATAAATTACGCTTTGATATTCATTGATTTTACAGATTTTGTGGTTTACAACTTAGGCTTTGATATTCATAAATTTCCTAGATTTTAAAGATTTTGCATGACCAATCTTTCTTTTCAATTGGTTTTTGCAGAAGCTGATCAAGAATGCAACCATATTCTGTCATTTGTTGAAACTGCAGTCCCAAGAGGCTTTCTTAGAAACTTTTTTGCTCCTTGTGAGTCAGAGGTGATTCTAACCTTGGTGGTTGAGTTGCTTCTAGAGTTATGGAATTATAGTCTTCCTAATATGGAGAACAAGGCCCCAAGCCTGAACATTTCGCAGAGTTGGACGAAGAAGGCGATGGATATCTTCATATGAACGAGGTAACTGTACTCTACTATATATTAGCAACAAGGAAAGAATGTGAACACTGTGGGCTCTTTATAAAGGATATGTTCTACTCTTGTGAGAAATGCTACAACAAAATTGATGATCGGTATCACTACAACCTTTGTGGTTTTGCTATCACAGTAAAGAATTTCAGCACAAGCACACAACTTTCTTGGATTGCTATGCACTGCTACAAAGTAACAAGCAGGTAACTAATTATGGCCAACAGTTAATACAATATTCTTTCTTTTCATTACTTCCTTAATTAGCAGCCAATTCTACTGATGTTTTGTGTTCTTGTTAATTTGTCAGATCATCAGCATAGCTGAAGAGGCATCAAGTTTGTTTTGAGTGCTCAGAGTCTTATTGAGAGGGAAAAGAAAGTGCCTTCACTTGGAGTAAGTTGGAGGAGAAGTGATGATATGGAGTTGATATTATCTATGGTGAAGAAGCTCACTGGAGAGCAAGTATAAAAATGAAAATTGTAAAGTAGGGATAAAGCAGAGCTTTCTTGTTAAATAGTGTACTTCATTTGTAAAATTGAATTTGGATTGATGGACTTGGATCTTTATTTGTAAAATTGAATTTGGCTTTTTCGAACCAATTTTTTTTTTAATTAAAAAATTATAAACGCCGGCGTAGGTAACATATGACGGCGTTTACTAAAAACACCAGGATAAGTAGCATATGATGGCATTTATTAAAGATGATGGTAATAAAGTTAAACTCTTATATCTACTACGGCATTTCCAAAACGCCGCAAAAAAAAAAAAACTCTAATAACGGCATTTATAAAAATGCCAGGAAAAGAATGAATGTTATAGTCTACGGCGACGCTTCTTAAGTGTCGCAATAAATTCCTTTTATTGACCCTTTTCTCCGCCAAACACCGGGGCAATATTATGCCATTTCGTTTTCACCCGCAAGATATTCCCAAGTCATGTGAAGCTATTGAAAGATATGGTGGCGCTTAAAGCACTAAAGTCGTGGAATCGGCGTAAATATTTGAACATTTTAAATACTTGGTTTGAAATACAGTTTAAATTTAACTTGTCTTTAAACCAAGTTAATAAAGCTGTCGATGGGCGTACAAGAGGGAATTCACGAATGCGATGTCTTTTTGTTTTAAAAGCACTTTGGAGGAAATGGAAATAATTTGAAACTAGATAAAACGGAATGGTTCCTTTTTAAACAGAACCATTCCGTTTTAACACTGTAATCAGTCTGATGAAACGGAACCATTCCGTTCAAATGGGTCATGAATATGCTAAAACGGAATGGTTCCTTTTTAAAGCATAACCATTCCATTTCAACACTATGATCGATCCGATGAAACGAAATGGTTCCTTTTAAAACGGAACCATTTCGTTTCAACACCGATAATCGATCGATGAAATGGAATGGTTCTTTTTTAAACGGAATAATTCCGTTTCAACACTGTGATCAGTCTAGTGAAATGGAATGGTTCCTTTTGATCAGTCCGTTTCAACATTGTGATCAGTCTGATGAACGAAACCATTCCGTTTCGACACTGTGATCAGTCTGATGAAATGGAATGGTTCTTTTTTTAACGGAATAATTCCGTTTCAACACTGTGATCAGTCTAGTGAAACGGAATGGTTCCTTTTGATCAGTCCGTTTCAACACTGTGATCAGTCTGATGAACGGAACCATTCCGTTTCGACACTGTGATCAGTCTAATGAAACGGAATGGTTCCGTTTCAACACTGTGATCAGTCTGATGAAACGATATAGTTTTGTTTCAAATGGAATGGTTCCTTTTGATCAGTTTGTTCCAACACTGTGATCAGTCTGATGAACGGAACCATTCCGTTTCGACACTGTGATCAATCTGATGAAACGAAATGGTTCCTTTTTAAACGGAACCATTCCGTTTCAACACTGTGATCAATCTAGTGAAACAGAATGGTTCCTTTTGATCAGTCCGTTTCAACACTGCGATCAGTCTGATGAACGGAACCATTCCGTTTCAACACTGTGATCAATCTAATGAAACGGAATGGTTCCTTTTTAAACGGAATAATTCCGTTTCAACACTGTGATCAGTCTGATGAAATGGACTAATTCCGTTTCAAATGGAATGGTTCCTTTTGATCAGTCCGTTTCAACACTGTGATCAGTCTGATTAACGGAACCATTCCGTTTCAACACTGTGATCAGTCTAATGAAACGGAATGGTTCCTTTTTAAACGAACTAATTCCGTTTCAACACTGTGATCAGTCTGATGAAACGGACTAATTCCGTTTTAACACTGTGATCAGTCTGATGAAACGGACTAATTCCGTTTCAAATGGAATGGTTCCTTTTGATCAGTCCGTTTCAACACTGTGATCAGTCTGATGAACGGAACCATTCCGTTTCGACACTGTGATCAATCTGATGAAACGAAATGGTTCCTTTTTAAACGGAACCATTCCGTTTCAACACTGTGATCAGTCTAGTGAAACAGAATGGTTCCTTTTGATCAGTTCGTTTCAACACTGTGATTAGTCTGATGAACAGAACCATTCCGTTTCAACACTGTGATCAATCTAGTGAAACAGAATGGTTCCTTTTGATCAGTCCGTTTCAACACTATGATCAGTCTAATGAACGAAACCATTCCTTTTCAACACTGTAATCAGTCTTATGAAACGGAATGGTTCCTTTTTGAACAGAATCATTCCGTTTCAAGTAGCTTCAGAACGGAATCATTCTGTTTCCTCCCTGTGATCAGCTTGATGAAATGGAATCATTCCGTTTCAAGTAGCTTCGGAACGAAACCATTCCGTTTTACCCACTTTGCATAAACGTTAGCGCATGGTCACATACCAAATCTTCATATCATCACATATTTTTGGTAAATTAGAATAACCACTGTACATACCAACTCTTTATGTGAAGTACATTTGTATTGGAACTCAAAAAAAACTATCCCATAATTGAGCAACCAACCATGGGTAAAAAAATTAACATGTCATCTCACCAGACACTGCTAGCTTTTTCACCTCATGAACCAAACAAATTATACTTTTAAAATTTCATGTCATTCAAACTACCAACTTATTCACATAAATAGCACCTTCCCACTATCCTATATAGAAAACCTAAAATGGGGGGAAATAAACTTCACAATACCATAAAGACATGTTCTAGATTGATTGTCGAACATTTACAAGAGAGGAAAGCAAACACTCTGAAATCAGCAAATGCATGGCTTCCGTTGCTTAATAATAAATATTCCCTCTGCTTTCAGACCAATCTTTGCTTTGAGCTTTAAGATTCAGACAGCATGGTCAAACAGAATATGCTTCTCCAACCCCATTATCTGAAGTTGTACATGCATGGAGCATAGTACAGGTATCTGTCATTTCAAGGAATTGCTCTGCATTGTCCATCAACGAGAGGTCCATATTCGAAAACTAGCTTCTTGCACCGAGAAAAATTGAAATAGCACACAAACAGATATAAGCAAGAGAAATGAATTGGCTTTTCTGGAAAATTGGTTCATTGCATATTTTTGGAAAGTCGTACAAAAAATTCCTCTAAATTAATGGATGGACAGACAACCTAGTTGAGGTAACTTATTGGGATTGGAATATATTAAAAAAAAAATGGCCCACAAAGGTGAATGTTTATGGGAAGGTTTTCAGAATGGATACATAATGGAAATTCATTGTGTCTTTAAAAATGAGAAATTGGTGCACTTGTAGTTGAATAAGGACCCAAATCTTAAAGGAAACAAGAAAGCATATGAGTCCTATGTATTAGTTTAAACAGCTCAATCACACCAAATCAATGACCTGTAAAAAAAAATAAGATACAAAAGTCTTCACCTCCTTCACATAGCTCTCCACTGCATCACATCCCTTTAGAAGAATCTCAATTACATCCAACTGCAATAATTACCAAAGATAAGTAAAAGCGTCAATTAGAAACAGCCACCATATAAGTCGCATCCATTAAATTTTTTATTGTAAGTAATTTTCATTTTATTGACACGTAAAATGTAATCCATAACTTATTTCAGAAAGAGCTTCACTCGGTGAAGCCTCTTTTATAACAAAATAGTAACTTGAATTTCCGGCCAACCACAAACTTAAAGCCTGCATGCTACATAGCTTTTTTCTTTCCTTTTTCTTAACGGGTCCATGTTACATAGTTAAGCCTTAATGACAAAGTGGGATGCATTTTGCAAATGACATTACCATTTTTTCCAAGGAACCATCCTCTAAACGTTAATATTTGTTGTAAGGACTTGACCACAAAGCCCTCTATAGTCTAATACAACATACCTCAGTCTTGACCATCAAACCAAATGCAAATTGCTATTTTATTTTGAATGTAGGCTAAACCCAAGGCCTATAAAGAAAATACATTGCTAAACAAAATCTATGCAGATTAGATAATTAACTATTCCAACAGAGAAACACAGATATGACTAAAATTCATAAAACAGATTTACACTCTCTTCGTTCAGCGATCGCTATCCTCTTCTCTTCTTCTTCTTATGAGTGGTCTTCTCCAGCTTCCCCTGCTTCATCTGATTGTTGAGGTTTCCCCTTGTTTCCCCTATCTTCTTTATCCTTCTTTCATCTCTATTCTGTCCCCCATTAGTAACCCTAAGAGTACTTGGCGAGGTTTAAACGGTATTGAGTATCATAGAATGGTGATTTTAAGAAACAAATGTTTACTCACTACCAGCTAATCTAATGGAGGGACAGAATCACCAATATGACAAGTTGAATGAGCTCTCACAGAAAACATGCCACTTCACTAAGAGATCCATAAGCTTTACATCTTGCAGGCCCTTCTTATGTGTATTTTCCAAAACCTGCAGCATCAAAGAAAGCTCATCCGACTCTCAATAGTTCAGATTCCTCCAGAAAGTTGACACCAGAACCCTTTAATCCCTTGGCTTCATGAGATCTGGCAAGAGCTCTGCAAATACTTTTTTGCCACAATCATGCAACAGATCCAAAGTTGTTTATTCAGAGATGGAAAAAGTGCTTCCTACCATCTCCAACAATATATCAGATTCCTTTCTAGAACCAAATTAACTTATAATTATCCCTTCTTATCAAAAAAGGGGGGAAAAAAAGGAGAAAAGCTTATGATAATCCCCTTCCATGCTCCTATAACATAACCTTGACACCTAACTATCTCAAATCCCCCTAAGCCAAACACCATACTCTGAACTAGCGGAATATCATCGATGTTGAAAACAGTTATTAGCTTAATTATTACTTCCCAACAGGAAATTCTTTCCGTTTCTCCTCCACTGTAAGATGTCTTTTTAAAAGCAAATACAGTACACACAGAAAGGAAAGCTGATCATCTGCAGCCAACAAGAAGAGTTTAACTCTGAAAGTCTCATCTGATGATGTAGTTTGATGGGTGTTTGAGAGACGAAACTAGTGTCCCTTTGCAAACTAAGGCAAACAGCTTCAAATATTTGAACATGCATCATATCTATAGCCTTTGTATAAGGTTCACATGATGGAATGGCAAAGACTATAACACTACTATGAGTTTCATACAGTATCGATATACAAATGACGACTTAGAACCAAATGAAATCACACACAAGCAGACACAAAATGAGGTCAAATATTGGTGGAAGCCCAGGAATGCATTTTTTTTTTTTTTTTTTTTTATGGAGGAGAACAAGGGGGGGGGGGGGGGGAGGGGGGGGGGGGGGGGGAAAAGAAAAACCAAAACTAACTACAATGGAGGGGGGAGGGGGAAATATTTATGTAAAAGAGTGAGGAAAGGAGAAAGCGGGGGGGGGCCATCTTCCCACCCCCCCCCCCCCCCCGGGGGCCCCGTCCCCCCCCGCGCGCCCGGGGGGGCGGTCCATCACGGGGGGGGGGGGGGGGGGGGGCCCGATCCATGGTTTTAGTCTATCAATAATAATAAATACAAATACATGAATCAAGAGCAAAAATAGTACAATAATCAATAAAAAGGTTACAGGAGTCCAAATACTCCAATAAATATCCAAGAAATAATCAAAGGAAAGAATCAAGAATCAAATGTAATATCGAGTTCAGCGGAAGCAAAAAGAATAACTAAATAATCTTCATCTTCAGGAGGCTTCATGCTCTGCAAGTTCATGTATCACTGTCTGTGCCACATCAGCTTCAAACAAGAAGGCTCTTTCATACGAATCATCTCCAACTTTCGACGTTGTGCAACCATCTGTACAGTTTATATAATACATACAATGAAAGGAATGAGTTCCAACGAACTCAGTAAGGAACAAGCAATTCTCATATATATGTCAATACAATCCATGAATGCACAGATAAAATGATATGGATGATATGCAGAAATATGAATGCTACTAAGATCTAACTATGCAAGTCTCTAATGGCTGACATGCTTTAAGATATACACCAGCCCTCCTTTGGGTAAGTCTCATCACTCTGATCCGGCAAGGACTGGTTACCTCTGTAGGGATCCTGGGCAAAGGGGTAAGTCCACACCTGGCTCTCAAACCGTGGCGGGGGGTTAAGTCAACACTCTCTCACCACAACCATTGGCAATGAGTACTGGCGCATGTCGGGGTTTCTAATCCAATGCAAGGTCATAATGGTAACATACTATATGAAGTCCAGATACTTCCCCTATGGCACCAACCAACTCGGTTCAGTATCCTTCGCAACCTAGGAGTGTGAATCCTCACGGACTGGATACCTCTGTTGGACTCCACTCCTTAACCCTATGGTCATCCACATATTATTGGGGCGGATGCTCTCATGACTCCTCGCGACACCCGGTCCGCTCCTTGGACGTCCATGAGCCCAACCCTAACATATGCAACCCTACCATTACATGACCAACAGTGGACCACTGAGTCTCCGCACGGACTGGTTACCGCTGTTGGATGAAACATAGTCACGTCACCATTGTCACGGGTCACCCGGCTTCAATTCCCCTGCCGAAAGGGTAATAGCATGTGGGGTACCTAGCCATGCAATTCTAGACTCCCTAAGTATGTCATCAAGTAATCATGATAGTCTTTGGAGACATCAGCAGGCATGTGTCCCATTCCACAGCCTTCTGATATCCCAAGCTAAGATATCCCAAAGGAATACCCCTTCCATCACAACTACACTACATCACTCTTTATCATACCATGAACAGTTGTGCAATATCATGAAAGATGAAGTACATCAAGGAATACCACAAACAGCAAGTGAACAATAAGATTCACATGCTTTATACAATTACAGCAAGTTACATGATCAAAGAATAGTAAATAGAACAACAGAATCATCATGTATATGTAATTGCATATAAATAAGAATGCATGTCCTTACCTGTAATTATGTAAAACTCCTCTAACTTGAATTCCAGAAACTATTATAAGACTTTTACTTGAAACAGAGAACACCTAGGCATAGGGTTACAAGAATATATAAGAGTCAAGAGTCAAAACAAATCCAAAACCAAACTTACACAGACATCGAAAACCGGTCGGCGCTTGAGCCGGTCGCTTAGGTTGAGCGACCGCCACTAGTGACCGCCCCAAAACAGAGTTTCAGATCCGAAACTCAGGCTTCTGATCATCCGTTTTCAATCTGGATTTCGAGTGATCATGGCCAAAGTCTCGAATCTAACACTCCAAGAGACACTAGGTGAAAAGAAACCTAACAATTATCATAAATGGATTACCCAGAAACACTCCCCTTGACTGGATCTATCCATTAACAAATGCAGGGATTTGTTTCTGGACAGGATCTCATCAAGAACATTGGAAAGGGAGTACAACAAATCAAATGGGTAACCACTAACAAAAAGGAGATGGGTTCATATCAATTAGAGGTTAAAAAGAAGAGAATTGCAGATGGAGATTCATTACCTTAATCAGAATCACCAAGAATAGAAGAGAAAAGGTTTCATATCATTAACAGCACTTCAGACCTGAATCCTGTACGTTTCCACAGCCGCCTAATCGCCCAAAATAGCAATCCCGAACATAATAATGCGTTAATAGGGCGAGGGATGCTATTTATAACGAACAGGGGGAAAAATAGGGCAAAACCCCGAAAACAGACCGGGCGGTCGCTTGGTTCAATCGATCGCCACTAGCAACCGCCCCCATGTATATTGCTATACAAGGGTGCTTTGCTCATGGGGTTGAAGACCAAGTACAACCTAACCCAAATGAAGACATGGGGGAGATCATAGTCCGAAAAATCAATCTCAATAGGTCAATAATAAAGGGGTTAGGGTTTCATCATAACATATGGCTCATGAAAAGGTTATGAACATGGAAAGAGAGGGAATGATTGTTATCAAGAAAATAACAAGAAATCATAGGAAATCTAGTTAGGTTAATAGAAACATTACCCATGAGGTTTCCCTCACATGGAAGGTTACAAAAGGTTTCCAGAAAGATTATAAAAGGATTAGGGTTTCAAGGAATTTATTTGGCTAGGGTTAAGATCATGATGATGATTATAGATCTCAAAGAATAGGATGAGATCATGGAATAAATGGTTGCAAGGATGCATCATCTTTTTCCTGATCTCAATCAAGAACGAAGAAAGAATAATTAGAAATCCTAATTAGTTTAAACATGGATCATGAAGAAAATATAGTGATCAAGTTTAGGTTAACACAAATATCACCCAAGGGAAAGAGAAAAAACGAATCAAGATTCACCCATGAGAAAGAGAAACAAAGAATGCACAATCTGAAAAGGTGTTGGGGAGTTTCCAACAGATAAAAGAACATTAGGGTTTCAGATATGGTTACCTCTCATGAGAGTTGGTTACCTCCCATGAGAGTTACCCATAATTAATTCTCACAAAAACAACCCAAGATAGATAAAGGAATATCTCATTAGTATTTCAAAATAAAGAATGGAATTAGGAAGGGTCTACCAATGAGAGAAAATAAGGTTCTCAATTAAAGTGAAGGGAAATAAATTCAAATCATACAATTAGGGATTTACTAACAAGAATCTGTGTATCCCACGAAAAGACTAAGGAAAATAAAGATTCACCCTTAGGGCAAAGAATTTACAATCAAGAAAGGTTTTGGGAAGAGTCCAATGAATTAATAGAAAATAGAAGGGTTGCCAATTGTTCCAAGGAAAAACAAGGATCAACTCCTCAATCATGAGGACACAAGGGAAGGTCATGGTAATAATATGAGACCTTCCCCACAATAATAAAGATAGGTAGGAAATTAGGGAAAGTATCATTAAGAGCTTTGGTGGAATCAAATTCAAGGATCATCGCCATATGGCTTCAAGATCATAGAGTGAATTGGGGGATTCACTCTAGGGCTAAAAGAATTAAAGAAGAGGTCATTACAGTAGGGTAATACCCTTCTCATGATCAGAAAATCAGAAGTAGAGAAGAAATAATGAATTAAAGAAGAAGCGAATTGAATACCAACCTTTTAGAAGAGAAACCGCTGAAGAAATCTGAAGAGATGCTTGAGGATCTTCCTTGGCTTCAAAGGAGAGGTTCAAGGGCTCCTCCCACGTTCTCCAAGACTTAGAAACAGAATGAGAGTGAAACACATGGAGTTCTCCCTTTTAAATAGCATAAAGAGTTCAAGAGTTACTAGGGTTTCACCAAACTGACCCTGTTGGTTGATTGGTTGCCAAAGAGGAAGTTCAAAGGTCGATCACACGCCATCAAGAGGTTTAGAAACATAATGGGAATAGTTTACCACGAAATTAAAAGAAATAAAGCTTTTGAAAACCTTCAAAACAGATATTTACCAAAATGCCACTGCCTGGACAGCTTGTTCAAAAATAGGGATTTAATGGGCCTAACTTCAATATTTTTGGATGGGCTTCTTTCAATGCATCATACTACTTACCTAGTATGGAGGGAAGTCTTCAAACTAGGTCCAACTAAGCTTTAGGTCCATCAACCAAGTTCTTCTTCACAAATAAATAGTTCAACACCAAATCAAATAAGGTTTCCATAAGGAAACACCATCATCAATATCCATGGGTTTTGGGTCAAACACTATATCCTCTACTGAGATGGTCCACAAAGACATCTTCCTAAGATTTTCAAAGATAGTAAAACTGAAATCACGGTCAAACTTCGAAGTCAACATTAAACAAACCCTACTTCACCCAAAACATATCGGGCTCCTCTCCCCTTTTTTTTGGTGGGGGCCCACACACTTCCCCATGTTTTCTTCAACAGCATGATGACACAGTGTGCAACTATCTTGTTTCTGTTCTGGAGAAGCAATTAACTCTTGGTCACAAAGATCCATTTTCACACAGAAGTCCTTTGGATTTATTGTGCCAAGCTCCATGAAGAAAAGTGGGGCATAATAGTCCACTAACGTGATGCACTGCCTAAAAAATAGATTAACATAAAAGATAGAACGTAAAATAGTTCCATGAAGTCACTAAATGTGAACAGCAAGATTAGGTTTCAGAATTTCCACATAGCATCCACAGACATCAAAAGTTCTAGGTTCAAGTTTCTCTGGGGCCCTTCCCTGTTAATAAGATTTTCAAAAACACTAGCAGCAAAAATAGATGCCTGCTATAGCTCCTACTAAGAATACATTGAGGCAGATTATCCTTTTTATGGGCAAGAGAGATCACTATCTGGTCATGTAGTGCCTGAACCAGCATGGAGGCCAGTGAGAGTGCATGTGGGGCCATCATCTTAGATGCAATTTCTATTTCACAGGTGGCAAAGTGGTACTTTTACTTGAATTTCTGTCTGGGCATAGAAGCCACACAACAAGCAGCATACTTTTTCCCATAACATGAAATTTGCCTTACTTACCCATTCCATGTAAGGCATATTGAGGCAAGGTTAACTTAATATTGTGTAATATATTCATCATAACGAATCAATATGCATGCTCATATGTTTCTAGTCATTAGAAAAAAATTCCTATGCTATTGAATCCCACTTGTGTCTATGACAATCAGGACAAGGAGAGGGGAAAGTGAAGGTCATTTCTGAATCACTCAGACAATCAAAAGTTTTGGTTCAAGATCTCTGTTTCCCATATTCCTACCAATAACATTGTCTATTTAAGCAATGAACTCCCCCTGTGGTATCAAGCCTACCACTTGCATAGGCCATTTGAATCAGACAGGCAAACATTCAGGAATCCAAAGCAACAATTTGTCAAGATATGTAGAAGAAGCTTCAATATACAGCTAAAGAAATAAAAATAAAAAATAAATGCAGCAGCACATATAAAATAGTTTATTTCACAACAAAACCACAATGGAATGGGATTGATAGCAACCTGCTGCCTGAAGGTGGGCAACTTATGGCAGGCAAGATAAAGATCCTCAATGACCTGTTGCTGGGTCTTGTTTTCACTAAGATACTCTATTGCCTGAGCAGTGAACTTCTCACACATTGCACACACTCTTTCATCTTTTATAGTAATTGAGGAAGCTTGAATCTTGCTTTCAGGTACCTCATAACTTAATCTGCTGACCTACAACATGAAGCAAATAGTCATTAACTCTTTTTTTTTTTTTTTTTTTTTTTTTTGCCAGATAAGTCTCTCCAGGAAGAGTGAACATGTAGATCTGATTAGAACAAGAGAATTATTACAAGATCTCAAACTCCTCAAACTTAACATGTTCAAAAATCTCTTATCCAAATTTTTGCTAGCTTATGGAGGACCATTGCCAGCACATTTAACGATATGCAGCAATGTTAAATCTCAACTGCAACTGGAGGCACAAAATATGCATGTGAAGACAAAGAACCTGATGTAATTTTTCTTTGAGGGGTAAATAATACTAGAGTACTTTCTTTGAGGGTTCATAGCTAACTATAATACTAGAGTACTTGTATTCCAGATGCATCCCATATATGATGACCATTTGCAGGAAACAAAGGGAAAAGGACAGAATTTCGCTTAACCCTTAGCAAAAAAATTAACTCAAACCGAAACACAAGAAACCACCAGATCCTAACAACCATGCTATTGAAGTTTGCGCAAAAAAAGATGCAATTGAAGCTATTAGGAATATCAGAGTAACGGGTAATTCAGAATTTCAATTTCTTCCTCTCACATTTCAACTTTTCAAGTATATAATGCACTTCAACAAGGAGAGATCACAAAAATGAATAAAAATTGCAGTCAATAGTGAAACACACCAGAACCTGATGGATGACGCTTCTAGCTCCAAAATTAGATTCGATTTAATAAAAAAAAAGTATTTATTGAAAGAACTACGCAAAGATATACCTCCGCGAACGTCAACAATTTTGGTTAAAAGAGGGTATAAAATGGGTAAAATTGAAAAGGTGTAGTACCTTTTCTCTTTGATAAGTTCCAAGTTTGAATAGTTTCATCTCTGTAATCAACAGAAGAATTGCGTCATAAACACAAGCTTGAGAAGCAGGAACCCTAAAATCGAATTTGAGGTTCTAACCGTTTCTTGCACCAACAACTCCTGAGACTCTCTTTCATATTTCATTCAAATCGATTCTTCAAACTGTAAATGAGTAAAACAAAATTTAGGGGCTCAAACTGAGGGAGAATCGTGAGAGAACGAAGAAGAAGAGAGGACGGAGAAATAGATTCAAACTTGATGTTTTTGGGTCTTTTGTTACAAAACACGAAAATTGCGCGCTTCTGATCGAAAACCCAGATTTGAAAACGTATGTATTGTTTTCATCACACAAGACTATTTGCTGATAACCGCAAGGACCGAAGCAGCACAGACAAGAGTGAGAATATTCTACCTGGTAAAAGTTGCACTTCCTTATGAATAAAAACTGTTTTAAGAACCACGAAGTAAGAACTGCAACGGCTATGGTTGAAGAACCGAAGAGGGATTTGAGGATTTCTTCTTTCTTCTGCTTCAAGATCCTCCTTCTCCTTCGATCGAAAACTGGGTTGAAAACCTGTGACTGAATCTTGGTATTCCTGCTTCAACCTATAACTCTTTTGCTTCGATCAAAACTGGGAAACTTTTAGGTTTGCTTCTTGTTCTTCAAGAACACTGGAATGAAGCTTCGTTGTCTTCTTTTTCTCCTCTGGGATGTTGCTCAAGCTTCGTCGTCTTCGTCTTCTCCTCTGCGAGTAAAATCGATGGATTTGGGGCTTTTGATTTTGAAATGAACGAGTTTATGTTGTCCTGCTTTTGATGAAATTTTGAAAAAGTATTTGTGATTTTCAAATTGTATATATGAATACAATTATATGTATGCCGTGTTTTTAAAACCTATTAACCAAACTTGTATGAAATACCAATACTTCAATTACAAAAACCACTCGAACCGCCCAACTCGAACCGCTGGTTTGTCATTGGACCAAACTGTCAGCAAAAAGTAAGCATTAAAGGTGGGTTTATATTTTTTTAATAGAAGTATGCAGCCAGCCGTCCGATTAGATCGGACGGCCGGCTTGACGGTCCTGCGCATTAATTACGCAGGACCTCAGCAAAATTGGTTTTTAATCCCACATACTGGTCAAATAAAAACTCCTTCGGGTAATTTTCATCTGGACCCCCTAAGGTTTGATCTATGCCATTTTTAGTCCAAATAAATGGACACTTTGCATCTGCCTCCCCTGAGGTATCCAATAAGATTAATTAAGGACAAATTATAATTTTTATAACCAAAACACCCTCCTACCTATTCTTCTTTTACCACGTTCTTCTACTCCGGTGATCAATTCGAAAAATTCCTTCTTCCTTTACCACGTTCTTCTACTCCGGTGATCAATTCGAAAAATTCCTTCGAAACCCTTCGGTCCGAATTCTAATCCAAACCTTGCTTCAGTATTATGCTCGACAACCCAACACTTCTTCACTTCTTCACTTATGTTTGCTCTTCATTTCCATTTCTTTGCTATAATACCGTCTCTGCTTTAGAGGAAATGAAGAAGGTTTTCACTTCTCTGCTAAAACCCGCTGTAGATAATCACCTAAATCTCTGCCCCACTTACCTAAAATCACGAGAGTGCTTATTTGGAAGCAGACGATATTATAGTTTGGTATACAGATACACAATACCAAGGGGTTACTACCTTGAAATTGCAGGACAATATTGGAAACTTGGTCTTCCTCAGAAACAATGGTAGCAGAGTTTCAGCTATTTTACCGATACCCTTATTTCTGGGTCGGTATTTTTCGAGAGAATGAAGCTTGTGAGCGATCCAAGCCCCACAAATTCGAGCTGCAATCTTGAAATGGGCCCCGTAATTTTAGGTAATTATCTACTTCTCTGCTACTTCGACTCTCTCTCTTCTTCTCCTCTTGAAGGACAATTCTATTTCCAGTTCATTTTCAGTCGTGAAACCTAAGAAATCTCTTATTAAAGTTTAGTAAAAATAGCAGCAACCAGATAAATTTGGAAAGAATTTCACCAATTATCCAAATTTTAAAAATGGGTCAATCACCGGCTAATTGCCCTACCACCAAACTTCTTCTCCAACATCGTTTTCTTTCATTCTCATCTATCTAATTCTCTTTACTCCATCTCAATAGCTAAAGCCACATTAACTTTCTCTTCTTCACTCCAGGTTTTAGCTTTCATTTGTTCCAGTCCGACCCTTCTTCATTCTTTCGCTGATTTGGTGAGAGATGAAGCAATCGGTATTGCAGCAGTCGCCGGAATAATAGCTTCAGAGGAAATTAATAAGGGTTGGGTTGTCCAGTAAAAATGTTATGCTCCTTAGTATTGAACCTGGCTTGGATTAGGATTTGGACCGAAGGGTCTCGAAGGAATTTTTCTAATTGATCGCCGGAGTAGAACAACGTGGAAGAATAGGCATGAGGGTATTTTGGTCATAAAAATTATAATTTGTCCTTAATTAATCTTATTAGATACCATAGGGAGGCAGATGCAAAGTGTCCATTTATTTGAACTAAAAATGACATAGATCAAACCTCGGGGGTCCAGGATGAAAATTACTCCTTCTAAAGCCAAAGGGCGAACTGAAAATCATTCCAATAATTGTCAAATTCATTCACAATAGAGAGTTGCCAAAAATAGCTATGGGACAACGATATGAGATTTACCAACATGGGCAATAAATAGGCGAAAATATCGCAATATATCACCAACGAACTTAAAAATATCGCGATAAATTGCAAAAATATCACCAAAGATTTTGAATCCAGATCTGCTCTCTTCGATTTTCTCTGTTTCTCATCTTTATTTTCTTGACTTTTTAATCTTAGGAGCGGACCAACTGTCCTCTGAGTTGTAGAGTAATGGAGGTAGCAAGCAGTAGAAATTACCTACGCAATCCCATAAAAAATCTTGCTTGTTGAAAACCTTCCTTTTGTATCGATCCTTCTCTTCTTCCTCCCAAACCTTTGAACCCAGAAGCCACTAGCTGCAACGTTGACTACCCAAGGAATGTTGTGGACTTTGGAACCCCAAATCCTTTCTGGCAGCAGTCATAGGTTTGCAACGGTTAATCGGGCAAGTCTCCACTCTTCCATGGAGAACCACCGTGAGGTTCGTGGATCATTTTGCTCATTTGCGAGCGGTCTTCTCCTTGTTTGGTTTGAGTCTCTTGGCTGTAGATGATGGCGATGACGATAATGAAGGCTGGTCAAGGTTTTATGTGATTATGTTTGCAAAAAGTTGAAATTCTGAAGCAATTTGCAAATATTCCTTTAGAGTAGCGAAATGATTCCGAAGTAATTTTGCAGCTGCTACTCCATTCATCCCTCTCACCGGCCAAACCCCATTCAGATGTCGGTGACATATTGTTGACATATCGGGGTTTTTCCCGTTTTGTCAGGGGGCGAAACCCATGGTGTCGGCAATATTTCGTTCCTTACTTCCAACTCCCAAAGATTCTTTCATGCATTTCTTCGTCATCCGCTCTAGCACAGGTTATCTTTAAAAGGGAGAAAAAACTCAGGCACCGATTATACCACCATAATTTTCTCTCCCCTCTTCGCCATCTCTTATTGGATTTTCTTCTCCTTTGAATCTGACGCCTTCTGCCTTTCTGACGTCTGTTGTTTTTCTATAATTTCTCTTGTTTTTGGATAAAAGTCTTAAGGAAATGAAGAAAAAAAAAAGCTAACATTAAACCATTCGGTTTTTTTTTTTTTTTTGGTACAAAGGTATTTTTTATATTATATATAGGGATAGGGATATGTGTGAGTTGAACCTATGATATCTCCACTGAGACAAAAGCCATATCAGAATTTACGCATAACTTGGGCGGTGTTTGGCAAGATCTTTATTTTTTATTTTTACCAAATAAATGGAAATTGTAGCGTTTGGAATAACTTTAACAGCCTATTTCTAAAAAATCAAAAGTAGAAAACAGGTCTCAACCTATTTTTGATTTTTCTATAAAAATCACTTTCATGTGTGTTTCTGTAATAAACGCTTGTGATCCTAATGGCTATGAGTGAGGTTAAAACAGTAATTTACATTCTTTTAAAAAACTTCAAACTTGTATGTTTTCCTTCATTTTTTCTTCCTCGTTCTCTTACCTCCCGTGTTTCACACTCTCGCAGTTCTCTCTGTCGATCACTCAAACAACAGAAAAGCAGGAAAAGCTTAGCTGCTGCATTAGGTGATGAGGGCTCTCACTGGGTCAAAAAGGAACAGGGGAGGGGATGTTGCAGGATTGATGAATTCTAGTGGTTTCTTTATAATGTTTAGGGAGGAATCAACAAACAAACCCTAGCGAGCAAGTTCAAGTACCTTGTGCTGTGATGGGTTGTTCCCAATCGTCTTGATTGATTGTGTTTGGGTTGCAGGAACACTGAGATTGATGGAAAGTAGGAGGCCTGTTAAAGGAAAAGTTGTCGTGGGAGGTGGATTTCACGGGAGAAAGAGGGTTAGGAGGATCGAACAGTTTGATCTTCTTTCATGGGTTTTCTTCTGTAGCTTGGGATATTTGCTTCATGAAGCCACAAGATCAGCAACTGGTTCTGAAAGTGACCTTTTCTTTATCAGATCTCTCCTACTGCATCTCTGCAACTTTGTTTCTTTACCTCCCAAACGCTCTCTCCAGGCACTATCTCAAGTGCTCACAAGTTCTTGTGCTAATAAAAAAAGCCTAGAAGAGAAATTTATAAGGCCACAACAGATAAATAGGCTATGTATACACGACCTGGTTTAAGACATTGAATGGAAAGTCGTTCGCAGATAGTCATAAACGGCTACCTTCTTTCTTTGGACTTCTATAGTGCCTTAAAACTTTCGGTGTTCTTCTTTCTTTTTCCTTTGTTGATAAGAGTTAGGAGTTTAGTATTTTAGTTAGCGTTGTACATGAGTTCAGTAGCTGTTATTGGATTCAAACTTTTTCTTTTGATTAAAATTTGTAACAAGATCATTTGCCATCTAATCTTTGATGTGGAACTATAATTGATTACCAACTGCTGTTTCTGAGAAGCGAAAGATTAGTGACACTGATGGTCAAGCTGCAAAAACATTTGACAACAGAGGGAAGCACAAAGGAAACCATCTGAAGCTAGCAGAGATTCTGAAGCATGGACAGCTGTTCATTTCCCCTGTTACGTGGAATCCCCTAATGTGAATTCCGGGCAATCTGCATGTTATCTTTAATCACTTTGTATTAAAAAAATAAATCGAATTCTTATTCAGTATTCCATTTTTATTAACATAAGCTTGTTTACTTTTATGTATGATATATGCTACAATACCTAACCTCATATAGAGGAACTTAGAAAACAACATATGTTCTAACCATTCTTTTTCTTGTTTATTCTCTTTCGTACTCCCACACCTGCTACTTAAAGATGAAAATTTCAAGAATACCTTTGTGTATCCTTCTTTCCATCTCTTCTACCCTTACAATCCCCATTTCTACTTTTAAGAAGTAACTAGTAAACTTCCACACACAATGCATGAGTGGCAAGTGGAATGTAGGTGGTGTTTCTGGATGATACCAAGAGAATGTTTATCAATAACTGTTATTCCCAGATTGACACTGAGAGGGGGGGGGTGAATCAGTGTCTTCAAAAATTCACCACAATGTGGTTGGGTCTACCAGACAGTGTACCACTCGTAGCTATCAACTGCACAAGGACACGTCCACCACACACCACAATGTGGCTGGGTCTACCAGATAGTGTACCACCACTCTGCAATCAAGGCACTCCAATATGTGCAACAAAGAAAAATAAACAAAAAACGCAATGCACCAGAATTTACGTGGTTCGGCCAAATTGCCTACATCCATGGAGTAATACCCTACCTAGGGTTTCGTATATTACTCAATACACTCCTAGATATTTTGACTGCTACAACAGTCCAGGAACACCAATCCCTACTTTAGTCTAAAATGCAATTCAGACAAGGGCACCAACCCCAACCCCCTAGACAAGCTCCAACTTGCTAGGTCACAATGTAAACCAATAATTCAAGTTCCCCAAATTACATTCATGATCTAGGTTCTTCATCACTAAACATAACCTAGAAAATAATAGACAATAACTTGTGAATACGGGTTACCTCAACTTGTGTAAGATGCATGGTAACAATACTTGTTTCTCTTTTTCTCCAACTCTTTTTTTTTTTTTTTTTTTTTTCTTTTCAATCTTTTTCAGTTTTCTCTCTTTAAAAAAACCATATAACCATGTTCCCTTCTTTTCTTCAGCTGCTTCTTCTTCCTTCTCTTTCACTTTCTTTCTTGTTCAGCAAAACAAAAGACTTCCTTCAACAGCGACAACGTCTTCTGGTTCGACCTCCATGCACTTCCCAAGCTCCTCAAAACGTCCTTTTTTTTTTTTGCTGGAGTTTTCTCTCCTTTTATAGATTAATTAAACTCAGAGTTTGAATCAAACTCAGAGTTCCTATCTGACTTAAACAATGAGTGTTTTAACGTACAAATCGGACTAACTTAGAGATCTCCAATGAACAATCCCACCGTTGGATTTGAAGATCAAGAAGTCGTGAAGCTCTCCTCAAAAAATCGGCTCAATCGGACATTGGATGACCATCCGATGAAGAGGTTGATCAAAACTGGACTCAGAGTTTGAATCAAACTCAGAGTTCCTATCTGACTTAAACAAGGAGTGTTTTGACGTACAAATCGGACTAACTTAGAGATCTCCAATGAACAATCCCACCGTTGGATTTGAATATCAAGAAGTCGTGAAGCTCTCCTCCAAAAATCGGGTGAATCGGACACTGGATAACCATCCGATGAAGAGGTTGATCAAAACTGTACAGAGACCCTCAAAAACGGGATTCTTGAGTTTTCTTTATTTGAATTGGATTGTTTCTCTCGGAACCTTTTTTTGTGTTGCTGTACCATATCAAAGCCCACTTAAGTTGCCAACAATGACAAGACCTTCATTTTAGGTCAATGGAACAACAATAACAAATAAAAATAAGAACTAATAGGTTTTATACATTATTTGAAGCATACTTAGAGACCTAATTTCAAACTACAGTAGTAGATGTGATCCTGTTGAGCTTCTTCTCCAATTCTGCCATGGATTGTTTGAGCCTGGATGCTTTGAAAATAGCTTCATCTCCCTTTCGTCTGGTCTAAATGAGTTTGTGAAAGAGTTTGGTGACGGCTGGCTTCCACTATTCTTCTATGGCAAAGTTGGATGATGGAACTGATGACAAAGATGTTTTGAGGCTTTTCTTTGTAAAGTTGAGAATAAGGACTTGAAGATAGCATTAGGGCTAGCGGTAGAATGATTATTAGTGTCAAGAGAAACTACGGAGAACTTCTCGCATGAGGTAGGACTGCACTCGTTGTAGGGACACTCTAGGGTCATCGTTGTCGGTAGATTCTGATCATTCCTGGTGGAGGAGGATTTTAGTTTGGTAGTTGCAAAAGCATGTTGTGTTGTTCTTTATCATGTGAGAAAGAGAAAGGATGGAACTTAGAAACTAATATTTTTCTCTTCATACTTTATAATAGGATATAAATGAGAGAAATGAAGATGGAAGGATTATGAATTGATAAAGTGAGTAAATCATATGAATAGTTTCTTTTAGATAATCCCATGTCAATAACAACTCTAACCGATGCATGGAAACTCTAGAAGACAAAGAAGATCTAAATAAATTTATAAGGATTTCATTGTTATTTCCCCCTAAATTGATGAGAGATTTTTAAGAAAAATGAAAGAGAAGCCTTGGTATAAGATAAAATGTTTCTTTTAGAATACAAAGAGTTAGATTTGTTGAGAATTAATCTGAGAGAAAGAAGGGAGGGAGTTAAGATGGTAACTATTATTTTTCAAGGCTCTGCAAAATGAATCTATTAAACCCAAGGAGTAGCTTAGTTGGCAAAAGACCAATGCTTCCATGTAGGAGGTCAGAGTTTGAAACCCCTCAGGATGAGCCTGCCTATATTAATTATATAAAACCTCCCCTGAGGATGTAGTCAAGGTACGTGTAAGCTGATCCGGATGAACCTCAGCTCAAAAAAAAAAAAAAAAAAAAAAAAAAGAATCTATTAATATTATTTAGTTATTAAAATTTGATTAGTTAATTATGAATTGAAATTATTAATTATGATCTTCTAAAAAAGGGATGTAATTAATATTAGTTTAATTTATATTATTTAAATGTAAAATGTAAAATTATATTTTTGGACATCATTTCATCATATATATTAATTGAACGAGAAAGGGTTTTTTTAAGTAAGAAAATGTACGCATCTCCCTTTAGTTCATACTTTTGTAATAGGAATATGATTAGGTCGTGCTTTTATAATAGTTGTATGATATATAATTTAGCATAATTTATATTGTGTATTTATAATTTATTTACAAAAATAAATAATTACGATAATAGGTATAGATAGTAAATAGTAATAATCCTTATATTACTACTACATATAATATATTGTATAACAAAAAATATGCTCCACATAATTAGGTGAATAATAATAATAATAATATATGTATGAAGATATATAAAGGGAAAATTGTTGTTGTGCCCCAATATTATCTCTTATGTATTATTAGAAATTATTAATTTATCCTTGTAATTGGGTTACCTTACAATTGTCGTTTGCTGTTTAGGACCGTTAATTAACTAATGACTTGGCTGTTTTTCATTCTTTTCAAAATGTCCATAACCTAGGAGTATGCTATTACTTTCACCATTCTTTGCTTTTATTGATTTGGGCTAGTTCTGATATCCCAAAAAGTTAGGAAACATCACATGGTTAGCTATTTTTTTGGGTTTCCTTTCACAAGAGTAGCCTCATATTTTATTTATTTATTTATTTATTTTAACGTGGCTGAGAAGGAAAGATAGCATTCATGTGTTATCGTTGCCTTCTTAGCAAAAGAGTCCATTGAAAATTTGGTTTCCTGATGAACATGGGACCAGCAGATACCTGTGAAAGTGGATATCTTATCTTGTACATCATTCAGTATATGAAATACCTTCAAAGGTATTTCTAAGGACTTTGTGAGCATATTAATTATGGCTTGATTGTTACTCTCAATATGCACATGTGAAAAGGCTAGATTAGAACACCACTATCGAGCTTTTTGATGGCTAGAGCTTTGGCTAGTATATATAGAGTCCTAATAATCACAACCTTCTCGAAGTGCGAATAGGAAATGACCTTGAGTGTCTCTAGCTACTCCTCCAAAACTTGAGAGATGCGTCTTTGCAAAGGATGATCCATTGACATTCACCTTTATAAAAGGATGATTTGATGGTAACCAACGTATCTGTCGAACTATCATTGGCCTTTGTGTTGTAAGCTGAACGCTTTTGTTGATTAGCAATCCCCAGGATCTAACGGTGGTAGTTGCTACTTGTTTTGGCATGGGGAGTGTTGGATTATCAATTAGAGAAGTGTAGAATCACCACAATTGCCAGAACGTGATGAGAATTCTCAAACATAGTTCCTTGTTGATGTCTTAATGAGTGTACTGTTGTAAAATTGTCTACAAATTAGTCTAGAGACTAACTATCTGGTTCATGGTTGGGAGAGCTAACTTGCTCCACAAGTGAAAATGAATTGACACTGTAGAAAATATGTTCAACAGAAACTTCTTGTTGACCAAAAAACAAGCATAGAGTGGATAGAATGTGACCTCTACTTAAAAGAAGATTGGGATTGGGAGTGGGTATCTTTAGCTTTTGAAGCAATGCTTTCCATGTAAATGTAATACTCGTGGTTGTAAAGGTATTCTCCAAAACATTTTCCAATGTTGATTGATATGTTGTTCTTTGCATGGACCGTTGTAGCTCATGTGCAAATTTGATCGTAAATGCTCCTGAAGCAATTAGTTTCCAAATTATTTGATCTTCTATAGCCAGGATGGAAGTGGAATGTTAATGATAATTTGTGCCACCTCTGGAGACCACCATTTTTGTACCAACAAGTGATCCCATCTTCAAGATATTGGACGAATAAAACCGGAAACCATTGTTGGAGCTAAAGCCACAAACGTAAAGCTTCCTTTGGCCATTCTTACATTTGGGATCCAAGGGTATGTTCATGGATTAATTGTATGTCCAGATCCTACCTGTTTAAAAATTCCTTCCAAGATGAGGGTTCTTACCTAAAGCAAAGATTTCCACCCCCGCAAGACTTTAGATCTTGCAATAGCTTCAAGGAAACTTGAGTTGGGGAAATATTTTTCTTTCATTATCTTACTCCAAAGAGAAGAGGTTGGTTGTGCCAATTCCCATGCCTTCCAAGGCAGAAGAGCTAGGTTTAGTTTGTGCAAATTCTTAATGTTTAAACCTCCTTGAAGCTTTGGTGAACAAATAGTAGCAGTTCTTGTAAGCAAGCTACTGTGGCCCGATCTGGCACTAAATCCGAATACAAAGCCCTAACTAATGCAGCAACTAAAGTGACCTAGCTTCAATCTTTACTCAAGGAATTGAAGGTTTACTTGTCCTATGCACCAATCTTGTGGTATGATAATGTGGGGGCCACATACCTAATCGCAAATCCAGTCTTTCACGCTTGCACGAAACATGTGGAAATTGATTACCCCTTTGTTTGTTACAAGGTCTCTAAATGCCAATTTGAAGTTCATTTCATCTCCACCAAGGATTAGTTGGCAGATATTTCTCCAATTGCTTCCATATCAACGGTTTCAATTTCTCATGAGCAATTTCAACGTCTCAGATCTGCCGTTGAGCTTGAGGGGCATGTAACCTAATCGATACCCATAGTAACTCACTCATAGGTAGTCAAAGGAGCCCAAACTGAATTATTCTACTTGATGCACCACACTCCAACGTGATTCGAAAGAGTCCAACTTCTGGTCTTCCACCTTATGCGCAACACTTCAAAGAGATTCAGTTCGACATGGAAGTGACCCCAATTAATCAATATGAAAAATCTTATCTTAAACTTGAAGAGTTTGAACGCATGTAAACCTTCTCAACAATTGACTTTCTGAGAGATCCTTGTCCAAGATAGCTTAGGTGCACAGAATTGTAACAATGCAAGAAACTCAAAAGCACCTCTATAAATATCATGTACTTATCACTATTGGAATAATATAGATCAAAATGCAGCACTCCTTTACCATCGTGGATGTAGGTGTTGGGTTTGGGTGTCTTGTATTCTGTGGGTCCATGTAATTATAGTTTTTGTTGTATTTGTAATTGAAACAGGGTTTGGGTCAATTATTAATATTGGAGTAAATTGTAATTACATTGGGATTAGGGTTTTTGGTTTCCCTATAAATAGTCTCTGTGGGATAACCTATTGGCATCAATCTCTGTAGGAGATTGGGGAATCAATCCCCTACGGGGATTGGGGAACCCATCTTGAGGATAAGGATTGGGGGCAAGCAAAGGGTAGCACTTTGTGGGTGTGAGAGTGGTGTGAGGTTTTTCTTAAATAGTGGAACTTCTTTTCTCTCTGGTGGACATAGGCATGGTTTTGCCGAACCACGTTAAATCTCTCTTGTGTGCTTTGCTTGTGTTCTTCTCTATTTGTGGTTGTGCATCCGTTATCCCTAACAGTAAATTGTTCATCACAACCAAACCGCATCAAACACTTGTCTTCTTCTTCTTTCCACATAAAATAACAATTCCTAACAAATATGCACCCACATGGAATGGAATTATCCGTAGATAAGATTGAGTATTGTGGATGTTATCTCATATCTTATGCTTAGGACATGGGAGGACAACCAATAAACAAGTGAGTATATAAATGGATTATATATTATGTTTTCAATGGTATGGATTTAGTAATAAGGACATCAGTGGATTATATGATGTGGTTTCTATGTTATTGATTTAGCAATTGTATCTTAGGTATTGAGTGAAAGTTTTTCTTTTTATTTCAAATAAAATTTCATTCTGATGATTTGAAGAAAAATTACTAAATCCATCGACTTCAATTATATCTAGAGCTCACAAATATTAAGCCTAAATTTTTTTACCAAATCCAGTGAAATCCCTAAACTAGACAATATTTTTCCCTCTTTCTTTTTGTCTCCATCTTCCTGAGTAGCAGCTGTTCATTCCTCCCTCTTCTGCCCATCTAAGGACCTCAATATCTTTTCACTTGTCCAAAAACACTGTTGCCAACGCAAGAATGATGAGTAGACGGCACTTAGCTAAGCAGTTTGAATAGTTTCAATAAAAAATGAGTTTTGTTAGAAGAAGTCTTATTTATTTGGTTTTTTTTTTCGGTGTTCTTAGTTGTGGTTCTGGGTTGTTGTTTTTGTTTTACTTTTGAATTCAGTATTGAATTAGAAAAAGTCTTACCAAAAAAAAAAAAGAATTAAAAAAAGTGGGAGAACTAAATAGAAGATCGGATTAGTACATAGCAGTTCAATAATATATTACTTTCCAAAGAAGAAAGCGCGGTTGCAAGAGTAAAAGAGAAGGAAAGCAGCAGACACAAAGGGTTTTTGAAATTTATCATCATTAATTAGCAGGAGTGGGAGTGCGAAAGAAAATAAGGGAGAAAAAGAATGGTCAAAACTTAATGTTGTTTTTCTAAGTTTCTCTGTATGGGGTTAGGTATTAATGTGGCATATACGAGACAAAAATAAACAAGCTTATTATAAAAATGGAATATTGAATAAGAATTTGATTTATTTTTCAATAAAACTTGGGTAACATGCAGGTTGCTGAAGAAAATTATACAACATCAAACATCAAACTTGAAAGTACACTACTGCATAACCTAATCTACTCACATGAAAACATAAACTGAAACTTTTCGCCACTAGACAGTGATGCTGAACACATTCTATTTTGCTGCTTGAAACAAAGTAGGTAGATATAAATAACGCAATAAAGGAAAAGACAACATATATTGGGAGATGAGAGACAGAAGCCCCATTTCCTTGTAACCATATATCCTCTGGTTGCCCCTGAAATTAAAATTCAGTGAAATTGGTTGTCGTAGATAAACCCTAACCAATCCACCAATACCATTGTTCTCATGCAAAACAGTTATTTTTAGATTAGATGATAGAGATTCCCAAAGATGAGCATTAATTGTCTTTGTCACAGATCACCTCCTCTAAATAAATAACAGTCTCAGCTGAAAATGGCAATTTCCACAATTCAATGCAACCACTCATGTCAAGCTTTTTTAAACTACGTAACTCACCCATTCCGCTAGGCAACATTCTTAAGTCTTGACAATCAGATATATCAAGGAACCTTCTGGAGTTCTTTTTTTGATTCTGGTAAGGACTGCAATCCAGTACATGCATGCAGCCTTAACAAATCTAAGTTTGTTATCAATCCAATTCTCTCAGGGAGTGCGGAGAAGTTGTGACAATTAAGTAACACTGAGCGTCTGCAAACTGATGATATTACAAATCCAGTCAGACAATTCAACCAGGTCATGGCAATAACTTATGTCAATCTCAACAAGATTAGGTAACACGGTAGGGATGCTGGTGGTGCATTTATTCCAAGCTTCATCAAAAGTACACATAACTAGGGATACCTTCCGCAAATTCTCAGCAATGTGATTTCCTGAAAGGAAGGAATCAAGGCTTTCTCCAACCTAATCCTCCTTAAGTTGTCCAATTCAGTAAGTGTCTTCAAGTTGGTTAGGTTGGCATTGGTTGATCCAGAATTTACGATGATAAGAACCTTTAGCTTTCTCATCTTCTGCAAAAATGGGGGTAAGGCATAGTTATTTGCAGATAAGTTCAAAATCAGCACCTCAGTTCCAGGAAGTTGCAAGTCATACCAACTTTCCAGACTCATTTCACCTGCCAAATTCAGTGAATTGTTGATGATGCAGAGAAGAAGGAAAAAGTAAAAACAAAAGGAATACAACAATTCAGCGTGCTAGGGTTACTAGAGGAAACCTGTGCTGAGAGAAACAAGATGGGCATCCACATAGTGCTTCTCTTGCTCTTTCTAGCTCTCTGGAAGGGTTTTCTTTGTTATATCCATGATAACTCTTTTTCTGTCTTGCCGGCTCTGATAGATAGCCAAGTCTCTAAATAGACCATATTGGGTAACAAATAGCTTATTGATGAAGCTAGCATTAATCTCCTTGTGCAATTTCCCTGTTGAGAATGAATTTAGTGCTTATAGATTATATATACAAGTAAGCTAGTCTTGTAAACACTATCAATTCCATTTTTTGAAGATTATAATCATATAAACTGACAGACCACCAACGCAGTACGAGTTTCATTTATGAGGGGTTCGGGGATTGAGATTCAATTAGCTTTAGAACTTAAACGCTGAATTTGATCTGATGGTGGTTTTGCATGGGGGCTACAAGCGTTTGTTGCATTGTTGCTGCATTTTACCATCTCAATCTAAGAAATCAATAGAACATAACATCAGTCTATCCTTGATAGAGCTTTATATGGAGAAAAAATCAATTTCAATGCTGGAGAACAAATACGCGGAATGGAATTTAATTACTGATTAGGCACATTACAAAATATAAAAAGAACACGTAGATAACTACTTGCAACCAATTTAACAATACTCTGAGAGGCAATTTTGAGAAGATTGACAAATGCATTATCTTCTCTTTCTAGGTCATAGAGCTCACCCCAAATATCAATTAGAGCAGAGGCACGGATCCTTTTGACTTTAGGAAAGGAACTGAAATCCAGAAAGCACTTTCGAAGTTATCATCCAAAGGAACCAAGTTACTTGCACAATATTCTCGTAGTTTCTCATGAAATTTCAAGAATGGAGGAACCTTCCAACAATTTTTTTGCCATGTTTTTCCATATCTCTGCAGGCTGCCTGTCAATGATTTGACAATCAAGATAATAGCAAGTGGGAAACCATCTCAGTGTTTTACTATCTGCAGGAGATTTCACTCATGCAGGCCCTGATGACCTTCTCAATGTACACCCACTATCAGGTAGACTTGGCATATAATATTCAGAATGCCATGATCTATCGAGTGACACATCTGAGGGGAGCAAACCTTGGATACGGGAGACTACTTACACGAATCCTCGAGCACTTCGGGGTCGACTTCGAGAGAGAGGAAGCTATTCCGGTCAGTCATGGTGGTACGATTGGTTACAAATTCGTAGCTCAGATGCACTTACTGGGCGGACCAAATTCACCAGAGATGCCAGCCGAGCCGGAAGACATGGATGTAGAGGCTGGTGATGCAGTTCATGCAGACTCACCACCACCATCTCAGTTCAAGGTAGGGGGCACATTCGGGACTCAGGATACTTCGAAGGTCGCACCACCTTGGACTAGGGGTCTGTTCACTCGGATGGACCAGTTTGAGCAGGGGTAGGTAGAGATGAGGAGCCAGATAGCAGAGTGCCTTGACATTCTCCGCCAGATGAGACTAGCACCACCACCACCACCACCACAGCAGTAGTTAGACTTAGGATTTTATCCTTTTTAATTCAGTACAAACTGACTTTGGGATTTAGATATGTTTATTGTAGTTTTTATTCAACACATGTTTATTCCTTATCTTTTTGTAAAGCGTAGACCACGCTCCAAATTATGTAAAACTTTTCTTATTAATGAAGTACAGTTATGCTTGTTGTATTTTCATTATTATTTCTTATGCACTTTCTTGATAATTATAATGTGAGAGTATGTTTCACTTAACTTATGCAAAAGAAAATTCACTTACTTTCTTAGTTTGTTTCTGACGAAATATTTTCCTATTATTCACTCTAGTTCTTTTGAGTCACTTTTAGATCTATGACTTAGATTGCTCATCTAACACTTGTATTAACTATTATTGACTTCGTAAAACCTAACTTTGATACCACCTCTATCACACCCCACCCGCCGGTCCCGGTTACCCGCCCGAGAACCAGTGGGAGTGATCCATCACAGGTCCACGGTTTTTGTCCATCAATAATAATAAATGCAAGTAAAGACAAGCATGAGCAAGAATAAGTTCAATAATTAAATAAAAGGATTAAAAGAGTCCAAATACTCCAATAAAATAATCAAGGAAAGAATAAATGATCAAAAAGAATATGAATTCAACAGAAGCAATAAAAAGAATTAAATGATTTTCTTTTCCAGTTTCTTTCTCTAAAGTTAGATAATGTTTCTCATGTATTTCAAGAAAAGGGGTTCTCCAATTCTTCTCCATACGATGGGCTAACTGCCTGGCAACCTGTCTCCTCTGCCCATCAATGGGTGCTATAAGTGCACTCCATGCACTCGCAAGAGCTCTCGCACAGGCTATCTCCATTTCCCATTGCCGGTGCCACATCTTCTTCATACGAGAAGGCTCCTTAATGGGAAACCAATCCATCTTCTGGAATATATCCTCCATCTGTACAGGGTAATATACATAGACAAATATAGGAATAAGTTCTGACGAACTCAGTAAGAACAACAATAATTATCATCCATATGTCAAACCATCAGAAATGCATATATGATATGTATGAAGTGCAAGTATGAATACCGCTAAGATCTAACTGTGCAAGTCTCTAACAGTTGACATGCTTTAAGATATACACCAGCCCTCCTCTGGGTAGGTCTAGTCACTCTGATCCGGCAAGGACTGGTTACCTTTGTAGGGATCCTGGGTAAAATGGAAAGTACATACCTGGCTCTCAAACCATGGCTGGGGTTAAGTCAACACTCTCTCACCACGACCATTGGCATGAGTATTGGCTCATGTCGGGGTTTCTAATCCAATGCAAGTCATAATGGTAACATACTACATGAAGTCCAGATACATCCCCTATGGCACCAAACAACTCAATTCAATATCCTTCACAACCTAGGAATGAGAACCCTCAAGGACTGGCTACCGCTATTGGGCTCCATTCCATAACCCTATGGTCATCCACATATTGTTGGGGCGGAATGCTCTCATGACTCCTCACAACACCCGGTCCGTTCCTTGGACGTCCATGAGCCCAACCCTAACATATGCAACCCTACCATTGTATGACCAACAATGGACCACTGAGTCTATGCACAGACTGGTTACCGCTGTTGTCACATCCACCCAGCCGGTACCCCATTTGGAATACCCGGGAATGTGATCCACAGTCCAAGGATCAAGATTCGTAGGTCCATGCCTCCCACATACACAATGACATAATCATGAACAAAGATAATCAAAGTAAAAACATTTAATACTAAGTATCATGAATAAGATAAGATTAAATAAATCAGAGTGCGGAAGATAGATAACAATAAAGTATGAATATAATCATAAAGGTGAGAGAAGGTATGATAACCACTCTCTCAGAGCAGCGGAAAAGAAGTGTGATAACGTTAATTACAAGTTCAAGTATCAAAAGATAATCCCAAAGACAAGTTAGTTACATGACCAAAGGTTCCATAAATACACTAGAGAAATGGGGCACTAAGCTAGGGTTTCCTCTACTCTAATAACAGTCTCCTCAATGGTACGGATGAAGTAAACCCAGCTTTGCCGCTCCCTCACAATCGTGGGGCTAACCCTGGTGCGGATAGTAATCCTCCTTGGCACCAACACTCGGATCTTCACAGGTGCCACTACCCGAAGGGTAGTATGCGGAATCATAGTCCGTCTCGAAGGGGGTGCCATCGTAGTCTTCGGTACCTGTAGGATAATCTAAAAACATTTGTACAAAAGGAATGAGTTCGAAGAACTCAGCAAGGCAGTTATTCCATAATTAGAAATGATACACATACAGAACATACATAATGCAATGTGATATGGAACATATGATGCAGTATGATTCTAACTCTATAAATGCTAGTCTCTAAGGTAGACATGCTTTAAGTCATAGCACCATACTTCTTTGGGTGGTCAGTCACTCCTGCTCAATCATACAAGATATCTTGGGTTTGCCAGGGAAGTTCGATAAAGTCATCTCAAAAACCATGGTAAGGGAATAGGTCACCACTCTCTCACATCACCATTTGGTATAAGTACTGGTGCATGTCACAGTAAAGCCTAGCCCAATGCAAGTCATCTACTCAGTCGGTCAAGTCAGATCTAGATACGTCCATTCCTCGCCCCTGGCGATCCTTTCCGGTATCCTTCACACTAGAGTCAGCGAAATCCCGGATTTCGGACTCATCAACCCTATTGGTCATCTACAAATAGTAAACAGGAAGCTCTCACGTCCTCTCACGGATTGGTTACCGGTCTTGAGCACCCGTGAGCCCAAGTCTAGCCATTTGCAACCCTACCAATAAATGGCCCCTTTCGGGTATCCGTAGTATGGTTTATGTCCCCTACCGGATTGGTTACCGGCCTAGAGCGCCCATCCAACCATACACTATCACGGGTTGTTTGGTCTCAATGCCCTTCCGATTCGGGTCTGACACGACAAGGATAAACCTAGCCAACCAACTAGACAGTCCTATGTATGTCATCCAATAACCCGAGAGAGTGTCGATAGGCACCATCGGAGAACATCCCATACTATTCCCTCCGATGCCTAAGGACAGAAGTGTCAATAGAACACTCCCCAATCCCAAGTCAATATGTAAGCAATCACATATTCAAGTTCATCATCTTTCATGCATCCAATGCATCTTATCATAAACTTTAAATCATGATATTGAAATAAATCATCATAAACATAAGTAAACAAGAATAGTAAGGTAACATGACAAGAGTATAAAGAGGTCATTACTACTGTTCTAACACATATATAATAGTCTTATAAAGATTTAAAAGTAATCAAAAGGTTCTATTCATAAACAAGAACAGAAATCATAAGTTGGTGATCTATATGATTACGGAAATAACCATCCTTACCTTGGGTTGAATTGATGATGAATTGAGAGTACCAAGAAATAGTCCAAAATAATTGTTAAGGCCCTAAATAAACATCAATAATAAGTTAGAGAAGAAATTAGGAAGATTGGATATCAATTGGATCAAAACTGGCCAAGGTTGCTGTCAGCAACAACTTTGGTCGATGGTTTTGGTCGATAAGGATCGACCAAAATTTCCTTCGGGACAGAATGATGGATTTTGGGTGTTTTCATCCGAAATTGGTTTTCCGGTGTTCGGATCAATCTGAAACTTGGAGGAACATTTAACAACAGTAGTAGGACACTATAAGTCAATAAATTTACCCAATCCAATGGTCCAAACAAAAAGCCCCAAATTGAGCTAACAAGTTCAAGTGACAAACATCATGGCATGAGTTGGGATTGATTGCATTGTCATGGAAATGGCATGTAATAGCTAGGGGAACTAATAGAATTTCGATTGGAATTGTAATATCCAGCCCTATTCTAACCTTGACCCTGACCCGGATCCACTGTTGTATTCAGGTCCGAGGACCCGAAGCGGTGGGAGAAGAGATTTATGGACCATCCTGATTGATGATCATGATTCGGAGACCGAGGCCATGGACATTGACAATGATACCCCTTGCTTAAATGCATTGTCAGTGTTTAAGGAAAGTCTGCGCATCGGAAAAGATTAATATGGTTGATGTACCAAATGACTTCCTGTGCACAATCCGAAGGTATTCCCCGAAACTAGACTTCTTGATTGAATTGTGGAAGAAAACCTCACTCAATTTGACCTTGTATAGCCTTTCAAATCCCTACTTGAAGTTGCTGTTCTAAACCTGAGTTTTCTGTTGAAAACATTTTGGTCGATCATTTTGGTCGATACCATCGACCAAGGACCATCGACCAAAATGTCCCGATCCTGCCAAGTTAATGATTCCATGGAATATTCCTTTTCTATTTAATATGACCTCGAGCCTTGAGCCTTTTACAATCATTTTTCTCACCTGGGAACGTGGGGAGAGCTTCCCAAAGCAGCTCCTTGGTTAGTGTGAAGGGTATCTCATCAAAGACACTTAGTTTATCATTGATTCTTGCCTTCATCTTCTACACTAAGGTATGACTCTTCATTCCACTCTCTATCCTACCATTTTCTACTCTTTTCTATTGTCATCTTGCTGATGGGACATTTGGAATGGTGCTGCAACCTTGCAACCACCACTCCAAGTGCCTACTCATGCTCAATCCATGATTCCCTTAGCCATTCATTGATGCTAATGCTTATATCTCATGCCTAGCATATGTATTTCATGATTTACCTATTAACATCATACCATTTGATATCAAACTGAGCTATAAAGTGTATTATGTTCATGTTTAACATTGCCATATGATTCCAATCGAATTTCTATTAGTTCCTCTAGCTATTGCATGCTATTTCTCATCAATGCAATCAATTCCAACTCATGCCATGATGTTTATCACTTGAACTTGATAGCTCAAATTGGGGCTTTTTAATTAGACCATTGGATTGGGTTAATTCCTTGATTTATAGTGTCCTACTACTGTTGTTAAGTATGCCTCCAAGTTTCGATTGATCCGAACACCGGAAGACTCATTTCAGACCAAAATCCCCAAAATCCACTATTCTGCCCGAGGATTATTTTGGTCGATCATTTTGGTCGATACCATCGACCAAAACCATCGACCAAAGTTGTTGCTGACAACAACCTTGGTCAGTTTTGACTCAAATGACATCCGATCTTCCCGACTTCTTTTCTAACTTATTATTGATGTTTGTTTAGGGCCTTAACACTTCTATTGGACTATTCTTGGTATTCTCAATTCATCATCAACTCATCCAAGGTAAGGATGGTTATATCCATAAACATATAAGTCATCAAATATTTAACTATGCTTTATTCAAAGAATGAAATCCCTAAATTTCTTTCAATCATTATGATACTGATACATATGTGTTAGAACAGTAACATTTAAATCTTTATACCTTTGTTGTGTTACTCTATCATTTTGATTTGCTTATGTTTATAATGATTCGTTTCAATATCATGATTTGAGTACTATTATGAATATGCATTGGATGCAGGAGAAATGATGAGATTTGATGTGTGATTGTTTACGTATGACTTGGGATTGGAGGGTGTCCTACTGACACTTCTGTCCTTGGGCATCGGAGGGAATAGTATGGGATGTTCTCCGATGGTGCCTATCGACACTTTCTCGAGTTATTGGATGACATACATAGGAGTGTCTAGTTGTGTGGCTAGGTTCATCCTTGTCGTGTCAGACCCGAATCGGAAGGGCATTGAGACCGAACAACCCGTGGTAGTGTATGGTTGGATGGGCACTCTAGACCGGTAGCCAATCCGGTAGGGGACATAAACCATGCTACGGATACCTGAAAGGGGACATTTATTGGTAGAGTTGTATATGGATAGACTTGGGCTCACGGGCGCTCAAGACCGATAACCAATCCGTGAGAGGACGTGAGAGCTTCCCGTTTACTATATGTGGATGACCAATAGGGTTGATGAGTCCGAAATCCGGGATTTCGCCGACTCTAGTGTGAAGGATACCGGAAAGGATCGCCGGGGCGAGGAATGGACGTATCTGAATCGACTTGACCGACCGAGTAGATGACTTGCATTGGGCTAGGCTTTACTTGTGACATGCGCCAAGATTTGACCAAATGGTGATGTGAGAGAGCGGTGACCGATTCCCCTTACCATGGTTTTTGATGACTTTACCGATCTTCCCAGGGCATTCCCAAGATATGGAAATGGGAGAGTGACTGACGACCCAGAGAAGTACGGTGCTATGACTTAAAGCATGTCTACCTTAGAGACTAGCATTCATAGAGTTAGGCTCATATCTGCATCATATGTTCCATATCACATTGCATTATGTATGTTCTGTATGTGTATGATTTCTAATTATGGAATAACTTCCTTGCTTGAGTTCTTCGAACTCATTCCTTTTGTGCAAATGTTTTAGATTACATTCTAGGTACCGAAGATTACGATGGCACCTCCTATGAGGCGGACTATGATTCCACATACTACCCTCCGGGTAGTGGCGTCGGTGAGGATTCGTATATTGGAGCCGAGGAGGATTATTATTCGCACCAGGGTTAGCCCCACGAGTTGTGCGGGAGGCGGCAGCGCTGGGTTTACTTCATTCGTACTGTTGAGGAGACTACCATTAGTATAGAAGAAACCCTAGCATAGTGCCCCATTTCCCTGGTGTATTTGTGGAACCATTGGTCTTGTAACTAACTTATCTTTGAGATTATCTTTTGACACTTAGACATGTATTTGACGTTATCACACTTCTTTTCCGCTGTTCTGAGAGAGTGGTTATCATACCTTCTCTCACCCTTATGATTATGCTTTAATGTTATTGCCTTCCGCACTCTGATTTATTTAGTCTTATCTTATTCATGATATTTAGTATTAACTGTTTTTACCATTGATTATTACTGTTCATGATTGTGTTACCGTGTATGTGGGAGGCATGGACCTCAGATCATTGATCCTTGGACTGTGGATCACATCCCGGGTATTCCAAATGGGGTACCGGCTGGGTGGATGTGATAGGAATCATATAGAAGTGATAAACATGAACATAGCATGCCCTACAACTCAGTTTGGTACAAAATGACATGATGTTAAAAGAAAAATGAAGGAATACATATGCTAGGCATGAGGTGGAGGCATAGCATCAATGGATGGCTAAGAAACTCATAGGTTAATCATGTGTAGACACTTGGAGTGGTGGTTGCAAGGTTGCAGCACCATTTCCAATGTCTCACCAGCAAGAAATGAATAGAAAGGAATAGAAAATGGTAGGATAGAGAGTGGAATGGTGATTCATACCTTAATGTGGAAGAAGTAGACAAGAATCAATAGTAAACAATGAGTTTTTGATGAGGTGCCCTTCACATTAGCCAAGGAGGTGCCTTGGGAAGCTCTCCCCACGATTTTAGGTGAGAAAATGATTGCACAAGGCTCAAGGCTCGAGGTCATAATAAACATAATAGGAATATTCCATGGAATCTTTAACTTGGCAGATTGGGAAACTTTGGTCGATGGTTTTGGTTGATGGCATCGACCAAAACTATCGACCAAAAGTATCGACCAAAATGTTTCTCAGCAGAAAAACAGGTTTAGTTCAGCAACTTCAAGTAGGGATTTGAAAGGCTATAAAAGGTCAATTTGAGTGAGGTTTTCTTCCACAATTCAATCAAGAAATCTAGTTTCGGGGAATACCTTCGGATTGTGCATAGGAGGTCATTAGGTACATCAACTAGATTAATCTTCTCCGATGCGCAGACTTTCCTTAAACACTGATAATGCATTTAAGCAAGGGGTATCATCATCAATGTCCATAGGCTCAGTCTCCGAATCATGATCATCAATCAGAATGGTCCATAGGTCTCTTCTACCACCGCTTCGGGTCTTCGGACCTGAATACAACAGTGGATCCGGGTTAGGGTCAATGTGAGAATAGGGCTGGATATTACAGCTGTAGGATGAAACAGAGACACATCACCGTCGTCTTGGATCATCCGGCTTCAATGCCCCTACCGAAAGGGTAGTAGTATGTGGGGTACCTAGCCATGCAACTCTAGACCCTACCTAGGTATGTCATCCAGTAGTTATGACAGTGATGGAGACATCAGCGAGCATGTGTCCCATACCACAGCCCTCTGATATCTCAAGCCAAGATATCCCAATGGAATACCCTTTCCATCAGAACCACAATACATCAATCATCATCATACCACATTCATAATTGATAAAGTATATGCAAAGACAATACAAACAGGAACCATACAATAGGATTAGCAAGCTATTCATGGTTACATCAGTATATAAAGTGAAAGAACAGTATTGAAAGACACTGGACTAGCATGTTCAAGTCATTACATAAAGATGAGGTTGTATGTCCTTACTTGTAAATAAGTAGAATTCCTCTAGATTGCAAACCAGAAACAATTATAAAACTTTTACTTGAAACAGAGGACACCTATAAACAGGGTTCAATAATATGTAAGTCAAATGAATCAAATCGGACAAAATCCAAAAGTTACTTGGTCAGTGGAAACTAGCCGGTCTCATGGGCCGGTCGCTTAGGCTGAGCGACCGCCACTAATGACCGCCCCAAAAATAGTGAGTTTCAAATCCTAAACTCAGGCTTTTGATCATCTGTTTTCAATTTGATTTTTGAATGATCATAGTTTGAATTTCCCATCTAACACTCCTACAACCAAGGGTAATACGAAACCTAATAGTTGACACCAAATTGGTTATCCAGAATCCTCTCCTTGATTAGATTAGTCCTTTTCACGAAAGCAGGGTTTCATTTTCGGACTGAATCTCATCAAGATCATTAAAAAGGTAGGTACTGTAATAGAAAGATCATGAACAACCAAAGAGGAAAACAAATCTACTTTAATCATAGCCAAAGGTAGAGTATGAGTGAACAGGGAATTACTTACCTCAACCAGATCATCTAGATAAAATAGTAGAAGCTTTTGGAACACTAACATCACTTCAGATCACCTTCCAACATGTCTCCATAGCCGCCTAACCACCAAAAACAGCAATCCCGAATATAATATTCGTAAAATAGACGAGGGCTACTATTTATAGAAGTCTGGGGGCAAAATAGGGCAAAACCCCGCAACCAGGATCAGGCGGTCGCTTGGTCCAATCAACCGCCACTAGCAACCGCCCCCTAGGATATTGCTATACAAGGGTGCTTTGCTCAGGGGGTTGAAGTCCAAGAACAACCTAACCTAATGAACACATGGGGGAGATCTTACCTTCATTCCAGACATCTCCAGACATCACTTGCCTTCCAAAAGTCCAACTACCAAGCAAGGCAGGCTCTTCAACAAGAGAATCCATATCCATGGGTTCAGGGTATGGATCATGGACTTCTATCCGGACACTCCACAAATTTACCCAACTAGACCTTCGGGTTCTCGGACCTGCAATATGGATCTCGGGTTAGAAATACGGGGGTTGTTACACTCCTCCACCAAGTCCAGTTCCAATAACTCCAGGCAGCAGCAGCTCCTCAACAGAAGCTCCTACAAGAACTCGATGGCTTAGTGATATCTACAACACTACTGAACCAATACAAATGGCAGATGATTTTACATTGTTTTGCTTTTTAGCAGAATGTGATCCAATCACATATGAAGAAGCTGCTCGTGAAAAGAAATGGCAAAAAGCCATGGATGAAGAAATAGAAGCAATCAAGAAAAATGATACGTGGGTGCTCACTGATTTGCTAGAAGGACACAAGATAATTGGAGTAAAGTGGGTGTACAAGACGAAGACAAATCAAGAAGGAAAAGTTGAGAAATACAAGGCAAGACTTGTTGCAAAAGGCTACAAACAACAAGTTATGGATTATGATGAAGTATTTGCACCAGTTGCAAGGATTGACACCATCAGACTTCTGATTGCTTTGGCAGCTCAGAACAAGTGGAGAATCTATAAGATGGATGTAAAGTCAGATTTTCTCAATGGATACTCGGAAGAAGAAGTATGCATTGAGCGACCCCAAGGATATGTGAAGAAAGGCCAAGAAGATAAAGTATACAAGCTAAAGAAAGCATTGTATGGCTTAAAGAAAGCACCAAGGGCTTGGAACATGAGGATTGATGCATATTTCTAGCAAAATGGCTTCATAAAGAGTCCATATGGACACACCTTGTATACAAAGATAAATGGAGATGGAGATATCATGTTCATTTGTCTCTATGTGGATGATATGATTTCCACAGGAAATAATCCAGGTATGTTCAAAGAGTTTAAGAAGGCCATGACACGAGAATTTTAGATGACAAAATTTTGGAAAGATGTCATTTTTTTCTTGGAATAGAGGTTACCCAAGCAGATGAAGGAATCTTCATTTCACAGAAGAAGTATGCAGAACAAGTACTCAAGAAGTTCAAGATGAATCATTGCAAGGCAATAGAAACACTAGCAGATGCAAATGTGAAGCTGAGACATGATTCAGAAGAAGAGCCTGTCAATCCTACTTTTTACAGAAGCCTAATTGGAAGCCTAAGGTACTTAACTTTCACAAGACCAAACATCATGTATATAGTAGGTGTCGTCAGTAGATACATGGAAGAACTAAAGCAGAGTCACTTCATCGCAACAAAGAGGATTCTAAGGTACATAAGAGGTACAACTACTTCTCAAGGTCTGTTTTACTCTTAGTCAAATAATCCAAGACTAGTTGGCTACACCGACAGTGATTATGGGGGAGACCTAGATACAAGAAAAAGTACTTCTGGGTATGTATTTCTTATTGGATCTGTAGCAGTTTCATGGTCATCAAAGAAGCAATCAACTGTGGCGCTTTCATCATGTGAAGCTGAATATATTGCAGCAGTATTATGTACGTGCCAAGCAATATGGTTGAGGAATCTTATGCAAGAGATGCGTCATCCACAAGAGGATCCTACAACCATATACATTGACAATAAATTAGCACTTTCTCTCGCAAAGAATCCAGTGGCTCATAGCAGAACCAAGCACATTGATACGAAGTACCACTTTATATGACAGCATGTGAAAGACAACAATGTGAAGTTAGCATATTGTCAAACTGACAATCAAATTGCAGACATTTTTACAAAGTCACTCAAGACTGAAGTATTCAAGAGATTAAAAGCACAACTTGGCATGACAAGTCGAGTTTGAGGGGGAGTGTTGAATTCAAACACCGACTTGGAAGGTCGGAAAACTCAAAGAAAGTTTTAGAATCATACAGAATTTTCAAGGGGATTGTAGAAGATGCAGAGGCGGCTGAGCAACGTCGATTAACAATCTATATAAATAGAATAGGTACTGGTGGTATGTAATAAATGCAATTAGAGAAGAAAGAGAGTTAGTGGAAGGAGAGAAGGAGAGTAAGAGAAGAAAGAAAGGTGTTGAAACACCTTGTTTGAGTACACGTGAACAAAACGTGTATGAGAGGAAGAGATAAAAGAGAGAGAAAGAGGGAGATTGAAGAGAGAGAGAAGTGCTGTAACACGGATTCACATCCTCTGTAATTCCCTTCCCTGCAATTCCCATCTAGGATTGTGCCATGTGGCATTAAGTAATCTTACGGTCACTCAATTCAAACTAAATCTGATTTATATTTATACCCACCCATATTTCCTCTCTCCTCTCTCTTCCCGAAATTTAGGAATTATTTATAAAAATCCCTGAATCTCTGTGATCTTCTCGTCTCTCACTCTCTCGACTCTTCCATGCTCACGGCTCTCTCATTTCTTTTCACAAAATTGGAAAAAACCCCTGAATTTGCAGAGATTCTCTCTCCTCAGTGATAACTTGTGACTGAGTGAAACTGTGTCAAAGCAATGTTTTGCTCCTGCTAAGGAAACCATCCATGGAAGGATTTTCTGGTTTGATACACTTGAGATCTCCGGGAGCTCTAATTGTCACATCCCGCCCTAAATCCACCCAGGGGGTACCCTATCTGGGTTACTCGGGAGTGATCCACAGCCCAACAGATCCAGTTTAGGAACGATCATATCCACTTATCACAATAATATAATCAAAAGCAAGAACAATTTATAGTATTCAAGTAATCTAATAATAAAAGTTAAGAAATGATCACAGAAGGATCACAACGAACATCAGAGTGCGGAATAACAAGTACCAAATCAAAAGACAACTGTGTGGAAGGTAGATCGAAATAAGGTAAAGGTTACAACCAAATCTCCAAAGAAGGAAAATAAAAAGGTAAGCAACTAAGTTACAGTTTCTTCTAACTTATACAATGTCTCCTCAATAACATAATCATAAGAAACTAAGCCAGGCCGGATCTACTCCTGACAAATATGAGTCTTGAACTGATAGCCTTCACCGATGTAGTCACCGTAGCCAAAGTGGTATGAGTCACCAACTTAGTCCTCAAAGTGTTGACCGTCACAGTCCAACAAAGGAGGAGTACCTGCAGAAAAGTCTAACAAAATATGTTGCAAAAAGGAGTGAGTTCAAAAGAACTCAGCAAGGAAAGTTATTCCATAATACATAAGCCATATGATATCAATCATGAACTGATGCAGATGATATGAGACATAAGATGCAAATATGATTCTAACTCTAAGTATGCTGGTCTCTATGGTAGACATGCTTTAAGTCATAGCACCATACTTCTTTAGGTAGTCTCAGTCACTCATCATCGGGGGGAAGTTGGGTCCTGCATCCCTCTCGGACAAATCCATAGTTGGGGGTTTCAGTCACCACTCTCTCACATCACCATTTGGTCTAAGTATTGGCGCATGTCAAAGTAAAGCCTAGCCCAATGCAAGTCATCTACTTAGTCATATCATGTCAGTTCCAGATACGTCCATTCCTCCCCTCTCGGGATCCTTTCCGGTATCCTTCACACTAGAGTCACGGATATTACTCACCGGACTCATCAACCCTATTGGTCATCCACAAATGGTAAACGGGAAGCTCTCACGTCCCCTCACGGATCATTTCACCGGTCTTGAGTGCCCGTGAGCCCAAGTCTAGCCATTTGCAACCCTACCAATAAATGGCCCCTTCCGGGTATCCGCAATGCAATTTATGTCCTCTCATGGAGTGGTTACCGATCTTGAGCGCCCACAAATCCACACTACTACCACGGGTCGTTCGGTCTCAATGCCCTTCCGATTCGGGTCTGATATGACAGGGGGCATCCTAGCCATACATCTAGACAAGTCCTATGTATGTCATCCAATGATCCAGAAAGCGTCGATGGGCATCTTTGGAGAACATCCCATACTATTCCCTCCGATGTCCAAGGACAGAAGTACCAGTAGGGCACTCCCCAATCCCAAATCATACCTAAGCAATCACATGCTTATTTCCATCCATTACATATCAACAATACATTATCATATTGAAAACATGTCATAACATCTCATAATACAAGATATAAATAAATGACAAGAATAAGTAAACATGATAAATCAAGTAATTAAGCATGGTGTTACTTGTCATAAGGTAACTACGGTAGTCATATGATGTCTAAAATCAATTAATAGGTTAAGTCTACTAAGTTACCAACAGCAAGATGTAAAAGTCATACGGTCTATGTTATATGGCAATAACCGTCCTTACCTCAAATTGTGAAGAAGATGATCCGAAGTCACAAGAGAATGGTCCAATTATAGTCTTAAAACCCTAAACAAACATATATGAAGGATTAGAGAAGAAATCAAAACAATCGGAGATCGAACGGATCAAAAACGGGGCAAAAGTTTCTCGACAAGCAACCTTGTTGGTTGATACATTGGGTTGATGGTATCGACCAATAGTATCGACCAACAGAGTCTTGGACAAAGAAATGGGATTTTTGGGTTTTGGCTCAAAATGGGTCTTCCGGGTCTCGGATCGATATGAAACTTGGAGGGATGCTTAAGAACAGTAGCGAGGAGACTACGTAGAAAGAATTAACATGATCCAATGGTCGGATTGAAAACCCCCAATTTGAGGTCCTAGGTTCAAACTTGCAAGACCCATGTTCTTCAATGAAAACCATTACAATTGCAAGAGAACTTAGGAATTTAATCAATAGAATGATGAGCAGCAGAATATAGACAATTACTAACATATAATCAGACCTAATTGAAAGAGAAAATCAGATTAAGAGATGAATTCATGTTGTAAAGAAGAGGAAAATCAAAATAAGAAAGCAAGAACATCATGTATGAGAATCATAGCATGGAAAGAATGAAGAGAGGTTTAATCAACCCAAGAGAGCTTGTAGAAGAGGTGGTTGCAAGGTTGCAGCACCTTCTCCACGAACTCAGTAGCAAGAACAAGATGAGGTAGAAGTAGATTAGAGAGAGAGTGAGAGATTACATACCTTGGAGAAGAGATTAGAGAAGAGAAACATAAATTCTTGTAGAAGATCATCACCCAAGCCAAGGAGGAGGCTTAGAGGAGCTTTCCCACGTTCTCAGATGTTGAAATGAGTGAAATAATGATTTAGGTTCGAGGTTTCACTTAAAAGGACAAAGGAATATCCAAACAGCATCTTTTTCACGATTCTGGGCTTGTTTTGGTCGATACCTTTGGTTGATAGTATCGACCAACAGCAGTTTCAACAGAATTCTCAGGAATAGTTCAGCAACTTCGAATAGGGATTCGGAAGGCTATACAAGGTCAAATTGAGTGAGGTTTTCTCCTACAAGTCAATAAAGAAGTCTAGTTTTCAGAAATACCTTTGGATCAAGCATGGGAGTTCATTAGGTCTACCAAATAAGCTCACCTTCTTCGATGCGCAAGCAGGATTTGCCAGACATAGTTCAGCAACTTCGGACAGGGATTTGGAGGGCTATATGGGGTCAAATTGGGTGGGGTTTTCTCCTACAAGTCCATCAAGAAGTCTAGTTTCGGGAAATACTTTTGGATTGTGCACAGGTGTTCATTAGGTCTACCAACTAATTCACCCCTCTTCGGTGCGCAGATTCAAAACTAACACTGACAACACTCTCAAGTGAGGGGCATCATCGTCAATGTCCATGGGCTTGGGCTCCGACACCAAATCATCAACCAAAAGGGTATACAAGGACTTTTCCCACCACTTCGGGTCATTGGATCAACAGACAATACAAATTCCGGGCCGGGTCAGGGTAAGGATAAGGTCGGATATGGCCTCCTAAGGCTTTCAAGGATAACAACATTGAAATCAAGGTCCAACTTCAAGGTCTAACATTAAACAAGTCTTTCTTTATCCCAAAACAAATAGGGTATCCCGGGCTAGGTTTGGGCTGGATGTCACACTAATGCTTTCTCTGCCTCTCTGTATAGATCTCCAAGTGCTGGCCAAAAAGAAAAAAAAAAAAAAAAAATACAGATCTCCAAGTCCTGCTCGTGTAGATGTAAGTTTATTGTTTTTATCATCAACAACAGATGATATGTAAATGAAACCCTCATCTGTACGATCTATACGAATTGCAAAGCTTTTCGTCGCCTCATTTAAATTAATCTCCAATTCAACCTCTATCCTCACTGCAATTCTAGGGTATTCTAAATTTCGCGAGGAGAGAGAGGACATAGCCGTGAGCATAGAAGAGAGAAAACTGCTGCAAATCCGGGTTTTTTTTCCTGAATATTGTGAAGAGAGAGGTGAGAGCCATGAGCATAGAGGGAAAGTGAGATCGCTAGATTTAGGGATTTTTCTAAATTTTAGGAAGAGAGAGGAGAGAGGAAAATATGGGTGGGATTAAATAAAAGTCAGATTTAGTTTGAATTGGGTGACTGTAGGATTACTTAGTGCCACATGGCACAATCCTAGATGGGAATTGCAGGGAATTGTAGGGAAGGGAATTACGGAGGATGTGAATCCGCTGTAACACTTCTTATTTGTTAGTATTTTATCCTTTTGTAAAAGTGTTTTTGTATTGTATTTAGACCTCTTTCTTGTGAGAGGCATCTCCAATGGATTCACATCCTCTGTAATTCCTCTCCTTGCAATTCCCTACAATTCCCTTTTAGGATTGTGCCATGTGGCATTTAAGTAATCCAACGGTTACCCAGTTCAAATTAAATTTGAATTTTATTTAAACCCATCCATAAATTTGAATTTTATTTAAACTCTAGTTTGTTGGGTGACTGTTGGATTACTTAAATGCCACATGGCACAATCCTAAGAAGGAATTGTAGGGAATTGCAGGGAAAGGAATTACAGAGGATGTGAATCCCATCTCCAACTGTCTTGTGAGTGGGTTATACTATCACCTTGCTGCGCCAACAGAATTAGGTACCTTAAAATCCTGAAACTGAGGAACCACTAATTCCAAAGTACGTTGAAGCATTTTCAGATCTTCCCTGAAATGGCCCCCCTTAACTTTCATTTTTAATACCACAAGCAAAAGCTCTACAGCTGTGGCACGAAAGATGATGCCGTTCGCCTTATCCTGTTTCATTTTTTTTCCTTTTGGTAGAAATGGACAATATCATTCTTCAGAACGATGACCTTGCTCGAGTAACGATCCTTCAGAGTGGTGCTGTTCCAACTCTGGAACTCGTAGCAATTCTTCACGTCCCGTTTTCCTTCTCTCAATTTCTTAACAAAGTCCTTGAGCTCCTCTTGCTTACGACCACATATCCTCAAATTTTCTAACATATGTTTACTTAAGTCCAAAATTTCTTGGAGTTGGTTAAGTTCTTTGCAGAAAATTCCCGGGCTTAACCTTCACATCTAGTAGTTCAAGCAAAAGCTCTTGAGCTCTATGATGCAGCTCTCTAGCTGTGTCACGCAAGCTTGCATCATTTGCATTTGCCATGGTTGTTTCTCTAGCTACTTTCCAGCAGCAGCACTCCTGTTCTCTCCTCAGCAATTTCAAGGTAGGATACCTCTCTTTCCCTACCTTGCCAGGATACATGCTTCCCAGTGGTTTCAGAGAAGAATTAACTATATTGATTGACTGACTTTCATTCATTGACTTGCGAATTGCTTCGTGGATTAAAGGCATGGTAAGGTTAGACAAGATCCGAACATGACGAAGCTTCCTTGTATTATTTATAATAGAGTTAGTCGTTAAACTATTATAGATTGAAGATTTGGCTAGTTCCGAATAATATTCCCTACAGAAGCTTTGCGAGTATATCTAATTAGAAAGATTGGAGTTCTCTTTGTGTGCTTTATATTTCTAACAAGATATCTTCACATAAGGATTTAGCAACTCTTAGGCATACTAACATGTAAGACATTTAAGACACTAGTCCTTATGTCTGTCATGGTTTGAGCATTCTCACTTGCATCCCTCAATCCCATCAGACCCCGATAATGCACATATACATACAGTCGTACATCATGATTGGTGTAGTCTTTGCCGCTCCTCAATATTGTTAGAACCAGAAGACCAGAGACACAGTATAGACAGACCAATAATAGAATCAAGGAGAAACGAATATTTAAAGTATACTTTATGTCAGAATCACTTACCCGAATGTAGTATAAGAAACGAAGGAAAATCAGTACGAACTCGAACAGGGTGAGTTGAGGTGTACGTACAGTACTTTTCCTTAAGGTATTTGAACGCCCCCTTTTATGCTGACTGGGTTTGACCTTGACGTTCTCACCTCCAAGATATAACAACTCCTAGATCTGAAGGCAGCACTCCAACAGAGTCTACTTGCAAAGGAGATACGAAGGTAATACACAACACAGGAATGAAGAAAACAAAATGGAATTTTTCTAACTCTAGAATTCGAATTTATGTTTTTTCACCAAAAAACCGAGTAACCCTTTGTTCATAGCTTCACCTCTATTTATAGGCTCATATGGACACCTTCAGAGAGCTACATATGTACGTAAGGTCACCTTCAAAGAGTTGTGACTGTGTGATCAGTCACCTTCCTACTGCAAAACCCAAAACCGGGTTTTCTGGATCCACGACCCCAAGTCCCAAGTCCCATCATAGACACTTAATATTATTTATATAATATTATAGTGCCCCATGGCCTGGTTAGACTAGGGTCTACGGACTACTACCGCAACCATGCCCGACTCGGTCCAGCTCTGTGCATGCGTGTGATCCACACTTAGCTCTCTACCGGCATACACCCCACTTAGGAGTTATATATGTATATATAAATCATATAATCATTAGCTCCATCCGATGTGGGACTAAACACATATGGTAATCTAAATTACCTAATATATATGCCGAATTGCCAAAACCCTTTGATTGGAATCCATACATCCAGAAGAGTCCTATAGAGTAAGAATAAACAAGAGTCCTAAAACAAAACTAGGGAGATAGAGTTTTAATGTTTTGAAACTTATCTAAATAGTATATTATATTATAATATTATTTTATTTTAAAATTCAGGTTAGTGCTATTATCCCACGTAAGAATCCAACCAGAATAGACAATGAGGACTAATGATGGAATGCTTGCAGAGACCGGCTAGGGGCATCAAACAGGTTATGATCCATCTTCTCATTGTCTAGATGACAACCAATGCAATCTTTCCGGACACCAGAATAACATTATGATGCTCCTTTCTTGAGGATCATCTCATCCATACTTAAAGTCGTTTAAACAATCTTTCCGGACATCAAAGGATTGCAGTATTGTAAAGAAGGAAGTTGATGAATTTTAAACAAGTTGTGCATGCTTTCAAGTGTGCGTAGTGAGAAATGATGCATATGGGGTGGCCCATGAGGTATCTCGGGGTCCCAAAGGACTGAAATTTGTCATTTTGATTCGAACGAGTCCGTGAGAAGGACACAGTGGCATTTTTTCGCATTTCAGCTTGTTTTGAGGGCATCTTATTGTCTTCAGTGGCATTTTTGTATTTCTTTATTTTCGTTTTAGGATTTCTTGGCACTATAAAACCACGTTTTGTGAGTCTTTTGGAGAGCAGCTGAATATTGTTGTTTCTGAAAAAACTTTTGAGAGACATAGTTCTCCATTTGCTATCGAATCTTTTATTTGAACTTGTTCTTTGTCATTCGGCATCAATAAACTGTTAAATAAGATAGCATTAGATTGAATTTTGAACCTACTTACAGTTAGTCGATCCTCATCTTAACAGATATGATTATCATTTCTTTCTATTTTTCAATCATTTTCAAATCATCAATATATAGTAGCGAAGGTTTCTATCAATTTCAAATTACTAGGGGAAAAACTTCACATTAAGTCATGTAACACTGGACGAAAATATCAGTTATCCAAGATTTGTCTCCTAACCATGGTACCTCATGTCGGCGATAAATCGCCGACACAGGGGGAAATATCGAGGTGTCGTTGGGGGGCGACATGACATCCCCCAGCGACCCAACTTTAACATTTTATCGGCGATATATCGCCGACAGTCGACATTTTCGAAGCATGGGCGAAGTCTCGAAGATGCAGCGATCGGTTCTGGGCCTTCCGGCACCATTCTGTTGATTCACTTCAGTCAACTTAAGGGCATAGAAGTGCCAGCATGATCAAAATTGTAGCTCGCCTTGTTTTGCTAACAGGAATTCTCTTCACTCTAAATTTCCTCAAAAGTGTTACTGCACTTTATCTTGTTGCTTGTTCCCATGAGTGAAAGCTTGATAAACGTAGGTCAGTTGGGAGATGTTGAGCTCACATATGAAACACTCAGGAGAATTCCACATCTAAGGTTGATCCATGCAGCTTAGGTAGGAGATCTACATCTCTTTTATGAATTACTCAAGCAAGATTCTTATATTCTTGAGGTCTTTGACCGTAACCCTTTTGCTGATAGCTTGATACCCCCTTTGCACCTTGCCATATCATACATCTGGGAAATCCAGAACCAGCCACCAGCATGGCAGCACCTGCGCCACCAACACCACCTCCTGCACCAACTCCACCACCCAATCCACCTTCCCCACCACCATGGCACCACCAAACCTCCACCTCCTCTAGCTCCTGCTCCTCCACCAGCACGCAGCACCTGCAGATTCCGGCGGAAGAACTGAAGAAGAAATGAATTGGATCCATCGGCTCGAACGAAGCACCATATCGAAAGACTGAAAACCCATTTCAAGATTTTTGGTCTTCAGAGTTCAGACCACTCTCAAAATCACCCCATGGTCGTTGGCCGACATTCATTCGAAAAGTCGATCGACATTTCGACGATTGTTGCCGTGTCGGTGGCTGGCGACACCACCAACACGGCGACTTCAGTTGACGCATCGGACCTTGCTCCTAACACGTTTAGGATTGTTATATGTGGCAAGTAGTTATCCAATAATCATAAAAACTCAATATTAGGAAAACATCTCCGATAGTTTCTCCCATATTTTCACTCTTCATTTCCGCGTTAATTTCTCTTTCCACAATCTCTTTCCTCAGCTTTCTTCAAATCAACCATTATATTCTCATATATATTCTTCAATTCCTTTCATTATTTTTCTTCAATTCAGACATTAAGAATGTGATGACCTTGTCTTAACATGTAAAAATAGGATTTGCCATTAATATGTCTCCTCTCTCCTAGTCTGATAACCCACTGTGAAGAAAAAGCAAAAGAATTTAAAATTTGAAAGAAATTATAGGGTTTTCTTAAATTTCGTTTTATATTTGAAGAGAAAATAGGATAGAAACTGTAAGAGATCAATGTTTTCATAATATTGGGTTTGATCCTTGGATAATTAGATGTCTCATGTCATAGTCCTATACCCTACTTACAGGAATTAAAGAGAAATCCAATCACACCCACAAGCCATGGTGGACGGATTCAGAGTCAAATGGTGGAAAAGGGACTCGGTGGAATAGAGAAGTCCCTTTGTTTATATTTCAAAACAAAAAAGACAAATTTGCAATAGGTGTCTTTCACAAATTAATTACTTAACTCGAAATCTTGGAACATTAATTACAAGATAAGACAAATAATTAATCATGCAATATAGTAATCCATTCTCTTCCACAAATTGCTCAACTCAAGATTTTTGGGGCACTAACTACAAGAGAAGACAATTAATCATGCAATATAATACTCTATTAATTCAGTTACCCGAGATTTGGTATTTTTTTTAAAACACCCCTTCAGATTTTCACTACTGATTCCCACCACCACCGTATCCACATTCTCTACAATTTATCTCCCAACAATTTCACTGTAATTAGGGTTTAGGATTGTGACATGTAGCAACTAGTTATCCAATAATCATAATTAAAACTCAATATTAGAAAAACATTGATTTCTCCTATAGTTTCTCCCCCATTTTCACTATTCATTTCCACGGTTTCTTTTTCCACAATCTCTTTCTTCAGCTTTCTTCAAATCAGTCATTATATTCTTTCTAGAGTTATATTCCGAATCTAACTCTATGATCTTAAGCTATATAAACACCTCAAGCAGGCATAAGAAGGTAGGTGTTCATATTCTATGTGATTAGTTACTTGAATTTCTTATTGAGTAATTGAGTTCATATACTCTTCGTACGTTGGAGACGTACCTCGACCCCACAAGGTCAAGCACGTGTTTTGCAAGAACTTGGTAGGGAAGAACAAGCAGGATTCCATATCAACATACTTAATTCAAAATCTTGGAACACTAATTACAAGAGAAGACAATTAATTAATCATGTGATATAGTAATCCATTCTCTTCGACAAATTGCTCAACTCAAGATTTTTCTTGCACTAACTACGTACAAGAGTGACAATTAATCATACAATATAATAATCTATTAATTTTTAATATTTTGCTTTAAAAATCAAATCAACTACTAATTATAATTTAACATCGTAAGTGATAAGGAAAGAATAAATAAGCTTAAACCAGTCCAGTGTGAGCCCAGTCCGACTAGATCGGAATCAAACCAGTTCGTTTTGAGCCTAGTCCGACTAGCTCGGATCAAGTTGGACCGACCAAGTCAAGGTTGGTCGAATAAGTACAAAGGCTGAATAATAAGGCAAATCTGAATAAGATTCTAGCCAAAGAAACAGTATTCAGTCAAGACTCAACTACTCATGTTCGAGTAGGACTCAATGACTAAGATTCAGATTGCAACCTAACTAAGGTTTGAGTCCCACTCAAACTCATACTTAGAAAAGCTATAAAAAGGTATGAGAACACAAGAGAAAGGTACGATGAATAGAATGATCATTATTCGTATTATTATTGTTCATTACTTTTTTGTCTTCCTTAGTCGGATTCCTAACTAGATCGTCGGAGGTGAAAACTCGACTTCCACAGTCGAGCTCATCCTTGCAGGTTCAACCGGCTGAAGGGACGAACAGGATTGTGCAGCAATAGTAAGCATGCTGAGTCGGGTAAGAGTTCCTCCCCTGATCTTTCTCTCTCTAGGAACGGATCCTTTTCAAATTCAAAAGATTTTGAATAAGGAATTGAATTCGAAGTTGGTTACAAGTCCTTCAAGTAGCATGGACTGCTTTGTTGGAACAAGTGTGGCCCAACAAAATTTGAATGGAGATAATGATCAGTTGGTTGAGCATCAAGTGGGACTATGTGGGGCCCAACAAAATTCAGTTGGAGATAATGATCAGTTGGCCAAATAATTTTCAGAATTGAATTCGAAGTTGGTTACAACTCTTTTAAATAGGGTGGACTGCTCTGATGGAACAAGTGGGGCCCAGCAAGATTTGAATGGAGATCATGATCAATTGGTTGAGCATTAAGTGGGACCATGTGGGGGCCAGCAAAATTCGGTTGGAAATAATGATTTGTTGGCAAAAAAAATTCAGAATTGAATTCGAAGTTTGTTACAACTCCTTCAAGTAGCGTGGATTGCTCTGCTGGAAGCCTGGAACAAGTGGGACCCAATGAAATTTGAAATTTGAATGGAGATAATGATCAGTTGGTTGAGCATCACGTGTGACCATGTGAGGCCCAACAAAATTCGGATGGAGTTAATGATCCGTTGGTCCAGCAAAATTCGAATAATGAGCCATTAGTTGAGCATCAAGTGGGATTAAGTGGGGCCAACAAAATTCGGATGATTTTGAAAGCTCTTTTTGGTCGTTCACTCCAGTATGGATGAGCAGCAGCTTTTGGAAGTAGTTCTTCCTTCAGGCTCTCTTCCTAATCAAGTGGAGGGTGGCTCTCTCCATCGTGAGCCTGGTCGCCCAAGGAAAAATAAGAAGTTTAGAGTAAACTGATGTTAATATACCCTAGACAGCATTGATAAGGATAGAACTTGATTTAGAGGATGTTGGTTGCTCTCATTTCAGATTTTGATTCATTATCTATGATTATGTGAGTTGGATCCAGTGAGGTTGGGTGTATTTGAGGGCAACTGATGTTGCGGGTTTGAGGGATGACACTTTAATAGTATGTTTGTTATTTTTCTTTTTACTTTTTAATACAAATGACCCTTTTAGCGAGAAAAAAAAAATCCTAAACAATTCCCAAAAACAGTATTGATCAACCATATGAAAACTAGATGGTAATCAAAGAAAAAAAGTCTTAAACTAGGAAGTTTGGACACTCCGGCAGAGGTTGATTAGGGACAATGAAGATCCGCAGGGCAAACAGTGAACTTCTTAGTGCTTTTATTTCATAATTAAATATATTGACCAATTTTTGTTGTTGTCTGGTAGCTCGCCCCCAATGATTTATTTATTAGTAAGTTCACCTAATTGGTTGGCATTAATTCATTCTCATCTGCTAAATAAATCCTGGCATGGGCCTCATCTACAATCGAGTCATGGTACAAAATGTCGGCGACATATCGCCGACACAGGGCGATATGTCGCCATGTCGCTGGGGGGCGACACGACACCCCCCAGCGACACCGACATCGCGATAAGTCGGTCGATAAATCGCCGACTTCTCGCGATAAAAGGGCGAAATTCCCGAATTTCGTTCGAATTTTTTTAAATTTCTCTCTCTTCTCCAGAGCTTCTCTCTCTCATTTTTCGCACTTTTCACTATACTTTGGTCCGATCTTCGACATCTACGGGTACATCTTGCATCCTTGTTGCCGGATATCACGTTGTTTCTGTCGATCAGTAGCCGTTTCGCACAGATCTGAGAGTTTTTTCGTCAAACAGGTAACCATTCTTATCCAAGTAATTTTTCACAAAATGCATGCTATATGATGTTCGATGATTTTGAAATTAATATATGTTGAATACCATGTGCCGATCTACGATTTCACGGAGTCGGAATTTTTTTCCGCAAAGTATTTTATTTTTTTATTTTTGTGGGTAAAAAATGATATTTTGATTATCTTGTATGATTACTTTTTAAGTGATACAGTGGTTGTATGATGATAGAAAAAACATATGTGGAACTCCGTGAGCCGATCTACGGACTCACGGAGTCGAAATATTTTTTGCCCCAAAAATAAGTTATTTTATTTTTCAAAAAATATCTTGATATTAATAAAAATATCAATAATTATGAAAAATGCAAAAAATAGGGGAAAATGTTTTAAAAATTATGGAATAATTATATAAGTATTTTTCAACTGTTGGTTGTGTTGCCCATGTGGCTTCATCGCCGGTTTTGATATGGGCAGCTATTTTTATAATTATATCATACATGCAATATTCATAATTTCATATATATGATTGTTTATATGTGTATAAACAATTATAATGATGTTGTTATTTGTTAATGTTATTTGAATGCAACAGTCATCATGTCTGCTGGTGGGAGTCAGAGGGGAACTGGGTCTTCCCAGGGTGGACGGGGACAGGGACAGGGACAGGGTCAGGGACAACCTGAGAGATCAGCAATAGGAGGGAGGACTGACCCAACATGGCAATATTGTACGGCTATTGATGGAGACAAAAATAAAACTGAGTGTAATTTTTGTCACAAAAGAATATACTCAGGTGGCATCAGTAGGTTCAAGGGTCACATCACTTTGGGAGTTCAAAGGATGTGACTAAATGCACAGAGGCCCATCCAGATGTAATCAAGTTACTTAAGGATTTACAAAAACAAAAGGGGAAGAAGAAAGATGATCGGAGGAAAGTCAACAGAGCACTAGATGATGCAGTGCGGGGACCGTCATCATATGTGGATGATTCAGATGATGATAGGGATGTTGATCCTGTTGATGTGGATAGAGATCAGGAGGAGAGGGATATGCGGCGGGCCATGGCAGAGAGTAGACGATTGCACCATCAAGAGCAGGATATGGCCAGAGCTAGAGCTACAAGAGCTGGTCCATCTAGGCATACAGGGGCTAGACCTTCTGATTCTGGGGGGAGGGGTGGTGTATTTGGCATGTTTGGCAGATCACAGAGTCAGCGGGCCCCTCATACATCAGGTTCAGACCGTTCAGTTCCACTACCACGGCAACCATTTGATTATCCACGCCGTCCAGACCCGACCATGGAGCAGGATCCTGATACATTCAGGAGAAAAGGGGCCAAGCAGCCCAAGATATCTGGTGCATGGAAAGGCATGGCAAAGAAGGTAAAGAAAGCAATGTCAAAGTGGATTTATTACAATCACATCCCAGCAAACACAGCACATGGTCCATATTATACGAATATGATTGATACTATTGCAGCGGCAGGCCCTGGATATAGTGGTCCCAACCCTACAGAGTTGATGACCACCCTCCTTCAAGAGGAGAAGCAAGAGGCTGCAGGAGTATATTGATAGTATGAAACCCTTTTGGGATACTTATGGATGCACCATCATGTCTGATGGATGGACCGGCCCGACGAGAAAGTCCATCATCAACTTCATGGTATACTGTGATTGGAGAACTTTCTTCTTGAAATCAGTGGATGCTACTGGTCATACGAAAGACCACAGATATATTATGGGTCTCCTGCAGGATGTGATCGACCAGGTTGGTAGGAAAAACGTGGTGCAAATTGTCACTGACAATGGCTCCAACTATAAGAAGGCCGGTGAAGTGTTGATGGCTTCACCTGATTATAACCTTATGTGGACACCTTGTGCTGCACATTCAATTGACCTAATCTTGAAGGACATTGGAAAAATCAGCATTGTCCACAACACCGTTGAGAGTGCAAGACAGGTAACCAACTTCATCTACAATCATAGCGTTGCTTTGGCAATGATGCGGAGATCATGTGGAGGTGAGTTGGTGCGACCTGGTCCGACAAGATTTGCGACAAATTTCGTCGCCTTGAGCAACATGCAAGATAAGAAGTCGGGCCTCGGATCCATGTTTGCATCGCAGAGTGGTTTGATTGGGCTGGATCCAAGTAAGATAACTATCTACTATTTCATCTTATAAATTATTATATTTATATTATGAGTTTATGATTATCTTGTATGATATTTATTGTCTATTGACTTAATGAGTTTGTGATAATTCAGCAAGACCAATGGGCGCGCCGCACAAAGACACAATATCATCTCGATGATTTCCGGAGATGTGTTACTTGTAGTGTTGCAGACCATAGATCCTATAGTAAAGGTCTTACGTATGGTGGACTCTTCCTTGAGGGGACCCACTATGCCCCACTTGTATGCATCCCTTGAGCGTATGAAGGATGCTATAAAGGCAGCAAACCCTAGAGGACATCGGGCTTTCTTAGATATTGTCGATGCACGATGGACAACTCATCTGATGCATCCTCTTCATAGGGCCGGTAAGTAAATATTCTGGGTTGTTGATTTGTAGTTGTAGACTTGTAGTCTTGTAGACTTGTGGGCTTGTAGCATTGTAGGTATTGGTACTTTGGTAGTTGGTACTAATTTTAAGCTTTTTAATTATGCAGCATATTTTCTAAACCTTAAGTATCAATATAGTCAACATTTAGGGTTGGACACAAACCTATTGGATGCCCTGATACAGGTGATAACGAAGTTGGAGCCAGATGAGATGGTCCAATCATTTTGCCACAATGAGGTGAGACATTGGGAATTTCAAACGATTAGTGAGTTGTATTAATTGTTTAAATAATTTAGATAACCAATCAATACTAATGATTGTATTATTGCAGATCAAATTGTTTAAAGATGCATTTGGGTCTTTTAGTGGAGCTGGTGTCAGCTTTGTGCGGGAGAAACCATGGATCCAGGTTAGATACTTATATAATTAGATCCTTAGGGCTTAGATGCATAAATGTTTTGAGTCTTTTGACTTTTGAGTTTCTAACTTAATGTTTTTGTGATAATGCAGCTGAATGGTGGTATCTCTATGGCAATAGTGCATCAAACTTGCGAAGATTGGCAATCATGATCTTGTCTCAGACTTGCTCTGCCTCTGGATGTGAGAGGAATTGGAGTATATTCAGCATGATCCACTCCCAGAGGAGGAACCGGTTGGGAAGCCAGCGTCTAAATGACCTCGTATTTATTCACTATAATATGAGGTTGAAGCCGCAATATGCCGGGAGCAGGCTCGGGAATGAAAGGCAATACATCAATCTCGATGATATATTTGATGTTGCCGAAGATGACCAAGATCCCCTCACTCTGTGGATGTTGGACAGGGGTGAGCCGGTATTGGACCAACCTGGAGGGAGGCCTGACCCAGAACTAGCTCAAGCTGCGGGGGTTAATGTGGGTGAGTATATGGCCACCGAAGAGGGTCGAGGCACATGCGGAGGCAGGCAGCCATGCCACCGCTGATGAGGATTGGATGATGGCACCAGGCACGGAGGAGCCGTAGGACGACAATCCCGATGACACACTCTCGCCTAGTCAGACTGGTGGAGATGATGGTGGTGGTGGTGGTGGTAGTGGTAGTGGTCGTGGTGGTAGTGGTGGTGGTGGTGGTGGAGGCATTGGAGAGCGTATACATGTTCCACTACCAGAGACACAGCAGCCCCCACCAAGATACACTGGGGAGAGTCATTTTGATCATGCCACTCAGGATTATGATCATGGTGGTGATTATCGAGCGTGGTCGTCAATATCCTGATACGAGGCCGAGCCACCATCAGAGGGGAGCTGGCCATGACTATGTTAATCCTTGGGATGCGGCGATTGCGTCAATGGGGTCCATGAGCTTGGATGAGTCTGTAGGCTCCACACCAGGTTATTGGCCTACGGGTAATTATGGTGTCCCTCTCCCTCCTTCGATGGACAAGTATGATATGGGAATTAGTAACCCCTCTAGTTCTTCGTATCATGGGAGCTATGGTGTCCCCTCTAGTTCTTCGTATCATGGGAGCTATGGTGTCCCTCTCCCTCTTTCACAATCAGAGTCATTCGTACCAACAAGGGCATCTGATGGCATGCAGTACGTTCCTTGGCCCTATTCTCACTTCCCTCAAATTGGAGTTCTCATGGCAGCGGAAGATGACCGCTATAGAACTGCAGTTAATGATTACTTAGACCATTTTCAATATCGTGTGAGATGGGATGAGTATGTGAATTTGTTGGGGGGGCATCACTGGAGACAGTCTGAGTCAGAGGAGTTCGATCCACCTAGGCACAGTACTTGGTACTGAGAGTTTCAGATTTTATATGGTTGGATGACTTTATGTATTACAGTATTTGTACAATGAATTGTAGACTTTATATGATTTGGTTTTATGAGTTTTTAGGTTTTTAGTTTCGGGGCTTTCGTCCGCGTATAGTAGGACATGGGTCGATTAAGAACATTAGTTTAGGTAATGTTTTAGATCAAAATAACACTACCAATGTGTTTATTGGCCTCAAATTAGGCTACACATCAAATTTCAGGTCAAAATGACCAAAAAAACCCATCGAAACAGGGGTTTGATTTTTCATCGAACCCCTACCAAAAGTCGCCCGACTTTTGGCGAAATTTCGGCCGTGTCGCCGTGTCGCCAAGGAGCGACACGGCGACACGGTTCGAAATTTCGAACTATGCAATCAACTTGAAATTGTTGTTTCGATCAAACGCTGATGATAATGTGAGACACGATCAAAACATGGTAATACTTCCTCGTATTATTAATAGTAGACTCGTCAAACTATTTTTCTAGAGCCTAGACATCATAGATTGAAAACTCGGTTTATTTCGAAGAATATTCCTGAAAGATGCTTTGGGTGCATGGGAAAAGAAAGTTTGTGATTTTTTAATTACTATATTTCTTTTATACTTTTCAATCACATATTTAAGAGGGAGGTTCATTTTATCAATGCTCAAGGTAGGCTTCTCTTCTAAATGTATAGTGGAAGAACATGAAGAAAGCACACCCAGACTCATGAAAAAAGATTGGGATTCTCTTAACGATTGGACTTTAGAGAGAGAAGATGAGATGCAAGCACTATAAGATCATGAGGTGTCCAAAGGGAGGAACTGTGTGCAAGGTTTAAAGTATCCCACGATACCATACGATACTAGCCGATACGTATCCATATTGACATAACCGATACAATACATATCCATACGTCTCTCCATTGAATTATACTAAAATACATTAGTCAAAGCGATACAATACTCGATACAAGACGATACATCTCTTAAAATCACCTTACCGATATGCTATGCGATACCGATACTTTAAACCTTGACTTTGGGTTCAAAAGGCAGAGAACCCTATGCTTACAATGTAATTATCGTAACACCAACATTTTGCAAGCTATTACTTTGCAAAGCCGGACCTAAAATAGAATCCTAAAGCTTCGGTTATCAGATGGGGAATATTGGTCCTAGGATGAACAACTTACATTCAATGATATCTTACACCAGTGATCAATAGAGATGAAATATACTCTGCGTACTCTATTTTGATCTAAGAGTCTTGATATAGTAACCACCTTGTTTTTCAACCAATGCTTCAAACTCTATATTTGTTTAAAGTATCAGATTTTTCTTTAGTAAAATATACCCAACATCAGCAAATGCAATAAAATACCTGTGACCTCCACTTGATGCATGCAATCTCAAGTGTTCCTATTGTATCACTATGAATCTACAATGGTCTTGTTGCTCTTCTTGACTTTTCAACAACGAAGCTTTTCTTGTGTGACTTTCCTCAGATGCATCCTTCACAACTTTGGCATGGGTGGTCAATTTTTAGAAAATCAATTGACAGCTTTGACTTCCACAGTTCCATAGTAATTTTAAGCCAGTAAAGCCAAGACGCCCAAACCACAAATGTCATTACCATGAATTGTTTTTTATGGAGTTCAAGCACTTCACATTTTCTTCTTTGATATCTAGTCTATTCTTAGACATATTTACTTTGCAATCAATTCTCCAACCTTGTTCATAATGGTGAGTGTGAAATTCTAGAGATAGATGCTATACCCTTTCTCTGGGAGTTGCTCAAGAGTTATTACGTTGTTGTGTAGTCCTAGAACATAGGAAACATCAGTGATAAATTTTTTATCTCCATTCTTTGCTTGGACATTATCTTGGCTTTTACTTTCACTGGAATTTTTTATGAGTCACCAAATATGATTTGTCCTTAGACTATCTCATTCAACTCTGTGAAGAACTCATTGATGCAACACATGAGATTACTAGTGTCGGTGTCAAGGAACCAAGTATGCATTCGCTCTTTTCCATCTCCTTTGTAGGTCGACAACACTATAGATTGATTATTTACCTCTTCTTTTTGTAGCAAAGTGAGTCTTTTCTTCAATCTTTGCATCTAGCTTTTCCTAGCATTCATAGTTGAGATGTCCATACCTCTTGCAGTTATAGCATTGATAGTGGGATCTTTCACTTTTCTGAGAGTAAGGACCTTGTCCTCCAACCTCGATCTCTTATGTTTGATCATTAATGATCATAATTATTTTGATCTCTCCATCCTCCATGACTACCACAATTATTATAGTTGTTGCCTCTGAATGTTCCTTGTCCGTGACTTCCTCATCCATCAACTCTACTACTTGAATCTTCATCTTTGATGAATAATTTACTCTATAGAGTGTGATTCAAACTTTCACCAGAGTTTTGGAATCTATTTTCCTCTTCTCATGAGCTTGGAGAAAGCCCATAAGCTCAACTATAGAGATCATAGATTCCTCGATTGTCAGCACAACATACAGATCATAGATAGATCCTTAGATTCCTCGATTATCACCACAACATGCTCAAATTTAGGAAATAAGGATATAAGGATCTTTTTCATACCCAGGACATCATCTAATACTTCTCCATTTCTTCTCATTTGATTAGTAATTATTTGTACTCGACTAAAATAATTACCAATAGACTCAAACTTTAAGAGTTTCAAACTCAGCTCCTAAAGTTTGGAGACATACCATTTTCGCTTTATCGATGCCTTGATAAGATTTTTGTAGAATATCCCATACTTACTTTGCTAATTGGGCATTTGAAATTTTCTCGAATGTCGATTCTTCAACACTTTGATAGATAAGGAAGAGAGCCTTCTTATCTTTCTTTCTTGCATCCTTTATCATACTACTTTGTGCATTACACAGAGATGCTTCTACAACTGGTTCTATATATCCTTCATCGACAATCTTCCGTCGATCTTGTGATTTGAGCAATACCTTCATCCAAATGTTCCAATTATCATAATTTGACTTCGTATATTTCAAAATTGGTGGCAGGATCATATTCCCTATCCCAAACCAATTTGATCCTCCTAACCAACTAGAATCAAACAAGGCTCCGATACCACATGTTGGCGCAGCTAGGTAATGATAGATAATACACTCTCAAGACAAATGTATAATAGCACTCACAAAAGAAAAAAGATTAATCGCAATAAATCTTCACTGAAAAACAAAGTAGAAACCTTACAGAATAAGGTGGTGTTGCAACACCTTCTCTCCAAACGTTCTCTGATTTCTTTCTCTATGTCTGCTCCACTATCTCTCTCTGTTACTTCTACTTCTCACTTTTATTACCCCATACATTCAATGGGCAGCACCCTTCCCTATTTATTGGGATATTAATAAGTCTAGCCAAAACTGCCTACCTCTATTAAATAAATTTATTTTCTAAAACACCTACCTCGTAACTCTAAGAAGCAGTCGGTTAATGCAAACTAACTTCTTTTTTTCTTTTGAAACCGCCCTATACAAGTCAATTTGATTTAACAATACTAACATTTATGACCATACTCCTTATGTCTACCATGGATTCGTTATATAGGCTTGCACAGCCATTGGGCTCTAAACGGTTATGATCCATTTTTTCAATATCAAGATGACAACCAAGGAGCACAGAGGAGGCTGTCAACACTTTGTTAGGGGCACATCCTTGGTATAGTCACTTTTAAGTAGGAGTTTATCACCACAGTGCTAGGAGTACATCTATGTCCAGCGAGGAATCTAGGAGTACCAAATAAACTTTCCATGTACTACAAAATACCATGAGAACCCCAACTTATTGGTAGAATTGTTGACAAGATGCTTCTAGGATTGACAACTGAACACTCAATTCTTCGCCCACCAAAATTGTTGTAAAGTTTTGGGTAAGTGAAACTATTAGGTATGATGCGTCCAAAATCTGCTCAGCCCTTAGATCACTGATGAATGATCTGCAAAACAATCGTTAGATGTGGACTGGCCGTGGAGGTCGGGAGTCCACCTCCAACGGCTAAGTCAGTTAATGAACTGATCACAAAGGCTCTGGCTAATTGCAGAGCTAAAGTATGAATACGATTACCAGGAATACGATTCAGTTACCTTCTTCGTACGTAGGTTATGACTTATATAGTGTGTACCTTCTAATCCTGTCTGTTGAACTCGTTCGAGCCTTCTTCTGGTGACCGTCAGATCTTGGCGGTTAGACCCATTAGTGGGGTGATGGACAACTTCCCTTGATCACACGATCTTTTGCTGCGGGTGTGGCAATTATCCAAGTTTGCACGATTGTCTACTCCCGTGAGTGCTAATAACCGTCTCCTGACGAGCTATCCATCCTGAGAATCTCGGAGTCGTGCTTGCTTGCTGATCGTGTAAGGTTTCTTCCTTAGCACGCTATCTTCAACCCGGATCGTACGAACCTAAGTCAGTCGGTTCGTCCCCAACCGTGGTCAAGGATTGAACCAAGAATGGACCCTGTTCAACGATATTTTTCCCGTATCACGAGCCCCCCAGGCCAAGCGTTCGCGAACGCCGAGGGCTTGGTTTGATTTAAACCGAACAAGGAATCCGAACGACTACTTGTTCTCTTGAATGTCAAGTCACATTTATTGCTGCTGCATCATCGTTTTCCTTGAGTTACTCAAACGTCTTCGGCTTTCACGCGGGAGTCGCTACTTGTCTGTCACAGCCGAAACCATCATTGTTTTTTAACTTGAAACGACAGTTCCTCAAAACGTCAACTTTGATTTGATTCATTTACGCTCTTTCGAAACGTCTCCCGATCACAATCATTGATGTGAACTGATCTTGATCGTACACGTACTTACTGACTTGCTTATTTAAAAACCATTCGTTGCTTTTTTCAAATTTCATTCTCATCTGCAACTTGAAACTCCTCCTCGTCTTCTCTGCGCCCTAACTGCCTTCCCGCTTTCAAGCTCTTTACTCCGGTGAACAAGTAAGTTCAGTAACTTTCTTGCCTTCTTTACTTACTTTAGTTACTCCTTTCACTTTCGCATTCGTTTTCTTTCTGATTTAAAAACCACAACCAGACTTTCCTTGCAATGGGAAGCGGTAATACCTCTGACGAGGGTTCCTCTTATCATAACGCCGGTCAGGGCGATTCTGGTGACGAGGCCATTGTCTCCATCTCTGTTGAACAATTGGGTAATGAGGGGCAAAATTTAACTGATGTTTGGCGTGAGTTTGAAGAGGTGAGCCAAAAGAAAGAGATTGAGGTTCCAACCCTGCCTCCCTATTCCAGACCATCCAAAACTTCGAAAGCAGCCGCCAAGGCCCCTCGGCAATCCAACAGACCTAAAGAAGGCCCAAGTTCTTTTGTCTCTGAATATAACCGAACACTTCGATTTTCCTCCTGACTATTTTCTTCGAATTCCCAATCCAATTTGAATCCTCCTGATGAATTTTCGTTGTACTTGGACACCCTAGAAAGTGGGGTTTGTTTTCCCTTTTTCAATCCTTTGTTTTTTGCAGTTCTGAACCACTGGGAGATTTGTCCCAAAATGCTCCTCCCCAACAGCTGGCATCATATCGTCGGCTTTCTTGGTTTATGCTTCGAACTTAGCATTGAACCTTCTCTTGCTCTTTTTGTACATTTTTATGCTCTATCTCAATCCATCCCTCCAGGTTGGTTTTTCCTATCCAAGCGTAACAAGACTGAGCTTGGATGGTCGGGCAGTATCCTAGCCTGGGGTACCTGTCCTTCTAACCACAAAGGGTGGCGCAAACAGTACTTTTTTTGCTGAGCGCCCCAAAAAGATTTAAACTTCCTGATCGGCTGTAACCAGCTTGTGTCTTATACCGAGGTTAACCGCGTTCTTCCGTTGAACGACGCCAAACAAGCTGCTGCCAAAAAGAGCAAGTCAATTCCGTGGTTCCAAGAGATTCATGGTTTGAAGATGGAATATACAGCTATCCTTCAATACTGGGGGCTGGCTAAGTGTGAGCTTTCTAATCTTTGTGCTTCTCCCGATCATTATGTTACTTCATCGATTTATCTAACTCCATCTTTTGTGCAATGCCTCTAAGGGTTAATCCAAAAGCTATTCAGGAAAATGCAATCAAGGGAGTTGAGGCTGCGGAGAAAAGGTCGCCTAGCACGATAACACAGGCTGAGAAAGCTGCCTCCCCCACCTCGAAGCCTTCCACCAAGAGCATTAGAATACTGAGACCCGAGGGTGAAGGCTCGAGGAAAGGAAAAAAGCCAATCAAGGAGGAAGAAGTTGTCCCTCCTCTTGTCCGAACTAAAAGGAAACATGACTCGACCGACGCCACTGTCCCGAAGAAGCAACGGAAGGTCCAAGGATAGGAGGAGATCTTCGTTCCCAATGGACTCTGAACGTATCCGATCAGGTCACTCAAGATCCTGAGAAGGCTTCCGAATGGAGTTCGCTTTGCCTGATGCCGGCCGATCGTCAGGCCTTCGAGTCCCTCAATGATGATGCACTTGTCCACATTTCTACCAGGTAATTGATTTCGTGGTTTATTAATTTCTTGATCACGGGTCCTTTGGAATTCATTGACAATTCTTTATCTTCTTAGGACCGCCGTGGAGAATTTTCACCAACAGATTGAGGCCCTGAATTGAGTGGGTCACAGCGGTTCCCGACTTCAATATTATGATGAGCAACTGAGGGTGGCACATTCAGACATTGCCCAATTGAAGGAGGAGGCGGTTGCGCTTGAAGAGGAGAACGCCACAGTCGGTCGTCTTAAGAAGGATCTTGACTTGTCCAATAGCCGAATTGGAGCCTTAACCCATGAGCTGAAGAATCATGAAGGAATCTCTGCTGAATATGGTAGGAGGGTCGATGTCCTGGCCAAAGAAAAGGAAGATCTTCAGAAGATGGTCATCCCCTCTTGTGTTCGTAAATATCTGAACAGTGTTCCTTTCAGCAAGTTGATGATCCCCTACAACAATCAAGCCTATCGGGAGGGGCAGAATGATGTGTGGAAGACCATTCTCTCGGCTGATCCTTCTTTTGACACTACTTCCTTCCAGGAGGTTTGTCATTCTGAAGTTTTTGAGAAGCTTGAAATGCCTCTTCCCAAGTGGGCTCAGGAAGATGATGATCCTTATCCGGCTGATCCGGATCTTGATTTGTATCTTAGTGACTCTCCGCCCCTTCCCGATACTGAAGCTGTCGGCGAGAATCAGAACCTTCGGGAGCAGGCCTCAGCTGTGGATCCTTCAACCACACCAGTCCATAAACCTGCACCAGAATGAAAGTTTTTTCTTTTTCTTCTTTTTTTTGTAAGGGTTGGCCCCCTATGGCCGCTTCAAGAATTAATAGATAGACCTTGATTTCTTGTCTTCAGAATTTTGTACTCATAGCCATAGTTGATTTATGGGATATCCTTTTCGGGAATATCCAGAATATGATAGCCTGACTCCGTCGGGTATAGCTTATGCTTCCTTTGGTGCATTGTAGAATCTTGACAAGGACCAGCATTCGGGACAAGCCTAGGCTTTGTCCGTGAAGTCTCACTCGGTAAAACTGATGCTTCGTCCTTTGGAAGTCTCATTCGGTAAAACCGATGCTTCGTCTAAGGGTCTTAATCGGTATCACCCGAAGCCCCGTTTGAGTTGTCCTTCCCAAGTACTGCGTTCAGCCCAGTCCTTCCGGAGAAGACCAAACATTTTCCCGTATTTATTTCTAGGTAAACCTTCCCAAGAAATTATAACATTCCTTCGCATTTATTGCACTTGGGCGACGGTTTGTTCCTCGAGTTGCGCTCCTTCGTAATTGGGGTTTAACCTTCCATGTGGAAGCTTGCGACGGCTCTAACTCCTTTATGTCAAATCTGAAGAGTCATTGATCTAGAGCCGTTGATCTTGGATCCAACGCTTGGTACTCGAACCGTCGCTCTTCCTTGGCCCTTGATTTGTCTGAGTCATACCTCTTCACATCACTTCCTGAGGTTATTTAAACCCCTTCAACTTACTATGAACCTTATTTTCATCCTTTGCGAACGTAGCAGTGTCCGAAGTCTGAAAGTTCCTTCCTTGCCATTCTCTTTGCTTTCGTATTTCTTGTCTGAAGATCTGTAGCAGAACTCTGAACAAGTAAGTTTCTCCTTCTTCTCGTTCTTTTGTTTTGATTTTCTGGTTTCTTCTCTCTAAGAAACTTCGAAGTGGATTACTTGGGGCAGCTAGCACTAGAATCACCGTCTTGGCATTGGAATTCGTTTTTCTGACGTCAAAGAGTATTCCTGAGCGTTCTTAGGAGAAGACCAACAATTGATTTTGGTTTCCTTTTTGACCGCCTTGTAGACTCTTAAGGTTTTTTATCCTGTATTTTGAAAAGAGTGCTTGTTCTTTCTTTTTAGTGCCTCCAAGGTTTAATCCGGATGCTGTTCGGGCAAGGGTTGCCAAGAAGACTACCTCGGCAGAGAAAAAGGTATTTGGACTGAAGAGGTAGACGTGGTTCCCTCTTCCAATGTTCAGATCCCGAAGGCACCAGCCGCCGCCTCATTGGCATCTTCCTCAGAGAAAAAGATCGTTCGGTCTGAAGAGGAAAGCATGGTTCCCTCTCCCAACGTTCAGATCCCGGAAGCACCAGCTGCCGCCTCGTTGGCATCTTCCTCCAAGTCTCCCTTGGCCATGGAGGTCCCTACCCCAATGACGGAGGATCGAGTAGTTTTCTAGGAAGCTGAGGGTGTTGCTTCTAAGAAAAAATGTCCTCGTTCCGACGATGAAGTGTACAAGCCCTCTTGGTCATTGAAGAGGTCTGACTTTGTGACGGGAAACTTTGAAAAGGCGTTGGAATGGTGTACCTTTGCCCAGATGCCCGCCGAAAGCAGAGCCTTCAACTCTATTCCCGATGAAGCCTTCATGAACTCATTAGTAATGTGAGTCTTGTCTTTTCATCTTCTTTCTTTCTGGAACGTGCTTAAGTTCTGAATAACTTTCGTAATGTTGCAGGAGTACTGCTGATAACTTCCACAAACAAGTGGAGTCAGCTTTTCGGATCGAGAGATTACATTCCGATCTTTCCAAGCTTAAAGAAGAAGCCAAAGCCAAAGACGCTGAGATTGAAGCCTTCGGGACAGGCTCTGGGACGTGGTCAGAGTGAAGAATACCAAGATCAAGCAACTTTCCTCGGCTTTGGATGTTGCTAAAGGGAGCATTCGTAGCCTAGAGCGAGAAGTTGAGAAACTCTCGAGAGAGCTGAAGGAATCTGGAGCGAAGATCACCGAACTCCAAAGGCAGGCATCTCCTTCTAAACCCGAACATATTCCCATTGAAGTCCGAAGGGTTTGCATCTTCAAATACTTGCATGGTAAGCCTTTTGATGATATGTTGGATATCTATCATTTGCAGGCTTATCAAAAAGGGCATAATGAAGTCTGGAAGTTGATCTTGAAGAGGGATCGAAGCTTTGATACGGCTCCTTACCAGCTGCACTGCCATCCCGAAGTATTTGGAGAGCTACAACTCCCTCTTCCCGACTAGGCTGAAGACTTGGAGGACCTGCTTACTCCGAATCCGGATATACTACTACATCTTGACAATTCTCCTCGTCTGTCCCCCTTTAGAGATGTGGTCTACGAAGAGCTTGTCCCGAACGTCAACCAGGCTATGGATCAAGCTTCCATATCAGTCGAAAAGGGAAAAAAGGACGAAGCCTAGAGTTTGTCGTTCCTCCCGTTCTTCATTCTTCTTGCTTTTACTTGGGAAGCTTACGGAACTCTTTGCAATCTTCCCTGGAAAAGCTAGACGAAGGGTATGGAATTGTGGAGTTTTTCCCAACCTTTTGTAGGTGGAGCTTACGGAACTCTTCTCAATCGCCGAGGACGAGGGTCTTGCTTTGGTTTTTCTTCCCAAAACTCCTTCGACAAAAGGAAGCTGCTTTGGTTTTTCTTCCCGACTCTCCTTCGACAAAAGGAAGCTGCTTTGGTTTTTCTTCCCAACTCTCCTTCGACAAAAGGAAGCTGCTTTGATTTTTCTTCCTGACTCTCCTTCGACAAATGGAAGCTTACGGAACTCTTCGCAATCACCGATGCTAATACTCAGAATTTACCTTTTTTTTTTTTGTTGACCGAATGAAGAAACTGGCCTTGACAGCTATTGTCTCACATGTATCCTTTCTAAGGAAAGCTTTTTGATACTGTAAAGGTTGGCCCCTTCTGGTCATTAAAGAAATAAAGAATTAACTTTATCCTTCCACTTTCTCGATTCTTGGAGATCTTGTTCGGGTTTTTCACCGAATCTTTCTTCAAAATTCCTTAGAATTTTTTCTTTGAGTCGATTGGAACCGTTGTTGTAGAAAATTTTATTCGGTCGTAACCGAAGCCTCTACTTAGGGATTCCTAAAAATTCCTCTAAGCTTTTGAAGGTCCCACTTGGGTTTTAAACCAATGCCTTTACTTAGAGATTCCTGAGAATTCTTCTAAGCTTTCGAAGGTCCCACTCAGGTTTTAAGCTGATGCCTTTACTTAGAGATTCCTGAGAATTCTTCTAAGCTTTTGAAGGTCCCAGTCAGGTTTTAAGCCAATGCCTTTGCTTAGAGATTCCTGAGAATTCTTCTAAGCTTTTGAAGGTCCCAGTCAGGTTTTAAGCCAATGCCTTTACTTAGAGATTCCTGAGAATTCTTCTAAGCTTTCAGAGGTCTTATTCAGGCAATTCCCTGTAATTAGCATACTTAAGAATTTCCTTAGAAATTCTTTAAGCTTTCGAAGGTCTCACTTGGGTTTTAAACCAAAGCCTTTTACCTTTATAAATTCCGTAAAATTTTTATAGGCGTTCGAAGGCCTCACTCAGGTTTTAAACCAAAGCCTTTTGATTTAACATCAACATCGTTCAAGTACTGATGTATAGCCCCCAATTAAAAGATTTGTTGTTTGAAACTGGAAATTGCATTGAATAAGCAGAAGACTCTACATAAAAAACGAAAATGGTAAATCCCTAGGGATAGTATTTCTTCAAGTGCCTCGCATTCCACGACCGATCTAGTTCACGCCCAGTGGCTATATTCTTTAGCTTGTATGCTCCCGAACCGACCGGCTTGACTATCATGTATGGTCCTTCCCATGAAGGATCTAACTTCTTTTGGTGGCGTGGATCCGAAGCTAACGTGTTCCTCAGAACCAAATCTCCCGTTCAGTACTGGCGACGCTTAACTCGAGAGTTATAGTGCGATGCTATCCTTCGTTGGTATTGTTGAGTTTGGGCAATTTCTCTTGTTCAAACTTCATCTAATAAGTCGAGACTGTCCAGTAGTCCCTGTTCATTCGCTTTTTCCTCGAACTCTCTCTCGAAGTGTCCCTGACATTATTTTCACGAGTGCTAATGCTTCAGATCCATACGCCAATTTGATGGGAGTTTCTCCAGTGGGAGTTCGAACCATGGTTCGGTACGCCCAAAGAACGTTTTGTAACTCTTCGACCCACAAAGCTTTGTCAAACTCGAGTCTTTTCTTTATTCCGTCTAGTAGCATTCAGTTCGTGACTTCCACTTGGCCATTGCTCTGTGGATACGCCACTAATGACATTAGATGTTCGATCTTCTAAGTGCTACAGAATTGCTCAAACTGTGGATTGTCGAATTGTGTACCGTGATCGGTAACAATGATTTTTTGGATCCCGAACCTATAATTATAGATTCCAGCATGAACTTCTCCACCTTCTTCTCAGTGATTGTTGCTACAGGGTTTGCCTCTACCCACTCTGTGAAATAATCAATTGCCACAATAAGGTATTCTCGTCCGCTAGATGTCTTGGTGAACTACCCATAATGTCAATTCCCCACATCGCAAATGGGATAGGATCAAGAATTGACGTTAAGGTTTCAGCGGGCCTTTTTGACACTATTGCATGAATTTGACAATTGTTGCAGTGGCGAACATATTCCATTACAGCCTCTTGAATTTTTGGCCAGTATAGCTCGAGCCTGAGGATCTTGTGAGCCAGGGCCCGACCGCCCATGTGTGCCCCACAAATCCTTTCATGAACTTCCGCTAAAGCGATTTTTGATCCTTCTAGGCCCAAGCATCTGAGGAGTGGTCCAACATAAGACCTTCGGTACAACCTTCCATTTTGCATAGTGAATCTTGACGCTCGTACCGAACCATCCGGGGCCTCCTTCGCGTCCTCTTGCAATTTTTCATCCCAAAGGTATTCCACAATCGGGTCCATCCAACAACGCTCAGCTTCGATATAGTATACCTCCTTTTCCTGATTTCTCGGGAGTGCTAACTCTTCTACATAAACCGAAGGCTCAAGCGTCTTTTCCTTGGTGTTAGCCAATCTTAAGAATTCGTCTGCCATTGTATTCTCCTTCCTCAGGATCTGGTATACTTTCAGATATTTGAATCCCTTTTGTAATGCCCGCACGATTTCTTGGTATTTTTGTAATTGAGGTTCCTTGACGCCATACTCTCCTTGCACCTAATTAACAATCAGCTGCGAGTCACTGAAGATATTTACATCAGCTATCGCCAGGGCTTTAGCCAAGCGGAGTCCGACTATCAAAGCTTCATATTCAGCCTCGTTGTTGCTTGCTTCAAAGGCGAATCTCAAGGCATACCGAATGATAAAACCTGTTGGACTCTTAAGTAAAACTCCTACTTCAGCCCCATGCTTACTGCTCGAACCGTCAACATATACCTCCCACATGGTTGGGATACTCGGCTCAGTTTCTTCTTCCATCGGAGTCGTGGTTTCCACGACAAAATCTGCTAGCGCATGAGCCTTAATCATCGCACGAGACTTGAAATTTACTTGGAATTCACCCAGCTCAACCGACCATGCCACCATTCTTCCAGACAAATCAGGCTTATAAAGAACTTTTTTCAAAGGAAAAATAGTTAATACCTCTATTGGATGTGCCTGGAAGTATGGTCTTAGTTTCCTGGCTGCCATCATGAGGGCCAAAGCCTACTTCTCGACCTGGGAGTACTGCGTTTCTGCTTCAAGGAGCACATGGCTAACATAATAGATTGGCCATTGCTTTCTTTCCTTCTCCCAAACGAGAATTGCACTTATGGCCGAGCGTGATGTGGCCAAATAGACTTGCAAAGTTTCTCCTTTCTCCGGTCGGGATAAGAGAGGTGCCTTGCCGAGAGTTTCTTTCAGGTTCTCGAACACTTTTTGGCACTCGTCAGTGCATCGGGCCTCTTTGCTCCCCCTTAGATCCTACAAAGCTTTGAAGAAAGGGAGACACTTCTCTCCCGACTGTGAGATAAAGCGGTTTAGCGCAGCTACTCTCCCTGTTAAACATTGCACATCCCGAACAGTCTTTGGAGGTTCCATGTTAATCAAAGCTTGTATTTTGGCTGGGTTACCCTCTATACCTCTTTAAGATACCATGAAACCCAAGAACTTTCTCTAGGATACGCTGAACGCGCACTTCTCCGGGTTCAGCTTCATTTGGTATTTTCGTAGCACCGAAAATACCTCTGCTAGATCAGCAATTTGCCCCAAACATGCCACGCTCTTTACTAGCATATCATCCACATAAGCCTCCATATTCTTCCCGATCAGATACTTGAAAATCTTGTTCACTGCCCTCTGATAGGTTTCTCTTGCATTCTTCAAGCCGAACGGCATGACTTTGTAATAGAAACTTTCACGATCGGTCATGAAAGTAGTGAACTTTTCATCTTCTTGATTCATGAGAATCTGGTTGTACCCCGAATAAGCATCCATGAAACTCAAAGTTTCATATCTAGTTGTGGCATCTATTCGAGGCAATGGATAACAGTCTTTTAGACAAGATTTGTTGAGGTCTGTGTAATCAATACACATTCTCCATTTTCCATTGGCCTTCTTGACCATTACCACATTGGCCAACCAGGTCAAGCATTCAATAGGCTCAATGAACCCTGAATTCTTTAACTTCTCAACTTCACTTTTGATAGCCTCGTGCTTTTCTATTGAAAAGTTTCTTCTCCTCTGGATCACTGGTTTGGCCTTCGGATCTATCCAAAGCCTGTGCTCTGCTACTTGTCGATTTATTCCAGGCATGTCTTCAGCAGACCATGCGAATACATCTTTGTTTTCCTGAAGGAAAATCTTCAATTCTGACTTGAACTCCTCCAGTTGTTCGGATCCAATATAAGTTGTTCTTTTTTCATCATCGGGATCTAGCTGGATTCATTCCAATTTCTATACTGTCTCAGGTCTTTGCATCTCTTCCTCATTCCGATCGTCACGTATCTCAATCGGTAATGTCGTGGCCTTCTTCGGGCCATCCTTGTCCTTCAAATACGCTACATATCACTCTGGGAGATTCTCTTGATTGGAAGATACCTGACCAATTCCCTTATCAGTTGGGAACTTGATCTTCATATGCTTCGTTGAGACTACTGCTCCTAGCTTTGTTAGGGATAGCCTGCCGAGGATAACATTGTAAGCTGGAAGCTCCCAAACCACCAGGAAATTCACCCGAAGGGTAGTTTCCTTGGGGAAATTTCCATCGAAAGGTCCAGTTGAACTGATCCTTCGGCTATGGCCGACAACCCAACAAATCCATATAAGTGCGTGGATGATGGCTCCATCAAGTCCTTCTCGATCTTTAGTTTCTGATAAGCTTCATAGGACAAAACATCTACGGAAGAGCCTGTATCGACCAGTACTCTATGCACCTCCTGTCATCCAATCTCCACCTTGATTACTATGGCATCATCGTGAGGTGTGCAAATACCTCTTTCATACTCATCATCGACAGTGATCGAACTTTCACCATTCGGTCTCTTCTGTTTCTGCGCCTCTCCAGTTCCAACGAACTTAGATTTGGCCTTTAGCTTTCGGAGGGACTCCGGTTCGGGTCACTCACATATAGTTAGGATAGGAGACCAACTAGCATCAACCACCTCCTTTCCCTTCTTTGATTTGGGAACCTCGACCTGTCATTCTCGACTTCCCGAACGGTCCCTCTTCTCGACAGCAGCTCTTGGCTCCATTTGTCGCCCTTTAATGAAACTAGAGAGATGGCTCTAAGATATCAATCTTTCAATGTCGGCCTTCAGTGCCTTGCAATCATTGGTGTAATGCCCGTAATCTTTGTGAAAATGGCAATACTTCTCCATGTTACACTCTCCAAGTTTGGATATGACCTTCGGTGGCCATTTCAAAATATATTGCCTTTTGATGATATTCAGAATCTCCGATCGAGAAGTATTCAATGGTGTGTACTTGCTTTGATCTAGAGAATGCTGCCTCCATGCCAAACGGGGCTTTCTTGCTCGATCATGGTTGGGCTGCCTAGGCTTCTGCTTTATTTCAGGAGCCTTCCGTTCTTTGGTGGAGGCCTTCGTTTCTCCCTGACGCTCATCTAGAATCTCGGTCACCTCCGCTTGCTTTTGACACCTTTGCACCAGTTCGGCATAGGTGGTTGGCATGCCTTGAAGTAATAACTCCAAGAGTCTCCGGTTTGTGAGTCTAGTGAATAGAGCAGTTTTAGCTACCTATTCATCCAGATTCTCAATCTCCATAGTAACCTTGTTGAATCTTTTCAAGTACTCCCAAATTGACTCATTCTTCCCTTGCTTTATGGTGAATAGGGTCTCCTTCGTCTTCTTGATCTGAATCCCACTCTAGAAACGACCAATAAACTTCCGCGCCAATTCCTCGAAATCAACAATTCTTCTCGAAGGAAGATTTGAAAACCACTTTTGTGCCACTCCAGTCAAAGAGGAACCAAACACCCTGCAAAGGATTTCATCAGAATTACCGACTACAGCCATAGTCTGCTGATAATAACTGATAAGGGTGATGGGATCTCCTAAACCGTCAAACGAAGAGAAAGTTGGGAGCCGGAAATTGTGAGGAAATACAAATCCAGCTATTGCCTCAACGAAAGGGGTCTTTCTGATGACTGAATAGATGTCACCGGCCATCCTCCCTCGGGAGAGAAATCCCAACCTTTGATTGATATCGGCAAGCTCCTGACCGATGTGGACCGAACGTACCCCACCTGTCTGATAGCTTTCACACCCCGAACGTTTTGAGGTTGGCGAGTGAGTGCATACTCCTCTGCCCAATCTCGTCACTGACCGGGTTCGGCTTGTTTGTGGCCATTCACGCTGATTGTTCCTTCTGGTTAGTTACCCAGTTCTCTGATCTCTGTCTCGCTCTCAGGAATCCCCTCATAGATTTGGGCCATAATTTTGGCCTCCTGCCGATTGCCTATCTCCTTGTGGGGAATGCCCTCACAGCAGCGGTATGAGCGTCTCTGTGTCTCCCGCATGCCTTTTGGCCTCCTGATGGTCAGGAGCCTGGGGAGCCACCACTCTTCTGACTAGTGTACGAAGCGTCTGGTTCATCTCCAAAAATTGGAGTTGCATTTGATCCAACTGCTGTTGGAGAGGATTTGGAGGGTTCAAACATTCATTACTGCCCAATCCTTCATCTTCACGTACCTCACGAGCACGACTTCCATCAGGGATATCTTTTGGAGTGTTCCCTTCTAGAAGTCGAATGCCAGGCTCTCGCTGTGCCGCCGCAGCTGTTGCTGCTGACCTGGTAACCATGACTTTCTGAAGCACTTCCCACAGACGGCGCCAAATTATGCGTCCAAAATCTACTCAGCCCTTAAATCACTGATGAATGACCTGCAAAATAATCGTCAGATGTGGCCCGACCGTGGGTTCGGGAGTCCACCTCCGATGGCTAAGTCAGTTAATGAACTAATCACAAAGGCTCTGGCTAATTGCAAAGCTAAAGTATGAATACGATTACTGGGAATACGATTCAGTTACCTTCTTCGTACGTACATTATGACTTATATAGTGTGTACCTTCTAATCCTGTCCATTGAACTCGTTCGAGCCTTCTTCTGGTGACCGTTAGGTCTTGGCGGTTAGACCCATTAGTGGGGTGATGGACAACTTCCCTTGATCACACGATCTTTTGCTGCAGGTGTGGCAGTTATCCAAGTTTGCACGATCGTCTGCTCCCATGAGTGCTGATAACCGTCTCCTGACGAGCTATCCATCCCGAGAATCTCGGACTAGTGCTTGCCTGCTGATCATGTAAGGTTTCTTCCTTAGCACGCTATCTTCAAACCCGGTTCGTACGAGTCGGTCTGTTCGTCCCCGACCAGGGTCAAGGGTTGAACCAAGAATGGACCCTGTTCAACGATATTTTTCCCATATCAGGTAACATCAATGCTAATCCCAAACCTCCATGCACGAAACATGGCTTGATGTCGGCATCACAACAATAACAACTCATCGTCCGAGTGGCTCACGTGAATTATGGTTTGGGGCAGGAGAAGTGGAAGTTGCAAACCAACCGGATGTCACATAAGTAGGATGAGACCAAGTCAATGAATTTAGTGATCCCAAATGGTTTGAAATATTTTTAATTGAATTCACTCCTAAACCATCTGTCGCTCCGCAAGAAACTGTTAGGTCAACATTAGTAGTGGTATAGCAATCAACTGGAGTCTAGATCTTCTCCACCTAGTCTATTTTTCCACTTATTCATTCACATTCACATGTAGTGTGAGTCACACTACTTCATATAAGTGTGAATGGATGAGTGGAGGGGCAGATTGGGTGGAGAAGATCCCACTAGATCAACTGAGGGACACCATTGCATGAGGTGATTGAGCGATAATCATCACCGTTGCCAGTCAGGGCTTGCATTGCCCTGAACTTCCTCAGTCCTTGGTGTTAAACTATAAATGATGGACATCAAAAAGAAACAGAAGTAGAAAAAAAAAGTTGAGTTTCAAAGGAACACACGATAACTAATCAAGCAAAATCCCTACGAAAACCACAATCTCTTGCAAAGTCCACCTCCTAAAATTTTCCCAATCTGATGTTTCAAGAGTCATTTTCTAGCTCGAATAGGAGTTGGAACCTAGAACCGAGGAAAAAGAAAAGAAAAAAGGGGGAAATAAAAGAGAAGGAGACAAACAAACAAAGCCAAGCCACTCATTCTGCAAAATATGTGAAACCTCTAGGCCTTGGCGAGTAAGAAATGCTCAGGACCTGTAACGGAACATTCAAAAATTCAAAATTTGAACGTTCCATTGACAGAGTCAGACACGTTAAAAACTCAACCACCAAGTTCACAAATTTGAGTCTCAATCAAACTCAACTGAATTTCCCTAAATTGTAATACACTTGTAACTCTCCCTAAATTCCAATATAAATAAGATACTTCCTATCGTGAGAATGGTAGAGAAGAAACTTCCCTCATAAAGGTTTTTAACCTTAGATCTTATATATTTCTATTTGATGCTATTTAAATCATTTGGGATGATTTATGGGAGGAAGCAGTCTTATATAATTTTGAAATTTGGTTAGATGGTCCAAATAAATCATTTTAGCACATTTGTACTAATATGGTGATGGTATGTCTCCACAATAGGGTAGTCGTACATTTTGTTTTGGGTTTGAGAAGAAAAAAATAGAATATGATTGAAGGGATATTTCTTTCATCCACCTTATAAAGTTAAGCATGAAAGCACTTTTAGGTTTAGGTGAAATAAAAAACAAGGATCATCCTTTCACTTTTTTTTCTTTTTCAATTTCCTATTAACCACATAGTGGATATGATTTCATTGCCAAATCTTTGAGACACAATAGGGGAGATTTTCATCACTTTCAACTGATGATAGGAAAAGCTTCATACAAAGTCATGTAACATCAGGAGAATATGTTATGGGAAAATTACAGAGACAAGAGGAAAAGCTTCATACTAAGCCATGTAACATCAAGAGAATATGGTCTTGAGAAAATTACAAATTGCATACTTTAGTGGGGTTTAAACTCTTTGTTGTACACTTTAGTGACCTAAATTACAAATTGCATACTTTCAAAATTATAAGTTGCAAATTTCTAACATTCTATCCAAAAAAAAATAAAGATAATCTTAGGTGAAGGCGATGGTCACCGGCAGGGGTAGGGGTTAGGGTGGTTTCCGAAGATGGCGATGGGTGGTTTACGGTGGCAGCGAGGTGTAAGTAAAAGATGGGTGAAGGGAGAATCTCTTTACCCACCTAAGGGTTGAGTATGAGAGAGTTTAAAAGAGTGTAGTTATGTCATTTGATTCTAATGAGGATAACACGATCATTTTACTCATGACTTAACAGAATCTTATATGGAATATTAGGAGTATGCAACTTATAATTTTGAAAGTTTACAATTTATAATTTCTCTATATTATTTAACCAAGATTTAATATTTTTCAAAACACCTTTTCAAATTTCCATCACCATATATCCTAGGGGTGTCAATGGTTCGGGTTGGGCCGGTTTCGGGCTGGGCCTAACGGTTTCGAGCCGGTTTTGGGCCGGTGCAGTTTGGGTTCGGGCTGACTAACGGTTTGGGTTAACGGTTTCGAATTGGGTTTACTAACGGTTTGGGTTCAAGTTTACTAGCGGTATGTTTTGAGTACTTTGTTGATGTGTGGAATTTATCAAGAGCATGTAAACACATATAAGCATAAGTTCTCTTCAAATCTCTTGTGTTCGGTGTTCAAAACCAAAAACTCTTTTTCTACAAAGAAGTAAAAATTATAGAACTAATATACAAAAGAAATCTAGTATCTTGATGAATTTTAGTGGGTTGTATTTGCCTATTCTCCTTTCCCTTCTTAACACTTGTAAAAATGGATCAAAATAAAGCATTAAAAGATTTTCAAATGATAATACATTTGCTAAATATTTACTAAACCCATCTTCCAAATGGCAAAGGCTTTGACAGGCTTGTTGTTTGCATATTCCAAAGCAAAACAATTAAGAAAACAAATAGAAACTTGGGGGTTTTCTTGGCTTTTACATTTAGATTTATTTTATTTTATTTATTTATAACGGGTATAACGGGTTGGTTTGGGTTCTGGCTGGTTTCGGGCCAAACGGTTCGGGCTAGCGGGCCGCACACGAGCTAGCCTGGCCCAGCCCGAACCGTTGCGGGATGAGGTTATTCAGCCCAAACACAGCCCATTAAGCTTCGGTGTAGGCCAGTTCGGGCTATAACAGGCCGGTTCGGTTCAGTTTTAACGGTTCGGGTTAGGTTTTAACACCCCTATATACTCCTCACCACATCCGCCGCCCATGGTGGTTGGATTCACAAAAAGACAAATTCACAATGGCTCTCTTATACAGATTGCTCAACTCAAGATTCTTATTGGGACATTAACTCCAAGAGACAATTAATAATGCAATATAATATTTCAAAAATTCACAACGGTCCTCCTTTACATATTACTTGATTGGGACACTTCTACCCCAAAAAAAAAATTCTTGGGACACTAACCACAAGAGAAAACAATTAATCATACCAGTAAATTTTAGTTTTGTAATTCAGATATAAAACCAAGTATTATAACTAGGGGTAAATGGATAATCAAAAATTTACTTTCGAATTCGCATTCGCATCCGCTTAGGGGTATCCAAATCTGTCTGATTACTAATAGGATGCGGATATGGTATATCCTTTTCTTATTGATTATTATCCGTTCGATAAAATTATCTGATTAAGTTACTTATTTAAATTTATTATTCTTATTTTGATAAATTTTTTACCAGTGATATGTGACTATTTTTCTAGATTTTCTATTAAAATTACTACCAAAGTTGTTAAATTCTTAAATTTCAAATATAACCCTCACAAATAAAAGGGTAAAGATATAAACAGGTAGTCAAAAACTTGTATTCAATCTGTATTCATGCCCATTTAGAAAATCTATTTAAGAAAATAACTATTTGATTATCATCCGAATCCGACTGAATTTGTCCAAAAACCGATAGGATATTATTCGAATCCATCCGAATATAATAGGATGTGAATATGGTATTACCACTATCCGATCAGATCCGTTTACACCCCTAATTATAACTTAATTTGTATTTCACATTAATATCCTAAACAATTTCCGAAACAGATGAAACTACTGATCAACTAAATAGCTAGCTAGTAACCAGGAAAAAGAGCCTTCAAGTGAGAGTTGTTGGGTCCGGCCCATGAAGCCCACATGGGGACCCAGATTTTTGAGAACTAAAGCAATAGGGTTTTCAACCCTATTGCTATCGTTGAAACAGTAGAGGCAGCCGCAACAGTGAAAGAAAGAAAACAAGAGAGAGAAAGAAAATCGTGAAACAGAGTGAGAGAGAGCCGAAGCGGGAGAAGAAAAGGAAGAAGGGATTTTTCTGGTTTCTTCGGCGAATCCAACGGTGATATGTTGCCGGAATGAAGTGATATTTGAAGGGAATGGTTGTGGCACCTAGCTCTTCATATCCAACGGTCAGAATATCATTCTACCATAGTTCTCGGGAAGCCTCTCTGGTGACTTCTCTCCATTCTCTCTGATTTCCATTTCTTTGATGATGTGGTTATGATTTTGTGTTCATCTAGCGTTATCTAGAGATGGGATGTTGATTTTATACCCATTGTTATTATCATTTAGTGATAGTGGAAGTTTTGGGTGGACTGCGATAACGGTCCCGTGGTTTTTTCCCTTGCGGGTTTTTCAACGTTAAAAATTCCTATGTGTCTGTTGTGACTTGTGTGTTGAATGCTTGATTCATTACAGCTGTGTTTGTCTCTTTAATTTACACTAGCATATTGTTTAGCCCAATCAAAGTGGTATCAGAGCTTGGTCGATAGCGGTGTAAATTAAAATGGAAAGTACCTCAAGTACTATGATTAAGCTCAATGGATCAAATTGGTTGATTTGGAAGCCTATGATGGAAGATCTATTATTTTGTAGAGATTTATATGAACCTGTTGAATGTGATATTAATCGACCATCAGAGATGTCTGAAGCTGAGTGAACCAAATTAAATAGGAAAACTATTGGCACGATCCGACATTGGTTGGACATTAGTGTTTTCCATCATGTTGCGAATGAGACATCGGCGGAAGAACTTTGGAAAAAATTAGCGAGTCTCTATGAAAGGAAAACAGCTGGGAATAAATATTTTCTGATGAGAAAGCTTGTTAACATGAAGTTGAAGGAAAATACTTCAGTTACTGAACACTTGAATGAATATCAAAGCATAGTGAATCAGTTGAACACAATGAGGTTGAAGCTTGAAGATGAGTTGCAAGCTTTATTATTATTGAGTTCCTTACCAGGTTCTTGGGAGACTTTGGTTGTATCAGTTAGTAATTCTGCTCCAGAGGGTAAACTATCATTGAGCATGGTTACCAGTGCATTGTTGAATAAAGAGACAAGAAGGAAGTCCATGGGTTCAAATGATACACAAGCACTTGTCACAGAGAACAGGGAGAGGAGTAAAGACAAGTTCAACAAAGGTCGTGATAAAGCCAAGAGTCGTGGTAAATCAAAAGATAGATCAAAATCTAGAAAAAAAATTCAAGTGTTACCATTGTGGCAAAGAGGGGCATATGAAAAGAAATTGCAGAATTTGGAAAAGAGAGCAAAGTGAAGAGAGCAGTCAGAAGAAAGATGATGATAATAACACCACCTCTATAGCATCTGATGATGCCCTAGTTCTTCTTCCTTTTGGTGAGGATCAGTGTTTGCATGTGTCAGATCACCAGATTGAGTGGATTATTGATACAGGAGCTTCTTATCATCCTACTCCTATTAGGGAGTCCTTCATTAAATACAAAGCAGGAGACTTTGGAACTATGAAGATGGGGAACACTAATGCTTGCAATATTGTGGGTATTGGTGATGTTTGTATAGTGACAAACATGGGCTACACACTCACTTTGGAAGATGTACGGCATGTTCCTGATTTGTGTCTCAACTTGATCTCAGGGATTGCCTTGGATAGAAAAGGATTTGAGAGTACCTTTAGTAATGAAAAATGGAAACTCACCAAGGGGTCATTGGTGGTTGCTAAAGGAGATGTCTGTTGCTCTTTGTACAAGACAATAGTGAAAATATGTGAAGGTGCATTGAATGCAGCACAGGATGATTCCTTACTTGATCTATGGCATAGGAGACTGGGTCACATGAGTGACAAGGGGCTGCAGGTTCTGGCAAAGAAGTCATTGATTCCTCTTGCCAAAGGTATGTTTTTAAATACTTGAGATTATTGTTTATTTGGTAAACAATATAGAGTTTCATTTCAAAAGCATCATGGTAGGAAGTCAAATTTATTAGAATTAGTACATTCTGATATTTGTGGTCCATTTGAGGTTCCATCATTACGAGGTCATAGATATTTTATTACTTTCATTGATGATGCATCACGAAAGGTGTGGTTGTTTTTGTTGAAATCCAAAGACCAAGCACTCCATTATTTTCAGCAGTTCCATGTCATGGCCGAAAGAGAAACAGGAAAATCTTTGAAGTGTCTCCGCATTGACAATGGAGGAGAGTACACATCAAAAGAGTTCAAGAGATATTGTTCTAGATATGACATCAGACATGAGAAAACAGTTCCTGGAACCCCTCAACACATTGGGGTAGCAAAGAGATACAACTGAACCATTGTTGAGAAAGTGAGATGGATGTTGAAGATGGCTATATTGCCAAAGCCATTTTGGGGAGAAGCAGCCAACACTACTTGTTATCTAATGAACAGGTCTCCATCAGATCCTTTAGAGTCTGATATTCCAGAAAGGGTATGGAGAGGGAAAGATGCCTCCTACTCTCATCTGAAGGTGTTTGGTTGCAAGGCATTTTCACATATACCAAAGGAGCAAAGATCAAAGCTTGATGACAAGGCGGTTCCTTGCATATTCTTTGGATATGGAAATGAAGAGTTTGGGTATAGATTATGGGATCCAGAAAAGAAGAAGACTTTCAGAAGTAGAGATGTAATATTTCGTGAAGCTGAAAATATTACACACTTTGAGAAGTTTGAGAAGCCTACTCATGTTGAGAATGTTATGTTTGATCCCACATCTGTTCCAGGAGGAGAACCTATTCATGAAGAACAGGTTGACCTTAATGATCAAGAGATTGTGACAGATAATTCTATGGATCATGAGGATATTGAACAGGGGGAGCAATCCTCACAAGAAGAGGTTGTAGAATCTCAAGTGAGGCGGTCCACAAAAGAGCGTAGACAAGCACAAAAGTATCCCAATTCTGAGTATATTCTTCTTACGATGAGGGGGGAGCCCGAAAGCTTTTAGGAAGTAGTGATCCATAGTGATAAAATTAGTTGGATAAAAGCTATGTAAGAAGAGATGAGTTCCTTGCATAAGAACCATACTTATGAGTTGGTAACACTTCCTAAAGGCAGAAAAGCACTAAAGAACAAATGGGTATACAAGATAAAGAGAGATGCATCTGAGAAGCTAGTGAAGCACAAGGCTCGTTTGGTGGTGAAAGGGTTCGGATAGAAGAAGGGCATTGACGTTGATGAGATCTTCTCTCCAGTTGTAAAATTGACATCCATTCGAGTCATTTTGGGTATAGTAGCTAGCATGGATCTTGAGCTTGAGCAGTTAGATGTGAAAACTGCATTTCTTCATGGTGACTTAAATGAAGAAATTTATATGATGCAACCAGAAGGGTTTGAAGTCAAAGGGAATGAGCACTTGGTATGCAAGTTAAAGCAGAGTCTTTATGGACTAAAGCAGGCACCAAGACAGTGGTACAAGAAGTTTGACTCACTTATGGTGGCTATTGGGTATAAGAGGACTCAAGCAAATCATTGTGTATACTTCAGAAAATTTCCAGATGGTAAGTTCATTGTTCTTCTCCTTTATGTTGATGATATGTTGATATGATAAAGAAGTTGAAAGAACAGTTGTTCAAGTCCTTTGATATGAAGGACTTAGGGCTAGCTAGACAAATATTGGGCATGCAGATTGTTCGTGACAGGAAAGCTAGGAAACTATGGTTGTCACAAGAAAAATATGTTGAACGAGTGCTTAAAAGGTTCAACATGCAGGGTGCTAAGCCTGTAAGCACGCCTCTTGCCAGTCACTTTAAACTGAGTAAACAGTCATGTTCATCTACCAGTCAAGAAAGAGAAGCAATGCCAAGTATTCCTTACTCTTCTGCAGTTGGTAGTCTTATGTATGCCATGGTCTGCACTAGACCAGACACTGCACAGGAAGTTAGTGTTGTGAGCAGGTTTCTTGATAATCCAGGGAGAGATCATTGGAAAGCTGTGTAATGGATCTTCAGATATTTGAGAGGAAGTTCCAAATTGTGTTTATGTGTTGGAGGTTCAGATCCAGTCTTGGAAGGGTATACTGATTCTGACATGGCGGGTGACCTTGATTGTAGAAAGTCAACTTCAGGATATTTGTTTACTTTTGCAGGGGGGGCTGTCTCTTGGCAGTCCAAGCTACAAAAATGTGTGGCTTTGTCTACAACTGAGGTTGAATACATCGCTGCTGCAGAAGCAGGGAAAGAAATGTTGTGGTTGAAAAGATTTCTCCAAGAATTGGATTTGAAGCAAGACAAGTATGTGGTATACTGGTGATAGTCGAGTGCTATTGACTTGAGCAAGAACTCTACATGTCACTCTCGCACAAAGTACATTGATATAAGATATCATTGGTTGCACGATGTGGTGGAAGATGAGTTGTTGAGGATTATGAAAATTCACACAGATAAGAATGTCTCTGATATGTTAACAAAGATTGTTACTCGAGAGAAGTTTGAGGTGTGCAAGGAGCTTGCACACATGGATTCCAAGTAAGGAGTCAAGTTGTGGCTTCCTCCCTCATGGGCACGGAGGGGGAGATTTGTTGGGTCTGGCCCATGAAGCCCATAAGGGGGCCCAGATTTTTGAGAACTAAAGCAACAGGGTTTCCAACCCTATTGCTATCGTTGAAACAGTAGAGGTAGCCGCAATAGTGAAAGAAAGAAAACATGAGAGAGAAAGAAAATCGTGAAACTGAGTGAGAGAGAGCTGAAGCGGGAGAAGAAAAGGAAGAAGGGATTTTTCTGGTTTCTTTGGCGAATCTGACGGTGATATGTTGCCGGAATGAAGTGAGATTTGAAGGGAATGGTCGTGGCACCTATCTCTTCATATCCAACGGTCAGAATATCATTCAACAACAGTTCTCGGGAAGCCTCTCTGGTGACTTCTCTCCATTCTCTCTGATTTCCATTTCTTTGATGATGTGGTTGTGATTTTGTGTTCTTCTAGTGTTATCTAGAGATGGATGTTGATTGTATACCCATTGTTATTATCATTTAGTGATAGTGGAAGTTTTATGTAGACTCTGATAACGGTCCCGTGATTTTTTCTCTTGCGAATTTTTCCACGTTAAAAATTCATGTGTCTGTTGTGGCTTGTGTGTTGAATGCTTGATCCATTACAGCTGTGTTTGTTTCTTTAATTTACACTAGCATATTATTTAGCCCCATCAGAGTATGGAGAGTCTCGCAAACGTTAATCAGAGAAGTCAGAGAAAATGAAGAAGACCCACGGGACTCAAGACTCAAGACAGTTGGTGAGCTCCATCATGTAAAGGTGCGCCACATCTGCCTATGTAAGTCTTTCCCTTGCCTGCTTCAGATTCACCATTCTCTATTAATTAGTCACTTTCATCTCTAGCGATTATCTCTATCTATCTCACCAAAAAAAAGAGAGATTCTATCTCTATTAAGAGGCACAAGTGCCTAAAGTTAATTTCTGGTTAATATATGGTCCTAGAAGCTGAAGTTGGGACTTCGTTTCTGTTGCTGTAGACTTTAATGATTATTTGAACGTAATACTTCACACCATGCAAGGAGCCGTTCTCTCATTAGTCTCATATGATGCCAATGAAAGCAAGAAAGTCGTACACGCGGATCTTTATCCTACCAAATTTAGCTCCCCTTTATGTTCATTTAAGTTTTGGGTTTTTCATGCATCTCTCATTTTGTCTCCACATATCAGTTCGAGTGTAGAGAGCATGGGAAACTACTTTCTCTGAATCGTTTTGGTCTGAATATACACTTTTATTTTAAAAGATTTCATTGGTTTATTGTCTCTACACAAGAGGCTGGCACATCCACAAAGATTGGCTTCTAACTTTGGTTGTTCACTATTATTGTTCACCTAATTAAAAAGGTACAGAAATGAATAGGAATAAAAAAAACCCGAACGGAGGTTAATTTTCAATTTGATGAGTTGATCATCTTCCATAAACACATTTCTCCTTCCCTCTATAGTTCAAAATCCTTTGTGCTTCTCGGGTACAACTTGAGTTGAACATTGGTTCTACCGGAGAAGAGGCATTGGAAGTTGGAACTGCACTTTTTTTGGTAGAATAAAAATCAAAATTTGATATTTTGATCTTTTATTTATTACGTCAAACCATTGTGGTTTTGGTTTTCTTTTTTTTTTTTAAGGGAAACAGAAAACGGTGATTCAATTTATGCTTATACTATGCCATTGTAGAAAGAAGCAGAGTGGCAGCACAGAATAACACACTACTGGTTTCTCGCATGGAACTCTAGTTTAAGTTTCCAAGTCCTGCAACACTGCTTTCACTACATTGCCAGCCAGCTTGTCCTCCATCCCGACCAAAAAGATATCTCTGAGGGCACGATTATGTCTTTCACGAAGAAACTAGCTTTCATCATTTTCTGTAATTGATTGATTTCATCATTTTCTACTAGCATCTTCTATATCCGGTTTAGTTTTCTTCAGGATTGTAGAATTGGTATACAATGTCTTACTGTTGAATGGGAAAAAATCGTTTGTTGTGCACAGCAGTGCACTACAAGAATACGACACGTGGAATATGCTAAATAGAAGGCCAAGATTAAAAGACTGATCATTAAATAAAAAAATAAAATAAAAAATGAAACCAATTTATCCTATACCCGCCCATTTTTAAAACCCAGCTCAACCACTTCTCACGCCGACAACTTCCCTCACCGGATCCGCACTCCCTTTTCTTCTTCAACATCATTTCCTCCTCAAGTGGCACCAAGATTCACCTGCAAGCTAATTCACCAACATCATTCTATTCCACATCAGAAATTGGAGATTGACTTCCCTCACCTTTGAGATAACCTTCTTCCTCCACATCTTTTCTTCCTCTGGCAAATCTCAGACTAAATTAGAGACTATCTCTCCTTGACAATCCTGTAAGTTCTCAAATTTGATTAACAACCTTCATTTTCAAGGTGATTTCATATATTCGTGACTGGGTTGTTGGCTTTGAACGATGATTTTAAACTTGAGGATTTCTGGAAATCATCATTTTAAGCGGAACTCTATGCAAGGTTTTGAAGAACAATATGCTCACTGGTCTGAATTCTTCAACCTTGTCACTACTCACTACTGCTAATCTGAAGACTCTCAATTTTAATCCAATGATATTTCCTTGGTGTTGTTATGAATTATAATATTGCTTTCATAGTAAGATGCAAATCCCACAGAAGTGAGAATAGGATGTAATGAATTTGCTAAAATGTTTTTTTATGCTGAATAAAATTCCGGAAGCTTACTTAGAAGAGCAGATCTTCTTGAAATAGGTATTGGAAGAGCTGCCACTCTTACTTGGTTTTGGTTCTAATGTTGCTTTAGGTTAGCTGTGGATCTCAAACAATAACGGAAATTGCCGGCAAAGCTCTGCACAGAAGCCATGGCCATTGTGAACGTTACAGATTATATTTTCTTTAGTTCTTCTTCTCTCTTGTTCTTCAATCAAGATTCACATATCATAACTCTAATCCTCTATTCTATTCCATCGATTGGTTCTGCTTCTACCCAAAAACAACTTCCCATCGATAGGACGGGAGTGTGGATCCGGTGAGGGGAGTCATCTGAGTTGAGAAGAGCTTTGAACTGGGTATTTAGAAATAGGTAGATATAGTCTAAATGGGTTTCAAAACTGGGTTTCTTTCTATTCAAAATCAGTATTTTAATCTTGGCCTTCTATTTAGCATATTCCACGTGTCGTAGTCTTGTAGTGCACTGTTGTGCACAACAGAGAGATGTGCACAGCAAGCAATTTTTTCCCCTGTTGAATCCAATTGCTTGGATATAGTTATCCAATTAAATGTAGAGGAAGTTACAAATTAGGTATAGGGGTTATTGTGTAAGACACCTCATATCTAAAGTAGTCATTTATTACTTGCTATTTTTTCACTCATGTTTCAAGATTCACAAGTGTCGTTGTAGATTCCTCATCCAAGTTGGCATTATCAGTTGAGCTCCCGTCTAATACTAATTCTTAGCTTCTACAATTGTGCAATGCAAATGCTAATAGTTGTAAAGCTCTTCCTTTCAATAAAACTTTTATTTTCCAAAAAGAATTAAGAAAATATATTAATCCATTGCATTTATTAGGCAAGGAAAAAACAACATTATAATAGATACAGAAAGTAAATAAACTCGAATTCCTCTAATACTACTAAATTTACTATATTCATATAAAGTGTAGATACTTTTGTTACAGGGGAATATAAGAACAAAAAAATCTAAAAAATAAAAAAATAAACATTAAACAAGATTTGCTTTGTGTTGCGTCTAGAACTTCTTCGAGGACCAGAACTGAGATGATCACCTTAAGAGCTCCCCAGCCAAGTTGGAATAACTGAGATGCCTGAACTTACAAAGAAAACAAGAACGAACCAGCCAAGTTTTGGCCGGGGAACCGCCTCCAACACCTAAGTCAGCCTAGGCAACAATAAGAATTCTTGAGAGAGTTCTCAAGACGTAATGAATAACTGGTAAGATGAATCTCATACCTTTCTCCTTGTAGGATGTGGGTTTATATAGAAGATACCTGGAGGCGGCGTTTCCTCGGATCTCGCATAGTTAGTTGAAGAGTGGGTGAGATATCTTCGGAATAGTAATCCCTTCTTTGGCAGGCCACATAGAGCCGTTATTCGCTTGTTTATCTCCCCAATTCTCGGAACATATATGTTGAGTAGTTATTCGTAACTAACTCTTTTGACATAGTCTAGAAGGTCTTTTTGAACTTACTTCAAGTGTGGCTCTCAAGGGAAGAGTACGCACTTTCCCGTGTGGGGGTGTGTGTCTCTCCCGAGGGGGTCCTCTTGAATCTTATGAAGGAGGGGGACACACTAGCCCAAGTGGGGGTGTGTGTCTCTCCCGAGGGGGTCCACTTAAACCTTATGAAGGAAGGGGACACACCAGCCTGAGTGGGGGTGTGTGTCTCTCCTGAGGGGCCCCTCGGGATTCATGCTCTCCACAACAGAGCCCCCCATTCCGTGCGATTGATTTCTCGAACATATGGAATGCTTTTCTCATATTTCTTCGAAGGTCTTCTCTTTTGGAGAAATTCCAAGGCGTCGTCTTGAATGATGACCGTCATTTTCTCCAAAGTCTTGTTAAATGCGATGGTTCTTAACTTCCAACCATTGCATTAATTTGCTTTGATTGCAACTTCTGATAAAGTCCATAATGCCTCAAGTTTAATATCATAAACAATCATCTTGTATTCTGTAATTTCAGAACATAATCATCATTCCTAAGTCTTGTAACAACAATGTGTATATCAATATGAAAATTTCAAATCAAAAAGAAAGTGACAATGGTATGTGCAAGCAAAAGTCCTCACCTCGCTATTGATTCGCAACTTCAAAAAGACACTCAGGGGTAAGTTCACGCTTCCCAAAAAGTCCTAATAACATGTTAGTTCAAGGTTAGAAATTACCCTAGAAGTCCTATATAGAAAAGAGGAACAAAAACCAACACTACTAGGATTGGTTGGTCGAGCAGGTTGCTTGGGGCGACCAAGGGGTACTGGTTGCTTGGGCTAGTCGCTCGGGGCGACCAGGTCAGGCAACCAGTCTTTGAGTATGGACTGAATTGACTCATATTGATAGTAGGCTTCCAGATTGGGTTATAAACTACTCTGAAAATACAAAGAAAATTTTGAAATAATAATTCAACAAGATATATCATGATTTAAGCATCAATCAACACAAAAGAAACAAAAACCTAACTAATCCTAGGTTAGGTCTTTTTCGAAATCAATTCAGAAGAACGTGGGTGAACTAGAATGAATAGGGGGATCCACTCTAGGGTAAAGAGAAAAGATGAACTATGTTGATACAATAACTAGAAGCCTTTTACTAGGTCTAATCAGTAGAGAAAATGTAACAACCCTCGTATTTCTAACCCGAGATCCGTATTGCAAGTCCGATAACCCGAAGGTCAAGCTGGAATAAGTTGTGGAGTATTCGGATTAAAGTCCATGATCCATATCCTAAGTCCATGGATCTTGAATCTCTGGATGAAGAACCTGCCTTATTGGAAAAGTGGATCACCAGTCGAAGTCAAGATGTGTTTGAAGATGTCTGGAATCAAGGTAAGATCTCCCCCACATGTTGTTTAGGGATAGGAGTTGGGGATCAACCCCTTAAGTAGAGCACCCAAGTACTGAAAAGTACTAGGGGGTGGTTGCTTAAGGCGGTTGATTGGCCAATTAACTACCCAAGCGACCGCTAGGTATGCTTGCGGGAGTTTTACCCTAATTTTCCCCCAGTTTCATATATATAGCAAACCCCAACCTTTTTAATCATTATTCTCTTCGAGATTGCTGTTGTGGATGGCTAGGAGGTAGAGAACACGTGCTGGAAAGTGAGAGAAGCGTGGATTGTGAAGTAGAACCAATCCTTCGTTCATTTTGCGAATCTTGTAGAGGTAAGTGATCCTCACACACTCCATTCTCTTTCCTCATCTTTTGGAATGTGTAGATCTTTTCCCCTTTTGTTGGTGGTGACTGAATTGTATTGGTTTTATTCCCCAATAGTGATTTCGATTAGATGCTGTGTGAAAACGGATCATTGTATTCGAATAAAGGATAGATCTAATTGAAGGAGATGAGTTGAATATTGAATCTTTATAATTTTAGGGTTGTTGCTTCGTGCTTGTGTTGTAGACTTCTTAAGGACGAAATTCAGATTTAAATCTTTCCAAAATTGGATTAAAATTGGGAGATCAAAAGTCAAAATTTCGGACTTGGAGACTGTCTGTAACAGGGGCAGTCGCTCAGGGTGGTCGCTTGACCTAACCAACCACCCCAAGCGATCAGTTGGGGTCACAGTAGCTCTGTGAAGTATGTCTTTGCTCTGATTTGACTCATTTCTTCTTTATAATTTTGCAACTCTATGTTTAGGTGTTCTCTGAGTTTGCTGGAACTGTTGTGAGTGAGGTTTAATTGGATTCTAGTAAGCTTTTACATATTTACAGGTAAGGACAAACTTTCTTATTTTAATGTGATGACATGCTATATGATGAATTGTTTAATTCTTACGTTATTCATTGTTCATGTAACTTGCTGTAGTTGTATAAATCATCAAATTGTAGTTGAATGTATGTTGTAAATGATGCTTTTATATACTTTGGCACTTTGTGTTATAGATTGATTGGTTTTGATATAATGGTGGATGATTTGATGTAGTTGTGATGGAAGGGTATCCATTCGGGTATCCATTGCTTGGGATATCAGAGGGTTGTGGTATGGGACACATGCTCACTGATGCCCTCAGCACTATCATGATTGCTGAATGACATACTTAGGGAGTCTAGATTGCATGATTAGGCACCCTTACATGCTACTACCCTTTCGGTAGGGGAATTGAAGCCGAATGATCCGTGATAATAGTGATGTGACTCTATTTTATCCTACAACGGTAACCAGTCCGTGCGGAGATTCAGTGGTCCACTGTTGATCATGTAATGGTAGGGTTGCATATGTTAGGGTTTGGGCTCATGGACATCCAAGGAGCGGCCAGGAATCGTGAGGGGTCATGAGAGCATCCGCCCCAACAATATGTGGATGATCATAGGGTTAGGGAATGGAGTCCAACAGCGGTAGCCAATCCATGAGGGTTCTCATTCCTAGGTAGAAAAGGATATGGAACCGAATTGGTTGGTGCCATAGGAGAAGTATTTGGACTTCATGTAGTATGTTAATGTATTACCTTGCATTGGATTAGAAACCCCGACATGCGCCAGTACTCATGCCAATGGTCATGGTAAGAGAGTGTTGACTTAAACCACAACCATGGTTGATTGACGAGGATTGAATCCCTTTACCCGAGATCCCAATAGAGGTAACCAGTCCGTGAGGGATCAGAGTGACTAGACCTACCTAGAGGAGGGGTGGTGATATATCTTAAAGCATGTCAACCGTCTAGAGACTTGCAAAATTAGATCTAGATAGCATTCATATACTGCATATATGTAATATATCATTCATTACATATATGCTTACCTGGATATGTTGTCATATGTATGAGAGATGTGTTATCCTTACTGGAATTCATCGAACTCATTCCTTTTGTATGTCATATTACATTGTACAGATGGTATTCCGGATCAGGAGAAGTTTCGTATGACTTGAGCAACTCCTATGAAGAGACTATGGTAACGTTAGTAGAAGACGAAGATGTTTGCACGGAGCCTCTTGCGAGTGCTTGGAGTGCACTTACAACGCCCATTGATGGCAAGCGGGGATAGATCACCCGACGTTTTGGATTTAGTTTATTATTTATCTTCCGCTGAACTCGATAACTTTTGAAAACTATTTATTTTGATTCCTTCCTTTGATTCATTCTTGGAGTATTTTGGACTCCTGTAATCCTTTTTGATTAATTATTTAAACTTTTTTTGCTCTTGATTTTTATTTCTTGCATTTATTATTATTGATGATAAGACCGTGAATCCTGTGATGGATCACACCCATGGGTTGTTGGGCGGAACCGATACCGGCGGGTGGGGTATGACAGAAAATCAACATGAAAGAAAGTTAGAAGAATGGAGATGAGTACTAACCTTTAAGAAAACTAATCGCCGCACGGAAAACTTTTCGGTAGATCTCCACACTACCTCTCACCTTCGCGGAGCACTCTCTAACAAGCTCAGATAGCTATGGATCATAATGACACCTTTCAGAACGAAAACACATTAAATAGGGCCCCAAAGATCTAAAATTTCCAAAATTGCCCTTTTCCACTGAAACCAAGCTGGTCTTCTAGGGCAACCAAGCCAATCGACCAACCCCAAGAACTTAGTTCCAGGAGCATAATCAAGGCCCAGAAAGCCCATGGCTCTGTCCTTCTCCTATTCTACAATCCAAAAGGATCTTATCTAATTTTCAGGACCTTCCACATGTGTCATCAATGAACACTTGATCCATTTACCAAATTCGTCGACGTCCGAGTTAGATCTCCTTCCAAACTCTAACAAAACTCCCAACTCAGCATCATCCCCATCCACTTCCATTGGTTCGGATTCCAATCCAATGGTCTCTACCTGGATGGCCTACAATTCCTTCTAGCCGCACTCCGGTTTCTTGGACCTACAATATGGATTTCTGGGTTAGGATCTTGGAGGATTTCATATCAAGAGTCTGTAAATTTAATATCTTGCTTGTAATTTTTCATTTTTAATTATTAATATCAAATGACCTTCTAGAAAATTATATATTAAAAAAAAAAAAAACCTCTCTCCCCCTCTCTATGCCGGTAGAGTGTCATATAACATACATGAGATTTACCCAAAGTCTGTTGAGAAGACCATGTGCCTAACTTTTTCTCATGTCCACAACTTGGCATTCAAGAGAATTGACTTTCACCTAGCATAGGCCTAACTTGCTATTCACTTTGATCCTTGCAATTGTTGGGAATTTTAGCTAACTAATTTAGCGAAGTAGTTTCTATTTTTATAATTGAAATTTTCTTATTTTTCTTTAAGAGGTGATGCATTATACATATATATAATTAGTAGTTCTTGGCCACACAAAGATTTATGAACTAAATAATGAAGCTTTGCTTTGAATTTATTTTCTTATCTCTTGCTTGAGTGATAAGAGGGTGAGGACCTTGCTAGTGATTAGAGCTAAATGTTGGGTTTGGGTATGTCTTGTACTCTGCGGATCCATATAATTAGAGCTTGGTTGTATTTGTGATTTGAACATGTTTTGGGTCAATTATTTGCACGTACAGGGGTAGAATTGTAATTATGTGGGGATTAAAGTTTTGGGCTTCCCTAGGATTAGTCTCCATGGATAACCTAAGTAATATGGAAGCAAAAGGGAACACATTGCAACGTCTTAGAGTGGTGTGGTTTTCAAGAAATAGTGAAATCTCTTTTTCTATCTAGTGGATGTAGACAATTTTGTCTAAGCTTCCATGAGTGTGTTTTGCTTGTGTTCTTCTTCGTAGTTGTGCATTTGCCCCAGAAAGATAAAATTAGAGCCTGTTCAGCAGATAATTACCGGAGGTGTATAAAGATCTAGGGTGATGAGGACCAAGTACAAGGAAAAAGAAAAAGGCTTCGATGTATTAATCAAAGGTATGATTCTCAAGTTTTGATTTATTTGGTTTTCTATATAAAATTGGAGTTCTCGGATTTTAGAGGAAAAGGCTCGATCATTTAGAAGAGAAAAAGAGAAGATCGATGTCAGATCATGAAGAAGAAACAATTGAGAAAAAGGAAGAAAAAGAAAAAACGATCAAAGTACAGGTTCTTTGTGTTGATGAAGAGTACGAAGGGTACAAATCAAATAAACAGGATGAGGGTAAAGATTTCAGATTTCTATATAGAACTTCTTAATGGTCATAATGATTTCACCTTGTGGCAACAACGTGTGAAGAATATTCTTGATGTGGGAAGGGACTCTCAAACCTCTTAGGAAAAATTAGAAAAGCCAAAGACAATGAAGGAAGACAAATGGCAAGAGTTGACGGACATAGTGAACAATATGATCCAGTTATATCGTGTGGTTAATGTTCTTTGAGAGGTCACCAAGTTGGCAGATCTAGAGGAAGTCTTAACAAAACTATATAGTAGGTACAAGTCCAAGTCTTTGACAAATTGGTTCTTTTTGAAGAAACAATTATATGCCCCATTGTAGAGGGATTGAAGTTTGACGAGTAGTTGGATGAGTTTAATAGAATCTTGAAAGAATTGTTAACTCTTGATGAGGAGATTAAAGAGACATTATTACCCCTATTGCCATCATTACCTTAGTCATTTGATCACATTATGAACACAATTACTATTGATAAAGATACTTTGAAATCTGATGATGCTATTTGTTGGTTTTTATGAGAAAAGTAACATCATGAATCAAGTACACCACGAATCAAATTCATTTATTGATATAAAATAAGGAAGATAAGGATCTTACCCGAATACATGTTTCCTAATAAATTTGCAACGATAAACGGATCGAACCCACATATTGTCACTCCACAGAATAAAAAACCGCTGAATTCTCAGTCACGTGGAAAAAGAATAAGATCCACAACCCAAGAACCATTGTGTGGATGAATGGTCAAAAGATGAGATCGAGCAAGAAGATGAGAGACCAAGAAAAACCTGTATTTTTTTCTTTTCTTTTCCTTCTTGCGTTTTTCTTCCAAGAGAGAGAGAGAATCCAACCCACACTATTTTCACACACGATGAATTACTTCCATCATGAGACGGTTGTTACCAATATCTCATTTTATTGTAACCATCTAATTACAATTTTCCAAAATTGCCCTTGGACATATCAATAATTCCCAACATTATTACTGCTTTGCTGATAAATGAAACATGATGGAAAAATAGCATTCATTGGGTGAAAGTATTGCCTTAGCTATAAGGGATGGTCATGGTAAAGGAAAATCAAATGGGAGAATGGAAGGGCAAATCAAGGGGTCGTCAAAGTTTACAGGTCATAAAACAGTTTGTTCTCTTGCAAAGGAGAAGGTCATATAAAGAGAGATTGTCCAAGGTGTAAGGAGGATAAGAAAAAGGACTAGGAGAATGAAGAATCATCTATTGTTGTCTTATAAAGTGATAATGTCCTTCTAACTACATCATGAAGTTTGGATACTTCAAATTGGATTGGAGTTCTTAAGGTTTCTAGAGGGACCATGGTTGTGATGTGGGGACTAATGATTGTTAAATTATACAGGCTCACAAGGAGCGTTGAAAAAGGTGGAGCTCCGGCTGGAACTCGGTAAGGGTACAGGCGAACAAAGGTCATAGGTTGCTCAAGCACCAAACAAGTGGAAATCTGGAAAAAAGCCTATGACTTTTGATTTGGATTTAGTGAGTGGTAGTGATCTTTAGAATTCTAATGAGCACATATGTATGGAATCTTAAGGCATAAAACATGCATTTTACACTGTTAGAATAGAGCTACCTTGGGTTCTTTGTTGTTGTTGTTTGTAGATTTTACGATTCTTTTGGAATAGACGAGATATTTTGGAATATCGAGTGCAATATATGCAATTTTACATATAAAGTTGTGCAATTTAATTTCTCAATTGCGAAGAGGACCCAACTTTAAGCATGAGGAGACAGAAGTGGATCGAAATACAAACTAGGGCCAGATCAATCATTCCAAAGAAATTATTTACAATTAAGGGATTAGGTTCATTTTATTTTTTTGGGAAAAAGGAATTCAAAGTGTACATTTTAGGTCCACAAAAGTAGTCAAAGATTAAGACCTCCGTCCAAATTTTCATATTATTCAAAGATTTTATAAAAATCTTTTATTTTTCTTAGATTTTATTTCTTTCTTATACTATTTTTCTCTCTCTTCCCACATTCCTCTCCTTTTTTTTTTTTTTTTTCTTTTTTCTTTTTTTATTCTTTTCTAATTATTACTTTTTGCAATTTTTTTCATAATTGACCACTTTCCATATTTATTCTTTACTCTGATAAAACGAATTCTCAAGAATGGCAGTGGGGAGTTATAACGAAAACCCTAAACAACATTTCAAGTCCTTCCAGTTATTTCCCTCTAGTCTCATTCTTTTTGCAGCTTGGGCTTCCAGCATTCCTACTGAACTCTGTTGATATGATCCATTGTGTTGGTATACACAGTTGGCTCCATTTCGACATCCCCTTGAACAATTGAAGTACATGTAAGGCTCTGACATTTTGGGTTTTAAGTCTCTAGGTTTAAGCTTCGTACAAGTTTAGAGCTGGCTCTCAACATTTGGTATCTATGATGATTACTCAAATGTGTAATGCTGATTAGGGTTTTCGGATTTGCAGTGGCGGGTGATTTCCCAATTTTGCTTCTGTAGTGCGTAATTAATGCGCACTACGGTGGAGCGAGCATCGGACGGCTCGGATGATCCTTCTCATTAAATAATGAAAAAAACCCTTTACCTATATACGTTTACCGTGTGAACAGAGTTCCATCTGTTCGGTTCGGTCTGATGCAAACCAACCGGTCCATCTGGGCGGTTCGACTGGGTATAGTATATGTTATTAATGGTGTATTCCATACTACCAATATACGTATATACGGTTGTACAGTAACCGTATATACAACCAGTTCAAAATCGTAACAAATATACGAAGCTAAAAACCAACCCGCCCATTTCATTTTCATTTCTGTTTTCGTTGTTGGCTGATCTGAAGTTACAGAGAAATCGCAGGAGAGAAGAAGAAGAAGACCTGTTAGGGTGTTTTCGTTTTTGGCTACTCTGAAGCTTCCGTAAGAAGCATCGTTAGTTGAGATTGAAGAGGAAGAAGAAGCAGCGGAGAAGAAGAAGAAGCAGCGGAGAAGAAGAAGAAGCAGCGGAGAAGTAGAAGAAGCAGCGGAGAAGAAGAAGAAGCAGCGGAGAAGAAGAAGAAGCAGCGGAGAAGCTCCATCTGCGATTTAGAGAAATCGATTTCAGATTCTGGTATTGTCTCGTCTCGTCTCGTCTCGTCTCGTCTCTGCGATTCTTCTTTCAAAAAGGTAATAACCAACTCATAAAACCCTTACCATGGAAATTCCTGATGATGTGGTCGAAACCCTGATTTGGTCGTTGATTAAAGATGAAAAATGCTCTGTAATAACTTGATTTGGTCGGTTTCTTTTAGTATTTGTTGTTTTACCTTTTTGTGGGGTTGTGGAGGGGTTTAATGTTGTTGTTCTTTTAGCCTTCAACTGTAAGTATAGACATTAATGTTTTTCTTGATCAAACAAGGATTCCTGATCAATGCAAGGTAACTGTAAGTTTGTAAGTCAAATAATGACACTAATGTGTGGAATGGATATTGGAACTCCAAATATAGACAACAAATACTAGTCATAATACCAATGATTCAATATTCTCAAGCAGTAGGTGCAGACAATTAGTAGACTGTACAATGAAAAAGAAACATATAAAACCACCTGGAAATAAGGAAGCAATGCCTCTTCTACGATATCACTCCCACCAAACTGACTTGTCTTCTCTGGAGGCATTTTTGACTCATCAAAATCCCCGAGCCACATTTGGAGACCGGTCCGTTGATGATCCTTTACCCCCAAAGAAGTTGATTAGAAAATCAAGTTGATCTTCATGAAGATGCACTAGCATAGGAAGGAATGCAATGGTTAACCTGGATCGAAAAACCAAAACATAGCCATGCTTCGAGAAACTTATAATCGGTTCATCATCTCTTGGGACAACGAGGTTGGAATCTATATTGTACATCCAAAACTATTGTCATGGTTTTCACTAGGTCATATGGTACTCTATTATTGTTGTAAATGGAATCGAAATCCAATTACACTAGCACCTTTTCGTGTACTTGCATAAAATTGATGCATTTGGGTAAACTTTTAGAGTGTCTTAATGGTTCTCATTTCAATTGGTAAATCTGTAGAGAGAATGGTTAGTTTAAATTTTTCGAGCTGCTATTTTGAACGGTGACCTTGTATAATGAAGGGTCACCGTGGTGTATCTGGGTTGTCATTTGTCTCCTTGTTCAAGTGGGTTTAATTGGTGCAATTTGTTTATCTATTTATTGTAAGTCTTGTCTTGAACAAGTT